>NC_067286.1:5416632-6095632 GCF_020740795.1 Apus apus
ATGGTCAGGAGAAACCATTGACCAAAATTAGCAAAACATACAAAAAATACAAAATATCCCCTGGATAAGGCACAATGAGAAAGTGTTTGAAAACAAGTCTGTTTGCTGCTCCTGTGTCTTGTCCTTTGCACTTGTCCTCAGCCCATCAGTTTTCTGTCAATGTGTGGGCAACATGGCAATCTGGAGAGCTGTCCTCTACAGCTCACCCAGCAGAGTCTCCTAGCAGCCAGGAGTCCTGCTGGGGGCTGCTCCCCCTGCTTTGCAGCAGGCTTTGCTCTTGGCTGCCTTGCCAAGTGAAAGCTCACTAGCTTTCTCTTTTCTGCTCTTGCTTTCTCCCAGCTGGCACTACTGAAGCTTCGCCAAGCTCCCTTCTCCTCTAGGAAAAAGAGGGCAGCCTTTATTTCTGTAAATTGTTTTAACTCTGCATAATCTACAGGAGCATCACAAATGATGAAGACAGACAAAATCCACTTTGGTGGGCTTTGATCCCACCGGCCACAGATTTCAAACTGTAGCTTTTCCAATCTTGCAACTGTGGTAAATACCCCAACAAACTTGTGACAAAATGTATGTCCCTGGCAAGTTCTAGTCATTATCTCTAAGATAAGGTAAAAAGCTGCGAGGTCATTGAGGTTTTATTATTGTTGTTGTTGTTGTTATTATGTCTGAGAAATAAGGGCTGTTTTCCCTGAGCTTACCTTGGATATGAGTTAAATTGTTTAGACTGAAATTTAAGGAAACATGGAAACCTGGAAATTTCTCATGTCTGTATCTCGCTTTGTAGCTGTAGCTTAATAGGAACACTTTTGATTAACATCATGACAAGCAAATAATATCTTGGCATATCAAGAAACATTTGGTTAAACATCTGCCTGTGTCAAATATTGGCCTGTAGTTAAAGTGATGTGACGTTTGGAGACATTTCATTATATGCATCAGATAATATCCTGTCACTTTCTTCTTCCCATCTCTCTGTCTTTTCTGCTGTCAACCTGTCAGCTGAAGTGTCAGTTTCCAGGATTATGTTGCTATTAAATCCTACTACAATAGATGCTCACACAACCCAGTGGTCATGTCACATTACAAGAAGACATTTGCTGCAGGTACGTTTCTTCCTGTTCCTCAGGTCACTGAACTTGGACAACCAATTTGGCACAGATAGTGCTGGAAGAGCATCTGACATCCTGGTTGAGCTATCGTGTCAGAATATATTAGTGTTGAAGCCCAGTGTTATCTCAGGTGCAGTGGAAGGCAAATGTCTGAGAAAATAGTGCTGTGGCACTTGTCTTGGATTTGAAGTAAACATTGAAAGGAATGAAATGTCATAAGCAGTAGTTTCCATGGACGCCTTTAAAGTTACTGCCCATTTCAGAGTTGTAAACTTTGTCAAAGTTAGCAAAATGGGGTTAAACACACTTTCCTTAGTGCCTGTTAAGCAAGAACTCAGTTACAACTCTCATGGGATATGGAAGAACATGCTGTTTAAAAAGTATTACTGAATTACTCTTGGGTTTATGGATTCATGATTCTCCACAGCCCTGGTTGACATTCAAGATAGTAAATTTTTAAGAAATACAGTCAAAGATATTCTGTAAAAGCATTAAAACTTAAAAATAAGCCAAAATGAAACAAAGCAAAAAAAAAAAAAGCCCTGAACAAAATCTAGACTTAATAATGTCAAGGAAAGAGTTTATTATTCATTGAAACGGGACCCACATAAATTATTCTTTAAAATTCTGTTCTAGGATCCCTGGGCCAGATTATGTCTTAACCATGTAATTTTAGTGATGTTTCTGAGAAGAAGTTGTCTGTGATTACTTGAAGGGAAGCACAAGAATTAGAATTAACATAACCATATTTTTATTAGAATATTAGAATTCTAGCAGATCAAGAGGCTATAATTTCTTTTGGTAAAAAAAAATAATGCTATGAACTTGAAATTTAGAAGTAATAAAGTATTATGGTTTAGTAAGATCAAATTATTAGCAGAGAAAAAAAAATATGCAACACAATACATGCAGGTATATTCTATTTACCTATGCATCTATAATGTAGATAATAGTCAATGTTATATAAGTGTGTATTAATATAACTTGTGTAATATTTATATATAGCCCACAACTTATAGTACATGCATTATTTTATAGGCAGTATATTGTTATAGTCCATATAAAGTTTATATTGTATGCTGAGTCAAGAATTCTGCCATTTCTCAAAAATGCAATAGCAAACTGATGCAATGTTTTGATTTGTAAACTTTTAGTTTTTTTACTGTTACAGGTTAATAGGTAAGGCTTTACAGAATTAAAAAAAAACAAACAAAAACAACAACATTTGAATATCTTAAGGTTTTATATCATTGTATAAGAGAGCTCTGTGATTTTGGAGGTCTGTAGGTACTTGGAATCCATCCTCATTTCTCTATTTTTCTCCATCATGGATCACTGAAGACTTAAAATTGGATTTTTGGAATGCATTTTTTTCTATGTCTTACTAATATGAGTGTCAGCATTTAAAATCTGAACACCAGATACCTCAAAAATTCTGTGTGACGTTGGCAGGTGGCATTTACCTACTGATAATCAGATTTCTAATATAGGTTCCTAAGTTTAAAACCAAATAAATACACGATTCTAAGTTTGGTTTTAATGGACCCTTTTTCATCTTAATTCCATTATGTCACTAATGAAGGAGACCAGGATTTTGGTAGTTTTAATTAAAAGTGCTTCTTAATCAATAAACAGTGCTAAGCTAAATAATTACTTTACAGCTCCAATAACATTTCTGATGGCTAATATTAAAACATCCATTTCTTCTGAAAGTTAGCACACTGAAATAGATGGGGTTTAGCTGCTGATAAACTGGCCTATTTCTTGGCTTATTCACATGCAGAGTAAAGCTGTTACATATTATTTAAACAAAATCTAACACTTTAAAAAGCCTTCTTGTGGTGTCATTGCTCTGCAGATGTGACAGGCAAAGGCTGACTGCAAGTAATGAAATTATATTGCTTTTACCTTTTCCAGTGCAGAGGAGATGACTGGCCATCTGTAAGAAACTCCCACGTGGCCCAATGCTTGGCTAAATTTAGTGGTGCCAGCTGGATCTTGTTTTCAGGGTACAATAACCTTAATAGCATAGGACTGCCTTAGATGGGGCAAATGGTACTGCATCAGAAAAGAACTTTTCATTGCCAGTCCTTGGTGCACATATGACAACTCTGTATTATAGAGTCTGTTGAAATAAGCCTGATTTTTTGGACTGTATGTTAGCATCCTGCAGTACCCTGGAGGTGCTTTCTTATGCCTTTCAACCCTTCTCATCTCCTGATGGACCTGGGCAATCCAAAAGGAAGCTGAATCTGGATTTATTTCACACATAACATGAGAGATCTAATTTATTATTATTCCCAAATCGGGACATAATTTATTTGTCGGAAATAACACAGTCACTGCTCTTTAAAACTGTTCAGTGATTGATACATCTGTCTCATTCCTTTCCTCATTTCCTTCTCCCTCTTTCAAATACCATTTTAACTAGGAAAAAATGTGCTTAAAAAAAGAGAGGAACGTCCTCCGGGAAACGTACTGGTTTGAATTATTAGGTAGAGAAAACAATTCACTAACTTGGAAAAGCCTGCCAGAGCAAATTAAAAAAAAAAGGCTCAGAAAATCTTTTTATTTCCCTGAGTTAGAAAACTTTCACAGATCCAAATTTTAATTGCTGAATGACAAACAGCAAAGTAGAGAAGGTGTAGACAATGCCTCAGTGATCCTATTTTTAGTAATTACTGAAATGCAAAATAATGAGTTCAGATGAATTTTGTGAAATTGTTGTGCCTTTTATTTTCAAAAATGACAGCAAGGAAAATAATTTGTACAGTGACTTTTTGAGCAAAGTCTTTGTTTTGTCAGTTGTTAGAGGTCTAGCCCTTCTAGCATGTAACCAGAATAGGAGAATGCTATGTGGTGGTAATGAGAGAAAAAAGTGTAATCCTCTTCTTGTAGCAGTTAATAATGGTGTCAGTGGCAGTTCAACACCATTTTCAGAATATGCAGTTCTTAACATATCAAGAACAATTTCTTTTAAGTTTAAGAAAGTGGTTTATTCACTTGGGAGTCAGATAGGATGTACTTTTTGTAGCAAGCAAAAAAAGCAGGAAAGATTCAAGTACTCCTATAATTACATGTCTGCAAGGACTGATTAATTTGTGGTGCCAAAGGGAGGGGTCTGGTGTATTACATCTTTCAGTCTTAATTAATCTGTTTGCCATATTCCATGAAACAAGAAGGCGAGTAGAGAACTTTGAAACATAAGTAGAGAACTTTGAAACATAAGCATAGGTACATGCAAGTAATTTACTATACATTTCTTTTATATTTTGCAGTCTGTTTGGAATTCACAAATACATTGGTTAAATCACTTGGACACGCCCACAAACCCCTGCTTCAGACAGCAGAGTGCAAGTAGTGTAATAACAGACTTAAACAGGCAATCATAGGCCAAGAGATAAGATTGTTATCTCCCAAAAATCAGCTTTTAAAGTGAGACTGGAAATACCTCACATGATAAGCATGTCTTGATGGTCTTGGAGGAATAGAACCAACCAAGACCCTGCAGTAGATAATGGTCTTGCTAGGCTGCAAATTCAATCAACAACTATTACAGGAACACTTGAAATCTTTTCTCTACTCATACATTTTTTACTGGCACTGTTGTTCCCCTTCCCAGATCTAGTACAGTGAAGTAGTTGTACCCAACCTTCAATCTATGAAGACATTACTATGCTGTGCTTGAATACTCAATCAAAAATATCCTGGTCTCTCTGTTCTGCAGGCTTGGAACTATCATGTTAGTTGCAAACCTTGCCAGTAAGACCTCTGGGATTCACTTCAAAATTAAAATATATTCTTCCTCCACAAAGGTAAAGCTCGAATGCACCAAAACTTACATCATGTGTGCACAGAATCACAGAATGTTAGAGGTTGGAAGGGACTTCAAAAGATCATATAGTCCAACCTCCCTGACAGAGCAGGATCCCCTAGAGTAGCTCACACAGGAACACATCCAGGTGGGTTTTGAATGTCTCCAGGGAAAGAGACTCCACAACCTTTCTGGGCAGCCTGTTCAGTGCTCTGTCACCCTCACAGTGAAAAAGGTTTTCCTTATGTCTACCTTCTTTTTCAGAGAGCTTAGCTGAAATCAAGAGAAACAAACTTCAAAACCCATAAAATGCTACTCAGCCAAGGTGAGGAGCATGTTGCTATGGGTGTCTACCTATAGTGACATCTTAATGAACAGCCCATTCACTTCCATGGCCAATATTTCTTACTTCCCACTGGAGGATGCAGGAGCCTTAGCCACATACTGCAGATTATTTTGCTGCAGGTATTATCAAAACAGCATGCAAAAGGGCTGTCACCACCATGATCCATGAAATACAATTTACAGGCTGGTGTTTGTTGCTTTTGTGTTGCAATGTCTACAGGCAGAATTAAACCTCTCAGCAGGCTTGTGAAGTCAAACTGAAAAGGGAGAAGGAGGATGTTTGTGAGGTTGTTGGTTTTCTCTTCCCCAGTCCTTTTTTCCTAAGTATTTATGGAAGAGGGGGAAAAAAAGGAAAAACAAAACACAGAAAAAACCCCAAGCAAAACTGAAACAATGCCAAAAGACCCCACAGTATGATGGGTTTGGGAGAGGACTCAGCTTGTGTGTTTTGCAGTGTTTTTTCCTGAGGAGTTTCACTTTCCTCAGCTATGAGAGTTGGAAGCCTTACAAAAGTTCTTGAGCAGGTTACATTTGGAATGTCTTAGTCAGGAAGCAATAGATTTGACCTGCCACAGTAACAGGCTTGTTGTCAGTTGCACAGCAAAAGGTAAGTCTGGAGGAACATGCTGCACAAGGGGAGAATGTAGAGACAACAGAAAAAGGTCAAAACAAAAAAATCCAGTAAAAAACAGTGCCTCGGTTTTCTAGGCTGATACTTACTGTTCAATGAGACATTAAAACCAGGTGTCAAAGGATGGGTAATGTCTCTCTTCATATTCATTCTGCATCTTTTAAGTACCTATTTTATTCTTTGTTCATGTTCTTCAACTGGCAGAACCGCCAAGTGATTCACACCGTCATTGCCCACGGTGTGTGCACTACAGAAGCAGCTCCATTGTCATTTTTCAAGGCAGTTTTAGGCACAACCTGCTACTCTCTTCATCTTTCATCATCTGTTGTAGTCGGGAAGAGCTGTTTTAAATTGGTTACTGGCCTAGCGTGTATCTCTCTACATTAAAGGCTGGCTCAGCTGCTGCCGCCCAGCAAGGCTTTCTTCTGCTTTCCTCCAGCTCCACGCTGGGGAAGAGGGGAGAGCACCTGTGAAAGCAGCCATCTGGTTTTTGGGGGGGATAAGACAATGGTGTGGAAAGCAGCTTGTGACTGATGTTACAATGAAATATATGAAAAAGTCAAACCCAGTGACTGTGAGTGCCAGCTTTCTCCTGTCACCTCCAATTGCATCGCTGGGCAGACATCCTTCCTGTTGTGTTGATCAGAAAAAGGGAAAAAAAAACCCAAATCATAGCTTACTGGAGAGGGAATAAAAGAAAAGCCTTAGCCTCCATTCAATCTGTTTCTTTAATTAAAAATGGTTTAAATGTAAGCAGAAGAAAGCAGGCATTGTGTCCCTCCTATTGTTGTAACTGGCAAGGTTGAACAGCTCTAATCCATAAGATCTGTAATATCTCATTAATTTAGAACTCATATTTCTTGTTTTTCTCCTTTCTTGCAGTCTTGTTAATTACAGTCTCATCTATAGAAGCAAACTGTATTCTCAAATAATGGGAAAGAACATCTTTTTCATGTTAATTAAGCAAAGGACTGGGGAAAGAATGGCAAATTGCCATGTATTGCACACACCAGCAAGGAGGCAATCATGGTGTTGAAGAGTATAGAGGCTGAACAGTAATTCATGCACTCTTTCTGGTACAACAACTTTTATGTTTTGTGGCAGTTAAAGAAGCTGGAAATTGTTCTTTCTACTCCCCAAAATGTCATGTTAGGAGGGCTGAGCTTATCTTGGCTTACATGGGATTTATGCAACATTAATAATGAACTTTTATCCTGTCAGTACTTCATAGAGTCAATAGGGCTTGGGACTGGATGTGAAATGTTAAAGAGAATCTTTGACAATTACAATAACAGCCCATCTTGATTATATGTAGGGAAATAAGCATTTCATCTCTTGTATCTCTCCCTGGCTCCTCTGAGCTCTAGATATAAAAAGAACTGTTTTTCTATAGTATAAATTTTAGCAAAAGGACTTCAGCATGTTATCAGAGAGAACACACGCAGCTGTGGAGATATTCTATGCAATTTCCCAAAGCACATATCCAACATTTCACAACAATTAATGTCTTGGCCGGACTGGCTAGGCCAGCAGTGCTGGCAGGGGGAGGGATTCTGCAAAGATATCTTAAATTATTTCAAGGTTATATATACTGGACCCACTGCAGGGAGGGAAATTAAATTTGAAGGAATAGAGAGCTGTTATGGATTATCTTTTCAGCATCCTTTATTATCACAGACTACTGTTGCTGACCAAAGATCATAATCAGATGCTTCAGAGAAAAGGGCAACAGGTTTTTAAGTAGTTTTTCTCTGTGGAAATTCCTACATATTTTAGGTATCTTCTGATACCTGTTGTCACAGGTTTGCCTAAAGCTTGAAATGAGAGTTAATATTATTTCCAAAGCTCTTGCTTGTTTAGTATCGACAGTTCTTGTTTTAACTGAATTCCTGGGGAGAAAGACAATTATCTTTCTTTTCTTTACTTTACTTAGCAGTTTAATTGAATGCAAAAGAGTATCTGTTTGTAAATACCAGAAGAAATCTTGGTTCAATTCCAATGAAAATTTTTACCCCACAGACAACCTATAAACTCTAAACATATTTATTTGTTTACCTTTTGAAATTGTCTACTCTTCTATTTCATTAAACATTTGTGCTCCTGCTTTACGAGATAGGTAGAGCAAAGCTGTTTTCTTTGATCTTACCTCCATTACTAGGTAATTTCTTAAGATTAAAAAAAAAAAGGAGTTTTAAAGCAAGATAGAAACCAAATATTCATTTGCCACATATTTAGCTGGTCCTGAAACACTGGCACAGGTTGCCCAGGAAGGCTGTGGATGTTCCCTCTTCAGAAATGTTCAAGACCAGGTAGGATGGGGCTTGCAGCAACCTGGTCTAATGTGAGGTGTCCCTGCCCGTGACGGGGGTTGGAACTAGATGATCTTTAAGGTCCCTTCCAACCCAAACTATTTTATGTGTCTATGATTCTTGTGAAATATGCTTTTTTTTGTCTCTAGATATCTGCTGAACAAATTTTTGGACCTGTGGGCTCATTACAACCAAATTTGACGGAAAATTCAGGGACTCAGGTATTCAAAGTTTCTGTAAGTGTTAGGAAAATAATCAGCTGATACCAGAGAGAAAGCCTAAAATGGTTCAGAGGGCTTTGATGTATTTGTTTCCCCCAAAATCTCTACAGAATTCTTCCAAGTGTTCCAAAAGAAACAAGATGTTAAATGAGAGTTTGCACCTTTTTGTGCTCAGAGGTCAATCAGCTTTCCAGTTCAGACCCCAAGGCAAGCAGGTTTTGTAGGGCCCAATGCTTTAATCAATAATTTGTTTCCTGTTTTGAACTCAGTTCTAGCAATGGAAAGGGCAAGGTACATACAAAGAAGAGGAGGGAAGGTATATGAAGACTAAAATAAACACATAAGAAGCAGGTATGTTTTTCTTTTCACAGTCCAAAACCAAATAGCCAAACTCAGGAACTTCCAGTAAGAAGCAATTTCTTGCATAGGGAGGGAAATATTTGTGCATTTAAAAACTTCATTCTGTTGTTTGGATGCTCCTGCTATGGTTAAATACCTTTGAATATTCTGATGACATTGCCATAATTTCTTTGAATAGTTCTTTATGTCAGTTTGGTTTTGTCCTGACATAAAGTTTTTGGGTTTCTCTTGCCAAGATGAAATTAAGTTAGAAAAATGAAGGCAATATTTTGTTTCCATTTGATGTTTCTAGCAAGAGCAAAGAGGGCGAGAGGTGGAGATCAGCTGGATTGTCCTTACTTCAGTGGCCAGGAAAGTAAGATGTTTTAGTTCAAATCCCTCATCTCTCACCCTGCCATTTTACCATCTCGACCCTAATCATTGTGTCTCCTCTTACACAGTCTTTAGTGATGCAAACACGAGCATTGAGCAGTTTGCTGGAGCGTGGTCTGCAGATCAGAATTCATAACCATGGGAGAGCCCTAAGGAAAGGCTTTCAGAGAATGGCCTATCACTATACTGTCAAATCAATGACATGTTAAATGTTAATGGTAGAGTTCAAATGACAATTAAGTCTCTCCAAGCAATTTCTTTTTCTTCCTTTTTATTAAATTGCATTTTAAAACCTGAGGATGTACATTTACTTGTCAGCTACCATGTTATTATAGATTTTTATCCACTATATAATTTTTTTTTTGGCTGAGCAAATTTATAGTCATCAATGAGCAAAGGAAGAGGATTAATTTCTTTTATCCTACATTCCACTGGATTATTATCAAATTATTATGGTCTATTAACAAGTCAGTGCTTGTAAAAAAAACACCTCACTGTATTTTTCACATTTATTCAGGAGCTTTGTTATTTGCAGTCAGCTTTTTGCAGGAAATTAATAATCAAAAGAAAATAGTAAAAAGTTTACATTAGCTCACAGATTCTTCCCAATTTCCAAGCTCTGTTGTACTTTTAGGTCACCTTGTTCTAAATGATAAAGTAAATTCTTTGCTTCCAAGTTGTCTACATGTAACTCCCACGATCAACTCTTGTGGAGCCCACAAAGCATAAGGGATACCAAGACATTCAGCTAGAAAACACACAACACATTCAAACCATAAGCTCCTATGGGCACTTCTCTTCAGTTAGAGAGTTGATAAAACTTGAAACAAATAGTCCTCCTTGAATCATAGAATCATAGAATCATAGAATCCTAGGGGTTGGAAGGGACCTCGAAAGATCATCTAGTCCAACCCCCCTGCCAGAGCAGGGTCACCTAGAGTACATCACACAGGAAGGCATCCAGGCGGGTTTTGAATGTCTCCAGCGAAGGAGACTCCACAACCTCTCTGGGCAGCCTGTTCCAGTGCTCTGTCACTCTTACAGTAAAAAAATTCTTCCTGATATTCATCTTAAACCTCCTATGCTCCAACTTGTATCCATTACCCCTTGTCCTATCACTGGTCTTCACTGAAAAAAGCTTAACTCCATCGTCTTGACACTCACCCTTTACATATTTGTAAACATTGATGAGGTCCCCCCTCAGTCTCCTTTTCTCCAAACTAAAGAGACCCAGCTCCCTCAGCCTTTCCTCATAAGGGAGATGTTCCACTCCCTTAATCATCCTTGTGGCTCTGCGCTGGACTCTTTCAAGCACTTCCCTGTCCTTCTTGAACTGAGGGGCCCAGAACTGGACACAATATTCCAGATGTGGCCTCACCAATGCAGAATAGAGGGGGAGGAGAACCTCTCTTGACCTACTAACCACACCCTTTCTAATACATGGTCCATGCAAAAAATTTTACCTACTTCACCTGAAATTGTAGAGAATGCTAATGCTGGAAAAGGCACTGGCTGGCACCCTCACCTCTCCCTGCCCCATCCATTAATGGGTGCAGTGCCCTTGGGTGCAGAAGTCATCATTAAGGAATGTCACAGGCACAACTGTAGCTCAGTAAGAGTCTTAGAGTGAGTCATTCCTGGAATCCAGTGTGAAATTCCTTACACACTTTGGTGCAAGCATCTGTCAAAGGCCAGAGCAGAGGCTGCTAAGCCAACATTGGCACAACTTCATCCCCTCTTGATGCAGTCCATGGACCATATTTTGGTTTATCTTTACCTGGCCCTATGGATTGAATTTCTGTCAACAGCTGGGGGGCTGCAGGTGTCTCCTTGGGAGAAATACTGTAAGTTGGTTTCATCCAAAATGAATCCAGCTGTTGGGTTTGGAGATTTAATGTCAACTAGGCAGCCTAAGGGGAGGTGATGCAGAGGTTCATTTGAACAGTGTAGTCCTGATGTGAACTAAAATGGTGATGTAGTTGTACCTTATGAGACACCAGTTGGCTCCAGCAGTAGGAGGCTTGCTGTGTTCTTCAGAAAGTGACAGAGGACAAAAGCATTGGAAAATTCACAGGGAATTTACAATCCAAGGATCTTTCCTCCATTCCAGTGAAGTAAATCTTCCTCTTTAATGAGCAAGTTAAGCTGTGAATATTCTGTCATCTGGATGTAGGTTATGTTTGTAAGATTTGCATCTACAATTAAGCAATATTTGTGGTGATTAAAAAAAGAAGCATATTTATGTCTTTGACTTATCTTTGCCAGCCAGTGAAATTAGTTTATAAGTAGGTTCAATCCTATCAAATTTGGCATGTCATCAGCATTAGAATAGCCTGCTTTAGAGCTTTAAAGAGACTTGAAATAACATTTCTTATTTGAAACGAAATGAGCTGGTGCTGAAAAAGAACTATCTTTGGCTCAAATGCTGTTCTTAGGAATAATGTAAAAGAGGAATTTGAATTGTATGAGAACCATTGTGCAAAATTTAAGGCCTGCATGCATAGAACTAGTGTCTATATTTCAGAGCTGTTTTCTTTTTAATACTCTGTACGTTTTTATATTCTGCAAATTATTCATCCAGTTGCATGAAGGTTTATGCTGTATTAAAATAATTAGCAAAGCTCTGCCCGTTATCACCTTCTGGAAGAACTTTGATTTGCCAAATGTACTTAGTTAAAATGATTTTGTGACCTAACACAAGGGGAAGGATGCAGACAGACAGCATGAGGTTATTTTTGGTTGAGTTCTCATTTGAAATCATCTAAACTACTTTGACTTTCACAATATTAGGGAGGCTTTGGTAAGGGTGATTGAAATTTGTTTAGTATGGAATTATTTCCTTTCAATGTCTTGTTTTAAGAAGCAACATGCAGTTTGACTGTAAACTTCACTATTGCTCACTCTGCCTTCAAAAGAGAAGAAACAGGTCTTCAGTTCTGATGAATGTGGGTGCAGAACAAGTAGTCTAACATGAGTAATAAAGAAATTATCCAACTTCAGGTCTTATTCAATAGAGGTTTCCACTGAAACGGCTGCAGCTGTTTCCGTGAGAATCTGAACTAAATAATCTGCCTTCTATTGTTGCTGAGTAGCATATGAAGTAAAGATTCTGGTAAGGCATGACTGGTATTTGAACTGAGGATGCACATAGTTAAACTAATGGACAATATCCATTATAATAGGTTCTATCCCCATGTGTGAAAGTGGGTGAAAATTATACAACCGAAAATGATTCAGACAAGCAGAAAATATCACAGATGAGAAAAACTGACCCAAAACAGAGTGGACCAATTTTTATATGACTGATCATAATCAGAAGTAACTTTATGGAATTAAATTGTTCCTCAGAGCAGTCTCAAATGTATTCCAGATGCCTTCTCAGACACCTGAGGTGAGCTCACATCCAGTCTTTGTGTAGGCTTTGGAAAAACTGTGTGGTTCTAGGGCAGGGTAATCCTAGCAGCCTCTCACAACAAAAATGTGGCAGAAAGGAGACACTTGGAGTCTCCTGGCAGTCTGGCCCAGCTCTGGCTGCCAGGTGCCCCCCAGCTCTCCATTCTCCCAGCAGGTCTCTCATCACAGTTACCTGGGTGTGCACATCTCTGTCTCAAACTCAGGTTCTGAATGCTCCGCAAACTTAAAGTTGTTGTTCATCTTGACTTTTTTTCCTTTCTCATTGTACATCCTCAAAACTATAGGAGACAACGGATATAAGCAACTTATGATGTTTAATTTGTCCTAGAAATCAACCCAGAAATCTCTATTAACCTACATTAAATGGCCTAGTTCCTTACTAGAATGTAAATTTCTGGAATGCCAGTGATATAAACAGACCACCTGTGTCAAGTAATCTGCTTTCCTCTGCAAGCATCACTGATATTTCTCACGTTCTACAATGGACACACAACTCTTGTTTCATTATAATCACATTCCTGTCCCTCACCACTGATTTCATTGTCATTTATGCCTTACCTTGGTGCAAGGCAGACACTGTTTTTAATGGTTCTGTCTTTATGTCGGTGGGAATCAGCAGAACTTTATATAAATTGCAGGGAATGTTGTACAAAGTTCTTCTGAAGTCAAACACTGAATATGATTTTATATAGCAAATTATGAGCTGATTGAGGACTGCAGAGTTAATACGTAAATTGTGCTATGCTTGTTAAGAGTGTTAAAAGCCCATGGAGCAAACTGAGCAATGACTAGCTTTTTTAGTGGAGTTTTCATTGGGAATTATAGCTCACTGTAAAGTCTTAAAAATAAATTGGAAAACATATGGAGTGCTTTCAAAATGTGTATGTGGGCAACATGGAAATACACGTAAACCTAATGGCAGAAAAGTGTGCTCATGCAACACATCCAGCCATGAGGCTTCTCTGAACTTAAATATCTATGTCTGCATAGACACTGTAATCCATTTCTTTTCCAACTAGTTGCATATAGTTCAGTTTAAATTCCAGACGAAGTTGAATTAACTGGTTTAAAGTGGTTGATAAAATATTTATTCTTTTTTGGAAAGTTGGTAGATGTCTTGTTTAACTAGCCAGGCAAAGGTTTGAAACTCTCTCGCTATGACTGCTTATGATTCTCAGACTTTTATTTCTAGGTCCTTTTATAAAGTCAGGCTGAGCTAAGTGTGAGGAGCTGAGGGCTGTGAGCCTCTGGCTTCAGAGGCAGACAGAGTGAGACTAAACTTTGTGTTGGGGTGGAGAGGAAACAGAAGTAAAGGAAGAAGTAGAAAGGAGCTTCAGAAGAGGCAGAAAATGTATATAGAGAACACTGTGGGAAAATATATGTATTTGGAGGAGTCATAAAAGACAACTGAGGCAAAAGGATATTCACAGTATGTTTATGAGAGCAATGAGAATTTTTTATCCCCTAGTGACTGTCTAACAGTTTCCATTGCTGTGTTGCTGTTCCCTTTGCCCATGGGATGAAAATTGACATGTAAATCCATTGTAAATCAAAAATGTTTATCATATGGGCACCCCTTGGCTGTTCCCATGAATGCACAAAATCCAAAACGACATTTCATCTGTAGGGCCTCCAGCACTGCCCAGGGGTAGGTGACTTAACAAGGTAACACATCCCCCTCCTGGTTCTGTCTCGTTCAATATATGCAAACAAAAAATAGGAAGGGAAGGAAAGGAGAAGTGTCTCTCTTTTTCAAACAATGTACCACGTGAATGGACAAAATACTCAGATGTGACCAGAACAATGTGGTACAGATATGACTTGAAAGCAGATTTATGCAAATCCATGCAGCCCCTTTCTTTGAAACACAAAAGGAGAAAAGAACCCCCCATGCTCTTCGTTTTGGTGCCTGACCCAGAGAAGAAGCTTTTCTCAGGTCTCAGTAGAACAGAGAATACTTAAAATGAGGAATTATGTAGAGTTCTCCTTTGCAGCAGGAGGTTGGTAGTAAATTGTCCTGTGGCTTACTGGAGGCTCTCCAGGCAAAATTGTTCTGGAGGACACCCTGATTCCAGAAGATTTTGCTCTTCATGATATGTATGGTACTTTGCTTTGCAGTACTGCTCAGTGTGCTTTGCTCATGTAGTCTTCCTCTTCAGAGCAGCTCGTGGAATCATTCATTCATTTATTTGGTTGAATAAATTCAGCCTTCCCTGCTTAGAGTCTGGCCTACAATCTTTACAAAGCATTGCTTGGAAGCTGAGGAATGTTTCAATTCAAACTTTATTTAAAGAAAATTGTAAATCTAGCATAGAAATAAACTAGATTTTAAAAAAATAAATTTTTCCCCATCCGCAGCCTCTCAGGTGAAGTGCTGAGTAGCACTGAGAAACTGGCAGGTGGATAGAAAGGTTTTACAAAAGTCTAGCACTATCTGTTGCCTTGCTGATAGGGGTTGCAAATGTCCAGTTTCCTTGCTGCTGGTTAATTATGTCATTAATAAACTGCTTCTCCACTGACCTAATTTAAAGTACAGGAACTGAGCAGATTTTGCCTGTGATATAAGTCCACTCATTAGTCTTTCACATCTGAGTTACACAAGCCTGTTTCATAAATCTTGATGTGCATACCTGTGTAAGACAAATCATTTACAAGTACCACCAAATGTGCTAAGATGGAAAACAAGAACATTTTTGACTTAGTGTTTCTTTTTGAAGCTGATGTGAAACTAATTCAGAGCCTGAAGGATGAAAAAGAAAAAAATATAAAAAAACGAGCTATTCAATGGGGAAAAAAGAAAATCTCATTTCACATCCCAGCAGAGGCTCTGAACATCAGCCTGCCCTTCTAGGGGATTAGAGGAAGAGCATTTAAATTCAGCAAAATGTTGTCCAGTCGTTGTTTTTTTTGGTGGAAAATTTATTCTTACATATGTGAAAACACAATTATCTGGTGAAGTTGTATTGGAGCATGGGAGGCAACAGACACTGCTGATTAATGTGCACTACACAGGAAAATTAAATTACCCTCTCTCATAAGCTGCTGAACTCTAACTTCTGTAGAATACAACAACTCTCAGTTTATGAATGAAAGAATTGCTTTCTGACATTTGTACACAACCAGAGGTCCAGTGGGAGGTAAAATCTGTTGTGCAGAATGTCTTGTACTCGCCTTAAGAAAACTTGAAAGCAAACGTTTCAGATATTTGCTTTTGTTGAGAAGTAAGTTGGTTTTGTATTTTAACTGGGTAGCTCAGAAGGTGAGAGACACCAGGGAAATTAGCCTTCAGTGGAACAATGAGATTTCAGTAACCTTTTTCACGTTGAATCAGCCCATCCTAGAGAAAGGAAGTCAGCGTCAGACTCTGGCCTTCATTTCAAAGGTAATGTATGGATAGAGAATTTACTGGAGAGCACAGTGCAGCAGTGAGGTTAAAATCAGGGGGGGAAATAAAGGAAGATCATTGAATCAGAAAGAGCAAATGCAGAAATTTGATATATAGCGTAAACCTCTTAGAAAATCATTGCAAACTGCTTCAAAGAAGAAAAAAAATGATGCTCATGCTGTTTTTAGTGAATGTTTCAAAATGTGGTGCCTGAGCACTGGGAGGGAGGTTGGGGATTCCCAGCAACAGGGTAGGTTGTTGCCTTCCTCTTATCTACCCAACACTTGCCCACTGAAAAACAGCTTTTCAAATGTCAGTGGGGAAAGTCCTGGAGCCAAATGAGACTTAAGCAATAACACAGTCAGACCAAAAAAAACCCACCAACAAACCAACAAAACCCAAACAAATCTGTACTTCATATTTGGATTTTTACCATCTCCCCAGTGGGAAAAATGTTTATTCATTTAAATATATCTCCTTCTGAATAACAATCAGAAAAGCACTTTCATTTGATAATGGTTGTTGCACTTTTCTCTCTGATGTATCCTGACTCTATTGTCAGTTCTCTCACAGCTGAAATTGCAGAAAATTGAGTCCACAGCATATGCAGTTTGCAGTGTGTGTTGTCACAGCTTTCAAGGGCTGCATTTCAAGTGGAAGAAATGGTGCTTGCTCTCCCCAGAAAACTGGAGCAGTTGCCTGTTTTTACACTCTAATCTCAATGTGTGGAGATCCAGCCATTAAGCTCCTATCAAGGCTAATTAAAGTTTGAAGGCAAAGGTTAGAAACGCAGACAAGCTAGTGAGAAACACGTTTCTTCCAAGGATTAAATACAAGTCAGTGGCTGGACCTCTGTTCAGCTCCCTGTTAATTCAAGTCTTTGTCCAGGTCATTTTTACTCACCAGAATAAAACCTGAAGGCTGCAGAACACAAGGTTGGTGGGCTGGGACCCTCACTCTAGCTGAATCCCCATAAATTAACCAGGAGCTGTCAACTATCAGAACATGATCAAACAAAACCCTAGCAATAAACTGGTTAAAAAATCTAAGATATACAGCAATGAGAAGAAAATGGAAAGTTAGATAAAAATATGCATTATGATCTGAGAACAGTTGTAAAACAAAGCACTTTTCTATTGTTTCTTTTTCTTTTGTTCAAATGAGGCAAATATTAATAAATAAATCCATTTTTAATAGATCTGTTGCACCAGCTTGGTCTTTCTAAAATGAAAAAGAAGAGTCAGTATTTGAAATACCAGAGAAGAAAGATATTAGCTAACTGAATGCTAACAATTTCATACAGATGTCTGCTTATAATGCAAATAGTTTATTTAGATGCAATGACACATTAGACTCCACTGATGGGAAAGTGAAAAATGGCAGTTGCTTCATGTTGTTCCCGTGTATGTGATCAGAATTTTAGTGTGTTTTCTCTAGTGAATCAGATGGCAACACTGAACTAAGCAACAAAAAGGGGGGATCCACAAACTGTGTATACAAAAGAGGCTTGATTTCAAATATAGTGGGTACTGGTGGTAGATGATGGGTTGCAGAACAGATGCCTTTAAATCAGCAGACTATTATACAAACAGCTGTTACCAAGACAAAGCATCTAATTTTTCCTACTGTACCCTTAATTTTACCCCTACTAGGCTGATCGCATGCTGATTTCAGTTTGACATTTAAAAGAAGGCTGCAGCTGGTTTATATAGTGCTTTAAAACCCCTGATTTGCAAAAGGCCAACTGACTGATATTACTTTTGAGTTCCAGAAAATAACACAGCTTATACCCTTCTGTACAACATGAATGGGTTTTCATTAAATCTTAAACCTAACCTGCTTCTTGACCTTTCCCCAATATCACACCTATTATTTTTCTTTCTAAATCATCCTTAAACCCTAAATGTTGACACGTCACTTTTATCTATTACTGCTCCTGAACATGACTTAATCATCCAAATATCTAGTGTAAAGGTCTTGCTTTTGCACAGAGCTGTTGGTAGGATGCGTAATGAGGCTTCTCCTTTTAGGGATGGGCCAGATAACCAAGTATCTTATCAGCGTGTAGCCCACAGCAGAGGACTGTTCTCTGTGTGCTAAACAGGCCACAGAATCTTTCAGCTCCAGGAAAACACATCATTTATTCATACTAGAGCAAGTTATTTCAGATGAAAGCAGAAGTCTTTTCTATGACAATGGTGGGCTTTTGACTGATGCAAGTACCTGCAATAAGGAAAAAAAGGAGCTGAGAAAGGCCTTTCCTGTGTTGAAAGGAACCATCTACATGTCAAGCTCAAGTCTGCTGTGCCCGGTGTTCAATAGAAGAATCCAATTTTGTTTTCACTTCCTCCTCCACTATAATTTTACAAAGCTTATCTGCTCAAGCTCTTACAGAGGTTGGATGGATGCCTTCCTTCCACAGCAGCCTGGGACCATGCAGGAGGCCACTGCTCTCTGCTGCCCAGCACCAGTGGTCACCACCTGGGCAGCTGCACCACCCAAAAAGGAGGTCAGCATCAGAGGAGGCCTATGACCATATCCCAGCTCTGAGCAGTACAATATAAAACAAGGGCTTTCTCCATCATGTGTCAAATGTCCGTG
This sequence comes from Apus apus, assembly GCF_020740795.1. Classification (NCBI taxonomy): domain Eukaryota; kingdom Metazoa; phylum Chordata; class Aves; order Apodiformes; family Apodidae; genus Apus; species Apus apus. The sequence continues at coordinate 5,435,194 of NC_067286.1, forward strand.
AGTTCCTCTGGGTCGTTAAGAACCACGTAACACAGATGTGTCTTTGCACACATTCTAACAAGTTGATACTGAAGGTCTGAATATACGGTTTGATCAGCTTTGTATTTCACTGGTGTCAAACGGACAAGGATAATAGATGGCAATTCCTCCTCTAAGTGGAAAGCTTGGGGGCTCAGCAGCAGAAAGGTACTACTAACAAAAAAATAGGTGTGATCAGTGCTATTTTTTCTGCTTTCCAGAATTCTTTTGTAAAGTCTTGGACAGTTGCTTGGATCTTAAAGCATGAAAGTTTATATATCACTACTGCAAATTTTTCCTTGAGAGTAGGAGCTGCCAAGCAGGAAGAAGAGGAAAGGTACCAGAATTGTGGTTTATGGTCAGGTAACTTTTTATGTGTCCCTGTTTATTCTTCAGTATACAGCCGATATCAGTTACTATAATCACAGTTGAAACTGCATGAATCCACTGGAGAGGAAGGCTATAAACATGATGAAGTGATGTCTCATTGTCCTCACTACCAGTTTAGAGGATCTGAGGTGGTGTGATGTCCAAACCCCAGTTGTTCTTACAGGAGATGTATGTGTTTAAAAAGTCAACTGTGTCATCAAAGGGATGCCTGACTAAAAACCAAGGCAATTTATTAGGGTGGAATAGAAGGATGTGAATTTTTATCTAACTTTTGTGTTGTTACATCTTATTAATGAATTTTTTAAAAAGCATTTAACAGACTTAAAGTATCCAAGGAGTTGTTGCATGTTGCTTCATGTCTGTTTGTATGTATGCTTGGATACATGAACTTATCAGTGCAGAAATTTTGCATTGTTAGTTTAACCCTGCAAAACAACTGTTTTACATATATATATATTTATATATTTGTGTGTATATATATATACTCTCAACTTACTTTACTTCATTTATGTCCACTCAAACCCTTGTGGATTTTACTGGATTTGGGATTAGTCTCCAAAAGTGTGGCTGCGATACCTGTTATTATGAAGTGTATGAACCATGTTCCTCATCCAACATCTCTGACAGTACCAACACAGACAGAAACATTTTTCAGAGAAAACAGACATTGTTCCCTTGACACAATCTCACCCTCTGCATGAGTATAAATAATTTTATGCATATTCTTACTGAGGAAGAGCTGTGCCTGTGACACGATGAAGCAGTTTTTGTCCCCATGAGAACGTCTGCATGCAGAAGTGAAATAACAGCAGTAGGAGCTGCCTGCAGTCATGATTGCCTCAGAGTCAGCCCAAAAATGTTAAAGCCACTGTTTCTGTCTTTATTTTAGCATCATTTATATTTTCTGTTCCTGTCTGGCTGTGCCGAGCTTGGCACTGAGCATGCTGTGACTGATACACTTTCATCTAAGTGCCAGCTTTTGCTAGGTTGGGGGTGAAAATTATGTCCACAGGATGCTCAGTTGATGTAAGTAAAATTGTCTGGGTTTCCAGATGTGAGCCAGCACCAGACCTGAGGGACACTGTGTACGTGTCTGAACCCTGCAGATCCCACTATGAAAGCTGTGCAAAAAAAAAAAAGCTAACATTAAAAATAACACAACAATCTCAGCAAGATTTTCAGTACATCAAGTTAAATATATAAAAAGGTGGCAACTGAGGAGTGTCTGGGGAGACAGGATCAAAGAATGGATACCCTTAGAGAGGGAATGGTTCTCTCTGTCATTCTCCTGCTGCTGTAGGTACTTTTCATATTTACTGCACTTGCTGCTACAGTGAGGTTTATAACTTTGGAATTAGGACCGATTCTCCTGCCCCAGAAAGCTCAGGTTTAATTGAGATCATGCAAACAGCCAATAAGTGCAAGGCCAGAGACAGGTTTTATGACAAGGTAATCAGACTGGTGGAGAGATGGTGAAGCGTGACCTCCTCCTGCTGTCACCACTGCTGCTCGTCGGCAGATGCTTTTCTTTTGCAGAGACTTTTATTGCATTTGGAAATCATAGAATCATAGAATCACTTAGGTTGGAAAAGAACTTTTAGGTCATCAAATCCAACTGTCAACACTGCCAAGTCCACCACTAAACCATGTCCCTAAGCACCACATGTACATGTCTTTTAAATAATGCCAGGGATGCAGATTCAACCTGGGTTCAGTGCATTGGAAACCTGAATGCTGTAAATCACTGCAGTTTTAATTGGTTTCCCAATTTACATCAGATGTGCATTTATTTACTACCTGAGCCAACCAGCCCATGAAGAACCTTGTTTGTTCCAAGTGACTTGATTAGAAGCAGGGAAGGTGCCAGCAGAGATTAACACAAAAACTAATATTATTGGGGAGGTTTCTTATCAGGGCTTGATAGGAATCAGGAGAAAATCACTGGAATTCCTGCTATGAAGCAAACAAAAACGGCTTGGACCTTTCCTGAAATGGCTGCTTGGGACTGGAGAAAGTAGATTAAAGAATGTGTTATCAGTATTTGTTTGATATTTGCTTAGAAAAGGCTGGAAATGATTAGGCAGAAGTGCAGCAGAGGTGTTTGCTTAGAGATTTCTCTTCCAGTGTTGGACTGGGGGGCATAAAAAACAGAAAAGGCAGAAGAGAAACTCCCTGAAGGGGAAAGTTGTTCATTATTGTACTCAAGGTAGGGGAAAAAGACAATTCTAGAGTGAAGCAGCTAATAGGGGTTAGTTGGGGTTAGGATGGACATAACATTGTGCTCCTGGGCCCTGCCCTCCTGCACTGAGCTGTGCTACCAGCAGCCTCCAGCCAGGGCTCCAGCTTCAGGTGGCTCAGTAATTCTGGAGTAAAAAGCCACTTCCTCTCAGAAAATAGGCTGGTATTAACTTCCAAAGTCACATTTCAAAGAAGAGGCAACCATAAGTCTAGTTTCCAAAATACTTTGAATATCCAAAACAGCAAAGTCACAAACTGCCTGATGTCACTTCACTCCAGTACAAGTGGGCAAAGTGAACAGAGATGAGGCATAGAAGTAATTTGTTTTACTGGTACTCACTTTATTTTACATGGAGAGAGCAGGATTCCCAATTCCGGGTAGTAGGACATCTTCCTTGAGTGCCCTGACTCCCCTGCTACCTCAGGTTGTACAGAACAAATACACTTACGGTATTTCTTACCTCCTACAGCTTTTATTTCTCCTGGACATAGTAAAAATAAGGATATAAAGGAGGTGAATTGTGTTCTAACAGCTCTGTGTATAAACTACAGGGTTTGAGTCTTCAGGGGTTTCCCTTTGGTATCCATCAAACTAAGCATGCAGTGAAGGGCCAAAATGCAAAAAAAAATGTAACCAAGCCAAGAAGAAGTAGTAGTGGCTCATTTATTGAATTAAGAAATAAAATATGAAGGTGTTTTGGTTTTTTGTTGTTGGGTTTTGGTTTTTTCTCCCGAGAAGTATGGAGCAGTGTTGGCTTCTAAAACTTACTGTTGTCACTGGCTCAGCAAGTGCCAACAGAATACAGACAAGCTGAGAACAAAATGTTTACATCAGTGGTTCTTTAAATGAAGAAGTAATACCAGCTGCAGTCTTCAATGTGCTTATTATTCAGACCTGCTTAAACAAGACCCATCAACCAGGGCTTACACATCAAATACAACACTAAACTGTAATTTTCTATATGATAGGCTATTTAATAAATATTTCTACTCCATCTCCAGTCCCAATTAAGGTTGCAGTCAACAGGAGATGGAAAGCAATTTTGTTCCTGACACATAAGTAAGTTTTAAGGTGATTCGATATGTTGGTTAAGTTATTCATAACAAAAGAAATGCATATATTTCTCATTAATTTTACCTTGAAGCACCAAAGTACTTTCACTTGAGAATATAAAGGATTTTGGGTTTATTTATTAATATTGCAAGGCAGTGCTATAAATGCAACAGCTTTGGTGTGAACCATAAAACTAATCTGTCATAGTCAAATTGCAAGCAGCAGTGGATGCCATTTCAGCTGAAAAACATACCTTGTAATTATCTACATTATTTTCATTGGCAATTCATGCTGGATCCAACATATGTAGCTAGGGTTTATTAAAGAATTCTAGGAATTGCATGTACAGGCAATAGAGAACCTAGTTTTAAACATCAGTGATAAGTAGCCCAGCATGTGTTCAAGGAACCTTGGAAAAGTAAGGCTTAAAAAGCCCTTTGGAGCTCATCTGGTCCTGCCTAGTGCACACCTGGGCCAAGTTGGAAGCTGCTCACGTTGCCCAAGGCATTGTCCAGGTAAACTTTGAATTTCAAAAAACTGAGATTGTACAAGTGAGAAATCCTCATCTCAGCACTTGAGGAATCCTTGTCATTTTGTGGAATTATTTTTCCCCCTTCCCTAAGTGGAATATCCCTTGCTGTGACTTCTAACCATTGCCTCACATCTTTTCTCCATGCATGTTTAACCTATAATATGCAACACTTTGCATTTTCCCAGTGTCACATCAAAAGAAAACTTCAGTTAACTGGTTCCCATTCTGTCAGTGACTGCATTTGACACCGATTTCAGATTGATTTCAGATTAATACAAGAATTATACATCCCTTTAGCTGGCCTGACTGGAGCCACACGTTTTTTTTGTTCTTTACATACAAAGTTGACAATCCCATTAGAATAATTAATTTTGATTCACTCAGGTTTTTACTTCTTTTTTGGGGGGGAGGGGGGCAAGGGGCATGTTATGCCCTGCAGTTTTCTTTCTAGATCTCCACCCTCTTCAAATTCATTAATGTTCTTGGGTTTCCAGGCCAATTGCTCCGGCCTCTGAAGGACTTTTTTGCAATGAGTCCTCAACCTCAAGTTCAGACAGAGTGTGTTGGCCAAAATCAGTTCTGCTGCTAAAATAAGTTTGCTGGTGCTTTAGTTCTTTTACAAGTTTGGGGTTTTTTTCACAGTTTGCCACACGTGGGTGAGTAGATTCACTGCTGTGGAAGGTAAAGCACGATGATGGCAATGGACCCAGAAAAGGTGTGAATCCTCTTGGGACAGATTTGGACTTGAAACACAGCCAAGGCATCACTCCTCATTGGTGTTCCTACCCTTCCTACTGCAGCTCTTTTGCATGCTGCCAGCCTGCATGCAGGGCAGCTGGACAAGAGGGAGCAGGTGAAGAATTAAAGAGGACTCCCTTGTTATTGGAAAATAAAATTGTATCCTGAGTGAGGGAACAGGTGGCAGGAGGTTATAGCTGATGGTGGGGTGCAGCCAGATTTACAGTTATGACTAAATTACAGATGTACCCATGAATTTATAGTCTGCAGACAAGCTTTTATCACTCTAATGAGACCCCATGTACTCCACTGTAGAGCATCATTGCAATCTTATTTAATAAAAACTGCATTGATAGTTCTTCCTTTTGCCTTGTGGTATGACTATAGTATTTTTCTTTACATTTGTATATACTTTGTCTTTACAGTCAATGTTCTGTGCAAGCCTGTTGCATTTCAGAGAAGAAACTCCTGAAGAAGAAAACACCTCACTACCCATTGAACACAGCAAAATGAAAATTCTTTTCTTTTAGTCTTGAGGCTCTTTGTACCTTGATTCTCCAAATGGCTTTAATACTAATGTAAAATAAGCCATGCTTTAGACACATGGAGAAGTGGTTGCAGCTTCTTTTAAGCTGTTTACCTATAAAAGTCCATTAGAAAAAGGGGAAGAACATGGGCTAACTTTGCATGAACTTGTTCTATTTAAAATGTCATGGATATTTATGAAACCACACTTAATTTGTATAAAACATATAAAAATGTGATTCAGAAAGAAGACTAAAAGAAAGTTGAAGAACCTGATTAAAAAAGGAGTTAAAACTGAAATGTAGTAAGCTAGAAAATACCCACAATAAAAGTGGATGGAAATCTATTATAGTGAAAATCTGTAAATCCAACTGGTTATTTTAGAAACCTAATAAATTTCAGCACTTCTGTCTGAGTTTCTTGTGATTTAGTATATCTGCCTTACCACATTTATGGTCTAATTTGACAATGTAGCATCAGTTTCTATGAATTAGATGTGTTGTAAATTGGATAATCCAAGAACCAGAACAGTTAAACAATGAATGGTTCAAGGTTTTTGTTTTGTTTTCCTTTTTATAGATTCTCTTCCTGAGATTGTGGACTTATATATGTGTATATAAATGTGTTTTTTTTTTTCACTCTCAGATTAAAAGCTTTAAGGGGTATTTTTTGTTGTTTGTTTGTTTGTATGGTTTTCTTTTGCTTGGGTTTTTTTTAGATAGAACAAGAGTTTTGACAAGCAGCACCTTTTTCTTGGTGAAGGACTATCTCATCATAATATTTCTCTTCCAAATGGTGGCTTTGACACATCCTAAAACCAGACCACAAGATAGAAAAGCATAATAAATCTCTGTTTATTTATGACCAAGTCCTTTCAGTGAGTGACATCCGAATGTAGGGGAAGTTTATTTAAATTTCCTTTAGTAGTGAATAGGGTACTGCTTGTCAAAACCTACTCACCTCTTTCAAATGCACATAGTGGGTTTTTCATTTTTTTTCCCCAGCAATCTCTTCTAAAATAGTGCTATTTTATCCAGTTTTTTTATTTTTTTTTTCTTGGAAAGTGTCTTATTTTGCAGAATCTAAACCTCCAGTGACTAAAAAAACCAACAGTGATTCCACAGAATGAGTGGTTACTTGGTTACAGTAAAACTGTGGGAGTTGTTACACATCCACCACTGAAGGCCACACATATTTTAGGCAAATAAATGATATGTATAGCAAAGAATTAGAATAAATAACACCTGATTTACTGTAATGTGTGATTAGTGTGGCCCAACTAAGGAAGTGTTATTATCTCAGCTTTTGAAGACAGTGATACATATACGGATTTCCCAGGGGACTGCAGGGACAAGCTTCTCCATTTAGAGCAGAGCACTGCTCTAATTCTTGTTCACTGTGGCATCTCAGAAAGGACAAAGTTTACTCTCAAACTGTTTTATAATTCTTCCACTTTTTACTTGCCACTTCAAACTTGCAAAAAAATTCAGTTGCATTTGAGTGCCTGTGTCTGTATTTCTACAGCACTAAGCTCTAAGTAAGAAAGACTGAACAAAAACATCCTAAGGAAAGGTTTATCAGAATGAGAAGCCTGCTCTCAGCAGGAAGAACTGATCTCTATCCTGTTTTTCTCCTTGATTTCACAATATTTGACAAAAAGAAAAAACCAACACAACAAAACAGCCAAGCCAAACCAAAACGTTTTCAATGAAAACCCCAGGCTGGTCGAGGGTACAATCTTACACAATGTATCATTAAGTGTAAGTGGTATTTCATTAGCAGTTGTAGTTGGATTCAAAACCTGTCCCTTTAGGCCTTAGTGATGTTGATTGCAGCCTTTCATGGCTGGTAATCACATCATTTTTAAAACAATGACATCTTAACAGACAAAAGAAGCTGAACTGTTCTTCCTTATTTTCAGTCATGAGCAACTGAGAAGGCATCAAGGTGCAAGGAAAGCTCTGCTATGAAAAAAATTAATCACAGATCTCCTCTCTAAAGCTTGTTTTTGCTACAAGTACATTTTAATTATCTTTGCCACTTGGTGAATTAGAATAAAGTCTTGAGGAGGGAGGGAAGAACTAAAGCACAGCACGGTATAACACAGCACTTGTCAGACCAAGAGCTCACTGAAAAGTGACCAAGTTCTTACCAGCTTTGTAGGTTAATGTTAAATTATTAACTTTGACCTACAACAGTTATTTAAAAGACTAAAAAAGGCTACCTCTGTGCAGTTTATTTATTAAGATTTCATAGCAACTTCAGGATGTGAAAACTCTCTTTCAGGAGTAGGAAGTTCAAAGGTATAGCTAAGATCAAAGGAGACAGATTGTTTTAAAAAATGCATGTGCTATCCTGACATGAAGAATCATGGTTCCTGGGGACTATGAAGTACAAGCTCTGGGAAAATCTGAAGGAGCCAAGGAATTACTTGGTGTTTAGGCTGTGAGATTTTTAAGCTGGTAGTAAAGCTAAAAGACTGACATCCTGAAAGACTGCCAGGAAACCCTTACCACAGTGAGTTTTTTTCTCAGTCTCAGTATGTTTAAAAGCAATATATACTGTACTGGCCCAATGCAGTCAGCTAAAAGATACTTAGCTGGGGACATAATCCTCAGACGTGGCATCACATGTGTAGTTGTGTCACATGTGGTTTCAATGAAAATGGACTCAATGAATCCCTCTGATGAGCATTTCTAAATTCTAATAGTTTCAGGTTTTCATCCTCCTAAGCACCACAACAGCTGGGTGTGTGCAGGTTTGACTGTCACCTGGAGCTGCTGGTACCCAGGTGGGCGCAAAGTGCCACCACCTGTGCTGCCTTCTGCCCATGGAGGGTGGGGGCTTTGGCAGGGGAGGGGCAGGTAAGGGAGCCTCAGATGGGGGCTCATAGTTTTGTCTTTGCTTTCCAAAGGGACTTTTTGAGCTCAGTAGTTTCAGGCTTTCCTTGCACTGGACTGGTGGGGAGTTTACCGCTGCAGGAACTTGTTTTGGCTGTTCATCTGCAAAGAGGTACCCCAAGCTAAGCCTGGTGGTGGGGATGGAGTTGTTTCTAACATTTCTGATGCTGAAAAACTATGTTGTGTTCCCTCAGTCCTGGGTGCCTTTGCTGTTTTCTGTTAGTTCAGTTAAGTCCTTCTAACCTTTGCATTGAGCCTGGCTTGGCTTTTCTCCTTAATGTCCCTGGTGCTCAGGTCTACCTGTCCTCTCTGCTGTTTCTCTCCTGTCTTCCCCCAGGTCTCCTTGCTATTGACATGCAAGCTTCACTTGTTTCAGGAAAACCTTGTAGTGAATAAATTGCTTTTCTTCTAGGTGGACAAAGGAAGGGAGGGAGTGACATTCTTCCTCCCTGCCTGCCCTTTCTTGGTTAAAAAAAAAAGAAAAAAAAAACATCAAGTTAGTAGAGAGGTAGTAAAACTGTCTAGAGGAAAGAAAATCTAATGCTACAGAGGCTGGAAAATCAGGGTGTTCTTTGTCTATATTAATTGATGTGGAGGTCGTTCTCGGTAGCATTTGAAATGCAAGTGTGGCAATAGCAACTGAGTGACCACAGGCTGTCACAGATGTTTCTGGGGAGGACACCTGATACCTGAGAGCAGGTTGTGCTGCAACTCCCTTCCTAAACATACTTCCCCCCTCTGTTTTTCAACTCATGTTTTTGTGATGGTAGAAACAGTGAAATTTGATGAATGTGAAAAGCAAACCATGCATGAAAGTTGCAGCTGTGCAGCTTTGTGCAACAAGGTTATGTTTTGAAGCAAGATAGTCTACAGATGCCATCCTGAAATATATATTTGCCCTGGCCTTCAATACTGCTTATGGACAAACTTTTACTTGTGTTATCTTCCAAGAATAGGAAGCAGTGGTATTTAATTTGCATTAATAGAATGAATGTTTTCTGTTTGATTTCCTCTTAATTTTATTTTTTTTTTTTAATTCTATGTTATCTTGAAAATTTGTTTGGATTCCTAGGAATGATTGCTGCATAAATTTAGCTGTGCTTCTGTGCTAGTGCTTGCCAATCAAGAGATTGCATTTACAAATACCTCAGGTACTATCTTATGATGGGCAGCAGTGTTTTTCTACACAACAGCAGAATCTAGAAGAGCGTTTTTCATATGTATTAAGCATTGCAATTAAAATTTTATTTCCAGGTAATAGCACAAAATGCTTCTGGGATAGGAAATGCTGTATATACAGAATTAGAAGTATCAACCCAGGCAGGTGGCCTGGGATGTTTTACTGCAGGACTGGGCATGTGACTGACAGACTGTATCCAAGCAGCAGGTGGAAAAGGGTGATATTTATCTAAATGAGTGTGTATTTTCAGGCTACTAGCACGTTCTCCTAGTCCAGAGTGAATTCTTGGCAGTTATGAGTCCAATACAGCAAATATCAGAAAAATTCTTTTATTTAATTAAAAGAACCCAACAAAAATACAAACCACACTTTGATCAGCTCCAATTTCATTCTCACTCTAGGGGAGTATCTGCCTTTGCTAGCAAATGCAAACATTTCTGTGCAAAATCCAACTTTTACAACCTTGACTGTTCTGTATACCAGGCCTTTGTCATTATCGTGCCCAGAAGATTTAAACCATCTGTCAGTGAATTTTAATGCAGCTCTTGTGCTCTTGGAGTTCCTTGTAAACTGATTATCTGAAATCATCACACCAACAGTATCTCCAGTTTTTGTAACGTTCAGAAGGGGAAGATAAGAGAATTTTCATTATAGATCTTAAATAATCCGTTTTCACTGTAAATTGTAGTGTCTGGAGCAGAAGCTGTGGATAAATCTAACAGCCTTTTTTTATTAAAAGGTGATTTACTTGCGAGTTGTCATGGAGCTGGTTTCTGATCATGTTGTGCTTGGTGCTCACTGGTGTAGCTGATGGCTCTCTCAAGTGGCTCTGCTTGTATGGGTCTGAATTTTGGGGAGGGTCAGTGGTTGTCCATCCACCAGCAGAATTTGTGCTGCTTCAGAGAAGGTGTCCACACACTAATGTCTGTACCTTTATTTTGTATTAAAGAGTATATTAGTCTTCACTGGTGTTGCTCTGGGTAGAGGTAAACTAAACTAGCTGGTTGATTATGATTCTATGATTATCCTCTCTTCTGTACCTCCACTTTTCACCTTAAATAATTGCAGTCAGGTTTGTTTCAATTTTATTAGCAATATACTACTAAATATGTAGAGTTATTCCTTCTGAATTTTATTTGGGTCTTAGTGGCAATAAGTGAAACTGCTGAGTGCTCAGAAGTCTCTGATAAGTATTAAAACTACATTTATAACAGTACAGTGAATTTTTATTTCCTGAGTCTCATAGAACCCACATTATCAGTCTGAGGCTGCACAGGATGGGAAAAACTATTTCATACTTGCACCTCAACTAGCAATAGGAGTTAGTGGAAGTCTTGTGAGATAACATTTTTATCTTGGTGTTTTTCAAATCCCTGTTTTTATATCAGAGGCAAATCAAAAGCTCACCCAGATGGGTTAATTAGGGAGTGACTGCTGCTTATTAATTAACTTGCATGCAAATCTCATTGAAAGTAGTGTTACTATTTGAAAGAAAGCTGAGCCTTGCCTCAGGAGACCTCTCATCAACAAATTTCATTGAAACATGTAAAAGCTTGTTCATAACTTTGGATTGAAAGCCAAGCACTGCTTCACTGAAAGGACACGACATCAAGTCATTTAGGTGTTCTAGTGCACATCATTATGAAGGAGTTAGAGAATCCAGTGCCTTTCGTTCTTCTGCAGGGTTAGATTGTCTCCGTGATAAGACTGTAATGAAGTGCCCTTCTCAGGATGGAAGTCTGCAATTTGCTCAGGAGAGAGAGAGAGGAGAAGAGCTGGTCTCATGAGAGGTGTGTAGGGCTGGAATTCCAGCAGCTTATTGTTACGATGAAAATTTAAAAAATTAAATGGTTCTCCAGTTTGACTACATTAATAATTCTAAATAAGCCTGAGCAAAATGGTGGACTGTGATTTTATTAATGTACAGGACAAAATTAAAAATCTGATTTTATTGCTAATACAGATTGCTCTTGAATTTTATGCTTTCTCTAATGCAAAAATTGTGATTTAATATCCAGCTGTGATACAGGTTCCCTGACACATTGTTCTTACCAAAGGCTTTATTTACCTCAACTCCCAGTAGTTCTCCCAGATGAAGTGATGTACTGCTCAGTTTTTCTCCAGGTGGATTTAGTTAACACTAGACAACAGGCTGAACACATTTTTTATCTGCCTTTGTTATCCACTAATCCTTTGGACTGGACAGAATCCACAGCAATGTATAATGAACTATGCAATTAAATAAAGCAGCTGTGATGGTTGTCCCACTTCCAAAGATAAAGATTATGGTATTCAAGGTTATAATGTCTAAAATTGGAGTTGATTAGAGGTAAAGACTTTTGCTGTAGAATGAAAGTCGTGTATTTCTTCTGTGTGGATCTTTTTTCTTGTTTCTGGTTTCAACTCTGTCTGTAACTTAATTTTTTCTTCCTAGGACATCCTTATCTTCCACTGTTTGTAAGTCATCTGTAGTTGTTCTTATCCTACTTTACATTCAGGAAAGGAGTTCCTTACATGTATTAGGAGATGTATTAGTTTATTTTCCGTCAGTTTGCTCAGTGATAATTCTCCTTATCTTGTGAAGTGGTATCAAAGCTATCAGTTAACTTAATTTTCCTCAAGTGTCAGTTTTATTTGATACTAGTTTCTTCTCATGCAACACAAAAAAGACTGAAGTGACTCTCTTGCATCTCTTGGGGCTTTGGTTTCATACTGTCTCTAGCTGGAAAATGCTACTGGAAACCACTTCAAGCTCATGAATGACAGGAATGTTAAATGGGAACAAAAGAGTGGCAGAAAGTCCAAGTAGTAGCTGGTTGCTGCTGCCATTTATCTGTGCTGGGGTCAGTGTTGCTCAGTGGCCTTACAACTGTGAACTGAAGGAGAATGGTCAAGATGCAGCTTCATTAGTCAGAACAGGGCCTGTTGGCTAGAGAAACCCTGGCAGGCTGGAGAAATGGGCTGACGTGACCCTCATGAAGTCCACATGTAGTGATATAGCCCTGTGTGACAACACTGTCCTGCCTGGTAGGAAGTAGTTTTGCTGTAGAGGTGGGAGTCTTGGTGAGCAAGTCAAAAGAGGGGAGGAGGGCTGGTTGCATGTTGTGCTGTATTAGCCAGGGCTGGTGACAGGGGCATCATTCATCCCTTATGTTCATTTCTGAAACATCACCTGAAGCTGTGTGCCTGGTTTGGGGCTCCCCAGTGTGAAGAGCACACTGAAGCAAGACCAGTGGTGGGTCAGCAAGATGTCAGGGGGCTGGAGCAAGTTAGGCATGAGGAGAGACAAAGAGACCCAGGAGGCCTCAGCCTCAGGGAGAGACATGTGAGAAGTGACCTTAGCATCGCCTGATGCACCATAATGTGAGGAGGGATAAGGAATATGACTAAGAAAATGGGAAACTGCTGTTAGGTACAAGGTTTTCTTCACTATGAGGGTGATGGAACACCAGAACAGGCTGCCCAGAGAGGCTGAATAATGCCATCCTTGGAGCTATTTGACACTTAACCAAGCAACAGCTTGAACAAGCACTGAATGAGAGACTAGAAGTGACATCCAATTATACTTTCTAACCTTAATTATCCAGGAGTCTGGAATAAGTGAAAAGTCAGAGATGATCACAAACACCTATGAATACTGATTTTGTTCCTTCTTTTCTTAAGGAGGGAATTAATAGAAACATTTTTCTTTACCTATAGAAATGTGGGCAGTAGAGACCTTACCTCATTCTATACTTTTCATATTGAATTTTAAAATTCAAACAGTAGACTTCTGAGGGGGGAAATATCTGCAGCATAATTGGTAGTTTTTGCTAGAAATTGGATTTTGCAATGGAAAATTACAATGTTGCCAAGAAGTGCAGTGCTTTGAAGCACCAGTTTAGGGTTCCCTATAGTGTAGATATTCTGAGAATTAAACTTTTTAAAAATGATTTCATTATTTTCCAGGCAGATTGAAAGAAAAAATAAATTAAAAAAAAAAAAAAACACCTCAAGAGATTTGGGTTATAGTTTCTAAAGCTTGATTAATTTATTTTTTGTCCTTAAGTTGGAAAAATCAAAATTTTTTTGTGGGAAAAATAATTTCAATAAAAATTATTGCTATTCATAGTGGATTCTTTGAGACTAGATGGACAGTTGAGGCAGGATTCCTTTAAAGTACATTTTCATGTAATTTAACTCCTACATTTTTTTCCTGGATTTTATATTCATCCCTGGTGTCAAGTAGCCCCAAAAACCTGAAAAATAAGCTCAACACTTCCTCAGTTTTGATGTTTCATCATCATTTTAGTGTGACAGTCAACAAGATTTCAAGAAAATATCTTGGTGTTGTACAATGTGGCCACAAAAATAATTTTCTTTAAAAAAGCCTAATTCTGCAAGCAATAATCAAGCAGTTCAGAACCTGGTACGTCTTTTGCTTTCTTCAACCTGACTTCATAAACAGACATTATCTGAAAAGCTTGTTTTTATTGCCTGAAAGTGTGTGTGTGTGTGTGTGTGTGTTGGTGTTGTGAGAAGTCATTAAACAGCACGAGAGCTGCTACAAGCAATTAATGGTTATCATAGGTCTGACAAGAGAATCTCTTCTGAATAAAACAGTTTCTTCAATAAAAGATGACTGAAACGTGTATGCAAGTGGTGTTTTTATTCTAATTATATTTAGGATAAATCCTATTATACTGAACAGTCTTGCAGTCATGGTATTACTCCTTATGGATGAGGAATACTCCAAGAAAGAAGCACCTGAGAGGTGGCAGCAATGGATGTTGACTGACCCAGTTTTATGAAAGCTGTTCAAACAAATCTATTGTGTTATCCTGCTTGGGTATGAACCTTTCCCAGGAGCAGGATTTTACCTGAGCAGCTGTTCCCTGGCTCTATAGTCATGTAGATTTTATGCTGTTTAAAAACATCTGGGCAGCATTTCTGATAATCATGTTTGATTCCCATTCATTCTCAACTTGTAGGTGCAGAAGACAAGATGTAAGTATTTAAGAGTGAAGAAGATTCTCAGAGGAGAAGGGAAGAACTTTTTCTATCCTCCCTGAGGTGGAAAAAACAGAGTGAGCTACCTTGTAGTGTCCTCATATATTCTGGAAAGGCAGGACCACACTATTGATATTCTGGTGACCAAGCTGAGGTGTGAAAGCTTCTGCCTGCCTCAACACAGACTTTGCTTTATGTATGCATTCAGAAAGTCAGTCAAATCCATTTCATTACCCTAAGCACAGCATAAATATTGCATGCTCTGGACTAAGGATATAAGATGCTTTTACTCTAGCCTCATAAAACATTTGAGAGAAGTGAGGACTGTGAATATTAAGTCTGAGTAATCTGCCTAAAGTGCATTCGACTGTTAGAAACCTGTGGCATAATTCTCTTGCAAACACAAAGCAGACTTTAGAGGAATTTGGAGGTCTAAGTTATTGTGCTTCTCTCGTGTATTTTTTTTTTTAACACCACCCCCTAAAATCAGCCTTGTTACTGCGATTTTACAGGAGCTGCATCAAAGTGTCAGTCTTGGGGGTAACAGTTTGGTTCACCTGCTTCTCCTGCAGGTAGTTGCTAATGAATATTTGCCAGTCTTTTTATTTTTTTTCTTTTTTCTCAGTAGGAGATCAAGTACTCCAGAAACTAGATTATTTATAATGTGGTTTGCTTCCTTTAAATCTGGAAAATCTTTTTAAAAGCTGTGTAAGAAATATTTTTTGTGCAGCAGCAATTTTAGCAGATAGTGTCATGCAAGATTTCCTTGTCTCTAACGTGGTTTTGACAAATTAGTCTGATGTGACTGACATTCAGTTTTCCAAAGATGATTTGTAGAGCACTTGGTGGGTTGTTATCCTGTGTAAGTGCTTTAATCACATTACTGTCTTTGAAATCTGTACCAGAGGGGTGACAAGATGGCATGTAAAAAAGTGAAGTATGCAAGATCTGGCTCCTGGAAAGAAACTTCCTCAGTTTGTTAAAATAGTTACGTGTGATTAGGTGTAAAAACAAAAAACCTAACCCTGTAGTGAGCAAGGAATTGAAGGGGTTTGTGGCTGTATCAGGTTCCTAAACCTTTTCCTTTACCCTTTGCTTCAAAGATCTGTGTATTTCTTCACCAGAAAAGTGAGGTCTAGCTTTACAAAAATAGATAAACCAAGAGAGTGGATCTCAAGCTTTCCCTTTGGAGAAACTGTTGTATCTGTGATGGTTCTTCTCAGCTAAGTGTCAACATCAGGAAGATGGCATGGGTGTTAATGGACCCATTGCAGCTTGGCTGAAAACCCAGCTACACAAACCATTTGTGACACGGGTCGCCTTCAGGCAAGAACAATGTTCTGCAGGGTCTGTTCTCCAGCTGCTGCTGCTGAATGTTAGTGGTAATGGATGAGATGGGTGAAGGGCCAGGAGTCTGCCTGGGAAATATCAAGGTTCAAGGCCAGGTTGGACAGGACTTAGAGCAACCTGGTCTAGTGGGAGGTGTCCCTGCCCATACAGGGTGGGTGGAACTAGACGATCTTCAGGGTCCTTTCCAACCCAAATCACTCTGTGAAAGAAAACACAAAATGAGAAGCCAACAGAAATTCAAAAAAATCTTAAAAATGGGGGACATGGCCTGAAAAATCATCTATAATGTCATTGAAAATGGAGAACTGCAAGATTTCACTCTTTTCATATGGACAGCAAGTTTAAACAGGACCTGCCAAACAATCTAAAAAGCAAGTGCAGATTAGAAGCAGTGAATGCTTTCCTTTTTGATTTCTTTAAGCTATGAAAAAACAAATATGTACTAACAGAACTGAAAGAAGATCCATATTTTTTAATCTGGGGAAACTCCTGCAACTCACACCACAAGACTGTGTTTCCTCAGACTGCAGTCTTGTAGAAAAACAGCATACTAAGGCATTTTATAAAATATTTGTAATTAATGAGAAAAAAATCTCCTTGGGGTGAGAAGGGAAGAAGTGAGATTAAATACTTAGCAGGCATTTTAAGAACACTCATACAAGTGTCTTTGGGTTGAATGGGCAGAAAATAACTAACAAAGTAAATAAGTCAGTGTAAGGTTATGGACCCTTCAGAGCAGCAGTGCTGGGCACAAGTAGCAGTACTAGCTGAATACCATGCTTTGCACAAAATATATCTGAGAAGTCTTGAAACTGAATTTAAAGAGTTAATTTGCAATTAATATGAATGGAAATTTGTGCTTCATTAATGACATTCTAGGGAAAATTGGAGCGTGACAAACTGTCTAACAAATATGAATGTAATGAGTTCTGGGTTTAAGATACTAGACTAATGGGAAATGTGAGAGGAGAGGCTGGGTTGTTACTTCAGCTTGAACCCATGTACTTAAAGTCTAGATTGTTTTCAAGCATGGTAATGCCTCAGAAGATGATTAAGTGCTACTCCTACTGAATTGTTTCCTACCCATAGAGTCTAGGTTGGTCGTGAACTTCATTATTGCCATAATTATCTTAGGTATGCAAATCCAGTCATTTGCATTTTTTTATATTAGAACCTTAACAGTATTGAAAAATTGCTCAGGTTGTAAATAATGAAAATATTTTCTTTTTTTCATCAGTGCAACGAGGCACCTCGTAGAATACAGCTACCACAATTTCTGTCAAGTGGTGCTAGTGTAACACACAAAACCAGGTTAGATCAGAGTCCTGATCACAATGCGGAAAAAGTATTGAGCTTGTATTCAGGATATTAATTAAAATAACATAAAAATTGAGTGGGGTCACACCCTAACCCCTCTATACTAATTTCTGGCCTTTTCAGGGGACTCTTCAGATTTTTATGATTATAAAGTTCCTTATTTTCCTTTTAAAGGTTTTGGTTGGGTTTCTTCAGGTCACATATGAGTCATGCACCTCTGGAAAGTATCAAGTTGTGGTTTATCTTAGTGGTTGGTTGACTCTGGTTATTTTGATATTAATTTATGGCATTGGTGTTTATGTGTAAACTGAATTTTTTTGTGTGTGTTGTTTCCCTGTAACACCAGGGCTTACCCAAAACAAGCAATAATGACATTTTCCTCTTAATCTAGAAATACAAATCAGATGTATGTAATCAAAGTGCAGACTGTAACTAACCTGAACAGGTTTTTAGATGCTTCCACCTTCCAGTCATTTCGGGTCTGTACTCCTTAGACCTTCCTCACTTGCTGTGTCAAATGGTGATTGCTGAACTGATTAAGGGGAAAAAACTAAGTTGCACAGTAAGAGTTAGAGTTAACAGGGACATGCAGGTAGTGGTCAGATCAGGGAGAGAGAAATGGGATACAAAAAACTGTTTTGCCCTTGAACTTCTTGATTTTCCTTTTAGGTAGTGAGGTAATAAAGTTCAGGTTTTGATCTTTTGGTTATTTCCTGTGCCAAAGATACCTATGTATAATCTCTATCATCTTGCTGCAGCCTACACAAGATTATTTGCTATTTGGAGGGGCTATCATAAGATACACCAAATTTCTTTGGTCTTTGAGAAGTAAATAAGAAGGTTACCATAGTGCATTCCCACAAAGCATTGTGATTCTGGCTGGAGACCCAATGCCTTTCCACCATGTTCTTACAAGGAAAATAAAGTATGTTAGGCCACAATAATTATCAATCAATAGGTATATTCTAACTTGTATCTTTTCCAGACACACAAAATTGTGTGATTGAAAATGCAACTCATTTCTGCCTAGAATTTTTTTATTATGCTTCCCTGTGAGCAGCTGTATTAATGAAACATGTCTTGGCTTATTAGAATTGATGTTGTTTAGGAAACTGAGCTAAATGCTCTTGTTGTGCATAAAAATCCTAAGAGTTTTTTAAGAAGTCTGAAAAAAAACCACAACCCAAAACATAAAAAAATCCCCTCTACCTTAAGAATTAGAGAGTTTTAAAAGATTGTAATACTTTCTAATGGAGTGACTTGGATTCCTGTGGACTTAAGGAATCTGTGAAAGAAAACACTTTCTCTATAGGTGTGATAGCTTTGGTACACACACATATGCATGTCTCATTAAGTTGCAAGCTGATTAGACAAATGTGCAACTAGGATGTCATGAACTTATTTAATGAACTGCAATTTAATCCCTCTCATTAAGAGCACTTGCTGACAGCCTGAATGTCAAGCCAGCATGAGGCACTGGTAGTTGTAGGGGAGAATACTCTGAGTGGGTAAAGTAAATCCTCCTGGAGAAAAGAGACTTTTGTGGGAGGTAACCAATGTACAGTAAATAAATACATGTTGGGAAGGAAAGGTCCAGTACAAATGGTGTCAGGCATTATGCTAGGAGGACTATCCCTTCTGTTAATATTGATGCAGCAGTATGGAAGATGAGAATTTTGTTGGTAACAGAGGGAAGACAGGTCTACCTGGTGAGTTGGAGTTACAACAGCCATTGGTGTAAATAAGAGGTTTTTCTTTTCTACTTACTGATCTAGTCTGTACAGAATTAGTAGGCATATTGGGATAGCAATTCTTTTTGATCTTAGCTCTCTATTTTGAGAGGTCTCCATTCATTTGAAGATCTTTCAGCTGTATCTGCAAGCTGGGAAAACCTGGACTAGCTCACTTGGGAATTTAGACTGATTCAACTGCCTTACTCTAGAATTCTTTCTTTTCTCAGTTTTAATCTTTAAAAATGAAATTAGTTGGTTTGTCTTACGGCTTCTGTGACAATAAATAGGGCTGAAGAGAGTTCTGCTTAACAGTGACAATAATGAACTTAGCCAATAAACTGCTCATAACAAAAAATAGCTTTCAAATCACCTCAGATGAGCACTTGTACTTTGCAGTTGAGACAGAGAAATATATAAATCTCTCTTACACTAACTCATTGAATTGGCACGTGCTGTAGTAATCTTTTTGATGTTTAGAGAGAGATACGATAAAGATCAATGCCATTTTCTCCACCCTCAATGTTATGAGTTCTTCTCACTTTGTCTTATACTGGTCTTGTTTATTAGTGTATCTGGAGCTCTGTCCTGGGGTTCTGTCTAGTGGTGCACTGTCTTGCCTGTCATATTGTGTTAGCTGTCACACTTGAATTCATGCAATCTATTAATTTTCTGTAGTTCATGCAATGAGGTTTTATACCTGTGACATACAGGAGCTGTTAACAGTCCCTATTTAGAAGTCATTTTGGGGCAGTATGAAAAATGTTTATAATCAAATCAACAGCAAGTCCAACTAAAACACCACTGAATAGAACTTCAAAATTATTAAAGTGATTCAAGTGCTTTTCCATTGGCTGTGTCGAACTTTCAGCACTTCTGAGACTTTTTCCCCAGCTAAAATGTTGTAGTTGCACACATGCTTTATGTGGATCTCAGCATCATACCTTAGATGCAGAAGAAGGAAAACAAGAGTACTTGTTCATTCAAAAAAACCCACAAACTGCTAAGTCCAAGAAAACCACCTCTGTGTTCAAAAGGCTGTTCTTGAACTGTGCTGTCTGGCTAGTGTCTGGTTCCAGCTGCTATAATCTAGTGCTTCCTGGCGAATGATTGCCCATCTATTCCTGAAGGGTTATTTTATTGCTGTGCTTGCCAACAGAACACAGAAAAGGAAAAAGAAAACAGAACTCTTTATGTTTAGACTCAGTATGTGATGAGTTTCTCTAGCTCTTCTTCACTTGCTCTATCCTTAACCCTCTGTGTGTCCTGACACTCAGACTGAAGGATTTTAGGAGTATTTGTGTATTTTGAGATGTGCATGTTAAGTGAGATCTAAGCCTCACTTCATCCTAAATGAGTTCTTTAATGTCATGCCCACAGTTGTGCTTTCTCTAACTAAGCACAGCTGAATTTCCTTGTTCACAGTTTGGTTTCTGCTTTGGAAGGAGCAGTTTCTCGTTGTGCTTTTGGTCCGAGTAGATCGTTTGTTTGTTTTTTTTATTCAGCCTGAAAACACAAATCCCAAGTTAGTGGCTCACTTGACAGGCACTTTAACTACTGAATGAGCAGATGGTAGATGATAGATGACCAGCCTTTCATCCTCTGATGTTTGAAAAGTCAGATGGGACCTTAAGTCTGGGGTGAAATTTTGACTCCAGCACTTGAGTGCAGGTTCAAGGCTGTGACCATCAGACTGAAGGGGCAGGCTGTGGTTGAGTGTCTCTTCCAACTTCAAGTGCTTCGTTCTCCCAGCACATTCATTGCTTCCTTCTGTACTTGTACACAAACCACTCATGGTTATTACCCACAACTGAGTGTTTAGGATACACCCTGCTCTGATTTGGCCATGATATAAGAATGGTGAAAAATTTCACTTGGAATAAAAACTGAGTTTTAGGGTTTTAAACTCAATCATTTTATGGCTTCTGCTTGGGGAGGGATGAAAAGTCTGCCTGCAATGCAGTCATTTACTTAAAAGCTTGACTCGTCAGCCTTATCTGTATTATCTTGAAGGGTCAGAATAATTAACATAATGTTTTCAAGTCTCATTTGGTAACGAAAATTAATTTATATCCAACTGAATGTATGATGCTCAGATACGAATTTGAAAGTCTTATTAACACATCAAACAAACTGTATTTCTGTATTTTGAATATACTGCAGTGCATGCTGATAAGAGTGCTAGAGAGCCTGGAGAAATGGTTAAGATTAGTGAATAATATAGCAGCTCTTCCATAAAGTATTGATGCTACAGTGGAAGAGATAAACTATGCAATAGACTAAGGGAACTAAAGGCAATTGAAGATTCAAATTCTTCTCTTTGTTACTGTCATAAGGACAGTGGAGGTTTGGGGTTTTTTTGTTGATTGTAATTCTATCTATACTGCCCAGGTATATTATCTATAGGAAAGTAATATTAATACTGGCTATATCTTGAGTAATAGCCAATGGCTACTTTCTTTGTCAGTTGACAGAATCTAGAAGAACTCTGGGCAAATATTTCTCACAATATTTATCTGTCTTCCAAGAATAAGTGTGTTGTGTGGGGTGGTTACAGGTAATGAAGATGCAGACCACAGAATTATGCTTGCCATAATGACTCCATCTTTCATACTGGAAAATGTTGTTTTTTTTTTTTTTTGTTTTTTTTTTTGAAATAATTATTCTCCCAATCAGCACTGCAGGAGCAAAATGGTTAAACTCAGCACTGGAACCTGGGCTGACTTGACATTGTAATTCCAGTGTTACGGGCTTGACAGCAGTTGTGGTGCAATTGGTTCTCAGAATCTTTCACTGTGCTTTTACCTTCTCCTTCTCTCCCTTAGTCTGGCCCTGTGTGCTTCAGAGGATTTAAACTCAGTCACTTGGGGCTAATGAAGCATGAGCAATAAACTGCAGATACATCCAAAGTGAGTGAGAGAGTGGGAGGCATTTTTTCCTATAAGTGCTGGTTATATAGACACTGTTTGCTGTACATCCCTCTTGGCAGATTCATTTTGCCCCTTCTCTTTTTCTTCCCGCTCTGTTCCTTTCTCCTTTTTAGTCTTTATGCCCTGTTCTGTTCACTTTTTCAAATCTTAAATAAATGACAGAAGCCCAGTTTCTAGAAGGAGCAACAACATTAGACATTAATATTACAAACCTATATCCAAACAATGAGATTGTTTTGTTACTTCCTATTGCAACAGAAGGAACACAATTATGTTATACTTGTCTTGGAGGAAAGCAATTTAATCACATTTTTCATCAAGTCAGACAGTGCTGTATCTGAAGAGTCATAAACTGATTACAAATGTTCTCATTAGTTAGTCAATTGTTAGGTAAATGATAACATTTGTTATCTATCAGGTATCTAAAGGTACTTTCTATTATTAATTTGATTCCATTGATTCCACCCTCAATAAAAAATGAAACTAGAGAAGGGAAACAGCAGCTCTCACCAGGGTAAAATTTTTGTTAATCTAATGTGAACTCTACAATATTTTCTGTTGAAAAAATGTGGTAGGGAGGTTGCTTTAGCACATTCTTATAGCCTTTATGTAATGCTTCATCCTTCTGGTGTTTGGCTAGATAGTAATTTCAGCCAAGATGCAATATCAATATTAGTCTCTGTAAACTGATTTTACTTCATCAAGCATTTTCAAATTCCTTAACTTTTCAAATTTGGTATAAATTTTCACAAAGAAGTTGCTGCTTTTCCAGATCTCTAGGTTTTCACATGAGCTTGCTTTCTGTAGCTTCCTTTAAACTTCCCTCCCATGTACACACATCACAAACACTCCTCATCTGTGAATGACCAAGAGGAAATGGTGAAAGACATACACTTTTTTTTTCAGAACAACAAAAGCCTGCCTTGTTGTCTTGAACCTCTGTTTTCCAATGCTGCAGTTCACTTACTGCCATCCTCTAATGTGGTATATATGCTTGCTGCTTAGATTATTCTTCTTTGTGCTCAGATACTAAATTGCTTGATGCTGTGGGTGAGTTCTCTCTCTCGCTTTTTCTTTTATATTTTTTTTTAACTTGTTAAGATTTTGTTGAATTCTTCAAACTGGGCAAGTTTCAGCAAAATTAATGTAGTATTCAGCCATGTTCAGAAGCATGTTTGCTATAGCCACACTGTGAGAGCCAAGACCACAGTTAGTTAGCTCCCAAAAGCAGAGAGGGTTTGGTGTTGGGGCAGTGAGAGGGATCACTTCTCAGCACCCCTCAGGGGTGGTGCTCAAGCCTGAACTTGATTCTGTGCAGGGTGCATAGAGATCTGTGGACACAGCATCCTCAAGTATTCCTTGTCTCATCCCTGCACTTTCTGGAAGGTATCCACCTGTTCTGTCCAAGCTCTTGGCAAGCTTAGGCTCTCAGGTTTTCAGTTGAGACACAAGGGCTGTGTAAATATTTATGTTCAATTAGCAAGACAATATTGTGCTTATGCCTTCTTTCACTCTTGAAGTTGTTCTGTTGAAGATCTGAATTTTTTCCTCAGTAAACTTACTTTTATTATGCCAATACATGAAAGAACTTGGCATGTTTGCTTTCTCTGTATGTCCCAGAAGCCTTTGGGCTTTGAAGCTGCTTGTTCAAATGCTCAGGAAATGTCTAGGCAGAATTCAACTTACTCAGACCCATGATTGTGATATGAGGAATTTCTTAATGCTGCCTTCAAGTAAAAAAATGTCACAGTGGCTCTTCAGAAGTTTATGAAATTGAAAATAGAAACTAAATAGAGTTGTACCCAGGAATTACCAGCCTTCTCAAATGTAGGAATCTGTGGCAATAGGACTTCATTGGTCCCTTCTTCATTGGTCTAAGGGCCCAGAAATTCCTACCTGTAATAATCAAGGAAATTGGATTCTCTCCAGGCAAACCTGCAGCATTCTCTGACTATCTTTCTTCCTCTCTGGCTATAAATGCAGGTTTTCATAGGTATCTTTAAAAAATGTCTGGATGACTACCTATATTCATGCTTGGTTCACATTTGCTCTTAACTGTATGTGAAGATTTGGATTCTGAGTGAAACAGATCACTGTCACAGATAAATATATTTTTTAATTTTTCCTTTTTTAAAAGCAAATAAGCCCATAAAATATTGTCTTTTTCCCAGGATTAAAACTATTTGACAAACGCAGCATGAATCCAGTAATAACTCTGACTGTTTTAGAAATGTCCTTTTACCTCCAGTGAATAAAGAGTTTGCCAAGTGTTTATCCCAGTTGTACTTCTGATATCTTATTTTAAGAATATTCATAAAGCACTACAGCAAAAATAGAGTAGGCACAATCTGGCTTTTTTTTTTTTTTTGCAGTAACAACATTGAAGTAAGATGGAAGGGTGGGCAACACAGCTTACAGGAAATTGTTTAGGGTAAGTGAGAATGATCTGACCCATGGTTATCATGTGTCAACTGGTGTTTCAGTTTTTACTGAATATATACCAAATGAAGCCTGTCTGAAATAACTTCTGTTAGTTTGGGCCCAAGCACGTACAGGTCATGACAAGGAGTTTGTGCCCTTGCTCATGGGTTTCAGGCTATATTATGAGAGTAAATGCTGCTCAATACTTAGTGCTGCTCAGGTGCTGAGGAAGAGAGTTAGAACACAAGTATTCAATGTCAAATAAGCTTATAGTAAAATGGTGAAGTAAGCAAGAGTACAGCTGCTGTAAGATCAGGTCTTCGTGAGTTTGAAAAAGTAGTATTCAGGCTGTGCAACGTTTTTCTCCATGAAGCGTCTCCAGAAGCACTGAAGGCTTAATGAAAGAATAGCTCCCTACCTTCACTGTTATCCTTCAACTGCAGGGTGTTGTCTGCTCATGGTTTTTGTTTTTTCTTCTGAAATGCTTGTCACAAGATTATCTTTTCCGGATGCTTGCACTACTACTGAGTGAAGCCCCAGAAATCTGACTGCAGTCCCAGCTTTTCTCCAGAACCCATATCTAAAACCTCTTGACTCAAAAATGTCACTCCTCTGTGCAAAACAGGTGTGAAGAACAATTGTTTCTGCCTCGGGAAAGAGTTGCAGACTGAGGAATAACAGCCTGAGAGTACCATTGTTCTTTTTTTTTGGCAAGCAGCGTGCTAACATCCATCCAGTTCATGGAGAGAGGGAGCTGCAGCAGAGTTTACCCACACGCCCACAGCTCCTGCCTGGCCACACCAGGCCCAAGGGTCTTGCCTGCCTCCCCAGCCCAAGTAACAAGCCTTCCAAGGGCATTTGAAAAACAAAACCAAATAAAGAAAACCAACCCCCCCACCAAAACCTGTAAGAAAACCATTAAGAAAATCCAAACCCATGCTATGGATCAGTGGGATGACAGCTTGCTTGGAAAGAAAAGGGAAAAGTTGTTCCTAAAGAACACTGGTGGAAGTGTAAAATCACTTTAAGACTAATTCTGAACTCACTGAAATCAGTGGGAGCAGCACCTTTTTTCTTTTTTTTTTTTTTTTAAATCAGAAACAAGATTGAGTCTTAAATAATTTTACCGTAAAAAACAGATTCAGCCTGTGATAGATAATTTTACTGAGAAATTAATGCTTTGTTCTCTAAGAAAATGTGTCATAGTTTGTATATGGGCTTTTGGATGTTTTTCCTAGTTATCTGCCCAGTCCTTACTGAAGCAAAATTATTATTCTGAGATTGCTTCAGTAATTGAAGTTTTAAAGCGAAGATTTTCCAAGGGTTTCAGAGAATATTAAATAGGTGTTTAAACAGCTGGACTGATTTAAGGTTTGGATTGCAATAGGATCTCTTAGTTTCTTCAGTGCATAAAAAAGTCAAGGCCCAAATGAGTTGTTGCTTGCATGTTGACTAAATATATAAATTGAGTAATGCACCAGTGATATACTTGCCTGCAGAGATTGTAACAATAGAGCTATAAAATAATCTTCAATTTTGGTTTTACACACTGGAAGTTTGAAGTGGTTGGTGGGCTATAATGTAAAAATCTTAGATGATTTAGAAATAAAACAACAGTTCAACAAATGACATGTTATTAAATATTTTGTTGTTGATAATGGAGAAGGAAAAAAGGAAAAAAGGAAAAATGTTAGCTCCACCAGAAAAGTTCTCAGAGGAGAAAGGTACAGGCCAGATGCTGAATCTCAGTGCTAAAATACTAAGCAATTGTATCAAATCTGAGTGGTGTTCTCAGCATCTCTGCAATGGGCAAAATCCAGAGAATCCTGACTTCAGCAAGTTTCTAAAAAATGAAACCATTTCATTAATATCTGGCTTTTATCACTATGGCTGATACTTGTTTTTTTCTTTTTTTTTTTTTTAATATTTTCAAGGAGGATTAATCTGACAGAAAAATACGAAGATATTCTAACTAATGAGATAACATCTTAAACTGGTTGTCAAAGAATGCCTGCACTGGAAGCTTGTGATGGCACAAGCCATTACAGTTGCTGCCAGTATTAGTTTTTCCCCAATATTTTCATTCAGATTAAGATCAATTCTGCTTGCTGCAATATTCACCCTCCTCTCCCTTCAACTCCTAAACACTTTTTCCCCACACTTTTTCTTATCCTTTGGAA
This sequence comes from Apus apus, assembly GCF_020740795.1. Taxonomy (NCBI): domain Eukaryota; kingdom Metazoa; phylum Chordata; class Aves; order Apodiformes; family Apodidae; genus Apus; species Apus apus. The sequence continues at coordinate 5,461,686 of NC_067286.1, forward strand.
CACTTTTCATCTTGATCTCGTGAACAGTTACTTACAAGACTCATTCATCTCCCACTGGTACCAGCAAATTATTTGCATTCAATTAAAATCTGTATGCTGTCATCTAGAGCTTTGTTTGTTGCATAGATATTATGCAGCAGTCAGCAGTCAATATTTGAAAAAGATTTTCAAAACTCTCCTGGTCCCACTTGAGCACCTAACCTATTGTCTTAGACTGTCATCTGGCAATCACAGTGCAGTGATAGCTGCTGCACATCTCACACTAGTGCAAATTTGCCTCTTAATTTATTTTAAGATGGAGAAAAATGAGAAAAATCCTCATAATTCACATCTTACTTTTGGGTGGTTTAGGTGTTTTTTCTCCTCTCAAATTCAAAAACAAAGCTATAGTTCAACTGATGCAGTTCTTTATGGACAGTTTTTCTATTCATCTGTCACACCACACCTGGAAAAGCAGCCAAACATTTCTGTTGTGATAGAACCAATTTCGTCTTTCCCTGTGAATTCATTTTTATTTCCTTGTTTCACCTTGATTTGGGTGGTTTTTTTTAATCTAAGCAATTTTTAATATCAAGTCTATCTGGATGGAAATAGAATAAAAATCTTGCACTAGTAAGGAACAGAGAGCAGTAAGATGAATTTGCAATATGTGTATTTGTATATTTACTTGTATGTTTTCCTCCAGAGACACAGGCTTTAGAGCAGATTAAAAAAATTCCTGCAAAAACAAATCCATGGTTTTGTGTAGCTGCTAGTTTGGTGCTTTTTTTTACTAATGTGGGGAAGAAATTCATTCTGCAAATCAAAACTTATTTTTCCTTTTGTAGAAAATAGCAAATGTAGAGACTGTCTTACAGAGGATCAGAAGTAGTGTAGCAAATATGCACACTTGCAAACATTATGAACTCTATCTCCTGTGAAACACATTATAGCTCATAAAGCATATAATGTTTCTAAAGTAAAATTGGAAGAAGTATCATTTCCACAAGCCAGCAAACCTCTCTGGTTACAACATGGAATTCCTTTTTAAGAGAAGACTACACCCGGGTTTGAGTGTTGCAGTGAAGTGTGTGAAAAGCCACCAGGATGAACTAATGTGTCAAAAGAAAGCAAATTTCTTTAAGTTCTACACTCAAGGCCTACATTTACCACAACACAGATCTTGCTCTTGGGTTTGTCCCTGCAGCTTGGTTCATTTTAGTTATTTATGAGATAATTATATTCAGTTTTGAGTGTATAAAACAACAAATTACTCCCGTGGCTCAAATAACTTTGTTTTGTTGCAGTTTAGCAGTCCCAAGCATAGAGTGTTTGTTATCTAAGCTAGTGTATTTGTTGCTATCAAATAGTTTGATGACTAGACCATAAAAAGGTTGTGCAATTATTCACAGATCCCTTATTTACTCAGTTCATGAATAGTTGATATTGTTTTGTGTATGGCTGGAGTATGAAGGGTGTTACATAGATTTACCCAGAGAGATTGTGGATGTTCCATCCTGGAGATACTCAAAAGTGTCTGGACACAGTCCTGGTGAACTGTTTGTAGGTGGCCCTGGCTGAGCAGGGAGTTTGGACTTAGAGGACCTCCAGAGCTACCTTCCAGCCTCAAACTTTCTGTAATTCAGTTAGAGCAAACTACTCCAAACTGACAGCTGAAGCCTGGCAGTCTGGAGTAGAAAAGAGAATTCCTGGAGCCATTTTTTTTTCATCCCTGAGTGCAAAATAGGGACAAAGTAACACCAGCACTGCAGCTGTGTCTTGGTGTCGGACAGGATCTGGGAGAAGTGGGATGTGTTGGGAGGAGGGCAAAGAATCTGCTGCAGATCCTCTGCCAGCTCATTGATGGGAGATGGAGCACATGAGCAGGGTGAGAGGTTTGGGCATTCAGTGGGATTCCAGCATCCTGTACCCTATCCCAAGACTAAACCCACTCCTGTGCACCACCATAAACTGTCATGATACAAAAGGCTGCCTGGTTATGTCAGACCACTTGGTGACATCTGTCCCCTCTCTCAGCAAGGAAGTAAAAAGAGGCAAAAATGATTCTCCCAGAAGAATCTGTTGTCAAAGCTTGTGACAGATCTATTACAACTTGAAGTGTAATTACAGATTTAAATATAATTAAGAACATTCATTTTGCTAAGTACTCCCTGAAAATTCACTATTTATGTTCTTGCTGAAACTATGATTTATTTATTTTTAGTAAGAAGCAAGTGTTTTGTTTGTCTTGATGTGCACTAGCATTACCTTTGCATGGGACTCTCAAGGCTTTTCTTCACAAAAGGAAGTAAATACTTTGCATGGGGAGTCTTTCCATAACAGAGTGACAGAGACTTTAATACACTGAACCAAGACTGTTACACAGCACTTGCAAAAAAAGTTTTGTTTTCAGAAAATATTGGCGGAGTGTTTTCACAAAACAAAGTCATTGTGGTGAAAAAAATTATGAGCTTCAGTATTAATTTTTCTGTCAAAACAGAAAAGGTTCAGTGATACCTTTTTGTCTCTTAGTACATCCATAACATCCACAGTTGATGCATAAAAGGAAGCCTTGGAGACAAGTGTAATACAAAATGATTGAGAGGCTCTCTCAAGCAAGGGCTGACTTGGGCATTGTTCTGAGCTGACAGAACCTCCAGAAATACTTGTAAATGTACAAGATTTATTTCCATTGAATGTCAAATGAAGAGAAAGACCAATGTATTTCAAATGAAAGCTACTTACTAATAGAACTGCAAGTAAGTGTTTATTAGAAGAGCATGGCGATAATGATAATGATCATGACAAAGGGATCCTATTGAGAGAGGCTCTGGAAAAGAGAAGTCGGGATGAGTAAGAGAAATTGGGGTGAGAACCTTGTTAAAAGTCACTACTGAGTACTTGTGACAGTAGTTTAGATGAGAGAGAACTGAAGTGTGTCAGTCTGAGTGGAAACGAAAGTAACAGCAAATGAAGATACTGTCATGCTGTTCAATGTTTACTTTAAGATGTGTTGTGAGGGAGGAGATTCCCTGAGTATCACTAAAGATGGATGTCAGAGTCTTGTGATGGAGGGACTGCACTGTGTGAGAAAGACCTGCAGTCTGAGGTAGATGCTACTGAGAAAAACAGAGTTTGTTGCATTTTGTAAACTGTAGAGTGGAGTGAGAGGGGGATGAAATCTGGGCACAGCAGCACACTAAATGGACTCTCTTGATACACAGGGGCAAATTAAAAAATGGAAATTAAATTAGAAGACACTTTTCTTCTGCAATTTTCTGTGCTTCTGTTGCTCTGGGAAAGGATGTGGGAAAAATGAAATTATTTAGATGGAAAAATCATCCCGTTCTGTAATTAATTCTTAGTATCCCCTAATAGTTGGTTGAATATGAATAAGAATGGCAGAATCTGACCTCAGTTGTTTGTTTTTTTTTTCAGTGAGTGATCTGTGCCTGCAGTCAAAGGGTTATTCACCAAAGCTAAAGGGACTGTAGCATAAAGGCAAAGACGGGGGTGCAGGTTGACCAGGCTTGGAAAAAAAAAACCAAAACTCAGTCCATGGTACTTGGATGGTGTTGGACATGTGTTACTCTAGCCACTTTCACTTTTTAATTTCTAAATAATCTTACCATTATTGTATTTCATGAGTTTAGTATTTAGGAAATACACTGCTATGGGCTGTTGAGGTGCTGCCCAGAGCTGCCTCTAGTGTCCTTCCCTGCTCCAGTGATGTTCCCCTGCCTGCCTCTGCCTGTTTCCCAGAGGGAAGTAGCAGGGCTCTTGGGAGAGGGTTCCAGGCAGAAAACACCTGTGGAACTACAGATCTGGAAGGGCTACAAAAAAAACCCACACAAATATGAAAAGAAAAATGTTATAAAACTGTCTTCTGTACATTTTGGCTCAAGCACTTCTGAAAAGCATACATTGGTTTTAGGGTTTATTTGGTCAGTTGTCTAGGGTGTTTAATTCAGAAACAATTTTTGTCTTACAATGGTTTTTGAAAACAGAAATACACAGAATATGAGAAAATACTTAAATTCCTGACAGTATCTCACCCTTTTTCAAAATTCGTTCAATTTTATCTAAACTTGATAGCTGTTCTTCCAAATCAAATGAAGGAGTTACCTTAATAGAAGTCTTTCCTTAAGATATTTTCAGCAAGTTTTAAAGCTCATCAAAGTTAAATCTGAAGATTTAAAATACTGAAACTGTTATAAAAACAAGGCCTTGACCAGGGGCAGTTAGGGCTGAAAAGCATGAAATGAAGGGACAAAAGACAAAACTTTTGGCACTGCAGTATCTCCTTTCATTATAAGGGCTATAAAACCACTCCCCAAATTCTGAAATAGTTATTTCTATGCTTTGGGACTTGTGAGAACATCCCTGAAATGGCAGGCCTGACTCTGACATTTACTTTTGGCAAGGACTAAGCTCTCTGCAGAAGGGCAGTTATGACCAGTGATAAAGAGCTGAGCCACAAAACTGCATGGCTTTTTTCCCCATCTCCTTCACATTGCCCAGAAGGATTCAGATACATGTACTGCAGGCTTTGCTGTTACTAAGAGATAAAGCCACATGGTGGATGTTTACACATGTATATGAAAAAAAATAACCAGCCTGTTCAGGGTAAATTGCTCTCTGATCATTCTGATTTCCTTTCCATTTAGCAACAGGCATATCCTACCATGAAGCGAGTCAGACACCTAGTGTCTAGTTCAAATTAATTCTGTGAGTCTATAATTCATACACTAAACATGCTCACAGTTGTTGCTTGGCACTGAGGAAACACTGTGTGTCTACAAGATTTTTACATATGAACTTTAAATCTTTTAAAAGTGACTTCTAGTAATATGAGAGTAAATACAAACCTGAATCTTTCAAGAATACACTTTACAACAAAAGATGTATGACTTACTGCTTTGGCTGATATTTACACTATTTGTAATAAAAGGTATTACATCTCACAAAGCTTGATATCTTGCTTTTTAGAAGTAAGTGATAGTTGAAGGCTTGAGGATTTTGTTTAATTTTCCCGATGTCTGGGGAGTGCTTGGTATACTATACTTCTAGATGTCAGATTCATTAACAGGTGGTCTTTCTAGTTGTCTTTTTTAATCAATGTAGGCAGCTGTGTATTTTCTCAAATGTAGTATCTTGCATATATAAAATAAGATTTATGATAAAGAAGTATGTTTCTATTATAAGTGAGATTATAGAAGTAATATTATTCCTGATGCTCTGCTTTGTTTGTCAGGAGGTCAGTTCCTGAAGCAAAATTCTTCTGTATAATCTCAAAAAACATCAGGTGAAATTTTCACGTGGTGGCATCTTGACATATTTAAATGAAATGAAAAGACTTCAAGTAAAAAATCATATTATCCTGTATCATTGGAGCTTTTCAATACTAGCCAAGCTTCTATTTTTTTTTGAGTTGCATGTATAGGTATCAAAATAAAACATTTTCTGCCCAGAACTGTTAAAATGCCAGACTGGTAAAAAGCTTGCAATTCATGAAAATCTTATTGTTTATCCTTGGAGCTCTTGCCGGGTTTGTTTGTATTAATAAATATGAATCCATGTGACAGATTTGATCCTTGCATCTTGAAATTTCTGTAAAATGGAAACAGGTAGATCTGTTCTATATGAAGTTTAATAATGTCTCAGTTTTGTTGTCATTGTGATTTGAAACGTGATAGATCAGTCTCAGTGAACCTGTCGCTCATCTAAGTATCTGGCTGTAAATAACTGAATTACTCCTGATGGACTAACTGACTAGAGAGGCTGGGTTGGATTATACCTGCATTAGTCTGACACTGTTGAAGCTGAGGTTTGAACTATCACAGAGATACCTTTAAACTCCAATGCATTTCATCGTCTACAGCAATATCTTTAATGGTGTTTAAATTTCCAAATCTGCATTTACAAAATTCTAGCTGAGTGTAATAATTATAATAATGCACTGAAGGGTACGTTTTTTTTTCCTGGAGCTGATAGCAAAGTAGCTCATTACTGGAAGAAATGTACACGCCTGCCTCTCTAAGGACTTAAGATGTCAAACATTGAAGAGGAAATTGGAGAGAATTGCATTGCAACTGAGATGCCTTTTGGTCTTAGACTTTGCTAGTGGTTTCCTCAGGGTTAATCTTTTTAATTTCTTAATCTCAAAGTAAGGGTGATTACAGGTATACGGAGAAAACTGTTGTAACATGCCCTAAAGTTCAAAAATCAGCTTGTTAGATGGTTAAGAAATGACTGGAAAAAGAACACTCTTCCTTAATTGGGCAAGACATTTTTACCTTTTAATAATGGCTTTCTAGCCTTCACTTTAGGCCACAAGCAGCATTTTATTGGTGGAAACCACAAATTACTTCAGCCACATCATGATTTTGTTACACTTTAGCAACTGCAAATGGACTTTATGCCTAACAAAGTAAAAGCCTCCCAGTACATTAGGGAAATAGCTTCTTGACTCTGTAAGTATCTGATAACACAGTAAATTCCTCTCTCTTATATATAATACATAAGAAAAGCTGATGATTATGTTCTTCTTTTCTCGGGTTCCTAGTTTTGGGAAATAATTTTTTCAGATAGCTCTGAAAAACAGGTATCTGACAATTATTGCTGGTGTAAAATATGTTGTTCTGCACATGCATTCATCTTTCTGATGTCAGTAGGTCTGAAGTAGTGATACTCTCTTGCCCTTCTTAAAAAAATAATGAATGGAATGCATTTCTTCTGAATAAAATTATAATACGGAATGGTTATTTTCTTATTGGAAATCCTGTAATGTCAAGTACCTAATGATAAATCTCACTGCTGTTAACAAACTGTGAATCTGCTTTGCTGGATGGATTCAGCACACTAGAAATACAAATCAAATACATTTTGACAAGTATAGATGTTTCTTAAGGGACAAAATAAATGGCAGCATTAGATTCCTAAGCTAACACAGATGTTTTTAAGACTCAGGAATATACATTCAGTATCTTTGCACTGCACTGACAGACCATCTTCTGGATTAATAGTGTGTGTGGGGGTGTGTGTGTATATATATATGTGTGTGTGTGTGTTTGGAAGATATCTATATAGCAAAATTATATTGGTGTAAATTTTCTGTAGATAATGTATCCACACAACTGGGAGGTCTATAGATTAAACAGTTTTGAGATGTTTGGACTGCAGCTCATTAAATCTGTGTCTTTTAATGGAACTTCACAAATTATTTTCCTGTTTCACGTGGTAAAGGTTGGTGACTAAATGTGCTGTCTGGTTTCTTAGTTGTTTTGCTGTTGTTTTTTTTCCTTCCTCAGAGAATGATTGTCACTATGTCTTATTTTAGGATAGGACTTTATTGAATCTTACAAGTAATGTTAAAAAAGGGAGCAATTTGCAGTAAATTCTAAAAAGAATTTTATATTGTTACAGGACAGTCAATTAAAAATTAAAAATTATTTCCTCCCAGCAATACAAAATAAGAAATTGAAAGGTATAAAGCTATGCTTTCAAGATTGATTGTTCAATATCACTGGAAAAGCTGTTTGCAAAACATACTCAAGTGTGTTAATTCATCAGCAGAATGTAACCAAAATTGCCTCACTTTTCTAACAGTTCAAAAATGATAAAGATTATACAGTAAAATAATAAAATTCCAGTTTTTCCTGCACTGGCTTAGCAGATAGTCTGAGATTTTCAAGGCTGCTTACAGAAGATATGCTGCATTTGCTTCCCTGCCTCTTTATATAATGCAAATAACTGCTTCTGCTGAAATCTAAATATATAACTCTTAAATTAATATAAAAGACACCATCAAAAAGTGTGCCAAAGTAGAAACATTTTTTGCTATTTAAATGTTATCTTGGTTTATTACAACATAATGTATTTCTGGTGTCACTTTTTCTGTTAGATGAGACAGGAATTGCTCATTTCTTGTGTGTACACCAAATTCCTTCTGTGTGTGTTGAAAATGTCTTCAGTTTTTACTTCTGGCTTGCAGAATAATACCTGTGGTTTTGAAACCACAGATGTTCAGATGTGTCATAGGATTTATTCTAGACACAGTGTTTTGCTGTGGAGCAAGGAAATCCTATAGTCTTACACAGTACCCCTGTTATTTAGATAGCCTTTCTATATTGATCTATGCTAACTAGACTTGGAGAGTGAAGTAAATCAATGTGATGGGTAGATTTCTGTGTAAAAAAAGGAAATTCCCTTTGACCTGTGTGTTTCTGAAACTTGTTGTTTTACTGAGGAAGGATAAACACTCTAATTACTGTTGGAGAATCACTGAGTAGTTGGCTGTTCAGTAAAATCATGACTTGGATTGAATACCCGTCTTTGTGTTTACTGCTATGAAAAACCAACCCTGGAAAACTCTTGAATAACCTTTGCTGCCATGAAGTCTTGTCTATTATTTGGGGAACCTATTCACACAAAGCTGAAGTTGGGTTCAACCTGGGTTGCAAAGTTTCTTCAGAGTTTTTCCAGGTCTCCTTTACCTGTTTTCATTCATAGAATCATAGAATGGTTTGGATTGGAAGGGACCCTAAAGATCATCGAGTTCCAGCCCCCATTTCAGCTCTCTACATCTGCAGTCCTTAGCAAGAGCTCTGGGAAGGAGACCACTGGGCAAAGACATTTTGGGTCAGCTCTTCTCTTATGCAGAGTGAAGGCTCCAGAAATTCGTTTTGACCTTTGGTGTGGTGGGTCATTATAATTTGTGTGACTGAAACTGTTGATAAGGAGGATAGATACCTAAACTAGGAAAAAATCTTGACCTTTTCATACTTCATCTGTTTGGATTTTTTTCTTTTTTTAGGAGTTCAGAATTTTTTTTCTCTCCTTTTTGCAATTTGAGGTTGCATTAACAACCATGTCTAAGAATGAGACAAATTAATGAAACTTACCAATAAATGCATGCACACCTTCCTGTAAACAGGTAGACACAACCAGTTCTTACCTTTTGAGTGCACTGAATCCTCTGCTCTTTTGTCTGTTGACCTTAACCAAGCTTGTCCTCACTGCTAAGGCCTTGCAAATTGCTGTTTGAGTAAATTTGTGTGCTGAAAAATATAGTCAGTTATTATGAACTGTTATATGAGAGGTAAGAGATCCTACATTTATATTTACTTCCTCCCTGGTGGTGACTATGTATTCAAATGAAGTTCCTGCACTTCCAAGCAGATGCCATGCCATAAAACCTGCAGGCTGTTTCCCATATTCCTAACTACTGGAGCATTTCCACATTGTAACAAAATGAAATACAGCAGAAGGGAATAAACTTAATAGTATTAGGTTTAGCCATGTTCTGGGAAGGTGCTTTCTCTATTTTCTTCAATAAGGTTATGACAAGGTCTTGATTACCTCATCCATCCCCCAGTAAGGCTGTAGTATTTTAGAGCCATCACTGGGAATGGGCAAACTCAGTCCAGGCAGAGGAGGTTGTTGTGCTTTGGGTCTTCCATTATAACAATTCCTAAACACTGATCTGTTGGACAAATGGGAAATTTTGCATTCTTTAGACCTTTTTTTTTTTTTAATATACTAGACTTAAATGAATAACAACTCTATTTAAAATGCATCTTTTGAATATTCATGAATAAGAAAGTGCAATGTAATTGATAGATTTTGCTTGGGGTAAATTGATAGGGCTGCTACCTCCTGTAAAATTTCTGACAAATTGAAGCATCTGCATTTTCATTTGCAGGAAGTTTCTTTCAGAAGACAAAATCAGGTCATTTCAGCCAACAACAATGGCATAACTAAATATTACATATTTAATAAGGATTAAACGAGAGGGCTACAAAAAAGAGGATGCAATGCAAGTCTATTCTGGTCTATTCTGCTGAATTTTCCTTTCCTTTTTTTTGGAGTGACCCATGCTGAATTTCCCTTCCAAACCACATAACACTTGTTTGCTTGTTTTCCCCATTATATAACCATTTCTAAAGTTTTGCTGTGTTGTGACACTTTCACCAAGCTGCCTTTTTCCTATCCCTGTTGTGCATTAATTGAAAAGAAGTGAAAAGCAGACAACTGGCACATATTATTTCTGGCCCCCTTCAAAAGCTACCCCTCTGATTGATTTTTAGGCTCATTTCCATGTTGCCCTACTTACTAGTTAGTATTAGCCTCCTTACCTCAGTTGTGTTCCTTGCTGTGGTTGTAACCCACGTAGATATTACCTCTTGCAAATTCTCTTGACTTAGGGAAGTGTCCCACTGGTACATTGATTTTTGGTTTTTTATAATGATTATCTTTTAATTATTTTTTTCACAGCTGGCTGTGGCTGAGGGCATGTTTCCTGTGCAAGCACATGGGAGCTCCACCTCTTCCCTGCTTGCATGGACATTACTGAGGGTTAAACCTGTAGCTGGGGCTGCCCTGAGAATTCACTTCTATGAAGCTGAGTTTAGAGATTTGGGATTTGTCCTGTTGTTGCAGGACAAGGGACTGTTTAGTAAAAGCTGCACGGGTGCACAGCTTTCTCTTGTGTTATTTACTGCCCTTTCCTACTGAACAAAGAGCAGCTAAGGATGCAATAGGGAGCTACTAGCTGATAAATCACCATAGCGTCTTCTCTCGAGTTCAGGCTTGGCAATTTTCCCACTAAAACCTCTCCTGTGACACGTTATCATAAATGACAATTCGTGACTGATCAGCTGTGCTGTTCTGAAGGGAAAACGAGAGTTGGCAGCACTCTTTCAAGCCTCCCAGCGCCGGGTACCTCCCGAGCATTCCCGGGCCGGGTGCTGGAGCGGGTGCCATTCCCGGGCTGGCCAGAGGGTGCCTCTCTCGGCTCATCCGCTGCCTGGCGGACAGGCTGGGAAAAAAAACCCCATCGTTTGCTTCTCTTGAGTTCTTTCGAGGTTTGCTTGCCTCTAAGGAAGAGAAAATAATTAAAAAAATCCAACCTGAAAGAGTAAACCTTACTATTACTAACTCTTGTTTCCCTAGAAAGAAACTTTCTACACTCAAGGCTCCAAAAAAATAGTTCTCTGCTTCTTATTTGACTTGTTTTCAGGGAAAGATGGAGCTTGTGGTCGTTTATCTGGCAACAAACATCCTGGACAAAGACCTGGGTGTTCACCGAGGAAGCAGATCTGTGGCACAAGTAACTTGCACTGTGCGGCTGCCAGGGCTGGGCTGGCCTGTGGGATGCACTTGTTTCCACTGGGATTGCTTAGCCCCTCCCAGCTGGACCAGCGGGTACCAAACGCGAATTAGACTCTTAAAACAAAGTTAGTAACTCCACAACTTAGCAGACATACAGATGTCTCCACTTATCCTCGCTATTTTTGTAGCAGCTACGCAGAAATGCCAGAATATTGTTGTCATGACAAGAACAACTTTTTAAATAGGTAGTTTTCTGCCTTAGAGAAGAACTGCAGTAATTAGCAGAGGTGGAAGAACAGCTTCATGGAAATACAACGTCTCAGTCACTCACCTGAAAACATTTTGCACTATTCAATATTTTATTACTGTTGTTTTTGTCTGTGTGATAGGAAGTTTGTTTGTTTGTTTGCTTTTTCCTGGGACTGCAAGTTTAGAGAAGCTGAATTTCTCCAAAGCAGCTGAAGTAGCTGCTTCTTTTGTTCAGCTTTGTTTGAATTTTGAGTGATACTGGCTTATCTCACCATGTCAGCTGTGATAATTGAACTGGATAAGCTTTCTTCAGATGCAATTGAGAGTGAAAAGGACTCCAAGTCAGGTTTTAGGGAAGGCAAATTCATTGAATCCTGTGCCGATGATCATCGTTTGCAACTTCACTGCTCACATTCTGCACCAGCTGGTAAGCTTGCATTTATACCAACTATTTCCTCAAATCTGTGTCTGTTTGCTCATGTAACATGTGGCAAGTAAACTGCAGGAGTCAATAGGGAAAACACGAGATTTGTTGCTGTTGCTTGCAATATATTGAGTCACTTTTATTTTAGGTAAAGGCTAGAACATCTATCTGCTTAAAAAAAAAATAAAAAAAAAAAATGCAGTGTCTCCTGAACACTCTAGCACACAGGACACTGATGGAATGAGAGTCCTGGAGACTGGTGCCTTGGCACTGCCTGGAAGATGAGCTTTCCATAGGAGGTGACATAGTTTCATGGAAGTTAGAGCAGCCTTAGCAGCTGCTCTGATAGCAGACTTTGCAGAGTGTGTATATAAGCTGTGCTCTCTAGCACTCAGCACTGTGGCTCCTCTCCTCTTTTCTCTGGTATTTTGCAGCACATCAGGACTTGTAAAGAGGAAACTACACATGCTGTAAGGATTTTATTTCTTTTTTTCCATGACCAGTGTGGCTCATCAGTGGTATTTATTTTGTAGCAGGTCTCACATGCAGCTAGAACAGGTTGCAAAAATGTCAATTAAATAAACATCATGAAACTTTAATTTCTCTGAAAATTCATAGTCATGGAAAATACAGTCTGTAACTGCCTTGGGATGTGTAAAGTAACCAACGGGACCCATCTGCTGTTAATCAATGGAATCCCAGTTATGCCCTTAAAACCTTCTGAAGTATTGGATGGCCATTCATTTTAGAAATACCTTTTAAGAAGGGCTTCCCCAATTTCTTAGGGATTACCTGTGTATTTTGACCTGCACAACTCCCAAAGAATAATTTTATTTTGATCATGTTTTTCACTTGCTTATGACCCCTGGAACAAAACACATACAGGAGAAATGGAGAATATTTGAATGTAAAGGACACATTATCCTGTGACAGGACAACTAACCTGCTGTGTTAGACTGCAACTTTCACTTGGCTAAAGCAGGTGAATATGTAAATAAAACTTTGATATTTTTAACTCTGTAACAAACTTTTGAAAGATTTTTTTTAATTTATAATTTCAGTTCTTGCATATTAAAATTGTCAAATGATAAGAATGTCCTAGTATCTATTTTTTTGCAAGAAAAAATAGATGACTTGTGCTTTCCTAACAGAGATGTTCTAATTTTGTTTCCTGTAAAGCCTTCACTAAATTTTGTAAAACAGAATTTTCTCAGTAGATTCACTTTTGAAAGTTTCTCCTGTATGTCAGCAGGTTTTTGCCAAGTCAGGAATTAAGTGTCTATCTGTTCCCCAGGATCCTAAACATCACTTCAGAATTACCTCTCCTACCCCAAAGAAGTGCCACTAAAGAATTCATGTCTGTGCTAGCTGATATAATTTTTCTGTGTTCCCTACATATCAAACTAATCTGTTCTAACCTACCCAAGTCAATCAAGAAAAAAATCAACTTTGAGCATGAGCAGCATATTGTTTGTGGAACACCACCATTTAGAGTTCTGCAGGAAAGAGATATTAAAAATATCACACCTCCTTGTCTAGGTTCTTCCATTTGGAAAAATAAGGATTTCCTTTTAAAAATAATAATTTCTTGCAAATATTGGTTGCAAACATGTTTAGTAATCCTAAACAGGATCTGCTAGCAAGAACCTTTCACAAAAGTGTTGTCAGAGTTAGAAGATTTCTTGTTGTGTGTTTTTTCACCTTGGGAAGAATAAAAAAAGGTGCTGATATATTGCCTTAGTATTTTTGGATTTTATGAATGATGACTTAAAGAAAATGCAGTCTCATCTTTTGTCTTGTAAAATTTCCCTTGATACATTTATTTAACCAGTGTTGAAAGTAGGCAAGCCCTTTATAGTTTCCAGTGTTGTGCTGGGTTGGCTGAAGTCTGAGTGGAACAGTGTAAACAAGTCCTATTTGGCTTCCACGTGTCTCTTCCTACGAGGAACTTCTACTTCTCAGCTGTGGCTCTTGATAAAAATAAACCCTTTACTTTTACTGGGATGATGGATCCTGTTTCTTCATGAGTAGACTACTTCCTGACAATGATGCTTCACAGGCAAAATGAAAATTTTGAGCTATGGGAAGTAACTGAAATTTCACTCTTAGAATGTAGGGGTTGAAGGGTTTTTTCAGATAGCAATAGTAATATGAAAAGCTTCCCCAAAATCAGCTGCCTCAGTGTGCTGCACCAAGGTCTGCTAGTGTGGGCTCCTCTGCCACCAGGACTCCCCCCTCTACTCTTGCAGCCTTGGGAATCTGACATTTAGGCTCCATGTATGTTTAGATTTTTCCAAGTTTTTTGAAGATTTGTAGAACTCTCTTCTGAAATCACTCAAATTACCAACAAATTGCAGTGTAAGGTACATAAACTGTGAAAACTTTAATACTCAGAGTAAACCTCTCGTCAGAGAAGAACATACCATTTTTCTTCTGCTTAACCTGCTGTCCACAGATTCAGTTGCATTATGAGAGACTGTTTGAATTCATTCCGCTGTGTTGGTACTAGGATATTTTGTATATAAAGCAGATAATTCAGTAGAGGGAGATTAGCACTTTTTCTTCTTGTAGTACTGGTGTGTTAATTTTAAACATAACACCTGATAGTGCAAATACAGAAAAGTGAATACTCTGGCAAAGGAAAGTGATATTCTGAAATTCCGTTTGGTGTTCTTGGAAGGGAAAGTGGGAATGTTATTGCAAGGTAGAATGTCTACTTGGAGTTGCTGGAACAGGAAAAATATATAAATTTATTTAATGTTAAATTACTTTCCTGCAAATCTCTTGTTAAATGAGAAATAATGTTACTATAACTAAGTTTAACTTCCTGCATATGGCTCCATTTTCAGTTCTGATGCATATACCAATCCTGAGGCATATTTATTTGGCATCTGCAGATATATCAGAATGTATCACAGAGAGTAATAACACTAGAATAAAAACAACAGCACTGTTCAATTAACACTGTGCATAGCACACAGACTTTTTCATGCAGAGTGTTATTGGAATGTTTGGGAGTTGATCATCTGCATCATAGTTTCAAAAGATGAAATTCTGAAATACGTGACCAAGCCCAGCTGATGAATGCATCACAAGCAGAGGGATAACCAACACTGGTTTCCACAACACTCAGGTTACCTGGACTCTGGGTGACAGTTTCAATGGAGCAGTGATACTTGTAGACACAGCAGATACCATGGAGTTGATGTGTTTTTTTAGAGATGCCAAGCTATCTTCTAGAAAATAAAAGAATTTCCTCCAGGGCCTGGCACATTTGCTGTGCAGACTTCTTGCAGGAAACAAAGATAATCTGAATATTCCAGTTGTAAATGTTTGTGCAAATTTTAACCTTATTATCCCTGATAGAAGCTGCTCTGCTTCACCACTAGAAATGGCTGAAAGTATTTAACATACAATAATGGCCTTTATCTCCTCATCTTTCTTTTACAACTATAAAATAAATAGTGGTCAGAAGTATTTCTCCACATAAATTCTCTAATATGTTCCTAGAGGTGGTTTGTCCAAATAGCTCTTGGTCTGGAATAAATACATTTCTTAAAAATACATTAAAAAAAAAGTCATAAGGTCTTAGTAGTGTAACTGTTAGTGGTGGGGTCAGAGTAAAACATCCAATGGTCCTGGAATGAGGCACGCACTAAATCACACAGATTTGTTTCTCTGACTTTTGTCAGTATTGTACAAGGCTAGAGAAACTGGTTTTGTCCTGCCTTATTATGATTCTTTCACTTATGAGTTTTTGGGGGAAGGGATGTGTGTGAAAATTGTTTTGCAGAGAACAGTTGCTATGTTTTAGAAGTTATTTTTACTGCTGGCCTATATATGTATTAGAAATCACCCATATACTGTATGAGGGTACAAAAGGAACAAAAATGAAGTATTACATTAATAGCAACTAAAAAGAGTTTAAAAATTAGGGATATATTCCTACAAAATGCTTTAATCCACGTGGCACAAACACCACAGCTGGGCTAACAGGGAGGAAAATGGGAGTTATTGGGTAAAGGTGACATAACTGAGTAAAAGCTTTCAAGTGTTCAGTATTTTGTGTTCAAGACCAATAATGCAGTAGGTGTATAGAGAGGGAGGTTGTAGCTGTATTTGTCTATTTTAGCAGAGTTTGAGGGGTAGAAGAGCTTTTGGGAGTTAGAAGAGCAGTAGGGTGGTTCAAGTGTCACATAAAAAGTTGTCCCTTTCTAGACAATGTGTGGGGATTAAGGCAGGATGAGCAAAGCTTGTCCTCATTTGCCACCAGAACAAACGGGATGAAAAGTTCAATAATTTAGCAAGTTTTCTTACTGGTATCTGCCCCTATTTTTCTTTTCAAGATGGGTATAAGTGAGGCAGAAGCAGACTGAGCTCCAAGGGCTTGCTGTTTAGACACCTCACCACACACATCAGCCCCTCTGAAAATCTTTCCTCAATGCACATTTCAGACCTTTATGGGAGCACCACATCCCAGGGGAATAAAATCATGTACTTTGTGATATCAGATGAAGCTAGAATAAAAAGTGGTGTAGCACTGTCTTAAAAAAAAACAAAACAAAAGAGTAATTCCTGTATTGAAATGGGAATTTTACTGGGGGAAAATCCAAAATAGTCTCCAGCTTTTGCTTGAAGATTTTTGTGATTTCAATGCCCTCTATGAACTTCCCTTCAATGAAAATATTTCCATGCTTCCTGAAACATCAAAATACTTCTGCTTACTGAAAATCTGCTAAACCAATGTTTCTTATAGCTAAACTTTAGGAGGTAATTCAGAAATTTTAGAAATTTTCTCTTTGTTTAAATTTTGATAAGTGCTTCAATCATGGTTGCACCGCAGTGTCCAGGGAACTGAATAAAGAAGTTGTAGCCTTCTGCATAAATCTGTACCACACCATCAATTTGCCTTAATTACTCACTAGCAATATACAGTAAAAACAAAAAGTGAGTAAACCCAAAACATAGAAAATTATATCCAATGGTTAAAATTCAGCTGAAGTTCCCATCTTCAAGTGAACTCTGTAGGAAGGTGCCATGCACCATGGAATCAGGACCTGAAAGATCTATATTAACCTAATTTTTGAAACTGTGTTTATTTGAAGTGAACAAATCTAACAAAGTAACCTTTTCCCAAAGATTAGGTGGGGTTTTTTTGTCTGTTGTTTTTTTTTTCTGTTTGTTTTGTTTTTTTTTCCTTTTTTTCTGTTTTCTCTTGTAAGATAAAAGGTCAAGAAATATTTTTCCCATCATTTCAATAAGCAATTGAGGGACTCCTGTCAGGAAGATCAATATTCAGAAAAAATGCTTCTACTTGTTGTGCTATGTCAAGCCAACATTAAGTCGAAATGAAACAATCCAGCAGTAGAGCAGAAATATAAGTTATTAGCAGTCTCCTAACCTCAGTGCAGCAGAACGTATTTAATTTTTTCTGATGTTTAACATTATTTTTAATCCTCACTTTGTAACGGAAGCAGACTTTGCTATGTCCAAATTAATATAAGCAAAATAAAGTTTTATCTTTATTTTATCTTGAAAATAAAGTGGGCACCTTTTGTGGTGATTGCAGCTAGAGGGAAATAGATAAGAAAGAGTATTTGTTCATATGTGAGTGGAGACTGGGACTCAAAGTTACTTGGTGTATCTTCAGTTGAGCTGAGACTGTAGTACTAATGACAGTCATTCTTTTTGCTATTCAGCCTAAAGATGTACTATGAGCTACAATTGGAAGATTCTTCTATTTTTTTTGCCACTAACCTCTGTAACAAAATGTCATTAATAATACCCACAATAAGCCTGTAGCTAATGAATAATTCAGAGATGGCAGAGATGCCTAACATCCTGAGACGTTCAACTCTGCCCCTGGGGGTCATGACTTCTATCTTCACATGGCCACAATTAATGGAAACTAAGCTGGATATAGAAATTTAATTTTT
The DNA here is from genome assembly GCF_020740795.1 of Apus apus. NCBI lineage: Eukaryota > Metazoa > Chordata > Aves > Apodiformes > Apodidae > Apus > Apus apus. The sequence continues at coordinate 5,479,386 of NC_067286.1, forward strand.
CCCAGAGGCATCATTTCTCTTCTGTGCTCTTCCTTCTTCTAATGAGCTATTTACTCTCAATTCAAGAGTGGGGTAGGTCAACTAAGTCTGAGTAAAGACACTGTAATGATTTATAATAGTGGATTTTCTTTCCCAAATACCCTCAGTAGCAATAGATAAAGTATATCTACACAAAAAATAGGCTGCCATCCCAAATATTACTAAAACTTCCCCTTATTAGAAAGGTGAAGTTGATGCTTACAAAGCAGAGCAGTGCAGACTTGGTAACAAAGGTCAAAAAAAGGGAGCAGGAGTCAAGTCTGAACAGCCTTCCTAATCTTACACCTGCAAAGCCTGGACACAGCAAAGAAACATTTGTTTTTCGCTTTTAGAGGAAGTGAGTCTGGATGCTTAAGTCTTCTTTTCTTCTTGAATAACATGCATAAATTGACAAGCAGGCCTCCAGTATAACACAGACTTCAGGAAACCAGTGATGTCCTTTGGTATGTAGACTACAAGATACTGCTTACTATAGGCTTATTATTCTGTACTAATAATTTCCCATTGTTAAGGCCTCACCTTGAGGACTGTGTGCAGCTCTGGGCCCCTCACTTCTAGAAGGATACTGAGGTGCTGGAGCAGATCCAGAGAGCAGCAAGGCTGGTGAAGGGACTAGAGGGAAAATCTTATAGGGAGAGGGTGAGGGAGCTGGGATTGTTTAGCCTGGAGAAGAGGAGACACAGGGGGGACCTTATCAATCCCTTCAACTACCTGAAGGGAGGCTATAGTCAGGTGGGGATCGGGCTCTTCTCCCAGGCAACCAGTGACGGGACTAGAGGGCACGGCCTGAAGCTGCACCAGGGGAGGTTTAGGTTGGATATCAGGAAACACTTCCTCATGGAGAGGGTGATTAGACATTGGAATGGACTTCCCAGGGAAGTGGTGGAGGCACCATCCCTGGAGGTGTTCAAGGAAAGGCTGGATGTGGCACTTAGTGCCATGGTCTAGCCCATGTGGTGGTGTTAGGTCGTAGGCTGGACTTGATGATCTTAAAGGTCTTTTCCAGCCTTGGTGATTCTGTAAAAAAACAACCTTTATTTCTACTACACCGTCATAAATGTATAGAAACTCTATCAGATTTTCAAGACCTTTGTGATATTTATATCAGTATAGTTATATGACCTAAGTTACTCTGATTTAAAAAAAAAAAAAAACACCCATAAACTTCCTGAATACACAAGCTCAGTAATATTTAGAAGGAACATCATGGGAGACAGAGAATTATACACAGTTATCTGTGCAGGCAGCTGAATGTTATAAATAGAAGGAGTTTTAAGTGGTGCTGGAAGAGACAAGTGTGTTTTTTCAAAAGTACATGTTAAGAGAGAATTTGGCTGCCTACTAGTCTCATTCCTAAAATGTGCTGGTTTGCTGGTAAAACAATAAATTGAGATGATATCTTTAGCAATTATGTATTTATGTATGTAAAAGTATTAGTAATTATTTAGATCTTTATCATAGTTGGGTTCCTGCCTTCGGGGAGGTGTGAGGAAATCAGATCCAAAAGCATCAATCTCTTGAGCCAGTGCATTTATACCAAACCTCTCGGGCTGTGTGTATTTTATGTAGACAGTTAATATCAGGGTTTTGTTTTAGTGCTTTCACTGAACGTTTAAGGTGACAACTTCTAAAATACACATACTCATTTCTGTATTGAAAAGAAATAGACAGCAATTCAAAACAGCATCCTAAATCACATCATGTATCATTAAGCTTTTAAGCAAGTAATATTCTGCCTTATTTTGCTGCTGTGCTTCTGTTTTCCTCTATAATCTACTGCCTTCTATTTAAGCTCATATTGTTGTCAGTTATTAATATTAATAATTTCAGAAAATTGTTAACTAGAGTTAATAAAATACGTTTAGTAAATTTTGTTCAAAGGAATGGAATGATGTATGTTCTGTATGGCCTCTATCCATCTTATCTGAGTCCTGAAGTGCAAGCTAATTTCTACAGTGCCTTTCTCTTGTGTATTTTCAAACAAATTATACTCTTGTACTACCTTTTATAAAGGAAACTCTTACTTAACATTTATCAGCATGGTTTTCTTTTCTTTTAGATTGTAATTTCCTTAAGTTCTTTGGTTTCTGACATCATTTTCTTTGTAGAATAAAGAATAACAGGTCAATTCATTATTAGCCATTATAGATACAAAGTTGCTGGCAGTTATCATACTGTGAATGGCACAGGGACTGGGAATAAGATGTTAAAACTAGTTTCTGCTTCCCTAGGCACCGAGACAAAGCTAGATACCAGAATTCCATTAAGTGGAACTAACTTGTCAGTCCATACTGCAAACTTTTTCTCTTCTCATCTTGGTATATCTTTACCTTTTATATTCCGAACATTTTGATTTTGGCACTCCAAAGCTGCTCCTACATCTCTTTCCATTCAAGTTTTCAGTTCTGCAAGAGAAGATCATAAAATATTAAATGAAAATACTCTTGTAGGGAATTCCTTTATTCCCTCTTTCCTTCACCCCAACAACATTTTGCTGAACCTGAACAAGGAAACTAATAAATTATTTAAGTGAAACACCATCAAAACCTCATGTTGCTATGTCATAGATTCATGCTCCAGGTTCCTGCTGTCTGGTACTGGTTTGCTAAGGGATGAGATATAAGGTCTGCATGATTTCTCTTCCAGGATCCTCACTAAGGCAAGCTTTGTTAGTGCAGCTTTAAAGAAACAAAAATTAACCAACAAAGGATCTTTCCCTGTAGGCCTGGCCAAGCCAAAGGGACTTTTTTTACTCAATGGCACTTTGAAAGCCTTAAAGACTGGATTGTGGTCAGTCTTTCAGGAAGGCAGTTTCTGATGTACATGAATCAAGAGTATACTTATATTCATCAGTGGCTTTTCTAAAATGATTGTCTTGAAAAATGTATGGACTCTGAAAGCTGTCTCTGAGAAAACAAAGGACTGTGGAAAGAGAAGCCCAGTTTTCCTGTGATGCTTGAGTTGGCTGCTCATTGTGGTGGCTCTGTGGAATGCCTGGTATGAGGTGCCAATTGTTGCTTCTATTGACTAAACTTAATGTTATTTTAGAAATTAAACAGTAGTAAAAATAGCAAGTGTATTCTGAGTAACACTGATGGATGTTCTTTCTGTCAAAAAAAGACAAAAGGAGTCATACAGGATTAAGGAACTCAGTGGCTCTGTGTATTTATATGCCCTTCTTGTTTATAAAAACCCAAGGAGAATATAAATCTTCAGAATTCAAGGATGATCAAAATTAAGTTGAGTGAAGTTTACTCCAAATGTTGACTTCTTACTCTTCTTAAAAGTGACTTGGCCTTGTTCTCTGACTAATTAAACTAAATTATGTAACAAATATAAGGGTTTTATATTTTTTCCTTCATTTCTGGAAGAACATAGTTTCATACACATTTTCACACAGGATATACTACTGGCTTGTTCACTTGCCTCAGGAAGGAAATAGTGAGGGCCATTCAAGGAATTTCAAATAGATATCCCATTTATAGACATTTTTTCAGTCTCAAAATTCACAAAGTTTAACACTCTAGATTTTTGGCATGTTCTACTCTTTTTCTTAATAGTATCTGTTGCAGTAGAATTCAATGTGATAACTTTAACTTTTATTTTTAGAAGCCTTATTTCCTAACATTATGATTTTGATCTCCACATGCTTTTCTTTTGATCTTCTTCACTGGGAAGATTTGGAAGTGCTGGGAGGAAACATGTTTTTCTGTCCTTCATAGGACTTACAGGAATTCTCATACCTATGCAGGACAAAATCTGCCTTGTTTGTTATCTTGTTTCTGTCAGCAACCAGTACCTGCTATTTCAGAGGAAACGAGAACAGGAAGGCATCTCATTGGCCATGTTTCCAGTACCTCTTCAAGGATATTCTACCACTTGATCCAACTAAGCTGCACTGAAGTCCTGCAGGACTGCAGGAGGAATGACACCCATCTTGAGAAAAATCAGTCTTCAGTTTCACAAATGCAGAGTTTTGTCACTTGAGACAGAAGCTCTCAAACCATTGCTTTTACTCAGTTCTTAAATGAGGTTGAAAAGAAGTCATTTGGGGGAAGTGAGCATGTGTGCAAAGACAAATGCACTGTTTCTCCTTCAGCAGAGAAAGCTTTTGGTGCAGGTATTGTGAAGAAGCAGCTGAAGTGATTTTTAAAGAGAAAAAAATAAATGTGTAAGTCTTTTAAAGAAATGCAAATGTCTTTGGAGTAGTGCCTGCAGATAGTTCTGCAGAAATGAATTTATATCTAATAGTGAAGAGCTAAAAAAGGGGTTGGCTGTTTCTCCTGAGAAGATAAGGGAGAGAACTAAGGAATCTCTTGGGTATGCCAAGCTTGGGGCACAGTGCTTTTAGCAGCATTTTATGTGGTGATTTGAGATCTTGTTTAAAACCTGGAACTACTCACAGAGAGTGTATACATATGTTGACGTCTTCAAGAACAGGTTGGGAAGTCAACTGCTTGGCACTGTGAGTGCTCCTTTGTGCCCTGCCATGGGGGAGGGAAACAAAGGTGACGGTGAAAATCCAGGCTTAGGGTTTGTAACAGCAAGAAAGACCTAATCATGTGGCCAAATGTTCCTGAATATCTTTTGAGAAGATATTAAAAAATACAGGATATAAAACTCAGATGAATGTTAAATATATGAAACCACCATACCACCCAAGCTGGCTTGTTAGCTTTGTTCAAACTGTCTCCAAAAATACTTCTGATGATAATGTTACAAGTTTAACGATGCCACAGAACTACTTCTCTCTGCAGAGCAGCAGCAAAGTGAAAGATTTCTCTTACTTTGTTTTCTAAAGTAGGAGAAAAAAATCCCTAAATGTGTTGTTTGCACACATGAAAGAGAACACTGTCCTGTTAGTTAATTAGCAAAGCTTATGCAGGCTTGTCTAGAACACCAGGCTATTAGTAAAGCATTGGAATTATTTATTAAAAGTTAGAGCAGATACTTGCTGTCAGATTACCTGAGTAGAGCCCTGACTAGAGGTTCCTTTCCTTACAGGTGCAAGTAATATTAGGAAACAGGTTGCCAACAATTTTTAAAAGATTTAATAACAGTCATGAACCTTTTACAAGGCTGCAAATCATAAGATACCTTCCATATAAAGCAACTCCCAACAAGCCAACTCCTTTCCTTTATTCTCTAACAAAGCTCTCAGCGTCCAAATCAGTTCCAAATGTGTTTTCCTTCCTCACACAAAAGTTGATGATCACATGTGAACAAAAGCTACCATGCAGAGTTGTCTTCAGAAATCCAGAAAGGTTTTGGAAGAACTACTTCTAACAAATCAAGGGTTTGAGCGTTTAGAGTCAAGCTGATAATTTTGTTCCCAGAAGTGGAACCTTTGTCTCATGTTTTCCTCTTGTCATTACAGTATTAATGACATTTTTGACATGTTTTCTGACTAAAAACTTCACCAAAGGACTGAGACTCTAAGCAGGAGTACAAATAACCCCTACTGATATTTGCATGCCATGGGAGGAGACCTAGCTCCTGAAATTGCTGCAGTGTATCACCTTGGGCAGCACATCCCACAGTGCAGGGCCCAGTGCTGTCTAAAGCTCTTGCACTTGTCTTTGGCACTGTGTCGTGTATCTAATTTATTTATTTATTTATGAAAGGGATACTGAGCAGCCTGAGAGTCCTTTGTTTTCCCCTCTGCACTGGCTCTGAGGCTGCTTGTTTAAGAAACCCTGGGCCTCGGGTTGCATTCCTCAGTGTCAGCCTTGGACTGCTGCAGCTCGGCATGGAGATATGATGTAAACTGAAACTGCAGATCTGTTCACTTGATTGTCAGTTAGTGGTTAAGATATTCTCCAGTAGATCATAGCTGCACAGTTTTGGTATGCTACAAATACATTGTATCTTGAATTTCAAGTTTCTTTGTTGATTATTCCTTCCTGAAGCTATAATTCCAATGAAAAATGGCAGTCCAATCTTAAGCAGAGTCACACAATAAACAGTTACCAGAACTTAGGCTTTAAATATGAGTAGTTAGATAAGATGTCAAAAAACAAACCAAGAAATTGCGAAGGTGAATTTTAACTTGGCTGTGCTCTTGCAGCATGTGCTTAAGCTAAAACCTAATAGCAGTGTGTCAGTGTGTGCAGCTAAAATTGAATATCACAAGGTGCAACAGGAAGAATCATAAGCTTAGTCAGCTTAAGTAGTTAGACCACTTCTTTCCTGGAGGTTTTGGTGTATAGAAACAAAGTGTGAAAATTACATCCTTTAATGATGATATGGACATTTCCTTATTAAAAAAACCTCCCTCCAAAGAAAACCAGTAGTTACTGGGTTTTCAGGGGAGGAAAGAGGTTAACAATTGCAATTAGCAAGGACTGTCACCAACGGAATTTCTGTGGTTCTTGACATTTTTTTCATCTTAAATGCCTTTACAATTCTAGTCTAGAATAAGGATGAGGATTTGCAAAATACCTTCTAAGGCAACAGCATTTTTTAGTATTCTACCAGCTTTTTGCAGATTGAACATAGAATTGTAGTTTTTACTTAAATATGAAAACTTGATATAAGTAACTTCTGTGATATGCATGTTGCATTTTAGGACTTGTCTTAAATTTTACCAGGCTCAGTGGCACTTTTACAGCAAGTAGTATGGGCTTTTTATTTTTTGTCTTTGCATCTGTGTTAAGGAGGAGTGTTTCCTAGTATTGCAGTATCAGGATCCTTAATGTACAGAAAGCATGTGGTAATGCTGCAGCATATGTTAACAAATGTTTTAAAATAACACTAGAAATTCAGTAGTACAGCAAAAAAGAAAGACTTTCTGCTTCATCGTATTCACTCAGATGGTAATTACTGCAGAAAGTGGGCACTGCATTAAAAAAAAACAGAATTAGTGACTCAGTCATAACAATAATTACATTTATTGCTTCTGGACTACTTAATACAAGCTAGTACTTATAAGGAAAACCATCAGACTTGACTTGATGTAAGAGTATCAACTAATTAGACATTAGAAAGTAATTTTTAAATCATATTCTTTCAATAGAAAGGCATAGTTATTTACATAATGTATGTTAACAAAGACTATGCTAGAAGGTTGTGCCCTTCTATAACCAGCTGTGCCTTTGAAGAGCACTGGAGAACCAGCTGTAATATGTAAAAAGCTGACAACTTGCTGCGAAGTTGGCTGAGCTAAAAAATGGGTGGAAGTAGAGGTTTTCTTACTTCTGCAACCATACTCTGAAATTAACAGGGCTCTGCTTGAGCTCAGCTTTCCTTTCACACAGCACAGTGATTCAAGGCTGCTGGAATAGTTCTGCTGTGTCTATATTCCCACATTGCTCAGAAACAATCCGTAGATGCAGCGGCAGCTTTTTTTCATGCTGATTAAATGTGACACCACATTCAAACAGAAGAGCTCCCACAGAAACTGGAAGGCTTTGTGCCAACTTCAGCCAGGAAACAACTGGACCTTAAGTTTTGACTTCCTTGTTTACTCTTCAGCCTTCCCCAGTTGGCTTCTTTCATGCTGTTTTGAGGGCTACTGTTAAACTCTCCATTTGTTGCTATTTTCACATCTATAACAGGAAGAATACAATTGTGGAGGCATCACATTTGCAATCCTCTGTCAACACTTGAAATGCTGAAATTCCCTTTGTTTTATGTTGATGTCTTCCAGGTTTGCTACTTGTACCTGTAGGCACTGATGCACCACAAGCTGTTTTTGTCACTATGTGTCCTTTGGTGTGATTTTGCTTCCTAAAAACAGTTAGTAGTGTTTGGGGGGGGGTCTGAAACCAGTATGGTTTACACAATTTCTACTAACCAAATTCTGAGAAGTGACTGATATTGAGACTAGGGTTTCCAGTATCTTCTTAACATGGAAATAGTGGTCTTAGAGTTGTTCTGTAGGTGAAATTACAGAGGTGATCTCTATTTTTTTTGAATAAGACTTGAAGACTCAGATCAAAAGTTAATTTCTTTTCCTTCCCCCTCACCTTTATTTTCTTTTTTCTTATGAAACTGTGGCAAATTGACTAAGGCAGAGTGTGGAATTTTCCCCTGGCTGAATTTAATAGCTCTGTGTGGACTGCTTAGGAAAAAGCCGGAGAGTGGTAAGAAAGCTGCTCCCTATTGATGGTGAGGAAGCACATCTTCAAAACTAAAAACATGAATCCACAGTCTCCATAAAGAAATGAGCCTGTGTTGTCCATGTCACTTACTGACTCTGAAATCGATCATTACACATAAATCATAATTGTGTCACTTAGCTAATGAAACATATTGCCATAAACACTTTTTTTTTCCTTCTTTTTAATAATGGAAGCTCTTTAATTTACTTTCCCAGAAATGACTATGCTAATATGGTGGTTCTGAGACACTCAGCCTCTCTTCTTATCATGCAATCTTTCTGCAGAACATAAAAATGATCAACATAGGCATAGCTTCATGGCTAATTTCTTTTCATCTTGTTCATTCCTCTGTCAATAACCGTTCTGATTTTATTCTTCTTAATTAAAATGATGGAAGGTTTCTACCTTGAAATATGACAAGACAGATCAATAAGTACTGGATAAAATGTGCTTTGACTGCTTTTATTTCCATGTTTGCTGTGTCGTTGATTCATTTCTTTAATTTGAAACAAGTGTTGTTACAAGAAACAAAAGCCTGGCCTTTGCTTCCTTGAAATCTTGGAACAGTGAGTTTCATGCTCAGCTTATCTGCAGTACAAACACGGCATTTTTCAGAAGGCCAAGTTTGGACTAGCCAGCTATGTAATGTCCAAGCCAAGTGGAGTCTGGGAGGGAGAAATGAACCTGGTATCCTCCTCAGAGGGGGAGTGCAGATTTTTGTAGTAACTGTTGCATTAGTGGTCCCTACTGTTGAGCAGCTTCTTTAGAGTCCTTTGATTTCCTTACATTCATTGAAGGATATACATCTTGAAAGATGAAGGATGATTTCTTGATTTTTGAGGGATTTTTTCTGCCTGAAATTTAGCCTAGAGGAAACCTGAGGAAGTTGCCTCCACCAAACAGATGCAGTAACTTAAAGTTTTTTAAACTGTTTTCTTCTAGTAACATTATTCTCACCCTCAGTGTTCATATTCCTACTCCTGTGTTGTGGTTCTCACCCTCCTTAGTAAGAACTTGAAATAGGAATTAATGTGATGGATCATTCAACACACCCTCTTTCACATGAGGAAAGGAAAGGCACACATTATTCCAAGGGTAAATTTATTTTCTAGCAAAAAGTCTTTTGTGATCAATTCTAAACTTCTGCTGCAGTTGTATACAATGTTTGTGTAGCATTGTCAAGAAGAGACAATTCTCCAAATGTATACAAGTATTATTTGTTTATTGCTTTATTTTGAACTTATTTAATGTGTATGATCTGCAACAATTATCTGTTAGGCTGATTTTAATTTTTAGCCTAAAGCATAATGAAAATATATAACTGATTCAAAATGTAATCAATCTGCTGTTTTGGAAGCTAAGGCAACAAGGTAGACCCACATCTCCCAATGTGCCTTTTCTCTGTGTCATGTTGCTTTTCTGTGTTCTTCCTCCACTACCAGTGATGGCGTTCTTAAGACAGAAGAAAATGATAATGCTTCTTTACAGCTTTCAGGAATGGAGTTTTTATAGGAGCATACTAAGACTGTGTTTGGTCATGACTGGAGAGCTGTGGCATCTGCTGGAATAGTGCTAAAGGACCAACCTAGGAGTGTGCTGATGGCATGGTACCATTGCAGTTCATGGGTAGTAAGAGTTGTCCCACACTAATTTCTGAATCAAGCAAAGTAGTCCCTTGGGAATACATGCTGGCCATTTGGCATGCCAGACAATGTTCTAATAACTTGCTAATGGGACTTTCCATGTTTTGTCTCATGTGCTAAACACCCACTTTGTACCGCCTCATAATTTTGGGAGGGAGGTGAGGTTTTTTACTGTAATAGCTACTTTTCATGTGTTAATACATACTTATTGCTTATCTACAACAGTTATGAGAAACCAAGAAGACCTTAGAGAAACAGATCTTGAAAGTGTACTTTCCATACCAGGTCTGTTCTCTCAGAAACCCCCACAGGATTTCTTCCTGGAGAATTAACTTCTTCCTTTTCCCTCTCTTCTTTTCTTAAGCCAAGTGTTTAAAGAGCCTGGCAAGTTTAACCACTAAACCTCAGTTCTTACTGAGTAATGTTATGTTTGTCTTATACTAAAGTTTTGCTTAGGGATGGCTCTGTAGCATCTGGGGAAGGTTAGCCTTTTTGTTTCCAGAACTTTGAATCTAATGTTTGTGTTAATACATTCCTCCTTCACAATGGGTCAGATACCAGAGGGATGGAGTTAGAACTCTTGTTCAATCATTTTTTCAGATTAAAGTGGATTTGTTTGTTTTCTCACTACTGTCCCAGTCCTTGTTTAAAGTGATCTGGCAGTTCTCACTCCGTAAACTGAAGGACTATCTTGTTTAGCCTGAAGGTAGAAACTGTTGAAGTGTAAAAATGTAAACACACTAGTTTAATGGGAATGGAATATGTAGATGTTTTGATCATTCCTTTTATGCATATTTTAGGGACCTGAGCAACTTGATTTAATCTCACTTTTGTTATTAAAGATGTAGTGGCACTATATAGTGTTTCAGCAAAAAGCACAGGGCAGGTACGTGCTGTGTTACCTGCTCTGGTAAGTTCTCATCTGCGTGTTCTTCCTCTGCTTTACTCACTGCACCGTAGCCGAAAACTGACCATCTTCTGTGTGAGCTGAATGTGGACATGAGCAGTTACTGCTGCTTCACACCACATGGTTTTCTTGGTATTTCTCATGTTGATTTTTTTCTTAATATTAAAAAGTTTTCAAAAAAAAAAACAAAAAAACAACATCCCTGCTTTTGTCTCTTTTGATTTGAACAGTACATTGGAATAACTTCTCTTTGAAAATGGAAGATGAGTGTTTCAGAAAAAGATTTATTTTTATGGTTTAAATTCTGTGTAGAGCATTTTTCTCATTTCTTTTTTTGTTCTTTTGGAACTATGTAATTATTTGATAGTATAGATATTGTCCTAAGTAGTCTCAGGTATCTGCTGCATAGAAATTATTCGGTTTTACAGTCTTCATCTTGACTTATTTAGTCTTTAAAACTCAGCTTCTGGCTTGATTTACAGTGATCACATATAAGCTTTAGTATTTTCTGAATCACTCCTTTTTAAAGATAGTGATACATTTCAGTGGTCATAATTTACCAGCAAATTCCAACAGCTGGTACAAGTTAATATTTTCATTATACTGGGGTAATTTTTTCATTGGTGCTTCTCATCTTCACTCATCTTTGGTGTTGGTAGATTTTGATCACAAACCACAAGGAAGTCTGGACAAAATTTATACACTTATTTTAACAAACAGACTAGATATATAAACCCGTGGTTTTTCATAGCTTCATAGCAATATTCAATACATTTTGCTTGAGTTGATATAAATTAAACCTGACAGAACATTAAATTGTAGTGTATTCTGGCCTTACAAAGCAAATCAGACAAGTAAATCCTGTAAGAAAATTTTCTTAGCATTTGGATATAGGAAGAAATGTCTGAAATTGTGTTAAAGAATTCAGTACAGGTAAGAATTGTTACTATGGAAATTTTAACTGCTTGGATACAGAAAAGGGAAGAAATACTGCTAATTATGGGAGAATTCATTATTTGTAAACATTATATCAAATAGATTTTTTTTCCACGGCTGAATAGGCAATAAAAAATAAAAATATCTCCTTCCTGTGGAGGAAGCAGATTATTTTTATCACAATAATATGAAACACACATATGATATGGAGGTATAGGAATAAGATTTTTTTTTAAATGAATTCTTTGAGAGGTATCCAAATGTGTACATATTTGAGGAAGACTTCAAAATAGAATTGAATTCCAAATACAGCAAAATGCAAACAAATCAGTTGAAAATATTATACAACATTTTAGAATAAATATTGATAAAAGGAAAACTGAAGAGAGATAAAGAGAGAGATGAAGAATTAAATGCAAAACATGGTTTCAGAAAAGTAGGTTATATCAGGCAGACCCTCAACTTCTACTGTTTGAAACAAATTTCTTGGATATAAGTAAAACACAATGTAAATTCTCCTGGGAAATTAGTACTTGAATGAGATGGGCAATCCCATTTTGTAGAAGAATTGTAATTGTTAGAAAGAATGATGTTGCCCAAATGGTATGTAGTGTTGTAGGTATACATCATGGCATACTTTGCATTGAACTTAGCCAACATGCAAGAAAGTAATGGAGAAGACTCACATTTATGATTGCCAGAGTGTGGAAAACAAGGAAAAAAAGGACTATTTGCATTTTGTTTATTTTTTTAATGGAATTAAAAAAAAAAAAAATCCAATATACTTATTAATGTGAAAAATTTTAAATAAGTTTTTTTTGTCTAAGAAGGAAAATCACAGGTTTTCTATGTATTTCTAAATAATAAGAGTGAGATGGGAAGCCTGTTAGCAAATGAAAAGCTTTTATTGAATTCATGTAGTAAGGCTGCTTCACAGAGCAAAACCCCTCAGTTCTTCTCTTACATACTTGTATTCCCAGCTGAAATGAATGAGCACGAATACAAGCACTATGACATCCCTTCATGTTATTATTTTTATCATGCATTAGTCCTGTTCCCAGGCCAACATGTTTATTTGAAGCATGTATGTCTGGGTTTGACTGCATTATTGCCTCCACATGCGTGTGACTTTAGGCTGTGAGTGGCTAGTGACAGGCTCTGTAATAAGGAAAATACATTTTATAATGTGTTTTGTCTAGGTCATTATCAGTGGATCTCGATCATTGGTCTCTGGAGGCTTTTGTGGTGGCCCATAAAAACATTATTGGCAGAGACTAATTAAGTGGGGCCAAAAGATGCTTAGAGGGTCACTAGTCCAAGATATGCTAGTTCAAATTTGAATATATTTGATCATTTCATAAATGTAAGATTTTCATCTCCTACAGTTTAGCCTACAGTTTTTTGAGTCACAGATACATCTTTCTCACTGAGAATTTTTCTGATTCTCTCTTGAACACCAGAGAGTAATTCTTTGCACTGCAGGATCTCCATCAGCCTTGACTGTGTTGTATTAATCAATTTAATTTGTATTATTAGATATTAAGCGTTGACTAAAACTTGATTTTAGTCAAGTTTTACTAGTCCTGTGTCTAATGGTCCTAAATAGTCACTTCCAGCATTTTTATATGCACAAATGAGAACTGAAGAAACAGCTTCTAATTCTGTGGTGATAAACACATCCTAGTTTTGAAAACTTGGATATTCTTCCTATGGCAACTTGGAATCGTAGACTCATAGAATGCTGGGTAGGAAGGGACCTCAAGGATCATCTGGTCTAACCTTTCTAGGTGATACTATAGTTTGTATGAGATTGCTCAGACCCTGTCAAGCTAAGACTTAAAACTGCCCAATAGTCTCTTGGGAGACTATTCCAATGTTTGATTGTCCTCATGGTGAAAAATTTACCTACTGTGTCCAATTGGAATCTCCCCAGGAGCAACTGGTGCTTAAAATGTGTAATTTATCTGGTGAGAAAAAACCCAAACCTAAACAAAACAAAAAAAAACCTCACAGCTCTTCTCAAATGAGATTTTTTTGTTGTTATCCTTTATTTTGAAGATGAAACAGAACAAAAACTAGTATAATTATAATATTGGGTAGAAAGGGTTGACCTGTTTATTAACATGTTCCATGTTCTTAGTCTTTGTTTTCTGATAAGACTTTTTGCAAGGAAGTCAGCTTATGGTTATATATTTATGTTTAATCTGAATGGACCTTTCTTCACAACACCATGGGCTTATTTTTTCTTCCTTTGTTATGGCTAAAAATTTGTCTAGTTCTAGATTTACGAATTGTGGTGGATTTTGTGATTGTCTTTCTTTTCTGCAGCCCATCTTTTTTGTCACAGTTCTGGTATTCCTTGACTGAGCAGCAATTTAAGTCAGTATCTTGGTAGCTAAATTATACTTGATACAATTGGGTCTCATGAAGTGATACAAAGGATATTTTCATAATTTTAAAAGGTATTTGAAAACTTCCTGTGATGCAGGACTGATTGTTTTGATTGAAAGACAGACTTTCTTTACAAACATTTTGGGTGTCAGAAAAGCATTTTTCACTCTTTAACACAACAAATTTAATTTTGTTTTTATTCCAGTGGGGCACAAGGCAGTTAATGAGTATTCTTTTGAACCTATGCCTTTAGGTTCTGTATTTCCTGCAGATAGTATGAATTATCATGATTTATCTCCAGTTGATTTATTTTATTTTTTTAGTAATGTTCTCTTTTTGAAAATGGAGTTCATGACTAGAGGACTTAAGGTTGAAGGTTGTTACTTTAAATGACTACCTCGAGACTGTTTGTGTGGCTTTGTCTCTCGTGTTGCTTTGGAAACACAGAAGTGGCCAGAGAAAGGATGGAAAGAGTTCACAGGGCTGGCAGGATGTCACCTCAGCTTCTGCAGGACTGATGTGAAGTTTCTCTACTGCTCTTGTTCTTAGTCCTTACGCCAGCAGAGGCCTTGACCAAACATGACCGGCCTTTGGCTGTTTTCAGGTCCCTGAAGGCACTGTGACAGTAGCCTGAAGGAACAAATGGTGGAACTGGTCAAAAAAAAAGTGTCCTACTCAAGTTCTTCCTGACCCAGATGCCAGAATGAAATAACTAAGAATTTCTTGCTAGGGTGTAACTGATCTTGGCTTGATAGATGTCATATTTCAAAAACCCAGGCCTGTCAACCATTGATAAAATGCTGTCTCTGTCTTTAAAATAAACAGAAACTCTTCTGTGTTTAGTTCTTGAAGGGAAGAATTGAATACAATTAACAGTTTATGCATTATATAAACCACACGTTAACCTTTTAAACCTAAGTCTTGCAGACTTTAAACAGTTTAGAGAATTTTTCAATAAAATTATCTGCTTTCCTTCATAGTATGTAGAAGGCAGAGAGATAATTTTCTGAAGGGTGCAGCTCTTTTCTTGCATGCTTGAAGCTTGACCTCACCAGACCAAGCTCTCCTGTGGCTGGAAAAACACAGGACCTTAGACTGCTTCTCAAAGTTGTCCCAGAACCCCTCAGTGCTCCAGCAGTACCATGTCCCAAGAGTCTTCTGCTGGGCTGGAGTTTCCCTTTTGCAAGCTCTTGGTAGCATTCAAAGGCTTGGGGTGAAAGCATGGTCTGCTACAAACAATGTCCAAGTGAATTTCAACCCTTCAGTGGACTTTGGATCAGACTCAACGTACATATAAAATGCAGCCAGAAAGGATTTGTGATGGGGTGGAAAACATTAAAGAAATCCCCTGCCATCTGGTACTGTTGACAGTTTGCTGGCATGATGTCTTGCAGATTCCTGTACATGCTGCCTTTGAGAATAGGTACAAATATTGGCCTCTGCCATTTACACTAAAAGATGTAAATACATTTGGGAGGAAGGATGTAACAATAATCTGACCAAGATCAGTTGTGTGCAGAGAAAAAGAAAGCAAGCTCTAGTTCAGAGTAACCTGTAGCTATTATCTGTCAATGTTTGACAGTTATCTCTTGACAATACTAGGTATGTGGTACTGGTTACTGCTATTTTCCAAATTACATGAACTTCAATTTATACTACTACACTTCCAGCAAGTGCCACTCTGAGTTAGCAAAAAAAATCTGTAATATCTCTGGCTAATCCAAACATAAGTGTTCATAGTGTTTAACAACCAATGGTGAGAGACTGGGTTTTATAAGCCAAGGTGCAGGTTTTTTGGTTTTGATTGTGTAAGCCTTTATCAAGATTTTACTAATTAATCAAAAATTATCTCTGGATGTGAAAAGCATGTTTCCAATCTCAATTTGCTGCTTCATTCCTAGCCTTTTGTCTCAATGTTTATAGCAAAAGACTCATGCATACAGAGGCATTTCAATTTCAGAATTACATGACAGTCTCTAAAGTCAGCATTACCTCATAAGTTGAGTGGTTTCATTACTACTGACAGCAGACTTAAAATGTTCATTATTGTAGTACAGATGTATGATGTGGAACAATTAATGTAACTAATACGATTTGTACCAAACCTTGCTGAAAAGTATCACGTGCCAAGTTTGGTAGCAAATAACTTTAAATAATTTCACCATGCTACATGTTTTGAAAGTACATATGCTTTATGCTGCAGGTGACTTTTTCTCAATGAAGCACCTTTGAGAGATAAAATGTATGGTACAGATAGTTTAACCTAGAGATTTACATTATAAATTCATGGAAACCTCCCAATTAATGATTTTCCTCTCTCATGTATGAACAGTAGTTGATGAGTTCAGATGACTCTGCATGTGTAGATGGCAGTGAAATACTTTTAAGGGCACCAATAAACTTTACCAAAACAGATTGAACATATGGTCTAGTGCCTCAACTTCATGAAAGCAGCTTCCCCGGGAAAAAAAGAGTAGTGCTTACAAAATGAAACAATTACAAAAATGTAGGCAATGAAATGTTGGAGTATGGTTCATTTTGCATTTATTTTATTCTTGACATTTTTCATTCTTTAATAAGAATGGAACTCTGTATTGCAGCTCCTATGCATGTGTCCATATACTTGCCTACAGCTGGTTATGCTGTCAGTTACAAATCGGGAGGGGGGGAGAAGTTAGTCCCTTTCCTGGCTCTGTACCAAAGCTGTAACTTTAGCATAGCTACTGGCATTGTCAAGTGGGGTAGAATATAGTTTTTCTTTCTGAAAAAAACAAACAAACAAACAACAAAAAAACCATAAAAAATTCCAAGCACACAGGATTGCCTTATGAATGTTTAGGTCAATAAAAACTGTGGGATTATGGTTGTTTTTTTTTAATTGCAGAAATGTGCAGTTAATATTTTCATGACAGTCACAGTGTATTTTCACTTTGCAAAATTAGTTGTACACAACTTTTCTGCAGAATTGAGTATTCTGTGTGGTGCCTCTTTTAGTAACTGATGAACAATAGCATCTTATAGCCCTTGGGTTAATTTGTGTTCAACTCCGTCACCAGCTGTGCTGTGTAAGGCTGGAGTGTGACTGTACAGGAATATTTGCATGGTCAAAATTTATGTTCACTCCTCTGAACTGGCTTTACAGAACAGAGATAAGGGTCCTTTTTTTAAAACAAAACAAAATAAACACCCCTAAACCCCCAGATTCCTTAACACCAAGCTCTTGGTATGCTCAATTGTTATGACAACTGTGTTCACACGGCTGTAGTATCTCCTTATTAATATTTTTGAGTGAACTTTTGTAGTCTTGGATAGAAGGCCAAGTAGTTTGAAGCATCAACTCAGATGATCCAGAGATATGTAGGGAAAATGGTACAATATGTCCTCCCATAATAATTTGCTGATTTAAGAGATTTACTGGAAGGGAAACAATCTTTATGGGAGCTTAAAGTTGACTATTGCAAATAGCACCGTAAAAAATTGCTAGTCATTTTAATTCCTTTTGAAAGCAATGAAGCCTCTAAAATTGGTATTTCCTCTAAGAATACTGTGACCTCAGGATAATGTCACTACAACTATTCCCATTTCTTTTCAATCTCGTATCAAAGGAAACAAAAGAAAACTAAGACCAGTAGTATTATGTAAGCTGTCCAGATGAAAATTAATTCCAAATGCTTCTCAGCAGAGCAAAGCATTCATTTTATCTACTCACTGACAAATAAAAGTGAAAGCTGTGTAGTTTATTTGAAAACCATCTGAGCAATGTCTGAAAATGTTATAAGCAATGATAGAAATGAGGTGTCGTTTGTGGTTTTTTTTTCCTGTTAACAGCCATCTTAATGTTCTGTCTGCTTCATGTTACTCTCTAATTTAGCAACTCAAATATTTCAGGTACATTTACCATGAAAAGGAGTAGAAACAACACTGTATAATCCTGCATAGTATATTTTATTTTATTAATATTTTTAGTTGATGTATGAAAATACAAGACCTCTTTAAGCAACTGCTTTGGAATGAAAACACTGATAAAACAGAAAGATTTCTTCAGATGCGGAGAAGCATCACTTATCATCCTACATTCAAACATAAGGTGCCTGAAGAATCTCAAAGAATATTAGAAATGTTTGTAAAATTGAGCCTGGTGCTGTGCCTGGATAATTTTGGTTAGCTGAATACAGAGCCAGGAATTTGCATAACATCACAGAATATGATGATGGTAAGGACAACTCTGCTATTTTAATTGTTCAATTCATTCAGGTTTAATAGTAGCAGTATTAACAAAAATGTGAAATTAATGAAAGCTCAGTGTTCATTCATCTGGCAAGATGCCAGCACCTTCATAGAGAAGAACAATTGTACTGCATCTTGTTAAACATTCTGGACCTGGTTTTCCAACATGAAGGGTTTAGATTCACTTTTATAATTTTAAAATAGCATCACGAGAATAACATATGTAGCTCAATTATATTTTCCTTTCTGCATAGCCTCATTTAATCCTTTGCAGTGTCCTGTCCTTTGGGACTTTTTAGATTGCTGATCCGAACGCCAGTGCTGTTCCGTGTCAGATACTGGAAAACAATGTAGCTTGAGTCAAAGAGAGAATACCTCAAAAAAACCTTTAATGCACACAGAAATCCTGCAGAAAATGTTTTGAATATTTCTAAGGACTTTGGACTTGGTGATCCCAGTGTGTACCAGTGAAGGGACCAGCAGCCCAGTGGCAGCAGAGGGGATATCCCTGCTCCCTCCTGTTCCCTCTCCTCCCGCCCGCAGCACACGACACACGCCAGCTCTCACATGCATTGAAATCTTTGAGCTGCTTCAACATACACACCCAGCAGACAACGCTTTTTTTTCCCTGCTGATGAAATTTTCTGTTATATTAGCTGGCTGCAAGAGTCCAGGGAGGGATTTGATGGATGCCAGAGCAACAGGAAGGCAACAGGCAGGAGTGTGTGGCTGGAGGAGGGGGGGGAGCCAGTTGGGTGGCATGCAGAAGGTAAAATGCTTTTGTGACCAGCTGGAATGACTTACTGCTGCCGGAGCTGTATAAAGCTTATTCTCTTCCAATCAGCAGTTCCTTGTTTTGTGGCAGATGTCAATGTTGACAGATTTTGGAATCTCTCTCCTCAAATTTGCAAAGGATGGTTTTCCTTCTTTCTTTTATTTCATCTTCCTTATTTTCTTTTTGTGTGTGTGTGTCTTTCTACTGTGGCCATTACGTGAAGCGAAGATGCAGGTATAACAAAGCTTACTTAATAATCCCTTGGCTATACACAAAGGCCCTCTTCTCCTCCCACTTTATTCATACCACCCATAATCTCCAGAGGAAACCCTGTAGTACGTCATTTCAAGTGGGTGGTCAGCCTATGTGTTATTTGAATGCTCCCAGATTTGCCTGTGGAGGCTGGAATGCCTGCAATGTGGGCTCTATTGTTCTCTCCACTTTTGAGAGACTTATGAACGACTGCATGACACAATATAAAAAATATTTCTTACCACTAAACATTTCTCGTCTTTTCTTACCACACTGGATTTAGAGCTATTCTAATGTCTTACAAATTTTCTACATACATGGCCGGGTCGATAGTGGCTGGAGCACTGGGCAGTACTTGGTCCCTCTTGCTGTCTCTTTCCATAAACATGGGTTAATCAGGTGCGACTTGCAAGGAGTTGCAGAATCTGACAAGCACAACAGCAGGGATGGAAGTTTCCACATATAAACGCTTGAGCTCATATGGCAAGGTAACAGTTTTTATTACAACTGCACTAAAAAAAAAAAAAAAAAAGTATTATCACAGTACACTGACTTATGGGGCATATAATGGCAATGCCTGCCATTCTGTCTTTTAGACTTGAATGGCACTTCAAAACATGTTTCCTTGGCAAGGGTGAGCCCAGTATCAGGCAAATCCAGTTTCTTGTAAGCTGAATGCAGTGCATAAAATTTTGTCTTTGTATCTCAAGTCAAGTTAAAAGTGTTTTCTCCCTGAAAATCTGAAAGAAGCAGAAGGAGCCATTATTCTCCTATGCTTTGACCATTAAGAAAACACTTGCAATCACTGAGAACTTTTATTATCAATGCATCCAAGCACAAAGATAAAGAATTTCATTTATTTATACAGTACCATTGAGTCTGTGCTGTTTGTGGCTCCATCTAGGATGTAGGAAACTGTAACAGACAATATGGTGAGACGCTGGCACAGAGAAGTTATGGCTGCCCCATCCCTGGAAGTGTTCAAGGCCAGGCTGGATGGGTCTCTGAGTAACCTGATCTAGTGGGAGGTGTCCCTGCCAATGTAGGGGGGATGGATCTAGATGATCTTTAAGGTCCCTTCCAATCCAAACCATTCTATGATTCTATGCATATTAGGTCTTTATTAAAAGTATATTAAAGAAAGTGAGGGTCAGCCTGGCTGCATTCACCCTAACAAAAGTGTTGATTTAACCAAAAAGTTACTGTGTATAAATCAGATTATTTAGTTATTTCAATGTAATCTTAAATCTACTGTACAAGCACTGCTTGACCAGCTCCACATGTGGACAAGGGTCAAACATATAGATAGCTTGGACTTTGTACTGAAGAGACTCCAAACATTCACGTAACTTGACATCTATTTGTACATGCATTTGTATTGACCAATGTATAGTTTTCAGTCTCTTTTATTTGGAATTTTTTGCCATGAACAAAACAGAAAACTGAAGTAATAGTAACGTATATACTGAAGTGAAAGAAAATGTAAATCAACTAAGTATGACCACTGTTTCAAAATCATGCTCTTTGAAAAATTGAAGGTCAGCATAAATATATTCTCAAATCCACATTTGTAATGAAAAAATGCTTTTATTCCATTAAAAAAAAAAAAGGTAGCAGTTTGAAACTACATGAGGTTTTATTGTGTACATCTAAGTTCTTTAATAGAGTTAATCTGTATGCCTTAGATGCTGAGCTCTAAAAATATGTTCATTCCACAGCCAGAATAGGCTTCTACTGGAAAGAAAAAAGAGTAAGAATTTTGGTTGGTGAAATGCATTTTTTTTCTTTAATTCACAGAGCTTACAGGGGCTTTTCTTGTCCTTTTAAAGCCAGTCAATTTTCTGGGGAATAATATTTCTTGCTTTAAAGTGTCCAAATGAAGTATAGGACTATAGGATAAAAAAAGCTGAAGTCTGCCTGAAAAGAAATCAATAGACTCCTGGAGCTGTACAGTACAATACATGCATGGGTTGAGGTGGGTTGGAAATAAAGGAAGGTGAGGTGGACTCGAGTATTTCCAGAAATATCACCCAATGTACTGAACAGCAGGTGTGAGATGTACTGTTTTCTTGTAACACCTATATTTCCTATATTTATCTCTGGATGTGCAGAACAGGATTTTATTTCATTGTGTTGTTCAATGTAAGAAGAATTTGGTCACACTTCCTGAGCTGACTAACATACCTGGTGGGTAAAGGGCTTCCTACTGATCAGTACTGCAGAGTTTCCCATATAAGGGAACCTTTCATCTAGTTTAATGGTGTTTAGTGCAGCTTAGCAGCCTCTGGCCTAGGACATCATCCACTACACCATACAAGGCTTCCTGGGGTAGAATTGCTCACTGCTATTTTGTCCTGTTCTTGTTTTGCAGTGTTACTGAGTAATCAAAGATTTTAGCTAATTGTCTTCTACTTCCAACTACAATGAAAATTTTAGTCTTTGGGATAAAGAAAAATTTCTTATGATGATGCTGAATTGCTTATCTGACATGGTGAACACTTTAAAAATAAAAATTCACTACTCTCATTGTAAAGGACGGTGGAGTTAGTTTTACTTTGGATAATTTCAGTTGTGATTGTTTTTTGTTGCTTGATATTTTTTTTTTATTTTCTTGAGAAAAGGGAATTCCCGTTTGCCACCTGTATTATTTTTTGTTCACACCTATCTCTACTCTCCAAAAATTATTTTGGTAACTTTTTTTCTGCCCTTGTTCGATTCTGCCTGGATCACAGCAATTGTCTCACACCGTAAGTCTTACAGGCTTTAATTCATGCATTAGAAGGGCCCTAAAATCAATATCTAACTCCTTTCCAAAACTTCACTTGAGGAAAATGCATGAGAGAAGTTAACTTTGTAATAACAACACGGTTGTGGCAACCAGTTTCACAGTTTAATTAGGCTTCACACGAAAATGGTTTTGTTTGATTTAAACCTATTTTTGAGAACTCGATAGAGGCAGGAAAATCTACATGTCATAATTCATTGTTCGTGTCAAAGTGAAAATTCAATGCTTAAATTAATCTCACATTTTTTACCCTGTGACTCAGCAATGAGATCATTCAGCAGATCTTCTTTGACCTTAAATTCTGTGAACAATTTATCACTAGCAACCAATGTTGTTATTTGACTGTTCACTCTTTTTCCTTCTCATGAACAAATACCTTGGGCCTCCCAGGTCCCCATATATTATCTGACCATAATTTTTCTGCCATTCTGAAATCTATCAATTTATTCTTATCTTTACTTCCTATCTTTTAAATAGGTGTTACCTATCTAAAAACAATTGTTGCATGTTGTAGCACAGTAGCTTTTGGGTGAAAGAAAACTTTGGTGGGGTGGATTTTTTTAAGTTTTTTTGGAAACAACTATATACTATACCAGGTGCTTCATTCTTGATCATACACTTGTCTGATTCTAGCATCTTTATGAGATTTGATTTCTATGTTTGAGGGCCATAGGGTTTGTATTTTCTTTGGTTTTAATTATCTATGCATCTATAAAGTTTAAGTTTTGTCCTATTGGCTATATATCTAGCTAGGAATTCATAACTATTGCTTCATGTTACCAGAGTGCACTGGGCAGGTGTGTTTAAGTAGAAGTCACCTTTGGTCTCTTCATACCTGTTGTACATTGGCCATGTAGAGTGATAGAGTAAACCACTGCAAATTAGCCTACAACTTCTTATTTACCTTTCTGTAAAACCAAACCCACACAATATGCAATCCTATTATCAATATCTTTTTATAAAATGAATTATCATCAAAATACATATTTGGGTTTCCTAAGATTGCAGTTACTTTGATGCTTGGAATTATTTGCTGAACACTACTCTTAGCTCTGTTTCTTTGAATGTATCAAAGGCTTAGAAATACGGGCTTACTTTTTACTATTGATTTTTGTTATTTATATTTGGTTATTAGTCCAATAAAAAATGTGATGGTAAGGCACTACCTCATTTGAAATATGGGAATTATTCAAATCTAGTGGAAACACAAGTGCCTTTACAGATACGTTTGTGCACTTGTTGCGTATTAATTTGACATATAAGATTGGTGCTCCCTCCCCCCTTCCAGGGGTTTTATGGAATGAACTGTGCACCATGGATTATCTACCTCCTCAACATATGAACTGAAGAGCTGTGCAGGACTTTAAGTATGAGACTAAAATCTGCTTGGCAGCCTGACTTAGCTGAGGACTTCAGTTTGGTACTTTAAGGCTAGAATTGTAGGATCATAAGGCTACTCCTGTTTCTCCAAAATTTTTCCTGCCTAGACTCCTGCTGCCAACTGGAAAAGTATTTGCTCAAATGGATATTGTTTCAAAAATCAGCTTTCAGAGAACCAAGGTTCTAAAGAATTCTGGCATGCAGGGAAGAGCTCTGATTTTTCCTCAATTGTGTTTATACAGAATGGTCACACACCTCATAAAGAACCAGGTGGTGTTTTTCTCCTTAGGAGAGAGTGATTTGTCCCTTTTAAAACACATAAATCTTTGAATCTTCCCAGTTCTCCAGAAACCCCTGTGTACAACAGTACAATTAGAGCTGTAGGGGGGTGAGTTTTGCTAGCAGCAGGAGGACAGTGCAAGCGGGTGGCTGCGTGCTCTGTGTTCTGCTGTGCTCCTGGCACAGTGCTCCTTGCAGACTGTGGTAACCAAATGTCACTGTAGTTCACTGAGGACAGTGAGACACCATATTAAGAGACTACAGTCTCAGCTAGCCTGATGTTTTACTTGCGGGTCAAAAAAATGTAATTGAGGTTTGAATCACTGTAAGATAGGAAAGGTCATTAAAAGGCTGTTAGACTTTGAAAACGACTTACTCAGGAGGATCAAAGAGTGAAGAAACTCCGTGAACAAGTCAGGTATGATACTGTAGTCCTATGGGTCTGCTTTGTCCTTTTGTGAGCTCACACTAATTTAATGGAAGTTTCTGCATGCATCTCTGAGTTTTCAGCTTATGTGAAATTAATAAAAGGTGTGCTCAGATGAACCAAAACTCTCCCAAACCCTGTGGCCAAATCCAATATACAGATTCAGGAAAGAATATTACTTCTTTATGGTATGCTAACTTGGGGTTTCTTACAAGTACTTCCCTTACTATGTGGTGAAATCTAACTGTAGTATTACCAAAAAAGACCCTAAATGTGAAAGACAAATGAGCAGCACACGGGATCAGATCATAAGTTTTTATCACTCATTATCTCAAATTAAGGAAAGTCACAAGCAATCCAGAGTATGTGCTGTCCATAAGGACAATTTCATGCTAAAATGAAGAAGTAATGTCCTCTTCGCAGCAACTTTGTAAATCAGATACTTAATTTTTTGTAGGGACAACTAAATTCCTAATTACAAGGCCTGAAAGATGGGGATACTTCTGAAAATCCCCACAAAAATCAAGGTTATTTTTAAAATTATGTATAGTATGTATGTGAAGAACTCTGACAGATCTGAGGCATCACAGAGATCTGGCAGGTTATACTTGTGTGGTTAAACCTACCAAGTTAGAGCTATTTACTAGCAACTAGCTGGCAGAATCTTGCTTTTATACTAGATAAATTTGTAAATGACATAAAAAATGACAAGACCAATACTGTGCTGTTGTTAATATGCCAGTGGAACTATGCCAATTTTTAAATCAGCTGAGGATTTTCTTGGTCCTTTTTTGTTGTTGAGTCTCTCTTTCTCAGATAGTTTAGTACCCACAGGCTCTGAAGAATAAAAGGCTAAATTTTTAAACACATGATTCAACAGCAGAAGAAGGGTTTGTTGTATCTTTCAGATTAGTCAGATAAATCTCTGATTTATCTGTAACATTGCTCCGTATCTTATGCTGTAACTTTGGCTCCATATCCTAAAATGTCTTTATTTCTTCCCATATTTATCAAGTGCAGTGAAATCTAGAGTACTACTTAGGGTGTGGGGCATCTCTTACCACCAGTAGGAAAGGTGATCAAAGAAACAAGACGATGGAAATAAAAACAGATTATTAAGATAATGCTTGGTGGTATACAAAGTATATGTATATGGGAGGTGAAAACATCTGAAGCTAATAAGGAAAACATTTAAATATGGAAAAATAAATATAAAAAACTAGACTAAAAGAAATATTCTAATTTTAACTGGTTACCTTTTCTTATGCTGATCTTGTCAGAGTTAAGACTTAAAACTGAGTTGGCATGTGACTATTACAAAAACAATTTGTGTTTTCTAAGTGCTGCACATTTGAATTCATTTGTGGCTTCTTACTTTATTGGTACTATGATTTGAAATTTATCTGTAACTGAGAGTCTTCTGAAACACTGATGAATACCATGGGACAACAATGATAACACAGTCTTTCTGGAGCAACGTACAGATAAGTTTTCTCAGTGTGGTGCCAGCAGTCTGACTGCTAAACATTCATCTAAGAATCTATCTCTTGATAAAAAGCAAAGCAGTGCCAGCCTTAATACAGTGAGGAACCTCATATTTTCTGTTAGCACCAGAAACCTTATTTCTCAAACCAAAGTCATGCTTAGAAAACAAAATGAGAATGATGGCAGAAAAACAAACAAAAAATGAGATCCAAGCAGCATAACTAAGCTTTAGTGTAAAGCAGCATGTGCAGCATCCTCAGTGTCTGTGTGGCCCTGGATACCTCTGGACACCTCACCTGACATACAACACAGAGGAGCTTGTAGTACCTGGGAAAGGGCCAGAGCCAGAGAATGGCCCTTGTCCCGGGCAGAAAAGTGGTCAGACCCAGAAAGGATCCATCAAACTCAGACAGGAATGGGAAGATACTCCACGGCAGGATCAGATGAACAGATGAGCAGGTATCAGGAGAAATGAAACAAAGAAGAACATGTTTTGCCTTGCTTAACAGTTTTGGTCAACTATTCCTCACTATGAGGTATTTGTGAGAAAAATGGTGTGATGGAGCTCTAGGCTTGCATCTCGGGGAGATCAGAGTGAGTGAGCAAACGTACCTGAAAAGGTGGTGGAGCTCATCCATCTTCAGCTGCACGCCCTTCTCTACAGCATCATCACTAGGACAGTGCTCTTTAGGGCTGATGCTGAGCAGCTCCACCAACAGTTTCTGGGTTTTCTTCTCACTAGCAAGACTAAGGAAAGCATAGATTTGGAATAACAGAACATGAGGTTTTTTAGATCCATGTATGACAGATGACTGAACTTAAAGGTTTTGCCCAAAGCTTTCTTGAAATCAATGCAAAAAATGACACCAATTTAAACAAACTTTAGCTAGAGCAAACACCTCTGCATCCCAAATTCTTGTGTCATACGGGGGAAAGACACCAGCAACTGAGAGTCAAGACAATCTCCCAGACATCTTCCTTATATAAGGATTCTTTTTAAAAGGTATAATAATAGAATTAATAACACACATTAAAAAAACATATTTCAGAGTTTTTGCACCAGCTATTTATGCTTGTAATTAATATTCCTCTTTTTAGGGGAAATGAGCTTATAACAATGTCACTTTAAATCGTCTTGGAGTACAACTCTGATAAAGCCCCTTGTTCTGGGTTTGACTGTAGAAATGAGATGGAGAAAACTCTGGAGCCATAATTTAATTTCAATTGACATCACTGACATTTTCAATTTGAAGGAATGAGAAATCTGCATTCCCTAGGGGATAAATCTTCCTCTGGAGAAGATAAGTGGGCTTGGCCCAAATGTGCTTCCTGACTTCTGTGGTTGCTTACCCAATCTCCTGATGTTTATACTTGTCTTACAGAACCACAGGAAGTCCTCCTACACTATTTATCTTTCTTTCCTGGTTTTTACACATAATACGAAGTAGAAAGAGGCTATTCACTTATATAGTAGTCTAGATGTTACCACAAGTTATGTGCTCCTATTAAACCAATGTAAACATTAAACACAGATCTTTAACCAGATAAGGCAAATCCTGATCAATAATCAAAAGAACTAATCAGTAATCAACTGATCTAGTTTGGCTGTATCAATACTTAAGACACTTTGCACAAATATTTACATTGTAGGTCTGTTCCCTTTCTTATGAGGTGATTCATGATTCATATTCACAAATAATGGGACTGGAAGAGGTTAAATAATTTGCTTTATTGTGCAGCCTGTTCCTTTCAGAACCAGGAGAGAAACTGAGAGCCCACATCTTCCTGAGTCACTGCAGAACTAGTCTCTTCCTTACAATGCAAATACAGATTATAAGAAATTCTTTATGAGAAAATAAAATTCAGTGTCAGTCTCTCAGTTTATCCTTCTACTACATGAGTTTTCATTGTTAGAAAGAAGCAACTTCTCTGTGTTTACTGTAAATCATATTTATGCATTCCTTCCTAGCCCCACAAATGCTACCACTGACCTTTAGAGGAACTGAAAGGCTCCTTATTTGTTAAAGTACCAGCTTGCACATCTGGTTTTTGCTGCATGAGCTGATGGTGTTTGTAACATTAAATATGTTCTCGCACCTTCATTTTTCACACTTGTGATGCTGTTTAAGATATAAATACCACATTATACTTCATTTTTTTTTTCTTTAATAGATGAGAGAACTCATCTTTATGAATATGTTTTACTGTGCATTCACTGCATTAATGATCTGAGAATTTAAGTAGGTAGTATCACTACAGTTTACTGTGTTGGGATAAACTTTCAGTCTTTCCTACATACTGAAGAAAGGTTTGTTTGACCTATAAAACAGTAGGAGAAAAAATCATAATCGTCATCAGAGTTTTACTAACAATGAAGACAACTCATACAACTATCTCATATTTTTTCATTGCTTGGAAAGGAAAACAGAAAGGACAGTATCCAGTATAATTTCTTCATTTTCATATGAAAATAGCTAACGTATTGCTATAAATATGATTTCAGAAGGAGACTTTAAATGCTCTTCACTGAGTACTCAAATGTTGACGTTTTTCATGCTAAAAAGTTTGGTTTAATGTACACTATCAATCTGATCACTCTAGTTTTGTGGGACTTACGCATATTATTTCTAGAAATTACTATCTAGTCTGGATTTAGGTTGATTTAGGTTGATTTTTTATATACCTGTTCTTCACAGCATGGAACGAAGCTAGTGTCATGTTAAGTACTGTTGGTTGCCTATTACAATCAGAATAGCAATTAGGTTTATTTTTGAGATTTAATCCTACTATTTAAAATCTTTTTAAAAGAGCTTATGGTAAACCTATATAACAAAAATGTGACATGGAAACAAAAATACATAGATATAAAATCTTTTTATGTAACTGTAGATTCAGGTGTGTTCAACCTATTTCTAAAAGGTGACAGCATCTGAAAGATGACATCTGGTCATTTTGGAACTCTAGGGTCAAAATATTTTCATTATCCATTTCTTGTAATTATCCCATGATAAAAGATTTTAGTCTGAAGAATTTCTATAATTATTTGTTGGGGGTGAAAATATATAACCTGCTTATTCTGAATTTGCAGGTGTGTAGTGAAGAGAAGCAGGTTCAACAAAGAGGGTTTTTGTTGTGAAATAAATAGCTATGGCATTGTGCCATGACCAAGGCAGAGAGTGAATATATTTCTACATGATCAAATTAGACATGCAAATCTACAATCTTATGTTAAAATAATTTTGCCAAATCAAACCATCCAAAAGTTGAGGAATTGTGGTCCAAAAGTTGACTATGAAAAAAAAATAATAATTCTTCTCTGTGAGATGAACTTTTGTGATTTTTGAAAATGTGTCAAATGAAGCACTAATACTAATTTCTAACAGCTGCCTGAAAAATATTTCAGGATTTCAGATGTAATGTGAGAAATAATATAAAAAGTATGTTGAGCTCTAAGTTTTATAAGACTATATGAAGGTAAACTGCACAAACAGACTAAAAATAACCAAAAATACTAAAGCAGGTGTATTCCTAAAATGTATCAAGGGTTCAGAAATACTGGAGTAACTACTGCGTGTTGTGGTACTTCATTGCAACTCTTCATTCAGGATGGGAAAATAACACAGGAACTGGTGAACTTTTGATTTTTTTAATCTGAAATATGACCAAGGACCATTCTCTAGAGACGAATTTGGGTTGTTCTGTCTACTTATCCATATATATGGCACATTTGCAATTATTTTTTTCTTTATTTTTCAGCTTCATACATTCCCAGAAGGACTGTAAGCCTTTAGCACTGTTGAAAGATTCTCTCTTTTCAGTTTTTAAGTGGGCATGACAAATACAACAGGAACTGTTGGGGCTGTGTGGTGCAGTAGGATCATGGTGTCAGAACCTACCACTAAGAAACAGAAGGGAAGGAAATGATGATAAAACAAGCTGCAGGGAAACTCAGCATTTATGGGTTTCACTTTTGTTTTTCACTCTGTATTTTTATCTTTAGTCTTCCAGAGGGCCATTGAGTTTCCTGTAAATTTGCTTCTCTTTTAGGTGGTCAGATGCTACTGTCACCAGAGGACATAAAAAAACCTGTAGGTTTTATCAGTAGCAAAAAACACTCTGAAACGTGGGTCAAAGTTCAATTTGTAGCTTAATCTACAGATCTGCTGGAGTACAGAACTGAAAAATTGAATTTTAGCTGAGCTTACGGTTTGGAAAAAAAAGGAAGGCAATTATAGCACCACCCGGTGGGTCATTTTGATGTTCTCAGATAATTTAGTTTAGAAGTGTTGAAGGACTTAGAAACACTCCCACCACAGAAACAGCAAGATCCTTGTAACCTTTCACAGCATCCCTTGAATACTGGAGTGAATCTGTAGGGGTGGTTGTTGTTGTTGTTGTTGTTGTTGTTGTTGTTGTTATTATTATTATTATTATTATTATTATTATTATTATTATTATTATTATTATTATTATTATTATTATTATTGTTATTATTATTATTATTATTATTAGGTTTGCATAGTAAAGTAATTTGATACAGAGGAAAATATTCATTGAAGCTGGTAAAACTACCAAAACATGAGAATCCCATACATACTTACTTTCTTAGCTATAAACAAACTCAGAGCTCCCTCTAGTGAGATTTTGAAACACAATGATACGGTTTTTTCCCTGAGTAAATTTTCAAGGCAAATCAAGCATTTCACGAGTCCATCAAGCAAAAAAAATATAAAAAATAAACAAATATGGATGATGAATAATTTAGGAGGTGCAAAAATGTGGGAGCGTTTTCTCTGCAGTTCCCTGTTTCTCACCCCCCACAACTATTTCTAGTATGTCTCAATTTTTCTCTTCTCTTTGGCTGCTTTCATGGACTATTTATAAAGGAGTTCCATAGTTCAGGTTTGGCTTGGGAATCATGAGCATTTTTTTTACTCTTCTGAAGTGCAGTATCTTAATGATTTGAGCTTGTACACTTGCCAGATGTATTTTGTCATGAGTTTTCCATTATTTCCTGCTGCCAGTCATTAGCTTGTGAAATGCCTTTCCTGTGATATTTTGGTGTTTCAAGGCCTGATTTCAGCAGGAATGTGAGGAACATTTCTCACAAGAACGTGTCCTCACAGGACAACTGTGAAAATGAAGAATTATCAAGGAGTCCTTCAGTTAGGTTAATTTTGGTTTTGTTTTGAGAAATGGGGGGAAGAGCAGGCTTGGATTGTCAGTTGATATAAATAAACTCTATTTTAGGCCTAAATCAGATCTGTCCCAAGTCGCTTAGGGAGGAGCAGCATCCGGTCTCCTTGTATCTAGTAGGGTTTTTTTCACTCTGTCAATGCCCAGAGAGCCCAAATCAAATCAGACACTCTCTATAATAGGAAAGGTTTATGCATTTTGTATGAGAAATAACCAGTGCTCCAAAGTCCTCATCAGCTAAATATAACCTAGATAAGACCTAGAGGAAAGGCAAGTGGTATTATTCCGTTTGACAGGGAAAGTTGGTACTACTTCCATAAAGGACTCAAGGGTTTGTCCTCACTGTTGTGTAGAGGTACACATGGGCTCTCTCTACCCAGCCCTGAGCTTCCTTGCCTGAAATAATAAAACCAGCTAGGAGAAATGGCATCTCCATTTGGGTACTGCTTTCTGTCAGTGTGTTTAGAAGTCTTCTGGACGGCAGTATTCTTACTGTCTCAGAAACAGATGAATCAAGGTGTTTATTGGCTGCATCGTAGATGCCCCTCTCTGCTAGTAGACATTCTTCTTCAGTTTTTATGCTGCTAACAATGTGTAGCCCTAGCTTAAAGCTAAATCCAGACAAGCTTATTTCTAGCTGTCCTGACTCTAGGTTTTGATCATGCTGGCATTCAATAGGCAGGCTTCCTCTACTAAAAAACCCTAGTTCAGGCTTTGTTAGGAAAGTTCAGAATTTAACTGCAGCTAGTAAATGCCGTTCATCACCAAAACTGCATAAGCAAACTCCTTCTACAGTTCACTTTTAAAATGAAGCACCAAAAAAGTTTGATTGCGTGCCTGTGTGAAATTAACTGTTTAAGGAGGACAGGAGGTATCAAGAAGTTCTGGGTTTCTTCTATAAGATTTTTAAAAATAAAATTAGTATGTTAATTTCTTCTCCACAGGATGTTCTCTCTTTGGTTACCTACCACTGGCTGGCTTCATGAAGCTAGTCTGCCTTGACTGTGTTATTAACTGATGCTTTCAAAGAGTCATTTCAACTTGAACTGATTTATATGACTCCCTAATCACAACACATCTCTGCAGGATAAGCAGAGCAGTGCAGTTTGGCCACACTGATCTTTGACCCCAGTGTGACTTTATGTCAGAGAAATGGAAATATAATTTCCAGTAGCTGTTTCTGCTAGATATGTTGCAATACCACATTGTTTCTTTGAGGGATTTTTTTTTTCTTTGGATATCTGAAGGAAGACACTTTTATTCCCTGCATGATCAGGAGATATATCTGACCGAATCAACATTATTTAGGCTTCAGTATATGATGCTGTACAAACTCCTTTGGTTTTGGTTTGGTTTGGTGTTTTTGCTTGGTCTGTATATAGTCTTGGAAGAACATCTGCAAAAGTGATTATATCTTTTCCTTAGAAAGCATATAGCACTTATAGTGAAATTGACCTTTGACTCCCATTCTTTGTCCTAAATTTGTGTTTACGATTGTTTGTTGTTTGAGAGTTTGAGATGTAATCTTCTTAGTGGGCATTTCCCAAAGGCTGTTAGTAAAGTACCCTATGAAGAACTGGAGCACGGGCAAAATAAAAACTTGTGCTGGGAATAGTTGTCAGGATCTTATCCTACTGCTTTCTTGCCATAGGTCCCTCTGAGGAACCTTATTTAAAAAGGACCTTATAAAAAAAGGTCATGACATTTAAATGTTTATATTTCTGACTACTATTTTGGAGTCATATACAAAGAATCTGTAGGAATTATTTATTCAACAAGGAATAAGTAAGCTGGTGTTATTAAAATTAAATATATATATATATATATATATGAAATTTTAGGAAAAATATTCTCAGCAATTTTATTTCATGCTTTAATGCTATTTCTTGGATAAGGAAACAGTAGTGCATTGGTTAGGGAGGTAAAATGATGACAGAAAAGCGTAAATATGGATTTTTGCAAGCTATTTTACTATATTTAAAAAAAATAAAGTATCTTTCAATAATCTTTCTGGCAGATTTCTCAAGTGAACAGATTACATGGATTTTAATGGATTAAAACTGGAAGAGGGAAGATTTAGGTTAGACTTTAGAAAGAAATTGTTTAGTGTGAGGGTGGTGAGAGCCTGGAACAGGTTGCCCGGAGAAGCTGTGGCTGCCCCATCCCTGGAAGTGTTCCAGGCCAGGTTGGATGGGGCTTGGAACAACCTGGTCTGGTGGGAGGTGTCCCTACCCGTGTCAGGGGGATTGGAACTAGGTGATCTTTAAGGTCCTTTGCAGTTCAAACCTTTCTATGATTCTATGAAAGGCCTTTGGACTAGTTTAGGTTGAAATAGACATTAGAAAATACACAAAGGTGGTGTTTGTTGCTTGCATCTGCAGTGATGTTTTTCTACATGATGGATATTGATCCAATGATGGAGTTATCTTTTGACTCCCAATAATCCAAATTTAAATGGCTGAAATTAATACTTGTTTATTTATACACACGGTAGCACGAGGAAAAAATATTGTTGTTACTGAGCCAAATATCCTGCTAACTGAAGGCAGCAATTTTACCCATAGTAACACAAAACCATGAAGAGGACCTGATGCTTTCCATTAGCACCAGTGAGGGTAGCATTGTTTCATTTGATGTTTTGATCTGCTGCTGTAAATTTTGTGATATATAGTTGCTCTAGAACTTTCCTTATGTGCTTATTGGCTAAATAAATTAGTCTAGTAAAATTCTGATCAGATAGTTGTGCAATAAAAAAGAGAACACATGCAGAGCACAGAAGATCAGCATTTACCTTAAAGCACAGTTGAACTTTTACATGAGGTAAAAATAGAAATATGTTTCTATTTCCAATTAATGATCATTTAAGCTAATACTGCTGAAGTGGCAGTAAACTTGACAAAACACAAGAGCACGTTGAAGTACCATTTATTCCCCCTGAAGCTTGAGCCTCACAATTTTCCCCCTAACTGACTAGAGAGCAGTTGAAATCATTTGGTCTTCAGGCAAGTCTCTAATAGTAATAATTCAGCTGTTTGAGCCAGTCTTGTTCACTTGTAATGATTACTGTCTTGAGTGAATCAGTTTTAAAACTTACACAGTTCCCTAGAAATTCATTCTGAAATATCCATTATATTTCCACTTTAATCATTTTTCTTCTAATAGTGTTTCATGTCTCTTAATTTTCATATCATTAGTCTGCATGTGGAGAATAGATTCAATTACCCTTTCACATGTCTACTTTTAGACTTAAGTTGTCATTAAAATAATGGGTATTATCAATCTCTTCAATTAGTTTCAATGCTTCTAAAATGCAACCAAATGAACATATGGGAAGATTTACTCAAAACTAAAGTGTAACGTACCCAGATCAAGAATGGTACATATGATAGTACAACTTCCTTTATTTTTCTGTTCTTTGATATCTTCACTTTGGACCATATCACCTTGGCACATCTTCAAAACTCTGCAGATTCACACCCTTTTAGCTACACAACCTGTGTATTTGGAGTCTGCCTAATTTCCTTACACTTACAGGATATAAGTCATTGCAGGTGTTTGTGTGCCATTGAGTGTGTCATCACCTTTTGCTAGCAACTACAAATTAATTTCAGGTAGTTTACCTTCATTTTACTCTCCAAATGTGCCTATCTTCTGGTAGATGCTTTCATGAAAGCGGTATGGGAGAGATGCAAGGGAGATTTTTGCAGAGATATTGGAGACAACTTGATTGAAAATAGCAGTTAACCTCCTTTCAGACTTTGCTTATCTCAGCACTGCCTGAATCCATCTGAGTTCCTTTCTCAGTTTCCATTTCTGTGAGCTGACACACCCAGATCAGCCCCAGCCTGGCAAGTGGGCAACCTGACTCCTTTTTTACCATTGGAGTCTGGTGCTGTCAGCGTGTTTCCACAGCCCCTCAGCTGGACGTAGCTCACCCCAAGCACAACTCCTCAGAAAAAAAATTTAAATGCTTTTATCATGTGTGCACCAGCATTCCTGCTTCAAAGCAGCTGGGTAGGTAGAAGCTGTCTAGATATCTGTGATAGCAGGTGGTGATGATCTTAAAAAACGGATTGAGTGCTATGTCTCAGAACATATAATAGAGTGTAATTTCCCAAATTTCAGGTGTCTCCTATCAGATCTTTCCTTTTTCTCTTACCAAAGCTGTTCTAGGAGGCACTGGTTCATATAAATTATAAAGTATTTATCATAGCAGCAATTTTCACCCAGCTGAAATCACATGCCATCTAATACCTTTTCCTGTGGTCACATAAATATTTCATTGGTGTGAAATGGGACTGGAGAGGCCTGAGATTTGAACTATTTCTTATACTTTCTAGATGAACGTTTATCACAAGACTCATGGCTATTTGGTACTGGTAGATGCAGCTCCATTAACAACCAGTGAAATGGGGACAAAACACCAGAACTGAATGCCCAGGGGTAGGTAGGGCACAGATGGATGGGTCTAAGGTGAGGAGGATGTAGGAAATATTTTAGTTCCTTTGAAGATCGTATTATCCTTAATATCTTGTCTCTCCCTCACTCCGCCACTTGTTAAAACAGGGATAACATTAGCACTGTTGATTTCCAGAGGACAAAACTCATGGATCATGACAGTAGGCAATTTTTTTAAGGTGTTGTTCCTTGCAATTACTTGTAAATTAATTATTGTCATTACTCCTGGTTGTGATTTCTGTTTTCAGCAGCTTCAGTTTAAAAAAACCCAACAAAACAAAACAACAAAAACCCACTAAGTTTCTAATCTACTGGTATCTCTTTCAAAACACAAAGCTGTGGCTGAAAAATAAGAGTAAATAACAGTGAATGGTTCAATATTATTTTTAATGAAGCCAGATAAGGAAACAGAAGCACCTTTTGTGGTGGGTGGAGTAATTCCTACCAAGCCCTGCCTTCTGTGAACGATGGTCTGTTCCATTCCACCTAGCTATGGGAAAATGTGTCCCTTTTATTGTCATAGTACCTCTGTGGCATCTGTGTAGTCCTCTCCTTTCAGGCTTGTTAAGGGAGGCCACATCAATAGATTTCATGGGCTCCTTCAAGAACCTGTCTCTTACCTGTTCTGGAGAATAAATCCATTTCTGTGCATAAAATGCTCTGGTGCTGGGTTGATAAAGCTGCATGAGCACAGGGACAGCATGAGCTACCCCTTGGAAAGGAGGAAGAGCAGTAGCTGGCAGCTGTTCTCTGAACAGGCAGATTCTTTTAATTTTGCCACCCATGCTGGAATTCGTTTACATTGAAAGGAGGACCCTATGGCACAAATAACAGACAAATAATTACTTGATTGGTCTTAAATAAATCTGAGGCTCTCTGGGAAACTGCAGCATGCTTCCTCTTCCTGATGCCTCTCCCAAAATTTGCATCCCAGACAAAAGCAGTGGCATAAAAATGACAAGTGCCTCATACTCAAACAGCTGTTGCAGGGAGATATCAGCGAGCGTTTCCCTCCCACCATACTGGAGCATTGCTTGGCACATTTCATTTCTCCAGTGCTGACAGAAGGACAGAAATGAAAGTCAGAAAAATGTTCAACCATCCAAGCCCACATTCCTCTTTACCTCTCATTCCTGTCTGCTGCTCTTTTCTGTGAACACAGGCTCCTTTTCACAGCATAAACAGTTTTCCCATCAACAGATGGGAAGCAGAATAACTCATCTACACCAAGATTAACTGATTCATGTTATTACCATTTTTTCCTGCCACATGTCACCAGGCTGGTCCTCCCTTTTAAGTCCAGGACAGAGGTCCAGATACACAATGTTTATAGCAATAGGGATTGTCTTTGTTTGTGTACATTCCTAACAGGATAGACAGTTTACAGAGAATATGCTGTGATTTTTCTTTGGAGGGGTAGGAAAAGAGAAAGAAAAGATGCCAGAGCCATAATTTTTAAAAGAACAGTGTAAAATTTTAACTTGGTTTAACCATTCTTGACAATGCTAGTTGTGAAGTTAATTAGTTCTCTTACATTCGTTGAGTTTTTGCAACACTTTTTTTCAGAGCATGGAGACATCTATATATTGGGTTTTATGCATTTTTCTTCTTCTTTTCCATGACACATCTGCAAACGGGAAATCGATTGATAATCTTTCTTTTAATTTTCCTTTTACCTGATTTCTCACACAAGGAAGTTCTGACTTTCTCAGAGGGTGGTTATCTGGCAACCTCCTGATCTTAAAGCATCAGGTGATCTTTAAGGGGGTGTGTTTCCTCTGCTCCTCACCCTCTCTACACGATCGGTTCTTTCTAATAATGCTAATATTATTGTATTGTTATATACTAATATTATCATATTGTTATGATGCTGTTTTTACCACAGGTATAAATTTGCCCTCGTGAAAAGGGTTTTTTGGTTTTTTTTTTGCAATATCCAGAACTGTCTTCAAGTCTAACATGCCAAGACATTCTACATTATTATTTTATTGAACACTGAATGATTGAAAAGGAAATGTTCTCAGAATAAATAAGTATTTGCTCATCATTGCTGTTTTTTTCTAGTGAATGTTTATTTTCAGACTGCTTTTCTTTTGCTGCTATGGTTGATTTAGTTTTACTTTCCAGTTTTATTTACTAGAGTTTTATCTTCTTACCTGAGAAGACTAGGCTTAAATGTAAAATGTTTGGTACTATGGTACCATAATCTCCAAAATATTCAACGTTTCACTGGACATGGAAAAATTTAATTTGCTTTAATCCTAAATAAATCTGTTTAGGTATTTAAAGTTCCTAACAAATAACTAAGCATAAAATATCGTGGTGCTATTTACATTGGCCAGTGGATGTCACTGTTACAATGCAAATACAACTAAAAATAGACATAACTTTGAATAGCGTTATAAAGGAATTGTAAAAAAAAACCCACCAAAACCAACAAAAAATAAGGCTCAAGTTTCTTAATAAACTGTAGTTGTTGTGATTCATTCAAGTTGAGGATGAGAAAAAAAAAAAACACAACAGACAATCAACCTATTCCAACTGTTGATTGGGGTGGGATTATTTACTCTGGTGTGCAGACCTTCGGTGCAGAGCAGTGAATCCCCACATCCCAGGGCTGTTGTCCATAAGGTGGAAGTGGGCTGAAGTTGAGGGAACAGTTCCAGCAATCTCCTCTTTACAGCTCCACCATCATGGTGTGACTGGAAGCATTGTAGTCATATACGTTTAGTGGTGTGATGGGAAACATCTTATATTCAGAAGCTACATTTACATTTGAAAAATAGGGCATTAGATCCTGTTATAAACAATATACCATAATTACTGGGCAACGTATTTCTGGTTAGGATACAGTGTACTAAAAAGCAGAAAATGGGTACCAGGCTCTCCTATTTTCTTGATATCTTTTTTGCTGTTTTCTGTCAATCCATTGCTAATCACAAAACTCATGGCTTTCATTGTTCATTACTGTTAGACCACACCAGTTAGTGTGATGTCAAATATCTTATATACACACACAAATAGTTTTATATACACACACACATTTGTATATAAAAGTATGGTTTTTTCTCAGCTACCACTACATCTCTCAAAAAGTGTTATACCTGGAGATGGAGAACTGGCACAGAGTGGTCAGAAAAGAATGCATGATTTTCAGGGTGCTCTAAAAATTACTTGTCACCTTTCTCCTTTCTCCACCTCCACTGGCCTTTCCCAGAAGAACCTTCACTTCTCACATAACTCCTCACAGTGCTTCACAACACACTATGCTAATAAGTCTGAGGTGTCAGAATGATTCTTCTGGAAAGTGTAGTGAGAAATGTGCATATGTATATTTCTATGTATATATTTGTGTAAATATGTGTATACATACAGATACAGACACAAACTTGCTGCAGATCTGCAGAGGCAGCCTGAGCCATCCTATTCCTCCAGGCTGTTACTGACAGCAGCCATGAAGTTTCCCAGGTAAAATTCTCACCTGTTCTCAAATTGAGATTTGTTTGATGCATAAAACCATTAACAGCAGAAATGTGAGAAAACATGGAGTTTTCTATTTAGGATAGTATTTTTTTTTTAAGCTAAAACTGCTAATTACATGCCCTAATTCTCTTAAAATGTTTGCTTCCTAGTGATCATGCTTCCTCTCCATAAGCATCTCACCATTTGTTGTCTTAGATTCTTCCACGTTTTGCCTCAGTCACACCAGTTTACACATCCTAACTGAGACAGAAACTTGGGTTTTGCCAATCATCTGGCAAAACACTTTCCTGAAGAAGTTAAAAATATGATGCTGCTTCTCTGAAGCTTAAAAATAGGTGGTAGGATGGCTGAAACTGCCCCACCTACTGGCTTTTCCCGTGCACGTGCAGGCTGGGAGAAGTGGTACATTTGCCAGGTTACTCTTGTTTTCTCTACTCATGCTGGAATGGGCACAAATCATTGAGTATTCTGATATACTGCTTTGGGGAACTG
Source organism: Apus apus (assembly GCF_020740795.1). Classification (NCBI taxonomy): domain Eukaryota; kingdom Metazoa; phylum Chordata; class Aves; order Apodiformes; family Apodidae; genus Apus; species Apus apus. The sequence continues at coordinate 5,518,643 of NC_067286.1, forward strand.
AAGGATCTGGTTCAAGTGACACAGCATATGCTTGCAACTGTGCAACTTATACAATCTTAGTGGAATATGTTGTCTTTACACTTCTAAAGGAATAAAGGATAGAATAATGCTTCAATCATCGAATCATAGAATACGCTGATTTGGAAGGCACCCATCAGGATCATCGAGTCTGACTCCTGTCCCCATGTAGGGCACCCCAAGAATCACACCATGTGCCTGAGAAGCATCCAAATGCTTCTTGAACTCAGGCAGGCTTGGTGCTGTGACCACTTCCCTGGGGATCTTGTTCCAGTGCTGAGCTGCCCTCTGGGTGAAAAACCTTTTCCTGGTATCTAACTTAAACCTCCCCCGATTCAGCTTCCTGCCCTTTTCCTGAGTCCTGTCATTGATCACAAGAGTGAAGAGATCAGGACCTGCCCCATCTCTTTCCCTTGTGAGGAGGCCATAGACTGCAATGACGTCACCCCTCAACCTGCTCTTCTCCAAGCTGAATAATCCAAGTGACCCTTGCTGCTCCTCATAAGACATCCCATCCAGACTTGTCACCATCCTCATGGCTTTCCTTTGGATGCTCTCCAATAGCTTGATGTCCTTTTTTTATTGTGGTGCCCAAAATTGCAGGCAGTACTCAAGGTGAAGCTGCACCAGTGCAGAGCAGAGCAGGACAATTACCTCCCTCGACTCTGCCACTTGTTCCCTAGTCTACTTACCACCAGAATTGCCCCATCCCAGGTATAGAATCTGCCACTTTTTCTTGCTAAAATTCATGTGGTTGGTGATTGCCCATCTCTCTAACTTTCTGCTGTTCTTAAATCTCTGAGTGCACACCCTGAAACCATCAGGCTGTTTGGCAGAACTGGCAGTGTGTGCTTTTGAGATAAACAGCAAAACAAGAAGCATGTGGCAGACTGAGGTGAACTGGCATTTTCATCTTGAGAAAATGCAGTCCTTGGATTTGCATGACATACAAAAGCACTATGGATCTCTTGTTTTCAATTGGTAGAGGGAAATGGTATATATTTGATCAAGTGCAAAGCTTTTGTATGTCTTTTAAAAGTAAGATGTTAAGATGAGTATGTCAAAAAAAATTGCGGCTTTTGCCTCAGGTGCATTGAGACTGACAAACATTTTCCTGCTCCTGACAGGTTACTTCATCTGTATAGTTCTCAGTGATGGTGAAATAAGATACAGTGCGGTCAGTCAGTTCATGTTAGTTCTGCAGCACTAACAGTCAGGAGCAACACTCGATTAGAGAGCAGTGCAACCAGCACCACCACTCAACAGGCTGAGATGTAGCACTTCAGACCATGTGGAGTCAAAAAGCTATATGCAAGCAAGAAGTAGGCACACTGATTCTTTCATTTTTTGTTTTCTTTCTGTGATGATCATGGAAATAGAACAGATGACTAATATTTCTTCATTAACTACCAAATATTTTTTTCATTAAATAAAATGCATGCAAATAAGTTGAGGGATCAAAAGTGCTACTGTCTTACAGATGAGTGTTTAAAAAAGTTTTCAACTTACAAGAATACATTTTTAGAGGAACTAGCACGGATAACTTACTAAAAGCAATGAAGCATTGTGTAATGAATCAGTGTAATTCCATATTAACACAGTAATCATGAATATTTACTTTACAAAAACAATGCCATTTCTAACTAGCTAGAAAGCTGCCTAATAGCAACTGGAAAAGTAGACTTGGGAAGCTGTGTCTGTGTGTACACTATTAGTGCCTGAATTTACAACTGCCTTATTGCTTATCTGCTTCTTGTATAACTGTCTAGTTCTTCTCAGGTCAGAATATAAGATCTTGAGGCCAGATGGCACCATGCTAATTTCTCTGCAAAATACTCTCTACAGCCTTACTTCTAGGAGGCATGAGTCTTGTGGGAGTTCACCTGGTACAGCCAAGCAGGCAAGACGTGTGGTGGTAGAATGCAGAAGTCTGTGGGATGGGATAACCCACCCCAGTATGTTTCTTCCAAAATGATGGGGAGGTGATTGATGCATGGTAAATACGTGTGTGGGCTTGCAGCTCACAGGTTTGGCATCGATCCACACTCAGATGTTGCTGTCAGAGAAAATACACGTAGTTCTAGTGGAGAGCTGGAAGGAGAGGACATAGGACCTGTCGAGGGGTTGTGCAGCCATGAAGGAATCTAGCCATGCAACAGGCAATAAAGCCAGAGCTGCATGTGAGCATGATGCTGAAGACAGAAATGTGTGTGAAAATGCTAGTTGAAACACCCTCTTATGATTTTGTTGATGATGCTGCAATGAAGAAATAGTAATCTTGGAAGAAATTCTTAGTAGTTCATTTTGCTTTGGAAGATGGCATGTTGGCTGACAAGGAAGGCAGGAATGCTGTGAGACAAATTTAAAAGTAAAATTACCATCTCTGAACTTCAGTGTTTAACACAAGTCGGAAAGAAAAGTCTGATACTGCTATGCAGTGGTATTACATCATCGTGCTAGTTGCTGCCAAGAGGCTATCCTAAGGTTGTTGTTGAGCTATTTTGTTAGTATTACTGTAATCCTAGCACTTTTAGCTGTGGACTTAGTTAGACTTTGCTGTTCCCAGGTCTGTAAAGAAACGACAGGAAAGACAGTCTTTCCTGAATGAATCGTGCCAATTAATTTAACTTCTCCCTCACATGCAGGTAACATGTCAAGTTCATGTACTGTTACCACACTGATGCTGTTTTCATGTGAGTAGAAACAGCCAAATTGACAAGCAGGAAGAGGTTTTACGTAGTAAGTGGCTGGACATGCTCACGAACCACATTCATTCATCCCCTGTTTTGCCTTTCCTTGCTGCTCCTTTTAAGTTTGTAAGGTGCATTCTCCTGGCTTTTTTTAATGGTGAGAGGGGCTAAAAAATTGTAGTTGTGGCCAAAGAAATCCAAATAGTAAGAACTGAGAGGTCCTAAACTGAACTAGCTTGGAGGTGATGAGAGACTCAGCTGTCAGAAATGCATTAAGCAGTAATAGAGGGTTTATCTCCAAACCAAGAAACTGATAGTAATCACAAATAAATCTAGGAACAAATGCCTAATTTATTTTAATATTTTTGTTTTTTTTTTAATATAAATAGAGACTATACAGCTAAGGACTATGTTAATAACTTGCTTCTAAGGGTTTCTACAGCTGTCACTCTTGAGGCTCCTATGCTGAGAACACAGTACTGAAGAAAAGATCCACAGATTTTCAGAACAGGTCTATACAATGGAGACATAAATTAAATGACTGGTAAACTCATCATTGATAATTATTTTTTTGGTCTATCTGATTACTGTCTTCTGTACTTGACAAAGAAGGCTGCTAATCAGAAACATAATTATATTGCAGCAGTTTGGTAGCTGGTGCTGTGGAGTTTGATAGCAATAGTTTTTCTTGCTATTTGCTTCAGATAAAAGATGGAGTAAGAAAACAGAGGTGTATAATAGAAAATAAAAATATGACCATGTAGAAGGTTGCCTACCTGGGCAATTTAGATAGGCATGTCTATTGATGCTTCTATTATAATTCTGTTTTTCCCTCTTCCCCTGTTCCTTGACAGTAGTGCTTTCTTTATCATCTCTTTGAATTATTACAGGATATTTCACCATCGTTTCACTTCTGTATAGCTCTGTATCAGGAATTCCACTGTATATAAGGCACAAGACTACTGAACTCCTTAGAATTCCAGTTTGGCATTTTGATCAAAATATTTTAGAGCAGAATCGAGCTTCTTTGCTGGAGGAAATTAATTTTTCCTAAAATATATGGTTCTCTCTGTTCCTTGCGTTAGCTGGAGAAGTCACAGTCAAAACAGGAAAAGTAACTTTATTGAGGGAAATTATTAGGATGTAAACATGAATCTATAAAACACAAGCCTAAAAGTAAGCATGCAATTGCAGTGAGCTACAGAATCTAGACCCAAACACTTTATGTGAGTCAGAAAACTCAGTCAATTCCATGGATAGAAAATTCCATCTAACCAAAGAGAAAGGTCTCTTAAATTACCATAGAGATGAAATACTAAAATATGGAAATAAGTCAGATTTCAAGAGTTAGTGTCTTAGCAACACAACATAGAAACTTTATAGAGATGTTCAGTTTTTAATTCAGCCACTACAGACTTTACCATGCTCCATAATGTGCTTTCTAGTCCTTCTCCATAGTCACTGACAGCTTTATCAGGGCTAATGAAGGGCCTGCTCATGATACCAGTGTCTATGGCAAAATTCCCATAATTTTCAGCAAGATCAGAACATTTTCAAACAATTTCACTGTGAATATTGAACAAGATGAATTTTGCATTGCAGAGCATTAAAAAATATGGAACTGCCCTCTTTGAAAGAGAAGGACTCAACGATTATGTAAACATTAATCTTTCATAAATGTACTACATAAAAATTGATTGAAGATCAATAATTTTGGGTGCCACTGTAAACATTTAGTGCTCTCATTCAGACAACAGTTTAGACTAAAGAATCACCCTGGTCACAAAAATCTTCCTGCAAATTGTTTAGAAATTGTACTTTGGGAGAATTCTAGAAATTGGTATGTTTGAGAAGAGACATTTCATTTTGAATTTATATTTTAGACCATTTAATATCATGTTGCTATTTTGTGCTTTGGTGACCTGAATAAACATATATTCATTAAAATCCTTCATTAAAGACATTAAAAATAAGATAACATTATAGTGGGTTTTTTAAATAAAATTAAAAATTGTGTGTCTACCTCCAGATTTGAATTTGAACTCCACATGCCACGTGTGGCTTTTGTCACCAATCAGATCATTTGGCACCAAAAGGAGTTTAGTAATGTCATTTTTCTAAGTGAGATTCATGTCATTGTAGGCTGCTGGAACTCCTTATTTTATTTTTCAGATTAAATAAAGCCAGTTTCTTCAGCTTCTCACAGTTTATATATTCTAGTCCCCTGACTATCTTGAATAGCCTTTTTTATGGGCCTTCTCCAGTTTTCCTCTCCTGTATTGAGAGGATGTGAAGCAGGAAAGCTGCAGAAAATTGCAGGTGCAGCTACAGTCATGCCAAGTAAAGAGGATTAATAACCCTTTGATCTGCTGGCTACACTTCTGATAAGGTTTGCCTTATTTGTGATGCAAGTGCACAGTTGGCTGGCATTCAAGCTGGTGTTTCCCATAACCTTCAGGTCCTTCCTATCAGAGCTGCTGCTCAGCCTGTATTGATGTGTAGGGTTTTTCCAGGTGCAGAATTCTCCACTCACTGAACCTCATCAGTTTCTTTTGGATTAAGTTTAGTTTTCTTTCCGGGCAACAGGTAATAGCTGGCAATAAGTAACTTTTGAGATTGCTGTATTTCTTAAGGAAATAATTGGCATATGACACAACAGACTGATTGGGTTTTAATTTAAGGTATTTTCTGAAAAGCACTAGGGAGGTACAAAATTAAATTTAAAATATATCTCTCTCATAGCCTGTTTTAGCAGCAAAATTACTTCCTGATGTAAAGTAAATCTAGAGATTCAGTCCTCCTGTTCTTGTCAGGCAAAACTTTTACAGATCCCAAGTAAAACAGGTATGCATAGTGCTACACATATTGTGATGAAGCAAGACCAAGATAGCAAATCGTATTTTTTAATCTCTCCCAGGAAAGACTTATTAAAAAAGGCATGTCTATCTATAAAACAGAGTTAATATTAAAGTCAAACTGAATACCTCAAACCTGAGCAGTCAGATGTGTGGGTACATCAGCCTTAAGTTTTCAAGTCATGATTTTGGTTCTGTTGACTTCTAGAGATATAAGGTTGAAGTCTAGTTCTGGTTGAGCCTGATCTCTTCAGTTCAGAGTTTTGACCTGTTTTAGAAAAGGTTTATGAAACGGAAGGATAATGTGAGACTTAACTTAATACAACTAATTATTTAAAAAAAGAGATTACTCATTAGACAGTGAGTCTGAGGGTTAGATTTTTTTTTTAATAAGCTTCAGAGCCAATGTTGCTTGTGCATATGAAGTTTAAGAATGTATGCATTTCCTACATATCTTAGCCATCAATTCATAGTTGTTCTGTCTACACTCTAAAAATGCTGTTAAACTGGACAGATCTCTCCTTATTTATTGAAGAATTATCTTTCTAGACTCTTATGTTATCACATTTTAAAATAACCAAGCTTAGTCAGTTGACAGTGTGAAGGATTTAATTTAAAACACCTTTGTGAAGAGATTTTTTTCTTCTGTTTGCAGACCTTACCCCCAGCTGTTGTATCTGTAGTCTTGTGTGTACCTGCTATCTACTGCTAAAAATAGAACTTCCTTATGGAGAAATAAGCAGAAAAATAACTCCTTTCTGTCCTCAAAATGTAATTCTTCTTCTGCGTTTCTGAGCACTAGCTTAGCCTTGATGTCCCCACATCATTCTGTGCACTAACAGGGTCAGATAAATCTGTTTGAATTCAGGAGCTCTGTAAAGTCTCCATTGAGGACTGTGGTCCAGAAATTAGATGGATGGCCCTGAGTACCAAGCAGTTGATGGCTTCTTTTCCAAGAGTTTATGAGATAAGCTCTTTACGTTGTAATTTTACCTCTCAGCACCTTTTATTTGCATCTGCATTTTGTAGATTATTATAATAAGAGAGGAGTTAATGGTCCTCTCTTGTTTTCCTCTGGTAAGAAAGGGAGCATAACGTATGCTGCTCCTATACTTCACTTCCAAGTCAAAAAAGGTGCCTTGGGGAAATAGCTCTGGCCTAAAACCTTAAAAAGGTTTAGACCATTACAGTGAAAGGAATACACTTGCTGTTTGCAGACCACACATGATTCTTAATGACTAAGTTTATAGTTTGTATTATACTTATTTTTTTTCCCTGATGACTCTCAGCTACAGGGCATAGATTTGGTTTTAATCCTTACTTATGCATTCTAAAGTCTACATTAAAGCTTGAAAGTAAACAACAAAGACTTGATTCTACCTCTTCTTTTGGCTTGCTCCTGGTTTTCCAGGATTTGTTGATCCACGAGAGCCAGCCTGGCTGGCCTCCACTTACCTTATTTTGCTGTGCAAGATCTAAAGTAATGTCTCTCAGCAGGAAAGAGCTGTTCCCAGCACTTTTCCTGAAATTGCAGAAGTACAGAGGAATGCCTCATCTATTACCTTCAGCCACCGGAGACTGACAAATGAGTAGGATAATATCTTCTCAGCACCACAGCTTTTGCAACTTTTCCTAAATTAACTGACAACAGACCTTCTGCAAACATTCTAAACAAACCCAAAACTTCATCAGCTAGCCTGAGGAGGTAAGTAGGTTTATTTTTTCCTCTTGTGGTAACAGTTGTATGTGTCAGCTGCTCCTTACATAAGAGCAATGCCTGGTAAACTGTAGAAAAATCTGCTGGAGAAAACCTCCTTTGTACGGATGCAATTTTTACTTTATCTGTTTACATATAAGAGCCCTTGCATGGATGAATTGGTTTATATATGGCAGTTTAGTATGTTTTAATAGTGGAAAAACATCCTTAAACACACACACACACAAAGTGTGTATCCATTGTGGTCGTTTGACTAAACTGATACAGACAAAGAAGTACATTTTATAGTACACACAGGCCTGTAGTAAGGAGTGGCAGTCAAATAATTTTTAAGCAGATGGTGTAGTACAAGCCCCAGTCAACTCTGGGAAAGCTCTAACTCTGCTTTACTGTCGGAGGAAATCTCTAGTACATCTTCTGGCACACAAACATTGAAGGAATGATGGAGGTTTTGCTCCTAGCTGCACAGGTTCCAAGAGGTGATTTAATTTCTGTCAAGTAAATAATGTGTGTATCCCTAAATGGTGACAAGGAGAGAGATACTCAAGATGCAGGCTGGAATATTGGATTGACTGAATGTAGGAGAATTGGAAAAAGAAAAGATTGCTGTGGTAGAAAAATTAAAACCGAAACCTTTGTCAGGAGTTGATGGTACTGTTGTGAAATTTACTTAGAATCTTTTTGTCAAACGCTATCACCAGGAAGAATGTAAGCTTGAGAACACGTAAGGAAAAAAAGGCTCGTGACACAACACAGGTTTACGGGATGGAGAGGCTGAAATACAAACTCAAGTCACAACGCGTAGAGGGAAGTGCATCTGTTAGTACGTACAGGTGTGATTTATACTTGGCTTCCCTTTAGCTCATCGGTCACACCTGGTGTCTTTCCGAGAGCGACGAGGGTCACAGGAGGGCAACAGCAATACTAAAACCAGCCCTAGGACGGGTTTGCGGGCGATCCTGGGGCTTGGCCCGGCACTGTCTCTCAGAGAGGGGCCACACGGACTGTCCCGCACTCCGGGAGCACCGAGGACGGGCGGGGCTGCCTGAACCCCCCTCCAACCGGGAGGCGGGGGAAGACGCCGGCTCAGAGCCCGCCCTTCGCTGCTCCCGGCGCCGCGTTCCCGCCTCTCCCCGCCGGGCCGGTGCCGCCGCCGGTCCCGCAGCCTCTGCTGCTCCGCGGGCCGGGCCGGGCCGGGCCGCTCGTCCCGTTCCGGGAGCGACGGCGGCACCGGGGGCTGCCGGGCGGGGCGGGCCGAGCCGAGCCGGGCCGGGGCGGGGCGGGTCAGGCCGCATCGCTGGGTTCCCGCCCCCCCCCTCCCCGCAGCCGGCAGGCTGGCAGGCTGCGCTCTGCCAAGATGGTTCACCATTCGGGCTCCATCCAGTCCTTTAGGCAGCAGAAAGGTCAGTAGAAATTCCCCCCGATCCCCCTCATCGGGAGGGCCCCGGCGCCGCTGCCCAGGTGTGCGGGGAGGACGCGCAGCCTGCGGCGGGTGCGGGTTCCCCCCGCAGGTATCGCCCTGGGGAGCGCCCGGTGCATCGTGTCTGGGTCTGGAGACAGATGCCGGTGTGTGGCCGCCTGCCCGCGCTCCGCAGCCGGGCTCGTCTATCTTTTCGGGCTGGTCGGTCTTTTCGGGCTGTTTCACCGGTTCCCAAGTCCTGCGGCTGCAGCGCACGGGGAGGGCGGGGGCCGGGCCGGGCCGCCCCGGGGCTGGGGGGGACCGAGGGGCACCGGGCCCGGCCCGGCCCCGCCAGCCGCTCCCTCGGGGGGGAAAGTTTTCCTCCCTGAGGAACGGTGCTGCTGCTGCTTTGCTGTTTCCTGCTGTACAGGTGATTCTCAGTGGTGCGGACAGGTCGTTCACCTGCTGGACTTCGCTGCTCTTGTTCCTGGGTTTGCTCCTGGTTTTAGTCTGTGTCTGCTGCTGTTATCCGAGTAGAAACCCTGAGAAAGAACGGCAGGTGTCATTGCCAGGGGGGCTCTGGCGTTACAAGTGCAAATACTGCTTCGGTTTAATCCTTGCATCCGTCTCTTTATTGTTTGTTGGTTTGGTTTTTAATTGCAAAACAAAAGCTTTGGCTGCTCAACAGATACAAAGGCAGGTTTTCAGTTGTGATTACAATGGCTATTAAACCTTCTGTTGTGTTCCTTTTAGAAAAAACATACTTCACACAGTGAACTTGTTTTTTTCTTGAGCCCAAGCCTGTTATTTTTACAATTTTTTTTCTCTCTAATTCTACTTTGACAGTTAAGATGAAACCAAGATTTCTCTCATTATGAGCATCCCTTTGCCCTCTTCCTGTTGTTTTAGATGCTAACAAACTTTTTCTTTGAATGGAATATGCCATAAATTATGGTTTAATGTAGTATGCTTCATACATAAATCATGAATTCACTTATTGGATTTGGCCTCATTCAAGTTCTTCTCTTTGAATCGTTAGTGGAGAATAAATAATTCAGAACACTTATTCCATTCTGGTAATTCCATAATAAATTTAGTTCCTTTCTGTAGAAGTATTGCATTTAAGGCCTATCATGTGTGCAGTAATGGGTGATGCTGTTTCAAATTGTAAAATGTGTAGTATAGTCAGGTTAATTAATTAGTACTAAAAGTCTTTTTTTTTCACCTGTTCATCTATAAAAAGCATCAGGTGACATGAAGCCATGGTGTCAGTCCATAGTTTTTCATAATATATTTCTTATATTGCAGCAATGATTAGCAGGCTCCAAAGTCCTTATCAAGGCCCCTGGGGAGCCATTCAGCTGGTTGGTTTTTTTAAATAATCTTCAAAAACACCATCCCAAACCTAATTTCATTATGGTCAAGTTCAGGGATGAAATTTAGCTGTTTGAAACCAAGCTGTACCCTGTCATTTGTGAAATTGTGTGTTTGTGGTAGTCATGAAACTTTATAATAAATTAGTGGGTTTTGCTGGTTACCCACTGAGAAGTAGATTGTTTTCCACTTTATTCCTGAAGAAATCCTGATGATTTTAGAATTTAGAAGGCTTTGGAAAAGTGAGGATGCTCTTATGGATCTATGGACCCTGCACAGCATTAACTACTAATGTCATGAACTAGTAAATGTATTGTCCTCCTGAACATCCCATGTGCGGTGTGATGTGTGCTAAATCCACCTGAATGAGCTTAGTGTCTGTTTTCCTCAACCTACAGCTTTTAGGGATGGGGGTGGACAGCATGAAATTTTGGGCAAAAGACTACAAAGAAACTAAGCAAACATAAATCATAATCACGAAGTCGTCATCTAATCACGAGGTATTTGAAAGAAGCTGAAAGTCTTGGTACGCTGAAGATCGTGGACGTTGCTCTCTCAGCAGCAATGAGCATCATGTCATTTTGTGTAGTTCTTTCCAATTTGGTGTTTTATATCATTCTACATAAATTTAAGATTTCAGTTACTGCCATTTCTAACTTGCTGTAGCAGAGCAGAGGTTTTGACTGAAAGAATTGTGTTGTTTGTTGTTTGGTTTTTTTCTAGCTGCTGACAAAACAGTGCCCTACATTCCCTTTTTTACAGAATCAGTGGTAATCCTCGTGAAATGGCCAACTGCCCGTCACAGCTGTGCAGGGTTATGCTTCACTTGCATTAAAACCAAGCTTCATTTCTTTGGGGGGATTGAAAGGGCATTATTTTAATGCGGATTCTCAATCATATAGGAAAGATATAAAGTAACAAAGATAACAGTTCTTGTAAACTAAGAGAAATTAATGTTATCATTTTTAGAAACGGAGCCTGTGCCTATTGCCAAGTAACATAGTATCCAAACTCACTTGCTGAAGAGAGGTAACTTTTAAGATGGGAGATAGAAGGGGCTAGAGAACATTTTGTTTTCCTTACCTACTCTGAGCATTTTATTCTAGCTGAGTAGTGGTTTTGGTACCAAAGCTGTATTTACAAGTCTTGAAGGAATAGGACCATGTTCTCTGTTCTGTTGGTTGTCTAGGAATCTTCAGCAGGGATGAGAAAAGATAAAGAAAAGCCTTTATATCCCAAGGATTTATCTCTGGTTAGAGTTTGGGTTGTTTTTTTTTTTTCCCCTTGACAGAGTGAGGAGGTGTTCCCAGTAGGAGGCTGCCGTTATAATGTGCCACTGTGTTTTTTTGTCTTGCTCTTTGTTCAGATTGTGTATGCAGAGTGAAACCCTCGGTTTTCAAAAGCTGCAGTAGAGCTCAACGTGATGTTATGAAAAGAGAAGGAGAGTTTTGAAAAAATTAATCTCCTTCACCCCTGCAATTTTTGTTCTGCTTGTAATCAAAGGTATCAAAAAGAGCAGTGGCCTAAAGGTAGACTAATTGGTCTGTATTTCTCTGCACAGTAGTGTGTTGACTCACTTGAGCTATCTGTACAGTATTTTGTGGCTATTTTTAACCTGTGCCGTTGCAGAAACTGTTTTTTTTGTGTGTGTGTGTGGTTTTTTTCCCCTGAAATTAATTTATTCAGTAATATTCTCAAAAATAAAAAATATTATTTAATATGTACCTTTACACTTTTTTATCCCCCCAAAAGGTGATGTAAGTTATGGCCTCTGAAGAATAGTCAGAGGAAAAAGGAAGAAGTGCTTAATATTTACTAGTTTGGTTTTTTTTCCCAGCCATCCTTTAGAAGAGAAAAATCTCCATCATCAGACAAGAATAATACAGTTTTGCTTAAAACTACTAAATAATAAATACTTATTCAGGATGGAGAAATAATAAGATGATGCTGATAAGGACAAAGATCATCTCCACAAATAATTTGCAGTTTAATAATTCTGTGGAAAGATGGTCTGTAGGATTCAGTATTTGATCTCAATCACAATTGAGTAACAATCTTTTAAACACTGGACATAAAAATATGTGGTAACTTTACAGCAGACTTTGTGTTTTCTGTAATTGGTACAGGGCTGGTGCAAAGTAATTGCTTGTTTTATTAGGAAGCTGTATTGAAAAATTCTATCCTTTGGAAAGAAAGGTAAAACTAATTTGCAAGAGGTTTTTCTTTTAACAGGTGAGTGGGTTTGAATGTTTCTGGCTTGACAGGAGGCAAAACCTGCATTTAGGGTGCAGGTCATGGCAATTACAATGCTTAATGTTTGAGATACCTAGGACTTCAGTCCTGATATAAAGACTGCAGTTTCCTGGATACTCTGCTGGGGGCTTGTATTGACTATTTTGCTTTGTAATAGCCTATCACATCTTTTCAATGAAAGTAGTAAAGGCTGGGAAAGAGAAAGTAGGTTGATGCCTTGAAATTTAGTTGTTTTTATCACTGTGTGTGAGTTTTAGGAACTTGGGCTGCAGATCAAAATCCAGTGGCTACCTTGAGATACTTACCATGCTTCTTTTTCAAGGTGTGTAACAGGACAGGAAGGAGTTCAGCAACTTTAGTACTCATTATGTCTTTAAGGAGAGTGCTGATTTAGCTTATAAAGGGATTTATCTTGAAAATGCCTGACTTATGAACAAATCAGGTATCTCCATAACAGACTTCTTTCGAAATCTGAATTTGTGATGAGTGCCAAATATTTTGTTGAATTTCATATATTAGTCACCTGAAGTTGTAGTGTGGTTTAGATAGGTTGAGAATCTCTAAAAAGCTACAGTGATTTTCTCTTCATGGAGGCACTTCTTACTTCATTAACTGGTCTTGTTAAACTGCTTTGAGCTACTTAGAGGAACACTGCTGTAGCAGAGTAGAGAGCTTCTTTGTTACTGTTGTTTTACGCTAATTTTAAGATCTTACTGACTTGCATTCTTCATAAAACAACTTTCAAATTTAAATGTGGGTTCATAAATATACATTTTTTTGTGTTGCTCCAGAGCTTTCAGTATTCGGAAACTTGGACTTGTAATTAAGATTCTCATGGAGAATTCTCCAAGGATGTTTGATACTTCAGAAGCACTCGTGGATGTAGGGTCCAAAGAAACTGCTGGAATTACTAGTAGATGCAATGCTGTTGTACAAAAATTTAGGAGAGATTGTAATTCTAGTTGATATTCTTCAGAGCAAAAAGGTCAGGTTTCCATGTCAGCACGAGTGAGGGGATTTTTAGAGTTCAGTTCTTTCATTTGCCTTTCAAGGGGCACCAGTGTGTACGGAAAATTTCAAAGCAATCCTCATCTTGACTCTGAGAGCTTAGAACAAACACAGCTATTAATATACTCCCTTAAAATGATACCATATTCGAATAGTGCCATTTAGGATGCTCTTTCAGGGCACTGAGAAGCAAAGCCTATTTTTTTCTAAGATTTACCTGGCTATATTTGTTGTTGACTGGTATGGCTGCACAATTCAAATGCACTTCACCTCTTTCAGTCAGCCACCTTAGAAGGGCCATAATGTGTCTTTATTCAGAATAATACTGTTGTGGTTTGTAACTTAAAATACAGAGCTTCCTAAGAATTATTAAACATGACATATAAAACCTTATATTGTGTTGATGCATGAGTGCTGTAGAAATAAGTTAATTTTTTTTTTTTTTTTTTTACCTATTAAATTCATATTCAAAATTAAAAAGCTAAGGAAATCAGAACATTCTGGTTTGTAACATAACTCTGCTGACTTCAGATGATGATGTTGTGGTAAGATGTCTGTGCATAAGCTTTCTCCATTCTGATTTAAGTGTAGCTTGATATGGTATTATCTGTGGAAAAAAAGCCTTGTACCTATTCCAAAGCTTTTCAAAACTTTCTCAGTATGGACCAGATAAAATAGGCAATACCCACCAACGCTGATTTTCTTTAGAACTCTCATTTTAACACTTACGTATCATTTCACCACAAAATTCCAAGTTCCAGTTCTTCCTTTGTATTTTGATTGGTTTATCCTGCTTTTTGTCATTTTAAAAATCTGCTAAATGAGAACAATAAATGAAACAACAGTGTAAATTCTCTTGCATTTTTGTAATTGTAGTTTTAATACACCAGATTTTGTTAAAAAGCTTTGTAACAAAATTAGCAGTAGTCAACATTTTATGTGATAAGGTTATTTTACAGTTCCAACAGCCCTGAGAAATTGAAACATTCTTAACTAATGGAACACAGATCTCTGTATTCCAACAAATGCAGCCAGCTAGATTGCAAGTGGAAAAGTAATGTTTGTGGGCTTTTTTCCCCCCACTGAAAAGTGAGGAAAAAAAATAGCCATTCTTGTTTTAGACATACAGTAATACCAGAAATTAACTATGCTAAGTTCATAAGCTTGCTGAGCAAAATGGAAATCTCATGGTTTATGCTTGGGCCTAAGCTGAACAGAGTCTGTGTTATCTTGAATCGGACACACACTGAGGTTTTCAGAAAGCATCATACCTGGGGTTACCCAGGTTACAAGTCTTTAATTCCTTTTTCCAGGCTCATACTAGAATAAGTGCAGTTCTGTATATCCTAAAGTGTATGTTATGGTAGGTTGTTTATTGAAGACAAGTGTAACTCAGGACTAAGCTACATTGTACAGCAGTATGTTTTAGCAACTCTGAGCCTCAATGTATAGTTCCAACCCCCCTGCATGGGCAGGGACACCTCCCACTAGACCAGGTTGCTCAGAGCCCCATCCAACCTGGCCTCGAACACTTCCAGGCAAGGGGCAGGGACAGCTTCTCTGAGCAACCTGTTCCAGTGTCTCATCATCCTCACAGGAAATATTTTTTTCCTAATATCTAAATCTCCTTTCTTTAGGTTTGAAACCATTCCCTCTTGTCCTCTCACTGCACACCCTTGTAAAAAGTCCCTCCCCAGCTTTCCTGTAGCCGCTTCGCATACTGGAAAGTGCTGTAAGGTCTCCCTGCAGCCTTCTCTTCTCCAGACTGAGCGGCCCCAACCCTCTCAGGCTATCTTCATGGAAGATGTGCTCCAGAAGGGGTTCTAAAGAAGCTGATTTCTTAGCTGTCCTTTCAGTGATCTTCAATATACATGCATCATGAAAACAGTAATGGTTATGTTTCAACTATTTGATCTGCCTAAAAGTAGGGGCTCTTTAGGGCAAAACAAACCATAAAAATCAGATTCTCTCTCTGCAATTCAGGGAAAAGAAGGTGTAGTTTGAAGAGCATCCTGAATGAAGAGTATCTGCAGAAATCCCTTTTGAACGATGAAGCGCCGCTGTTCATATGAGTTTTGTTTCTTTTCTTTAGCAACAACATAGTACAAGAAGACTCCGTGGGTTTACTTGCTTCTTGGCTGTGATTCTGTGGAGTGCTGGTAGCTCAAGAAGGATACACAAACAAAGGAAACTAGAGCTCCCTCAAATTTGTGTTGAAAAATTCATAAGTACATCACAGTTACTGAAGAGGTTAGTCACGTATGCTCCAGATAACTACTGTGATGATGGCAAGCTTTGGAGTTAGAAAATGTTTGAAATATCTTATTCTATTCACTGCTTGTCTGATTCAGTAGAATTTCTCTTGCTCAGAAAAACTCCTTACTCCTTACTGTTTGTTCATTTATAAGCTAGGTCAAATGTGTATAATATTTGCATTCTGTTCTCTTTCTGCCTCATTAAGCTAGTGGAGTTAGTATTTTTAATGATTTTCCTGAACACTTATCCACATTTGTGGAGGGGGGGGAGTCCCTTTTTATCTGCAGGCTAACTTACAGAAGTCCATTAGCTTCCTTTTATAAGTGGTTGTTCTAAAAGCAACTTAACAGTATGAGAAAACAGCCACAAGGGGATTAAAAGGTGAAAATGCTAGGAGAAGCAGGTAATCCTAAGAATTTCCAAAGCTTATGAATGAGTTGAGATGGCAGGGAGGAATTTTTAGAGCATTAAAGAGTAATTGTGAATTAATATAGAAAGGTGGATAATGATGTAGAGATGCAGAAATGGTGGGTGGGTGGATAGGTAGGTAGGTAGATAGATAGATAGATAGATAGATAGATAGATAGATAGATAGATAGATAGATAAAACAATACCAGGCAGTGAAAGCAGACTGAACATACTGAACAATCTTCTGTGTGTGAGCAGTGCTCCTTAGCTGGTTATGCTGAAGTAGAACTGCACGCAGGGGATTTGCAGATATCTCAACAGAACCCTCTTCACATAAAGTCATGTCAGCAACACCAGCTTCAGCACTGAGTATTGATTTCAAAGTCACTTGCTAAAAGAAAGGGGACAAAGTAACTTAGAGACAGACAGTATTCACATTTCAAAGACAATCATACTGTGAGTATGTGAAAAATAAGGAAGTGTGCATAAAGCCAAACACTTCGGAGAGAAACAGGTACCAACTGAATGCAAAATCTGTAGGCCTGAATGTTGTGCAGAGGCTGGATCTCTCAGTTGAGAGAAAAAACAAGACCTGTGCATTTTCGTTTGCTCTCACATAAAATATTTCTGGTTTGTATTGGCATCTCACCTCAAATTACAGTGTGGTAAAACATATTGCTGAATTTTGAATAGTCTCAGTTGGAGAGGCTGGGGGGCCCAAATTCCTGTAGTGCAGAAACCTTCCATTTTATTGATACATTTAAAAATAGAAATGAAATATACGTATCTATATTTTATATATATTTAAAAAACATTTTCTGTATATTAAGCACTCAATAAACACTTGTACATCTCTGAAGGCTGATCCTTTGCAGAGGAAGGTTTTAATTTCAGAGCTATTTAGATGAAATTCCACTGAATACTGTCACATTGGAGGGACTTTGAATCACAATCAGATTTTAAAACATATTTTCAAAGATGTAGGCAAATTCTCTGTCAGGGTTTTTAATAGTGCTTGGCTATCTTAACAATGCAGTAATTATTAGGAGTTACGCACCTAATGCTGTTTGCAAAGTGTTGGAATTCAATGCACTCCAATATTTTAAAAAGCTGACCCTAAATATCCAAAACTTTTTTTTCTAAACACATCTGTGTTCAGCAGAAAAATTAGTTGTTTCTTAAAAATACGAATTTAGACCTGAATAAGCTATTCCTGGTTATATCTTGTATAGATGCATTTGTTGTGGTGTAGTTATGGCTACACGCAGTTATCCCAGAATTCTGACTTGGACAAGCTGCAAGCTTCATCATAAGTCATCTAGCCTTGTGAGTGTAATTGGTAGATAGTGTGTGTAAGTAGTTAAGTTAATTGCAAACTAAAAAAGAGATAAAAGCTGTGGGTCCCTGGCGTCAGCTCTCTGTAACACATCAGGGACTGAGGAGTCCTTGCCTAGAGGTGTGGGAGACATCATGGGATGGAGGGGGACAGCATTTAAGGACTCTACGAGACTTGTTAGGGGAGGAACTAAATCAGGGAAAGAGGAATCCACGTGCTTTGGGATCAGCATTTTACAGTATCTACCAAGCCTTTTCCTAACCTGTAAAAGCAAGACTTTTTCAGATAAAATGTCTTGCACTGCAGTTTTCTAGTGTTACAATATTGCAAGCAGGTGCTGTTGTCTCTATCGCAACCACCCCTGCATTCCTCTCATCACTGTGAGGTGCCTTGGTTTATAGGCTTCCGTAAAAAAGGAGGAGAAGCACAAATACTTGGCAGGAATAAATGAATGACACAGGAGCTTAACTGTGTTGCTGTTAATAATTCATACTTTTCAGAAATGCAGGACTTTGAAGTCACTGTTCTATAAATCCAGCATCTAAATAAAAAGGAAAAAATGGGGTGGAAAAGCAGACTGTCATACAAAAGCATTTATCATTACTGCTGTCCTTCCTGAAACATGGTTGCACTCAAGCATATTTCATAATGATTGATTTGATAATTATCTTGAGCATGCTTGAACATAAACTTTGCCATAAAGGTTTTATGGATGGAGTCTGCAGAGAATCCCCACATACCCTCAGTGTTAACAATGAGCTTTCAATGGATGTACCTGAGATTTTGATTGGATTTACTTTTACAGGGTTTAGCTATGAATAAGAAGTGATGCATCCTGAATGTCATTATCAAATATAAGTGGCAGGTGAAGAGGAATTGAAAAGATTGTATTAGTCACACTCCAAAACAATAAGGAGAACAGACTACTGAGGTGAGAACAATACTTAACATATTGGCCCCATATAAAGAGAAGTTCCCTGATCTTTATCTACTGGACTATCAGAGGTTTTTCCACAGCTGAGGCATGAAACAACTACTTTTTAAAATACTACACTGAAGTAGATAATGTGTTGTTAGGAATTATTCCCAACTTCCTATTATTTTGTACTGTAGGAAAAGAGCATTTCCAGCTTTCTATAATTTTATATTGTAGGAAATCTACAAATAAATGTGAGATTGACCTGTGTTCAGTCTGAGCAATAAACAAAGTGTTTTGAAATTTTCATGCATAAGTGCTTGTACTTTAATGGAAAGATTTTCTTCAGAAGAAGAAATAATACTTCATATTCTGATTACTGGACTCTAGATCTGTCTGTTTGTCTGGGCTGTTTTCCATCTTGGTCACCACCTGTAACTTCATGTTGAATTCTGTTGCATTGGTTCTGGAGTGAGTTATCTGAGGGGCCACAGGTTTGGTTTCTGAGATGTTTGGGATTTATTTGTACTGAAGACTAGTGCCTAGCATCCAACAGTAATAGTACTGTAGTTGTCATTATTTAGTGAAATAAACAATCTTTGACTTTCGCTTTTTGTCAGACTTAATGGTTCAGTTTGGAGACATTTGGAAATTAAAACTTCTTTTCAGGTCACATGGGACTTCCCTAGAGCTTTCTGGTGCTGTTATGGTTCTCACAAGTGTATTGGTTAGGTAAAGAGCTTTATTCAGGTTTTGCATCACCTCTGTTTTATTGCTAGGAGTGAACTACTAGCTCTTGGAGGATCTGGGCACAATTCAGATGTTCTCATGGTCACAATAAACGTGAAGAAGGAAGCCATGCTTGTTTGCCTACTAGTGCCATCATCTAGTTAAGATACAATCTCTAATAAACAATAAATTTCATATTTCTGACCATCCATAGGTATTTGCTGTCAAAATTTTTTCCTAAGCAGAAGGAATCCTAGTTTATTAGCAAGCTGGGATGAAAACAAGGCAAGGCAGGGAATCGAGAAACGGATTAAACTGGCTATTCAGCATTTTTTTCCCTTTAATAAGGGAAAGAGAAAAAGAGAAAGGCCTTCAAAATGAATCTTCTTTTAACTTAGGAAAGCATTTTTGCTAGTGCTAAATTCTGTCTGAGGTTAACAATCACCACTCCATTCCTGCTATTCTTTTAAATGTTTTGAGAGTAACCTTGGGCCGCTAAGAAAGCCTTGCAATATAAGGTAAAAGAAAAATGTCTTTGGTATGGGTGGTTTATGAAAACTACCATCAGTAAAAGTATTAGGCATGAGTTCTAGACAGCATACAATGGAAAGTTCCAGGAAAAAAAGAGGGATCTGGGAAATGATCGATAAACACCTGGAAATTAATGTTTTTTAAGATGAATATTAAAACTAGTTTGTGCTCTCTGCTGACCAGATTTCGTATTAAAAATACATTATGACTGTGTCATTAAAATGGACAGTCTTTGTTATAATACACTGAGCAATATAGAAAATGTTCTTTCAAAATAATGATTCTTTTTTATATGGCTGTTACTTGTTGTTCAGTTGGTTATTATCTTCTAGGCAGATATTCCTGTATGTCACATACGTTTCAAAATTCATCCACAAAAAAGGAACACTGGGAATGTTCTTCCAAGTTTGTTTTTTTGTTTTGTTTTTTTTTAGCATGTAGAACAATTAGTTAAAAAATACCAAAGTCATTAGACAAAAAAAAAAAAAAAAGAAATAGTAATGTAATTCTTGTGCATTAATTAAGAAAAAAAAATTAAAAAGGTTTTATAGTTTAGAGTACATCAATGGGAAAAACTCAGAATGCAACCCTCCCTGCCCCCCACGCCTACCCAAACTCTGAAGCTCTGGATTTTTTAAAATCTATTGTAGAAAAAAATAAGAAACAATAACATTTTTTTCAACTTTTTAACTGTGAAAACTTTTCTTGTTCCCAAATGAACTGAATGTTAAGGTATCGACTCAAAGTACATTGCAGAGGTGGAATAATTAGGGAATAATTATTTTAATTTTCTTTCTGGTTTGATAATGATTCACTTGTTTCTCCTGCCAGTTACTTTCTTTCTATTGGATTTTTCATATGCTATTTTGAAAGCTGCGTTAGTGTGACTGGTTGGAGGAGCTGATCAAATTTCAAGAAAATTCTGGTCCCTTGAAAATTTAGACTTACTGCTGTAGAGTCACTGTTTAGAGCATTGCTCACCAATTCTGTTGGTGGTTTTACCAACTCATGTCTAGGTAGCTAAAAAGAGTAGAATTATAAATGGATGGCAAAGATACTTCACTTGGCATCTGATCAACTAGGAAATGCTGTGAAGGAAGTGTCTTATAAATTGAAGGCTTAAGATAGATCCTCTTTCTTTCCCTGTCTGAGAGCTTAGACACTGTAATTTTGTAACCCTGGAGATGGTGAGAAAAATACCAGATAAGACCAGATAGAATATATAGAGAAGAATCAAGAGAAAATTAGTGGGTTTATTCTATTATCTCTCTTGCCTGAGATGGTAGATGTTTGAAATGATGGAAGTGACAGAGTGTGCTCCACCACTCCATCAAGGACAGGAGTTTATTGCTAGATTTCCCTATTGTGCAAATACCTGTTTTTGTATTTTTCATAATTAGGTCATTCTTTCTGATCAAAACATTTATGTAATTTATTATTTTGTGTGAGATCGAACTATGCACTTCTTCTCTTCTCATCCCAGCTTTCAGATAGTAGAGGACTAAAGGTTTTCCAGTTTCCCGTTCAACTTTCCAGCACTTTGTGAAGAAGACACTGCTATTAGAAAGAGTCTGTAAGAGGTATCTGTGTCTCTTTGCATATCAGAACCTTTTTGTGACTTCTAGAGAGGCAGGGAGAGAATAAGCAGCTGGAAAGAAGGTCACAGCTTTGGTAGCTCTTGCTCACTGTTGAATGTATGAAGCTATTTCTTCCTTTCCACACATCTGGGGATCCTTGAGTGACACTGGGGCCTTGAAATAGCCCATTTCTCCATGGCTGTGAGATTTTAGTTCATTTCCAGCACCCTTGTTGCACTGCCAAATGTACATTTATATTTTATATGTCCAATATCTATTCCCAAACCTCAGAGAAAGGAAATTGCTATCAGTGAAAAGATGCTAACATCTTAAACCATCACTCTTACATTAATTATGTGACTGTTAATGCAGCAAGAGGAAAAAAAATAAAATTATGACAGCTGAATTCAAACCAGAAGCAGCTTTGCCCAGAATGTTTCATAGTTTTCATCAGGAACATCCTTGAAATTTATTCTCTCATTAAAAATACATTTTAGTTTAGAGAGTTTAGCCTTTTAGTTTACTTCAGCCTCTTTTAGCTTCTTTAGGGTATTTTCCTCTTATTTTTTCTTCTCTTAATTTGAAATTCATGGTTTTCAGGAGTGTGCAGAGCTGGAGGAGAGAGGGGCAATACTTCTATAGCACATTTTATTGTTGCTACTGCTTTCATTAATTTTTATTCCTTGTGTTTATTAGATGGGTATTTAATCTGGTTTCCCATTAATATGTCTTTGGTTATGGGATTTCTTTCCCATGCTGTTTCACTTCTCATTTCATGTGTTCATTTTTCTTGTAATGATTTGTCTTTTGTAAACACAAGGCTTTCCTCATGGATTCTGTGTGAAACTTCATTTTATACTTGCTAAGCACTTGAGTGCTGAAGTCACTGTGAAAAAACTCTAGCCTAAAAATTGACTATAACTACTGCATGAAGATACATTTTATGCTACACACTTCTTGTTGAGTTGCCAATTTTGCGTTGGTTTTGTTTGTTTGTTTTTTACTATTGCAGACCTTCTCTCAAGTAATTTTATATCATAGAGTTGTGTGGGTTGGAAGGGACCTCTTGAAGATCACTGAGTCCAACCCCCTGCTGCAGCAGGAACACCTAGGGCAGATCACACAGGAATGCATCCTGATGGGTCTTGAAAGTCTCCAGAGAAGGAGACTCCACAACCTCTCTGGGCAGCCTGTCCCAAGGCTCCATCACCCTCACATTAACAGCACAGTAGAGCTCTAGGGTGCTGATAGCAGATTGCCTGTTATTTTGCATGTCTGAATTTGTCTGAATTTTAAAATTACACAGCACTGATGGTCCTATTCTCTTCAGATTTGTAAAATACTTTTTTTTTAACTATTTTTCACAAGAAAGCATAGTTAAGCACCTGGCCAAAATTAAAAATAATGCATTCATAATAGTAAAAAAATCTGAATATACTAGTTAATTTTTTTTCCTTTATTTTTTGGTTAATTATCTAGTAATCTGGGCATTCCATAGATAAATATTCTATCACACTGCATTATGGGACCAGGCAGAGACTGCTCTGATGGTTCCCACCAAAAGCCTGCACTGAGAGACAGTAAAGCCAGAGGAAAAGAGAGACCTAGAGACTGGGAAAGGGGAGAAGACCCTAACCCTGCTAGTTATATCTATGGAAATAATTTTTCCTAATGCAGGAAAAAATACTACTTGTCAGGATAAGAAATTACACTTTTTAATAAATGCCTTATGGGAAGTGATTCTAATCAAGATATTACTGCTTCATGACTCTCTTCAATTTTTCTCTCATTAATTTCTCTCAGTTTAATGCAGATCTGCATTGTAAACTTTTTTATAAAGTCATGCCAGGGATTGGGTTTTGCATCAATTTTAATTTCATGAAAAAGGAGGTCTTGAGGATGGTACCAGGAAATGTGTGACAACTGCATAGGAAGTAGAGCTGTTTGATAATCTCAGAATTGTAAGTGCTGAATGAATATATATGAGGTGAAGTCAGTTTTCAACAACTACTGTTGTTTGTTTTTTCAATGCCAAAAGTCATGCAAAACTCAATTTGTAATAGTGAGAAGTAGAGTGTCCTAAATATAGTGTAGTTTCTTGTTGTCATCTTGCTGTCTTTGGAAGCCACTGGTTCATTGAGAATAGTTGTAGCTGGAGTACTGCATGCTCCTGCAGAGTTTAGGCAATTTTGTCTGTGGCTGAGTTCTCCAAAATGGTTGTCAATATTTTTAATAAAAAGTGCTGGAAAAGCAGCACTTATCAATTAGGTAAACCTAAGGTTGCAGGGAAAGGACTCAGAATTCCCCTTACTTCAGTTTTACAAAACCTTCACATTTTTGGTAGTACTCTAAAATAAGAAGCTATGCATGCATAAAACTTTCACACAGTAAAAACTGCATACTTATCTTTAAAATAAATCTGCAGAAATATGAAGAAAACTCAAGACTGAGATACTTAAAGAGTAAAATATTCCTTACACAACTTGTGAATGTAAAAAGAGGTGTAGTTCAATGGGATCCCCTGTCATATCAACTTACAGTATTAGTGTTGCAGATATAGAATGTAGAACTTTGGTTTTGGATATGTAACTTCCAATAACAGTCACCTTGAATTTGCTGCACATCTGACTAACAAAGCTAAGTTCCTTTCAGGAATCTCTTTAAAAGTGGATACTATTGTATGAAAAATGACATCTCTGTTCCTTTGCATCTTTTCATTCCTTTATTGCCTTACTCTGTTTGCAGAACTTGGGAGATTCTTCTTAATTGACATTTTGACTGTTATCTACTTTGAACCTTCATCAGTTCCACTTTAAATCTCTTCCTTGCTCTTCCTACTCCCCTTCATTTTGTTCTATTAATTTAAGTCCTGCAGGTTTGTTTTTCTGTTTTGTTTTGGGTTTTTTTTCCCTTGCTCTGAAGAAAAGCTTCCTGAATTGTACAAGAAATTAGGTCAGAAGGTGTCCCTGGAGGCATCTAGTCTAAAACTCTGCTCCAAGCAGCCCAACTTCAAAGCTAGGTCGAGTTGCTCAGACCCTCATACAGTCAGATTTTGAAACTCTCTTGTTCCACAGCCCTCTCCAGCCCTGTGCTTTACCACTTTCAGTGGGATGTATTGTTTCCTTATGACCAACTGAAGTTTTCCATGTTACACTTTGTGATTGTTCTTTCTTGTCATTTTGCAGGGCACCTATGTCTCTCTTCTCTCTATAACTCCCCTTTTTAGGTTCTTATCTGCAAATACTGGCCTGGACCTGCAGTTAAGTTGTCCCTCAGACTTCTCTGGTGAAGCAGTGTTTCACCACCTGCTGTTCCTGTGCCACAAACTCCAGCTTTTTAATCATCTTAGCTCTCCATTGCACTGTCTGCAGCATGTTGAGGTCCTCCTCTACAGGTAGGCCCCGAAATTGGGCACTGTTCAAGATATGGCTGCAGGAGGGTCAACAAGAGGGGGATAATTTTCCCTTCACCTCCTGGCTTCTCACTTGTGCAAGCAGCTCAGCAGGGAATCAGCCTTCATTTCTGGAAGGGCTCACTGCTGACAATATTAGCCAACAACCGCCACCATGGATTTCTAAACTAAAGAGCAAAAACTCTTCAACCTCCCCAAACCAACCCTCAAGGGTTTTTTGTGAGAGGTAAAAAAACCACAACAACTAATGAGAGACTTCCCATCAGTTTGTCAGTTTGCCAATCAGAAGTAAGACTCTAGCAGTGATTTGAGTGTGTAAGAAAACGAAGTTCTTAGGGAAAGTGGCCTGCCCTCCTGGAGTGAGCTAAGGAAGTGTACAGAGTTTACAGGCAGAACTTCAAAAAAGTTGAAGGCAGTTGAATGCACTAAAGAGAAGGAGTCACATTGAGCAGAAGCAGCTGATGAGCCTTGAGAGACTCAAGTTACATATCTGTAACTGTTGTCACTTACCTTGGTGGGCAAACCAGCAGGTTAGAGATGTGTTTCTTGCTGTATTGCTTGTTGCAACTTTCCAGCAAGAAACATGGGTGCTTTTTTCCCCTAAATGGTTTTATTTGCCAGGGTTTTGAGTTTGTTGGTTTTTTTAATAGGCTGAGGGACCTGGGGTTGTTTAACCTGGAGGAGACACAGGGGGGAACTTATCACTCTGTACAACTATCTGGAGGGTAGTTTCATTTTACTGATAAAATAAGTAATATTGATTTATTCTGACATCAATATTTTTTTGTGCTTCAGTAACCAGTCCAGCCAGACTTTAAACAAAATAAACAGCAATAGTCATAGTGTGTTTCTAATGATAGTATGCAAAGGTTTTCTATCAGCAAAATGTATTTCTCTTAGTATCTGGAAAAAATTTTTGAAATCAGAGACTGAAAGATTATGTAGACAGGCAGCTGGATTCATTGCAGCAGAAAATGTTCAATCTTTTGGTTTCCCTGCAAATACCGAGTAAGAATTTTTTTATATTTTTTTTTTAAATCTGAAATGGTAATAATGAAATAATAATGAAATGGGTGAATGTAGTATTATGGTATTGATTCTGTAGCAGGGCTGAAAAACCATTTGGTGAATCTGGTTCATTTGGGAACTTTCGGATTTCTTTATATAGTGGGAGTGGAAATGTAGTTCTCAGTGGAAGCCAGTTTTATAAGCACTGGCCACATTTCATATAATAAAGCAAAATAATTACTCTTATGTAAAAGAAAAAAAATGTGAAAAAGCATAGTGTTGAGAGTCCTCTTTTTCTTTTGTAGAATGCATTCTTACTCCTGCTATTCTACGTGAAGGAATATAGAAGCAGAATAGTGGGTACAGATAACAGTACTTTCAGTTGAAGCCAAGGAAGAATACACAAATTGCACTGTGTCAAAGGAATGTTTCGATTGAATTGATTCAGAACAAACATCATTTAAGTTGATTTACCTCTTGCTTATAGCAGTCAAACTCCAAAATGCTTTTAAAAATATTGAATACATAAAAGTTATTCCCCAAACTTCTATCTTTCATTTGTCTGTCTTTTTCCTTTTTTTTTCCCCCAGCTCTTTTCATTATTGTCCTTCAGGCAAGGGAAACTTACCCGAATATCTTCTGCATAAAACCACAATCATTCCTTAAAACCTATTGCTGTTGGAGTTTTACTTGGTTGCCATTTGATCTTGGCTTATAGGTGTGTAGCTCTTCTTATCCTTTATGACTCAAATCCTTTTCATCCTTTTATTCAAGCAGTATTAATTCATTGAATCTATCTCCTACATGATGATGATTTTGGGGTTTGAATTGTATCTGCATGTCTCTCATTACTATTCAGTTCAGATCTTTACCATGTTTGGAGAAGGTGTATTCCATTTGTGTTTAGCAAGTCGTTTAACACCATTTCTAGAGTGAGAGGATTTTGTTTCCTCTAGTTTATAGCTTGTTTTTGTTAGAGCAAATAAAGAGAAAAAAGTTTTTGTTGTCTTGTATTTCCTCACACTTCCTGTCAAATTTTATTAATATAGTTCAATTTGTTAGTTGTGGATAATGTGTTTCAAAATTAAAGAAAATTTAAAGCAAATTCGGATTTTTATTTTATATGAGAGTGACCTGCTTTCTTGTCTGACACTTTCATTATCAGAATCACTAAACAATCTCATAAAGATGCCTAAACTCACAGCTACTTCTTCCTAGTGAAATCCTGGTTATATTGGAATATAAAAATCCCCATTCTTCACCCAAGTAGTTCAATTTTTTATGTATGCATACCAGAGAGAAAGCATTCCTTAGCTTAGCCTGACATCCTGATAACTCTGTCCCCATACATATTTTTTTTGCTTCCTCATTAACTTATTTTTATTGAAATAGTATTAAGATGCCTTGCATAGATGGAAAGGTTTAATTTTTAAAAGGTGAAGCTGTGCCTTGCTCCAGTGGTGAAACCTTTATGCCGTGTCTAAAGTACCCTGGGTAATATAGTTCCTCTACACCTTCCTCTAGGTTTTTTATTTAAGAGAAACATTCAGAATTATCAGCAATTACAAAATTTTAGAAGTGAAAAGTTTCATTTGATACCTTAAAGAAGTGGGATTGTTAGGGATGTCCATCTTAAAATGTTCAGGCTGAAACAAGAGGATGACATATTTCATTTTGAGAGGATGGTTGAACACTGCAACAGGCTTCCTAGAGCAGTAGTTGATGCCCCAGGCCTGTCAGTGTTCAGGAGGCATTTGGGCAATGCCCTTCGTTGCCTGCTTAAACTTTTGGTGAGCCCTGAAGGGGTCAGGCAGTTGGACTAGATAATGGTTGTCGGTCCCTTCCAACTGAAGGGCTCTGTATGCTGTTCTCTGTTCTGTTTCTTCTGGTGAGGCTAAGAAGTTTTTCCCTGCCTGTTTCTCTCTGACAGTGGCAGTTTTCTAGGTGTTGAGGCATATAGTATGAACCAAGTTTTATGTTCTTTCATTATACCCAAGAAACTTCATGTTCTCCTAATACAAGAGCACAGTATGCAGATGAACTGTCATCTTTAACTGCTGTTGTTTCACTGGAGTCCTGGGCAGCCTCAGGGTTGGAGGCTCCCACTGGTGCTTTAAACAGCCTTGGAAACACAAAGCTCATGAGAAGCCCCAGTTCTGCAGCTGCCTTCTCCTTACTCTTCCTTTTGCCATCCTCTCCCTGAAAATGCTTCTGCCACCCATGAATGGCCTCAGAATGATATTGGTTGATATCTTCTGTAATGACCTGACTGGGGCAATATCACACTGGTCAGAATGGGACTTCTAAGGCTGTTGAAAAGTTAGCCTGCTAACTCTGTGGGTGGGAGGACAAGGAAAGCAGGAAGGTCCATAGCTACGATCTTGGCAGCCTAGCCAGGACTGTCTCATTACAAATAATTAAGAAAACCTTCCAGCCATGAAGAAAAAATTGAAGGTGACTTTGTCCTTCTATTTGGAAGGCACTTATCTTCCTACATTTAATGTGTTCTGCATAGCTCATGAAATGAAAGGAGACATCTATAAATATAAATTATTAGAAAATAATTTTCAGGTTTTGTAAATCATGGTTTGTCATTGCTTTGTATGCTGATGCTTAGGCATGGTTGTCAGCTGAACACTGCTGTTACTGGTATTAATATATCATTAGGCTTTTGGTTGAAGTGCATTTGAAAAGAGCCTTTGTATATTTTAATTCTTTTTCTCTTCTTAGGGATATGATTATTTCAAATAGCTTATCAGCTCTGGCAGTTTATTTAGAAGTTCTGTTCCTGTTCCTCCTGTTTTTTCTATTTTACTCTATTTTTTATTTTTATTTTTATTTTTTTTGTGACTGGAAAGAAAAATGCAAAGAATCAGGAGACACTGGGACATGGTCTTTCTGTTTATGCAAATTTAATATTAATAACTGGTTTTACATACCTAACTATAAACAACATTTTTTCAGGGGAACCTCAAATGCCAAGTAAATTTTGCACACACCTGTATGTATACATATACACATATATACACACACACAACTAATTATTTCATGTTTTACAGAAGGTTTTGTGAAAGTATTTCTGGCAAAAGATGCTTATCTTTAGAGGTGCTCAGCCTCTTTATCTTCAATCAAGATTCTATTTTTTTATGGCTGATGTCAGCAAAGAGCTTTCATTATTTAGCCTAGCTAGGGACCTAAGCAATATAAATCTAGAAGTGTGCTATAAAGTTTTGTCATAGCACTGGATAACATTTTTAACCCATTTTTGTTGTATTAGCAAATTATGATAGGCAGATTTTGGCCAGTTTGATGTAATGGTTTTCCTATATGACGGGATGAAGAAAAGAGCGGAGAGTGAGAAATGGTTTGGAGTTCTGTTAGCAGCTGGTCACATTGTGTCTTCTTCAGCATGGTCCCTTATTAGGGATAGTTGTCAGGATGAGAGCATGTTGGCTGTGATGGCTGGAGGTACATAGATAAGTAAAGTGCTTGTCTGAACATTATGGCTGAGGACCAGAAGTCAGAAAATAAAACAACCACCTGATTTTAGACTAGCAAATTTTGAGGATTGAACCATCCCTTATTTTTGAATTCCCAGTATGGTTGATCTATCTACTTTGTATTAAGATATTGATAAATGTATTCATTAGGTTGTAGCTGCTGTTCAGTCAGCATTTTCCTGAGTCGGTGTCATTGTCACACCTCTTCATATGTTGATTCTGGTTCCTGGTCAACATACTGAGCTGGATGGTTAGAATGGGCTTTTTAGTTGAGTTTCATTCTCCCTGAACTCTGCTTCAGTCAAACTGGATGGTATTAATGTTCACGTATGATAAGACTGATGAACTTGAAAAATCTTGGAGATGGTTTAGGTTATTTTCCCTTTTACTGCAAGAGTCCAGATCTTGTGACATGATCCATCGCTACACATATGCCAGTGAAACTGATGAACTGTTTGTTGGGAGCACATTACATGCTTTTCTGGATACGCTCAACATATTTCTTCCTTGAAGGTCTGAGCTAAAAGGAGAGTATTATATTAAACAAATGTAATGGCATGTAATACCACTGGATTGCTTCTTTTTAAGTTTATCTTTAGTAAAATTATGATAAAGTGAAAAAATACTTACAAGTAGGTTTATTTAAAAGATGTGTAGATGTGGTGCTTAAGGAGATGGTTTGGTGGTGGACTTGGCAGTGCTGAGTTAGCAGTTGGACTTGCTGGTCTTTGAGGTCTTTTCCAAACAAAACAATTCTACGAGTCTTCCTGTTGACTGAAATGAGTTGATTGCAAACCAGGAATTTTGCAGTCTCACTTTTGCCAGATTTTTATTCTATTAATTTTTTTTCCTCTCCCTTAAAAACTGAAACATTTTTCTTTTTTCCCCTTTTTTGCCCTGAGATACACAGAAACAATTTACAAATCCTAAAAAGGTACTAATAATTTTTTAAAGGTCTATAATTACTTATACAAAAGCTTTCCCTTGGTTTGAGTCTCATTTTATGCTGGATATAACTCCTCTACATTTAGTTACACAGAATACATCATCATAATAATTCTAAAGGCAACACTCCAAGAACAAAAGTGAGGCAAATTTTGCAGTAGTACAGAAAATATATTTTATTAGCTAGTATAATTAGAGAGGTTAGACAAGATGCAGAAGGTGTGAGGACTTTTTGTAAATCTGAAATAAAAGCTGCAAACTTCAAATGTAAATTAAGAAATTGTTGTGAGGTTAATCACCTCTGTTAAACAAGGTTCACTGTCTTGTCTTTCTGATGGTCTAATTGATTAAACTGAATTTTAAATTAATCAGGAACTTCTTGATATTTGATAACACTTATTCCACTGTGGTTAGAAATAGTTACAATTTTATCTGTGGTATTACAATGCTATGCATGCACTCTTGTTTTATCACAGCAAAGTTGGAATTTAATAAATTTCACAATATTGAATTCCTCTTGAATGTCTCTTCACTTGGAGCACCTGCATAGTCCTCTCAAATAATGCACGGGACTACATGTTGATGCTATATATGTTGCACTGTAGTAGTTACTGTGATAAATGCTCACATAACAGTTAGGTTGAAACTTTTTCAGGTTGCTTGTTCCCATTTCTGGATGTGAAATGAAACAGTTGTGGGTTAGTATAAAAGTACTGACTTATCGTTGCAAAGTATTTTTAGCTTTCAGAATATCTTCCATTTAATTTTACATAACTCCACCTGCAGTGTCTGCTGAGCTGTTCCTTGAACAGTACTCAAAAACAGCTTTTCAAAATACATATTTGAATTTAGTATCTGTGAATTGTTCTGCCTATCCTGTTCTCCAGGATGTTCCCGAGAGGAAACTTCTCTTTATTCTCTTTAATGTGATTTTTCCCCCTCTGCACTATCAGCAGCACCTTTTGTAAATGAAGGCATTTTCTGTTACAGAATATTCTAAGTATTAGATTAAAAATATAGTAGAATCATCATGTTTATTTTTTTTTCTTTTAGATAACTGTATAACCACAGGGGAAGTAAAATTTAAAAAAGGTATTTTCTCAGGCATGTGACTTGGTGTGGTATTCCAGCCATCTTGCTGTGCTCTCATCGTCTTATAAACTAATTCTCTCTGATGTGACAGCATTATACTGTATAAAAATGTGTTGAAATCAAAAATTGCCAAGTAAGTAGAGGAACATAAACTTGTTAAAAAAAGATGTTCAAAAACTTGTTCAAAAAACTTGTTCTCAAAAAAATGCTTTGAGACAATTTTTTTAGTGCTTTCCTGGTTCCCAGTTGGTGTATGATTCTGTATTAATAATATGATTAAACACAATCTGTGATAGTAATTCTTGTGAGATCCTGCAATCTAGTTAAAAAATACATCTGTGGTTAACTTGCTGGTATTTGTACCTCCAAGTTAAAGGAATAAATTGCAAGTTCTCCAGGTATTTTAAGTTAGATAGGGAGACAATTACTTATTTTTGGTTTAAAATTACATTTAATGGGAGAAACTGCATGCTTATTTTTAAATTTATACTTTACAGTGGCATAATTTTATGTAATGCAAAATCAGTGAAGCCAATACTCTTTAGTCTGTAGTGGTTGTGGAAAACATGTTTGATGACACATTTTCAGTCTTCCTACCTATAATAGCTGAGCTTGTGGTGGTAACAGATACTTAAAACCAGACTTACCTCCATGTAGAACATAGTGACTGCCACCTCTAGCTTTCCAGATGGTCCTGTATCTTCTTGCTGTACAGCTTCCTTGCTACACAAGAAGGGTAGAATTAACTTGTGTGAAAGCTTACATGATCTGTGCTAAGTGGAAGGTCAAACAGTTTTCTAATAAAAATGTAAAATCTGTATCTTACTTTTAAAGGATAGAGTAATATGCATGATAGGTTCAGCAGGATGCTTCATTTCTGTTTACAGTATAGTGAAAACCTAAGAGCAGTCTTTGGAGATGGATCCCCTTACCTTATGTGTATTCAAAGGATGGGCATTATCAGGAAAGTCTTTCTGTTACTCTTAACTTCTCATGTGCATTTGCATGTGTGTGTGCTAGGGCATGTAACCTGCAGGATGCACAGTTCTGCATAACCTGCAGGATGCACAGTTCTGCAGCCTCTCCTAAACGTTGCAAATCGTTAGAAATGAATTGTAGTGTTGATTTTGCATTCTAGTGTTAGAAACGTAGTGTTGGGTTTGGTTCACATATATATTTATATTAGTGTTAGCAATATAATAGTTTGCTTGAGATAAGTGAGATATCTGCACATTCCAATTACACCAAGAGTGGTTTACGGCTGATTTGGTTGGAAGGATATCCCAGATTTGTAGTGAAGGAGATGCAGTGGATATTAAGAAAAGTGACAAAATAATTGTTAAAATGTATTTTCATTTGGGTTTGTAATAGAGAAATAAAAACTATGTTCTATATGAGTAATTCTGTAATTTCATAAAGTTATAAAACATTAATAAAATATATTATTCTTGATCTCTTAAAAGACATTATTAATAAAAAGAAA
This sequence comes from Apus apus, assembly GCF_020740795.1. Classification (NCBI taxonomy): domain Eukaryota; kingdom Metazoa; phylum Chordata; class Aves; order Apodiformes; family Apodidae; genus Apus; species Apus apus. The sequence continues at coordinate 5,551,151 of NC_067286.1, forward strand.
AAATCTTACAGTAATACTGAAATCTGAATCAGGTCTAAAGATGAATATAGAAGAGTTGCTAAGCTCTGTTCATTTTGCTTAATTGTGTTTGTTGAAAGGATATTATTTTCTCTTTAAATCATAGGCTTTGAAAGATCACTGGTAATTTTTTTTCAGGTATGTAACCTTTAGAGTTTTTAAGTACTTTAATAATGATCTCAACTTTCCCCCTGTAATTTAGGAAAATTATAAAATTACAGATTTTTAAAATAGTGCTGTACACCTCCACAGCACTTCTCAAGACACTTTGAGCTGTCTGTGTGGGCCTAATGTTCAGATACCTCACTGGAGTTTGGTACAAAGGTTGCTGTAGGTGACTAAAGAAAGCCATCTAATTAACAGGCTTTTTGTTGTAACTTGCTCTAAGCAGCCTTTGTCCCTTGCTAAATCTCCTCAGTCACTGAAAGCTAACAGGCAGCCACACTGGAGTTGGTAGAGAAGAAAATTACTCTGTTCTTCAGCATCTCCAACTGTAATAATCTTGAGAGATGATTCAGAATGAGAGGATCTGAAATGTTTAGAAATTAAACTTTTAAGTACTTAAATGGATCAGTGATGAGCATGTGGCACATTTCAAGAAATAATTAAAAGCAGTTTTGCTTTCTTCTTATCTGCTAGATACTGGCAGGAGATATGCTAGAAGCAGGTTGGAAAGTACCTAGAAATTGCTTCCTCTTAATAGGGGAAGAAAAGTATGACAAGTTACTGGATTACATACACCAGTCCTTTCCTGGTCACATCTTACAGTAGGAATAAGATTTCAAAATGTTTTTTATTTCTAATAATAAATAAGGTTTGGGGCCTCCTCTTGAGGTTTAAAAAATGTCCACATCATCACTCACCTAGGTGCTAAAACTGCACAGAGGATAGCATCAGCAAGCTATTAAAACCTTGCAAAATGAGCCACTGAAATCTTGAAGTATCCTCTGACTTAATCACCTAAAACATTAAATTTATATTGGGAAGTATTACTGAAAATTGGAGTTGTTTGAGATCATCTTGCTGGTTGTGCATAAAGTCACCATTCCAGTAATGCAAAGGAAATTTATCTGGGCAAAACTCCATCAGAGTAAAAGGGGACCATGGGAGTAGCACTGAAATGCACATGGACTGCATTAAAAAGGGAATTGAAGAGCAGTGAAAATAAGATACCAGCATGGAATGCAAATGGCCAATAAGGCAGCTAATGTAATACCAACAGTCAATAGGGTTTAAAGGCAGCATTAAAAAAACCTATTACAGATTAAATAAGAAGTGAACAAAATGCTGGCATAAGGCAAGAGCCCTTATTTGTTAGAGACTGAGATCTTGAAAGGCTGTACAACAAAAGCCAAAATAGTAAATGTTTCTGTATTTTGAAGGAAGTAGATGTAATACAACCACTTAAGAGATGCTGAGCAAGGAATAGAAAGTTCAGCTTTTGTAACAAAGGCTGATGTTAGAGAGCAGTTAAAATATTTTTGAATCAGCCATCTTTGATAGTTTAGACTCGAGAATCTTGCCATGTGTCTAGGAAGTGGGTGCAGGCAGTTGCACATGACCTTATCTGTGGTACAAACCAGTGCGGTGCAAACCAGCTCTGGTCTGAAAGCCGGAGAGATGGGTTGAGGTTGTGATCAGCCTGTGCTTTGCCTTTTGCAGTGCTGAATGTTTTGGGATATGTGTTGTGTTACCAAAAAATGTATTCGTTTTTGCAGCAGAGTTTTCCTGTCTGTGTCTGGTGGTGTGTGGGAGTCCTGATTTATAATGCGAAGAGAGTGGGCAGCCCGGGCTGTGTGTGGGGCCTGGGGCTGCTCAACCACCCTGCAGTTCACATGCTTGGGGGTGCAGCACCTTGTATTTGGCAGGGCATTTTGCATGGAGCCCAGGGAAACACTGTTTAGCTGAGGACTTAAATGAAAGTAACTGTTTCAGTTTGAGATCTATGTTTGGTGGGAAGAAAAAAATGTTAGCATGACTAAGCGATGCATTTCAATATGCAGTGAAATAAATGCAGGAATGACTTTTACTCCTCTACAGTGAGTTAGTATTTGTACAGTTAGTTAGTATCTGGGTGCTCCAGGTGCTGCTTTGGCTTGGTGGTGTGTGTTAGAAGTGTTTTGAGAATGAGTGTCTGTTATACTGTACTTAGGGCTTCCTGACTGGTTTAAGAGTCAGAATTCAAAAGATGATCGAGACATCTGAGATTCAAAACACCAGGAGGGCAATGTGTATGTGGCATATAATACACCAAATGCAGGTTGCAGTCATTCGAATACATTTATTTAAAAATCCTCATTCCAATGTAGAGCATGTTTAATTAATTTTTGAAGTATTGTATCCCCTAACCAGGTAACATTAATAGCAGTCATTTTTAATACCTCATTATACATCCCATCTATGACATTTTTATTCCAATTTATTGCAAAAACAATGTACCAGCAGAAGAGGAAGTGTCAATGATTTAGTTCTGAGCACTTGTTTAAGACCACACCTGAAACAGGTGTAACTTCATTTACTCAGAAGTATGGTTAGCATACAAAGTATTCCTTCTGAGACACTAGACAGAAGTCTGTCACTCCTTTAAATCTAAGCACATAAAATAATTATATAGGAGGTCAAGTATAATAATTTTTTTCAGATACTGAGGGATGTGAACGGAGCTGCTTTGCTCTAAGTTATAGGAAGATGGGAGAGGAGGATGAGTTACATACTAGTGGCTACAAGTCAGAGTAAAGGAAAAGTCTCCTCAGGGCTGATATTAATTCTTACGAGAGTAAGAACAGACGTTAAAGATAGGCTGGCAGAATGGCAAGCAGCAGCTCACATTGTTTTTCTCAAAAGCATGGGCACTTACCTGTCTTCCAAACAAGAGAACTTGAAAAATGCATGCATAATTGATTTAAAAAGCCATCCAGAATGTATTTCCTTTCCATGTGGAAATGGAGTTGTAAGAGAGTAAATGGGATAAAAGGATATATCCAGCCTTTTATACTTAACCCAGACATTTCTCCTTTCCTAGTATTCCTCTGGGCATACTCTTCCTTCTCTTATCGCCTCAGCAATACAAAAACCAAAAATAGCATATCAGAACTCACTGAACCTGCAAATTCATGAATAATAAGAAATGTCTGCTTAAACAACCCTGCATTGGCTGGACTTGTGATTGTGTTTTCTTCCAGTGAACACACTATTACAATATAGCCTTCACTCTCCATGCTAATATCTGAGGACAGCTGTATGCTAGGACTTCCTCAGGCTTTGAATTCCTTTTCTGACTCCTGCTCTGACTCTGCTGCACACTCATGTTTTGATATTGTTGTACCTTCAGAATGCATTTGACTGAGCAGAGTAATGGTGGTTAAAGACTGCAGACATAACCAGTATCTGGCACTTTATTTCTGACTTGCAGAAAGTCTCTGAAAAGGAGCAGAACTCAAACTGTGAAGGCTCATAACTTTTTGGAGCATGTAAATGTTCTTTTTTTGTAAAAAATTATTTGGAATCAGTTTCAATGGTCAACAGTGTTGACTGAGTAGTCTAAGTGGTCTGAAAAAATACACATGGTCCAGAAAACTACAGCCAGTTTCTAATAAGAGATTTTTTTTCTCTGTGTACTCAGATTTTGATGGAATAGCTTGCCTCTGTGTGATGACACCTTTTTTGTTTTGTTTTTTTTTGTAACACTGCATTCCAACATTATCTTCAGTACTCAGTATTTTTCTCTTTTCACCACATTGAAAGCTCTGGTACTGTAGAAGTCACGCTCAAATGGACACAAATGTTGCACACATGTAAGTATTATTAGAAGACAATTATTTTCTTGGTTCTTGCCATCAACTGATTCACGAAGGGAACAGAAACATTTCTCAGGCTTATGGACACGTTTTCTTTGGCAGGGTAAAAGTGACTGCTGGAGGTTAAAAATCGCAGGAGAGGCAAAACCAGGAGGATATTTGCATTGCTAAGGCTGCTTCATTACACAGCTGAGTGGTTTTGCTAGGGCAGGCCAGGCAGTGAAGGTGAGCTAGACAGCAAACATCAGCTTTTGTACTCAACTGGTCTAGTGTTGCCAGGCTTCATTCAGTCTTTGCAGTAGGGCAGGACAGAAAGGTGGGGATAGAGGCTTTTCAAAGGAATGCAGCTTGTTTTCCTTCAGTTTGGAAAGGAATACTTATGTATTAAACTATTTGATCTTCTCAGTGCAAGGTACCTGTACTATTCATTTCTAAAACTGCTGGTTTAGCTTTTAATGCAATCAAAAAGGACAGCACAAGTGAGAACAATCATGGGGAGATGAAAAGCAAAAAAAAAAAAAGCACTTTTCTCTTTTTTTTTTTTTTCCTCTTCTTCTTCTTCCCCAAATGTAAGCCATATAGCAGGTTTTCCCTGTAAATATTTTATAAAGGATATAGCAAATTGCCTTCCTCTTGCATGGCCACTTAGATTCTAACTTATCTTATGATAAATCACTTATTGTGCATCTAGTCTTAAAGATTACTAATTCCAATCAGAACTAAATTCAAACATCATCTGTTAAAATAGCTTTAATCTTAATTTCTGAAGGCAAAACTGACAGCTTTAACTATATGTGCCTTAAACAACAAAAAAGGTATGTGGTATGAATGTGGGAGTAGAATTGTAGTGTTTCAGTACTGGTGTCTACTCAGATCGTGGCTGGTTTTCAAACAAGGAGCTCAGCCCTCCTATACACAGAGAAAGAGTATTGGATGAGTGAAGGTTTAATCCTTACTTTAGGGAGCACACAACTGAATTCACAGTGACCTTTGCTTTTCCTCAATGTATGTAGACTTTCAATCATTTTTTCATGCAGGAGGACTGTAATGTTTCACCATTCATCAAAGATTGTCTATTAAGCCAGTGGCAGACATGCAAGAAACCTAGTTTTTCTCATCCTGAACTCTTATTTTCACATAGTAATGGCTAATATAATTTCAGTTTACATGTTCATTTAAAATGCTGAGTGATTTCAGCAAGATTCACTGCTTTTGTTCTCCTTTTGCAGATTTGAATTGATTTCCTTTAATTGAGTTTACTCTTCATAAACTTTTTAAGTATTTCTTGCATCACCAAATAAATGGTGGCAATTCCTGGTGTCAGCTCTATATGAATTTTTTTGTCCTTTTTTTGTATGTGTTCATAGCAGAATTTAGAGGCCTTCTGAAGTGCAGAAGACCATTTAATACATATTAAAGTCTGCACAAAGAACTCTGAAGCCATTAGTGTTACTTTTGTAGATAAGTACTTAGGGATTCGTAAATCCAGGGATTATTTGACTGCCTCACATGTTGAGCCCTTAAATCCTCATGTGAAATGTAGTATGAAATTTTGGTGATTGTGGATTAGTTTATCACAGAGTTTAGCAGCAAACTCATTTTTCTTCTTTGAAAGTAGAAGAGAACTAGTAAGTTAAGCAAACAAGACTAGCTGATGCTCAGCTGGGGCACACACAAGAAAATGAAAGAAGAAAAGCCCTCCAGATGCTTAATCTGTCATATCTTAAAGTTCTTCTTAGAGGTTGGTCCACAGCTTCCTTCTGAAAGAGTTAAAGCCTCAACAGTTTTGGTTGCTGAGATAAAGCCTTCCAGGCTGTGAATCCTCATGGAACTATTGTGAAAACTAGGCCATCTGCCAGAATGACTTTGCTTGCATCAAACCCTTAAAAGCACCACGTGAGCACATCTGCAGGGATGGGTTCCTTTGGTTTTTCCAGTCTTTTGTGTTTCTCGAAATGGTATGGACTAATGTATTTTTTATAGTTTTGAGTACCAGAGGCTGGAGAAGAACTTTCCCAAGTCATCTGTTGAAGGCAACTCTAAAAACAATATCATTGTTTTACCATAACAAGCAAGGGAAAGGGCAACTAGAAGATGTGATGTCTGTGAGTTGAATTGAAACCAAGGAGTTAGTGGCCTTAAGTCAGAAACAGCTAATAAAAGGTTATAAAAGTTCATAGGGAAATTACTGTAAACATAAATTATATCTGATATTGTTCATATTGTATTTAGTATAATATGTGTTATAATAACAATGCTGTGTTCGTTCTTATTTATTACTGGAATTCCTTTCATATGCCATTACTATTACTTTTTGTAAACTGTACAGTGCTAATCAGTTCAGAAAAGTCAGAACGTAAGTGGCTTCTATAACCTTAATTGAAGATATCACATAGCACATCCTGTTGCATTTAATCAGCTCCCTTGCAGTTGACTTCAAAGGAACCTGCAAACACTGAGGAGCATGATGCAAACACTCCTGAAGGAGGCTGGAGTCTGAGCCACTGCCAGCGCATCTAAGCAGACAAACCTTGAGCCTCTCAACAGAACTGCAGCATCTCCTCTGAGTGTTGCATAGGGTGGAAACGGTTTTCTTGGGGTCACTAGGCCATTCCGAATCCACAAGTTAGGATAAGTATGTTATTTCTGACACATATCAAGAAAAAAAGGAGTAAAAAAACTATTATGCACTATATTTTAGGGCTAGCTAAACTAGCTGTTAAGAAGTTTTTCCTAGTGTTCTCAGAGTTGTTAGTGGTGTCTGTGAGAGAGGACAGAGGTGCAAGTGGTATGGGATGATCTGGCACCATCTCAGGAAACAGTTGATGGCCTTCAAGTTCTGCTTGATTTCTTGGACAAGCCTACTAAGTCCTACTTAGCAAAGAATATCCATCTTACTTTCTGTATATGAACAATGCATTTGAAGCCTGGTTGCATTTTGTTGCCTGTTGCTGATGAGATCTTTCAGTTAATGTAACTAGGTTCTGACCCTAAAGTCTTGACCAAGAAAAGCACTTACATAATAACTACAAACACGGTTGTGCAGCAAAAAGATGTGCTTATTTAGTCCCTACCATTTCAAGATGTTTGTAACTGAGTAGTGATGTGTTTACATCAAGTCACAGAGCTGAGCTCTTTGCAGGGTTGTGTCCTGTGAGCACCATTCCTGCTGTGGTGTCCAGGTGCCTGGTCATGTGAGGTGAGATGGATAAGGTACAGCACCTTCTCTCTGGTGACTAGTTAGTAGGTCAGTGCACCCTATGGAAAACAAATAGATCCTTTCATTTGCCTACAGTATAAGTAAAAAATTAGTGTAAAGGTGCTAGAGGAGTTCCTTATCTTTTTCCTCTTGTCCAATGACCAGAAAAAAATACAAGTTGCTAAAAAAAAAAAAAAAAGTTGCTTAGAAAAGCAGCAGGGTATTTAACACAGAAGAGTGGAAAAGGATGAATTAACTCTCTTTATTGTATGAGTATAGCATTCAGATTTTAGTTTTTTTAAAAGTAACTTCTTTTTTGGTCCTTTTTCATGTTTACTAGGTTAACCTTTTGTTCAAGAATACTGTATCCTTGAAATAGTTATTTAAACAGTGCCTATTTGGAACTTAACACATTAATTGAATGTGTTAGTAATTCTATTGCCATAGTATGACCACAGGGTTTAGATTAGAAGCAGTAAGTGTTTGTTGGGGGTTTTTTTGTTGTTTTTTTTTAAACTGCAACAAATACCTGTTATACTGTAGATTTTTATACAGTTTATTGAGTGGCATCTATACTGCAGTACACAATCTAAAAAATAAAAGATATGGATGTTCTTTCGTTACTCCTTAGAAAATTTAAAATTTGCATTATTTTTTTCTTTCTTACAATAAATAATTTATCCTTTCTCCCATTTACTGACAGAAGAAAAATATGGTGCAAAGAGAAGTCAAAATGGTAATAACCAGTCTATAACTGAGGTAGTATCTGTAGGTTAGGTTTAGAATTATTTATGGAATTAGAAACAATTATAAAAAGGATGAAGAAGGCTTCAAGATTTAACAGGAAAAGGTCACTAATTACACAATTGTGTGGTACAGGTTCTACAGGGGCTTTTGCTTAGATTTTATTAACGTGTGACTGATTTATTTTTTTTTTTTTTTACAAGGAGTTCCACTGGAATGGAATGGCTTCCTTGGAGAATGAAGGCAGATAAACCAATGAAAATTATTTCCTCAATACTGTTTGTCTTACTGTTGCTAAATTATTATTTTTTAACTACCTTGTTCTAAACATCATATTAATGCTATTAAATGTTTTCTTCTGAATATCTCATCTTTGTTTGCTTTTACTGCTCTTTAGGTTGTGTGTATATGTATATTTGGGACCATTTATTGTCTCTTTAATTTGAGACTTACATCCACAAAAATGAGAATACTTTTTTCACATTAATTACACCTATTGTGTTTTAGTACTATCCTATAGCAAATTTCATCTTTCCTTCAGTAAACGTTTATACGTATTTTATTATTTGAAACCATTCAGGTTGTATTTATACTTGCATTTTTAAATAGATAGATTATTCTACACAGCAGTGCGTTATTCTCTGGGTCTTGCATGTTCTGTAACCTGCCAACACTACCATGCTCAGCTTTTAAAGTGACTGCTACAGGACTCCACTTTCTTTGGAAGGACCACCAATTCTACACAGTGCACAAAAGTCTGTCTTTAGCAATGTACAATGCTTTTAACTTCTATATTGTTTGTGTATGCAAAACTGTCAAGTACTGTCTTTGATCTCTTTTTATCTTAATGTTTTTTAAAAAATGTCAAAATGTTCACAGAGCTTTTTTTTTTTTTTTTTTTTCTATTTGGCACCAAAAAATGTTTAAGTCGATTTATTTTTTTTCCCTCACTTGTTTTCAAAGTTCACAGTATTTGTATTTTTCCACCATCTCTTGTTGTACCATTCCATCTGCTGAGTATGTACTAATCTACCTCAAAAAAACATTTGGGTTTTTCTCTGACAATACTAGTTTTATGGTTATTCTCCAGTACACTCAGCTCTAATCCATAGCAGAACAGCATCTAAAAACAAATCTCTGCTGCCTGCTGGCAGAAGGATTTTAATCAATTGTATTATACATATATATATATATATATTTATTCATTTATTTTTTTCCCCTTGGAAATACATTAAGCCTCGGTGAAATCATTGTCCTGAGACTTTCTGCCTAACTGCAATTCTCAACTGAAGTTTTCCAGCCATCAGTTTTTCAACTAAATATAATCAACCTACTCATGGATTTCTTTGATTTGGAATTGTAGGACTGAGCTTGGCATTTCCTATAAACTGCAGATAGGTCTGTCTCCATAATTGAAATCTGGGGGTGGGGGGCACTTCTTCCAGATCTGACTGAAGATACATAGACCAGTAGTGCTTGTAACTGAAAATACAACTACCAAAATAAGCAACTTTTCTTTCTGTAAGTTGGTAAATGCCTAAGCACTGTTCAGGGTAAGATCTGAAGCAGCACCATGCACCTGATGCATCTGTAGTTAACCAGCCATTCCTAATTTTAGATCAATTTCTGAAATGTAAAAACAAATTTAACACATCTCCAGGTTGTTTTTTGTTATGTTTTGTTTGTTTGTTTGTTTTTTGTAGCTTTTGAAGTCTCTTGCAGAGCTAAATTCCTGATCCACTTACACTAAAGTCTGAGGAATATTGAGTTATTAATACTCTGCTGACTGAGCAGCTTTTTTAACTGTGATTTACTCTGCACAACACATTATGCTTTTTACCTAAGGCACATCTCATACGTTTTTTATACATTGTTCTGCAAAGACACATTCAGAAAGCTGTGCAAAACCAGAACTTTGTAATCATGTTCCTGTTAACATTGTATTTAAATACACAAAATAACATGGCTTGGTAATACACTATGCCTTTTGTCTTGGCTGAACAACTTTATTGTTAGAAATCCAAATTAGGTTGTAGGACCCTACTTCTAATTTGTTGACTTCTAATCTGACCAACCATGACAGAATACAAAGACAGTGAGCAAAGACATTTCACAATTAATCTTGCCTGTAAAGGAACTGGTTGCTGTCAGACCTTTCATCTTCTAAGGTGAAAAATGAATGGAGCCACTTGGTTTTGCAAGTGAGAGAAAGCACCAATATCTTTCGTTTTATGCCTTCTTGGGCTGTTCAGTTGTTTGTTCTTTTGTTTGCCTAGTAAAAAAAACATTACAACCTGGTTCAAAACCCTTGATACCTATTCATTTTATGCTTGGTGCATTTAAGCCCTATTTTGCTCTATTAAAAGGCAATCATGCACTTTCTTACTATTCCATAACCTCATTATGTTTTTTGCTAAATCATCTAAATTGTACCAGTGCTGGTCTCCTGAGACAGCTGTGAGAAAACATTCTCTGAAGAATTCCAAGCATGAGGCCTAGGGAATAGGCTACTTTGATGAGGACATATAGCCTTCCAGACATTTACTATGGTATGGGGTTTGGGGTAGAAAACAGAATATTTTATGTATTTCTAATGGTTTTTGGCAGATATCTATATAACAACTTTGGAGATCTTCCAGATGCATCAGCAGCCTTCTGAAGCCTTTTAATTCCCTGCTCAATTAAGCACAAAAATATTTTGCTTTGTTTGCATGCAAGTATTATTGATTAGTCAGGCACCAATTTCATTTTGTTAAAATTAAAGTTTAAATTAAGAAAAAGCAGATATAAACAAACTTTATAAAAGGTATTGCATAAAGCTTTAGAATGATATCACTATTTAAAGCTGTTTATTTTTTGTAACTCCCCTTTTAGTGACAAGTAGGCAAAAAAAAAATAGTCATCCACTCTGCTTGTCTGTACTGTTCCTTACTTTAAAACTATTTCTCTGACCTTAGCCAGGAAAGGTCAAATGTATTGTCTGTTACCTCCAAATTAGACACTTCAAAATGTTAAAAGTACCTCTCACTAATATTGGTAATGTCAGGAAATGTTATAATCCTGTTTGTAATAGTGATCATGAGACAGCCTAAGTTTTGTACAAGATGAAGAGTATTTTGTAACGTGTTAAATTTTGTGTGAGTCCTGACTTACTGATGCAGTATTAAAACAACATTTTGTATTTAATTTGGATGCACTTTCTGTAGACAAAAAATAAATCCATTTTTCCTTTCCATTTTGATGCTCTTCAAAATCCATAAACTAAAATCTGTTTCATTAGAAGTAATTTCCTTGTGGAGAATATGAAAAAATGCAATCTTAAAGCAGTTCTCAGTCAGATGTCAGGAAAGAGTAGATTTGGGACCTGTGTTTGGTAATCAAGAGGATGTGAAAGAACACTTATTTTCAAAAGTTAGCTGAATCATATTGATTCTGAAATAGGTAGTTGTACTTGGGTGGGACTACTAAGTTTTTGTGTGGCAATCCCTATCATAAAGGGGCTAAACCACTTAAACTAAGAGCCACTGGGGCCAACACATGGTTGTCTGTAATAGAAGCCTTCATTTTTTACTAATTTTGTGAACATAGGTGCAACAGGACTCCTTAGAAATTTCACGAGATTAATAACTTTAATCCCCCAAAAAACTCAAACATAGATTTCTAATAATATTTCAATACAGAGACCCTTAAGTATTGATGTCTGGTTGGCTGCTTCTATAAATCTTGCAGTTTGGGACAACTTCTACGTTTTGTAGCTTTGACTTTTCAAATCACAAATGAAAACACATTTGTACTTTAAAGTCATAAATGAAAACACGTTCATACTTCCTTTTTTATTTTACATTTCTCATACTGTGAGTTAATTAGGTAATTTTTGTCAAGATAAAGCTGTTTGAAAGAATAGACCTCATTTTAATTATACAGCTGGTCGTTACAGGAATTATCTTGATAGGTGCCATGTGGGAGCAAGGCCAACTTCCTGCTATATTTAGTAGGAGAGGTTTGTGCAGCTTGCGAGCTATTTTTTAGTTCCAACCATTGAATTTCCTGCTGCTTTCAAAAGGAATAGCTCTTTGCTTCAGTGGCCTGAGTGTGAGACATATATATTGGAAAAAACACAATTTCTCGCTCTCTGTGAAAGCACCATAGTAGGTCTGTGCTTAGGGTTTGTTTTTTAATTTGTTGTTTACTCTACATTTGATATAGTCATGAGAAAAATCAAGCCACAACTGTTTGAAAAGAGTTTGCAATCAAAGCTGCAGAAACAGAGATTTTTGTTTGCAAAGATAAATTAAATGGGAGGAATGCTTCAGCATTTTTTATATCCTTTAATTTTTGTGCACTATTGATTTGCTTCTGCTGGCACAAAGGGAAAATGCCTGGGTGAGGATGATGCCACTAGGGAGTGAAGAGAGTTACACAATAATGGGGGTATCAGATGCAAACCCAAACACAAATGTAAAACTTCAAAATGGCACGAGTTTTGTTTTTCTTTCTTTTCACCAGTTTTCTTTTCTGGTGGAGCCCTCTGGGGATAATTTATAATCATAGCTGGTATTTTTAGTAGTGACCTGTAAGTGTTTGTAAAATCATCACTGCAATAGTGTGCAAAGGTCATGAGGACTGACTCTTTTACTAAATTGAGTGCTGGCCCATAATAAGCCATTTGTACAAAAGTTGGAGACTTTTCCTGGGAAACGGTGTCTCAGAAAGGGATTTTTATTTTTGCAAGACCCAACTATTTATAAAAGAAAATCACTGTCCGTGAAAGGCCTAATGTGACTTTCAAGCCTTGGTTTGCTGTTCTTACAGTGCTATTAGAAAGTTGAGTGCTGCTCTATTTTCAAATTAAGAAAAAAGAAGCTGAAATATTGATAGGATTCCATTCAGCCTTCCTTATACTGCTATACGTAAGTAGTTATTTCTAAACAGCTCATCAGAAAAATATTTTTAAAATAAAAAAAAAAATGAGAAAGGATGATCTGGTATCAGAATCTATGGTTATATAAATAAGTGAAGTAGTAGCTTTCTTTTTCTATGATATGGGAAACTGAACCTTGCACAAAATGTTGATACTATTTACAAGATCTGTGGGGGAAAATTCACCCCCTCTGAAAACTATTATGCCAGAATTCAGTGTTTTCTTAAATAATTATTAATTGAACTAACCATATATATTTTAGTCTTGCTGTTTTCTTGGAGACCTTTCAGATACTTCCACCAATTCCTTTCCCATTCAATAGCTATGCTTCTGGACTGAAGGCTACTTCTTACATGTTTAACTTGAGGGGAAAAAAAGGCTAGCAGGTGTGTAGGCATTTGCAGTTTACTTTAATGTTCCTCTTTTCACAATACTTTAAACTGCAAAAGATTGAAGTAAAATCAGGGTGTTTATTGGAAGCAATGTTTAAAGGCATGATTGATGGTATCATTAAACCTTGTATTATTTCATAAACACCTTCATAAATCAATGCTACTTGTGTAGTGGGATGAAACTGAAAAACCATCACAGTGACTTACTGTCATTCAGGATGTATTTATTGGCTTGCCTGGGAGTTATACTCACCCAAGTGGCTACATTTGAAACATTTAATAGTAATAACATTGAACTGGATGATCTACAGTTGGTCTTTATGATCTTGAAGGTCTTTTTCCAACCTAAATAGCCTGTTCACTTCAAAATGGAAAAGGCAGTTCAGGTAATCTTAAAAAAATACCTTTGCAAATTGGAATTCATAAGCTTTGATGAAATACTGATAATACTGAAGAGAAACAGGGGACATCCTTGAAGGCTTTTTTTCCCATGTTTAGTATGTGACTTTATTTTTTTTTCTTCTCAAGAAAGGGATTTGTTAATTTGCTTCAGTTTGGATGAGGCTTTTCAAGTGTGTTTATTAATGCACCAAGAATGCTTGATACAGGGGGGTCCTATCTGGTGAGAATATAAAATGAAATCAGAGGTTATCCAGTAAGATTCTACCTTTTATATAAAAAAGGAAAGCATGACTACATTCCTGACTTACTCAAGTATGGGTTGAATGTGTGAAAGTGAGTACCCTTTGTATTTGTTGAGGTATTACAAATAGATAAGAAAACTTCTGCTGTTACTGAAATAAATGATTCTTTCTTCATTATTAAGTATCTTTTTGTTATGGTTTCTCAAAATTAAAAAAAAGTAATTATCATACATTAAATTTTCTTTTGTAGATTGCAGCTGCCAATTAGTAAGGTTATTCTTTAGCAGTAAGTACCTGTTACATCCAGTGAGTACTGAAAACTAAATATTCTTCAAAATTGAGCTGTTTCATACTTGGTACTGTTGAAATGTGTTTTCACATTAAATTGAAAAGTCATTAAAACTGTTGAAAGCTTTTCATCTTTTATGTGATTAAAGATTCTAATTATGATGGTGCCATTGACAGAAACATTTGAGATTTATCAGGTTCTCAGTCTGTATAATGTGTTTTATGAGTGACATTTCTTTTTAATTAGTGAAGCACAGTATGTGAATCCAAAGACTTTACATAAGTTTTTTACAATTAAGAAGGTATTTTTGTCAAGCAAACTTGTGATGACATGAGTAGTTGGTAAGATTCCCATGTTGTGGATACTGGTTGTAGACATTACTATAAACCTGATGCTATTTATTTGATTTACATAGTAGCCACTCCGGTTTTATGCTAAGGTTTATCCTGGATTAAATGGGAAATAGTTCTGGGCTGTTCTTTTTGAAATGAGCACTGGTCTAGCCTTGCTTAAGGTGCTTCCAGCATTTGGGCCAGCAATGCATAGAGACGAGCTCTTAAAATTTCCTAATCTAAAATTAGGAGCAAATGAAATCCTTTCTTTTTTCTCTTAATATAAAATAAATTATTGACTGTCTCTGTTTTTCTTTGTTTCCAGTGGCCACAACCTGGAGGCCTCTGAGAGCTGGCTTTTTTTAAAGTCTTTGTTGATTGGCATAATGGTGAGCATGCAGGAAATTGTGCATAGCGATTTAATGATCAGCAAAGCTCCTCATAGCTCCATCTTTCCTGCCTGCCCTGACAGGGAGCTATGAGAAGATGTAGTACAGCTGGCTATTCCGGCTTTGAGCCATGTAGGGATTTGCCTACATAACAGGAATCCCTGGCTTCCCCTTGGAAAGAGCACTTTCCAAGGCAGAAATGCTAAAATAAAAGGCAGGATCTGATTAAACCATAAACGTTAACCATCGGGTTCTGTAACATGAGACATTTGTATACTCATTCTATACTCATTTCCATACTTAACTAAGTGCCAGAGGAATATTTTGTAAGGAAAAAAGCAATAAATGCAGTTTGACTAGAAAAACAAGTATATTATTTTCTTTTTTTCTTTTATTTATTTTTTATTTTTGTTAAGTGTGTACATGTCTTTTATTGCACTTCCAAATATGCCTCTACAAGTAAAGTCTGTCTAGCAAAGTTCTAGTTGGGAAGGTACAGATTCTAGCAAACAACCCTATGGAGAAGAAAGGAAGGAATAAAAATAATTTCAGTAAATCAGTTTAAGTGACCCAGTTGATGATGTCAGCCAAAAGCTGTTTGTGTGCCAAAGCTGGGTAAGTAATTGGCATGGAACAGCAAATGCCACCAAAGCTAGCAGATCACAGAACTAGGCTCTGACACGCTAGCAGAGAATCAATTAAGTTGTTAAATTCGAATCATAAAGGTAGATCATACTACTGGTATAAGAGCAAATGAGCTCTGAGGTTACTTTGCTGTGACTCACTCTCTGCAAGCAGAAGCAGCGTGGTATTAAGGAATCTTAATCTTGAAATGACACAGAGAAATATTAAATGAGAGAGAGCAAAAGGGAGTAATTTTGTTTTAAATTGAGGCAGTGCCTCATAGAAGAAGTATACTCTTGTTGATGTGTATCACTTAAATTGTTGTTCAGATTGAATGATGGTGTGTGTTATTTGAATTACTCTAGATTTTTTTTTTATAATAAAGTGATTCATCTTGCTACACACAGTTACTCCAATACAGATTCAAGAAATGGTCTTTTCTGGCAACAATATAATTATGCAGTAGGGTCCATAATTACTGACAGCATCACTGCTTAAGAAATCGATCATTCAACCCCTCCAGAACAATTAAGAAATACACCCTTTTATATATGATTCCTTTTTCTGTGTCTAAGTATTAAATATTTTGAATATTTTGGTCTAATAAATGCATCCGCTAGGAAGAGCTACAAAGAATACTTCTCAGAAAGCTTGCAAGTAGCAGAGCAGGCAGTGTGTGTGGCATCGGTCTGCTCTGATTGAGCTTCAGGGCTATAGCCAGGTGCCACTGCCTGCTCAGCTGGCACAATGTCCATTCCAGAACCATTGAGAAGCAGAGTCCTTTCTGGCTGTTCCTGTTTGAAGACTATGGCACCTTCTGAGGCAGCAGCAGAAGTTGGCCTCCAGCTGTCTTACCCTTCTGTTAAATTAACACCTGATCTGTCTGACCAAGAACAGTGATGCTGTGCTGCAGATCTGGGAGAACAGTCCTAGGTGGACTAAAGTTCTGCCTTTCTTGGTAAAGGAACACTTACACTGAAGGAAATCTCAGGGAAGTTATTTAATGAAAGACTCATTTAAACCTTAGCTATTCATATGGGGAGTATCCTGCTAATCAAAGGTCTTTCTTCATGGACTCATATGTTAAGGTTTAGCCAAGAGTGAAACTTGCAGAGTGTGACATTCTTCTTCAAGTGGCACAGATTTTGATAGGGAAATTTCCTTGGAAGGTCATGGCACTGCAGGCAGCAGCAATGTTTAGATTACTGGTTTCTTTCTAGCACATTCAGAGAGAGGTAATATATATCACTAAGAGACTAAGATCTGTAGGAACACGCTGCAGAGTAAATTGTGCTGTCAAGCAGAGAAATAGTGCAGTGAATCAGACTCTACACTAATCTTCTGAGGATCTTTGACACTGTGTACAGCAGTCACAAAAGATCTGCTGATCCTGTATAGACAGGAGGCTTTAGCATTCTTCATGGCAAACCCCATGTATTTAATTTTCCATGGCATTGAAACCATAGATATTTGGTTTTGTTGTTTGTTTTTTTTTTAACTCTGCCTTGTATTTTTGTAGAGGTGATTATTAATGTATATTTGTAATCTTTTATGTGAATATCCTTGTTCATAAAGATTTCCCAGATATTTTGGGGATTGTATTTCTACTTCTGTGGTGTGTTTCCATATAGCTCACCTTGACAGGAAAGGCAGTAGTCTCTCAGAGGTCACGTTGTATTGTTCTTGGTAGAACAACTTGAGGGATTTTAACACGAGAGTAGCAAAAATTACTGGGTCTGCCTGGGATGGAGGTAGTTTTTTTTTATAGCAGACCTTAAGGTGCTGCGTTTGGATCTGCAACCAACCGAGTGTTGAAAACACCCCAGCATTTTGGTGATTGCTGAGCAGGGCTTGCACAGCATCATTTGTTTTCCTGCTCTGCAGCGAGCAGACCAGGGGTAGGCGAGAGGCTGGGAGGGGACATGGCCAGGACAGCTGAGCCCAGCTGACCAGAGGGACATCCCGTGCCATACAGTATTACACTTGGCAATACAGTCTGAGGGATGAGGAGGTAGTGAAGGCTGGGAAAATGGCTGCGCATCCATCTGCTTGTGGGAGGTTGTGAGTGGTTGTCATTGCATTATTGTTTTGTTTTTCCTCCTTTATTTCTTTCACTTATTAAACTTTCTTTACCTCAGACGACGTTTTTCTTATTCTTGCTCTTCCCGTTCTCTCTCCCCATCCTGCTGTGAGAGGGTCAGCAAGCAGCTGTGTGGTGCTTAGCTGCTGGCCATGCTCAACCCACCCCAAGGTGGTCTTTGAAAAAGTGTTTCTAATTTTGTAAAAAATTTAAAGCTTCATAAAAAATTAAGAATTCCTATTAATCATGCAACTAGCTACTGAATTACTGAAGCAGTATGAGAGACACTGGCAAATACATGCTAATATATTTGCTTTTGAAAAATTTTTATTTTTAGGTTTCAACAATCAGTTTCCCAGTGGCAAAGACCACCTGGCACAGGTGCCTCTTGTCCTTTGTGAGTTCCTTCTGCTCTCCCTGTGACCTGGCTGCTTGCTCCATGCTTTACACCGTGATTCCTAGTCCAAAGAAACTGCATGTCCCCTGATGGGATGTGGGTCTCTTGCTCCTCAGCTTTCAGGCATGTTCCATCAGTTACCCAGCACATGGGATGTCCCCGTGCTCCAGGCAGTTCCTGAGGTGTCTGTAAGCAAAAGCAGAAGAAGCAAACTGTGTAAATGAGGGACCCAAATACAGGTTATCAGCTCTTTTGGGGACTTGCCTTTTGCTTAGTGTTGAATTCTGCAGTTTTTACAAGGATGATGTGCATCAAGGCCCTAGGTTGAGTCAGGCTGTGTATAATAGTATCTCTTCCATCTAAACTTAGGAAAGTTACTTAATTTCCTTGTATCTCAGAAACAACTATGAGGGTTTGTTGTTTTTTTCCAGATCATTGTCCCAACTGTTTTGTTGTAACTGACTTTGACATGTGGGTTATTTTGCCACCATGTGTTTCCATAGTGTTTTTCACAAAGGTTACCCATTGGCAAAAAAGATTTAGAGCATTAATATAATTCCATAATGGTGAAGGGGAAATTAATTTTGTAGCTTTGAAAGGAAAGTATAAATATTTTACAGAATGGAAGGCCCTTAAGCATCTGTATTTTACCCTTCCTTAAAAGAAAAAAACTAAGTTCTTACCTTATAGTGTACAAGTGTCTTTCAGAGATAGTTTTAAGTTTTCATAGTGCCTATAAGCCATCCTTTGTGCCAAATACCAGAATACAATAGGAGGCATATTTATTGCAGAGTCACAGTTGTAAATTCATATTGTCACCTTGAATCATGATTAAATAATTACTATCTGTCAAACCTGAACATTTAGCAATGTATCTTAGTGTAAATGCGAAAATAGGAATAATGATCCTGTAAATGGATAATGACAGCAGTTTTCTTACAAATTCCTGAGATTTTGGGAAGAAATATGGGGAAAATGGAAGTTTATTATGGGAGTTAAATGGATTGAACATTTGTAAATTATCATTTTGAAAGGGTCATTGCATATTTTTTAATCGTAAATAATTATCACACTCAAAACAGAGACAGCCAGTTCATACCAACAAAATGGACTCAAATAATCCATACTACTTAGAAAATGGAATTATTGTTAATCATTGTAGCACATCAACTGGCTTAATTGTTTAAAATCTCATAGTACACGTTAGCAAGAATGCTGTAAAATAGATTCAATATTGTAACTGCTAAGTAATTTTTCATACTCACAGTTCTTAATTTTGGTGAAGAAAAAAATCAT
Source organism: Apus apus (assembly GCF_020740795.1). Lineage (NCBI taxonomy): Eukaryota > Metazoa > Chordata > Aves > Apodiformes > Apodidae > Apus > Apus apus. The sequence goes on from NC_067286.1 coordinate 5,570,273, forward strand.
ATAGCCAGTTTTATAGTTCTCTGGTTCCTTTTCAATATATTAATAGCAAAGTCGTGTTCTGTGTCAGTGTAGTAAGAAGTAGTTAACAGTCAGCAACAGCTAAACAGAGAAATAAAGTAATCTTTTTTTTTTCTCAGAAATCTGACTTTTGAGTTTAATTTTGGTCTTATTAAAATGTGTAGTTATTTGTGACCAAGCTGAGATGTATTGAATTTGTCAATAGGACCTGGGGACTGACAGTAGCTGACTGTGTAGCTGATAGCCTTGTTATGTTTTGGAATTAAAAGACCTACGTGTGAACAGTGAGAATACTCAAAATAATTGTGTTTATATATGCAAAGGGATGAATAAGATATATTCCAAGGAAGAAACTTGATTCACATAGGGAGAAATGAAGGCTAGACTGCCTCTCATCTGCCTTTGAAGCCATTGTACTATTCAGCTGTTGATATACCCTGCAATGATGGATAGTAGAAAAGTAACAAAACTGTGGTGGTGTTTTTTCATTTAACACTAACATTTTCAATATTCATGACTGTCTTCAGGTTTATGTGGGAGTCTCATTTATACTTGGGTTCTTTTATGAAATACCTACTATTCAGTGCCTGTGTGTATTTAAGTGCCATTAAATTGTTTCAGGCCTACATTTTTGTGGCTTAGTCTAATTAAAGTAATAGTAATGAGAACACTTTGATAGTGCTGGGGAGAAAAAGGAGACAATAATATTCTCATGGCACATTGTTGCATTTTCTAAATCCTAATTGATAAAAAGTAATAATGTCAGCAAAGCTAACTTTAATGCATTTTGGTGTACATTGACAAACAATTCTGTACTGGGACCGTGGTTGGGGGTGCACACAGCAAGACTGGACAGGGGTGAACTCTGGGTACCCTGGCAAAGAGCCTTCCGAGTAAAAGTTGTAGAAAATTGGTTCTTTGGAAGGTGCATTTGGAAATGTGGAGCTGTAATGCTAATGTGGGACAAATTCAGAACAGGGAGTGAGTTTTGTGTCATTTTTTAAAGGACATGCTGAAATCAGTGATCCCCAGATTGCACTGTTGATTTAAACCAGCAATCTGATTGTTCCAATGTTCTTATTGATACTGCACATTTGACTGGTGTATTCTGTCCATATGTAGGCACCTGAACCTAAACCCAGTCAATCCATATGAAAACCCAAGATTTTTCTTGGGTCCCAGAAGAAAAACTAGAAACATGTAATAGATTCATCAGAACTTACACAGATCTGCACTTCAGAGGAGTTCATGAATGTCTATTGTATCAATATTTTTGCTAGTTTGCTTGCTTGTTTGAGGGTTTTTGTTTATTTCTACCACTGTATTAAGATTTTATTTAGCCATCATAATGTGGTTAGCACTAGATGCTGCTGTTTGCTTTTGTATGGCATATGGACCACAGAATCAGCAAATTTAGAATATTGCAAATTGGAATTGTGAGATGTTGATGGAAGGGTAGGTGAAGAATTCCTGGACTCTGTTCCAAACTCTGTATTCTTCTTTGAACTTTGAATACTTGTTTAGTTGGAAAGTTGCTTATTAAGTGGATGAATCATCTTGAGTTTTCATAATTAGCCACCTGTCTTTGTCATTGCCTAATATCACAGAGCTTATGTTCATTTTCTTTTGGCTTTTTCAGGTATGAACACAAGCAAGAGCGAGACAGTGAAAGAGCACCCATTAAAGCCCTCCAGAAGATCTATGCCATGCCTAGCCCAGAGCCAAACACATCCTCAGAGTCTGAGCAAGCATTCCTCATTTCTGCAGCCAAATCGTGTGCAGCCACAGCCCCTCAGTGCAGGGACATCTACAGCTACAGTGGATGTCGTGTCAGAAAGAGGTAGGAGGTTTTTTTCTTTCAGGACCTTGTTCCAACACTGGAAATGGACAGGAACGTCATTTGAAGTCCTGTGGTGCCTTAGATGTAATTTTTTAGCATTTTTCATAAAATTATAGAGACATCTGATAAGCTTTGATTTGTTTAGAGATCTACAAACTGCTGGAGAGATGTTTTTGCACAAAAACATCTAGGAGAACTAAGGTACCAAGTTCTTGAATTAATACCTATAATGTTTGAAGTGAGGCTTAAACTGATGATGATGATGATGATTCCGAATTACAAGATTATTTCCTTCTCACTGAAAACAAAACAAGAAAGTGCTCCTGTATGCTGGAGAAGAGCATGATATCTTTCTGTAGTCCATTCTAGGAGAGAGCAAAAGTAAATATTAGGGCTTTGGCAAGAAATGTCATGAACATGGAGGAGAAGATGCATTCATTTATGAACAGCAGATTCAGGGAAGATTTGTATGGAGAGAATAAGAAAAAAGGGAGAAAATCCCTATGAATTTTGGCTTGTGTTAGAAACAGTAATTACTTTTAGGTTTTCTATTTTAACACATAAAAATACCTTAACAGAGAGACTAGTCTAGCTGGAGATCTTAGTCACTGTATGTGTCACCTGTTGCCAGCTATTGCCAACTGTGCATGAACTTTTCTATAATAAATTAACTTTTCTGGCTTCTGCTACTAAATTTAATTAAATCCTTCCTTGATGTTGATAGGCATGAGTTATTTCTTCAGTACATTATTTCACCAAGTTAAACTTCTCTCGGGAATAGAGTGAAAGTCTTCACTGAAGTGGTCTTGTTCTTTTTTTCACCAATGGAATGTGCTCTTCATCATTAACTTTTTCATTTGAGTCACTGACAGCTTTAAAAAGTGTGTCTTTTACTTTCAAAATACATGTGAATGCTGATATGAATATTGTCTTTATTCCAGCTAAAGTGGTGGAGACTTTGGAAAACAACTTGCTTAAGCTGTCTAGTACAGAATACACTGATCCATTTTTAGGTAAGTTTATGTTTGAACAGAAATAATAATTAAAAAAATATATGATTCTTCAGTTAGACCTGCAGTATTTGAGTGTGGAAAGGACATACCTCAAACTGCCAGTTTTTTTGAAAGAGGACACTAAATGTGACTAAAGCAATAGATGCTGTCAAATTTCCTGATACTTTCACACCTTTTACACTAACAGTAGGTAGAAACTAAAGGCAGAGAAGTGTTTCTTCATACCTTCAGTGTAACCTTTTCCCATAACAATCCTTCATTATACAATTGCGTGGAAACAGGTATTTATAATTCCTATGAAATACTATTATTCGGGAATTATTATTCCTGTTTATTCATGTTATTCAGTATTGTCATGACTGCAGTTGTCACATTGTTTTTGCTGTAGATACTCAGATATAAGAAGTGTTCCAATCTGGCAAAAAAAAAAAAAGTTATGTGGAACAATACCTGAAACTGGATCTTATTTTTACCTGCATTAGTGTCATTTTGATGTTTTAAGTCCAAGAAAGTAGGAAAAGAGTTATTCTCAGAATAATCCCATCCTTGCAACTGTAAAGTGAGTCTGTATATACACACAAGTAGTAATTTGCAAGTTCCTACATTAATTAATCTTGAAACTCCCTGGTTGTATATTACCCATCCAAAGTACACAAAGATATTGCTGTACCTTGCACAACTACTGTGAAAGATCTTTTTGCTCACAGTCAATGTAGCATCAAACTAGAAATTTTATCTTCATGCTGAAGGAGAGAGATCTGCTTTCAGAAAGCTATTTCTGCTCACCTCTCACAAGTTTAAGCATTGATTTTTCTTGACACCCAAAATATATGATAGATAAGAGGCTCTTCAAGGTCTCCTCAAGAGGTAGTTACTGGAAATGTGAATGAAATAAATACTTCCTCCAAAACAAAATCCAAATGTTCCAAAGTCATGACACAGATCACAAATTTTGTATGAAGATTGTATAAGAAAATCACATCTCAGTAAGGCTCTAGTTAAAGCTACTTCACTCTCTGTGTAATTGGTTTCATTGGGTAGCCAAGCACAGGTACTAAAACATTTCACTGTTATAATTTGCTTCAACTTTTAAAAATATCCTGTTCTATTTTTTACTAATTGCTGGTCTTATTTCATGTTTATGTATGGCGGTTGTAAGTCTTTCTCCAAGTAAGTGAGGTGCTGTTTTTCATTCTCATCATCTAATTTTAACCTGAAAAGAAACATGGAGGGGTCAGGGATTGAGGAAAACATAGACTGAGTATCATCTGCTCAAAATTGTGTAAAACTTTGGCATGCATGTTTCTCCTCTTCTGACTACAGCTCTGCTCTCTGAAGAGAGAGGAAAACATTTTAAGTGGTAGCCCTTTGCTACCTTGATTCATTAATTTTCCTTTGTTAATTGAGTCAATCCCAAGTTAGATCACTGCAATCTATGAAGTTACTCTGTATTTACAGAAGTGTAATTGGTTAGGACGTTCAGCTACAAGCACGAAAGGAAATGCTATTTATAAATAAATCCCAGAAGTCATTAGTAAGATTTGACTTAGAAAAAAAATCAGCATCATCAGTTGGGTTCACAAAGAGAAATCAGGGACAGTTAAAGGTGCATTTAAAAGAACAGCCTTTCTGTAAGCTCTCAAAATACAGTTTGTTTGCACTTGAGGATCCCACTTATGTGGGAAAGAATTTGTGTCCAAGACCAAGACTTCCCTTTTTATCCTCAGTCTGGGGTATTGAAAAAAAAAAATAATTTAAAAAAAATTGCTGTTTGAACTTTGATCACCACATAGTTGAGAGTGATGCAGCATTGCTACATGCTTTAGTTGCTGTTCTGGCGCTTCGATGGAGTTTGCAAAATAGGCTGATTAATGGGTATCATCATCTTAGTGAACCTTTTCAAACTGCTCTCCTGGGAATGTGAAAGGATGCTGAATTAAGTGAACATGGGGAATTTTTAATTAGGCAGAATCTTGGAAATGCCCATAAAACAGGCCAAATGGCTTTCTCCTCTTTCCGAATTATGTCCATAGATGAACTGTTTTCTTGTGAGAAGTGAATTAATAGGCATCAGAGAAAAGATTTTCCTTCAGTGGAAAGGTTCTCTTTTATTTCAATTGACTACAGATGAGGTCATAAATGTGTGAGGCTTGTTTAGTCAGGGATGCCGATGGATTTATAAAACAGCTAATGTATTACACCTCCCTTACTGCCAACACAGACAAATGGCATCAAAGACATTATGGATTTATATTCTCTGTTCTCAGTCAATTTTTAATGGTAAATAGAGGTTTTAGTTTGAGGAATGAGTAGATCAAACAAAGCAATAGGCACTGAGCGTCTGTAACTTAGAAAGTTAAGGATGAGGTTTCAGACATGCTGGCATTCTCAGTGTTTAGCCAAAGCTTTGTAGACTAAGCTTTCCAGCCAGTGAAGGTTATGATCAGGGCTTTTGGATCTTACCTAGGTGGAAAGCACCTGCTACTTGCATCTGAACATTTCATAAAACGTTATGCCTTGCATTTCTCAAAGCATGGTTGTATAATTCAGTGCTCAGTCCACAAATCACATTATTTTCTCCATTTGAGAGTCACACCAGTGGCACTTGGACATTTGACATTCATCTTCTCAGAGGGAATTCAACATTATACTTTTTTTTTCCCCAAAGTCTTTTATCTGTGCATACAGGCTTTACAGAATGTAGTGTATATTTATATCTAGTTTTTACCGTGCTTTGTTTTTCTTCTGAAAGACATGTTCAAGAATCACTTTGATTGTGCCTGCTGGATTTAAATGACATAGCTTTAACTTCAGTTACTGAATTTCTGGCTTTACTGCAGCTGTCACTAATAGCTTGTGGCTGTGGAGCTGTAAACAGTAAGTAGGGAACAGTTAGTTCCCAGTAGCTGCATTGTAACTACATACAGAGTCACATCAATAGAAATTTGCTTTACTCTAGAACTTTTAATTTCTGGAAACAGAACAGAATTGCAGACACGTTAAGGTTAACTAATGAGTTGATTAATCCAGGAGCTGCTCCACTGGCCTTAAAGGCCATCACATGCATAAAGGGAATAAACCTTGTCTTTGAATTATTACATATTTGGCAGTCTTTTCTAAAAGAAATCTGAATGTAAACAATTTTGATGAAGGTTAATTGCACTAGAACTTTATCTCCCATGAACAGCCAGAAAATCCTCCTTGGTAATCTCTTAAAATTATAGGAGATGGTTACTACTTTCCTTTTTGGAGTTTTGAGTGTACTTTAGAAATCAGATGACTGAGTTTAAGAGAATCTAGCAGTTCTGTATTGTTGAACTGAAAAGTAAGTACTCGAGTTAAGCTGAAGAGAATTTTTGTAACATGCAGGAGAATTTGTTTTACTTCATTTTGGTAATAACTCCATTTTTCTAAGGACAATAAACTTTTTCTAGCCATAACTGAGATAAGTGTTCTCTTCTAATAAATATTACAGGTGAAAAAGAACTATGTAAAGTGCAAAGGCTCATAGTGCTAGTAAATAATACTCCACTGAATCATAGAATGGTTGGAGTTGGAAGGGACCTTAAAGATAGTCTATGGTTTGATCTTCTCTCAAATCATACTTGGGGTTTAGCAAAAGGGAGCAGAAGAACAGTGACAGTATTTGGAGTGATAGATCACATGCTCTTCCATTTGCTAGGTCCATTTCCATTGTTAAAATTCCTATTAGTGTTGCCAGGTTTGACTTCCTTTGTTTAACGTTCATTCTCGAACACCGTGAGCCACATTAACAAAAGTAATTTCTTATTACAGTCCATCCTAATGCTTTTAAAAATCCAATTTATCACATACATACCTAAGGCATCCAGATTTTCAGGAGTTAGGCCATGCTGGAAATCCAATTAGACTAGAGGAGACACTAGTGACTCTGATACTCTGCTTGTTGACTCAGAAATCCAATTTTCTCATTCTAACACAAATAAGCATGTAAATTGCTTTCTGCAGATCCTACCATCAGAAGTGGTAGAGGATCACCAGAGTATCTACCCTCCATGTTAGGCTGAAATATTTCATTTCATATAATTAAAGGGTCATATAACCAATTGAAATTGGCATTAGAGATTTAGAAATAATGACTATCTAATTTCAAGCTATTTGGCAAATAAACTCAACACTCAGTAGCAAATAAAACAACACTAATTTTTTCAGTTCTGTTTTTTTTTTAATTATTTAGGTTAATTAGGAGGGATTTATGCATAATGAGTCACGACATGTGTGACATGAAATTGTTTTGAGTTAGGAACTTGCTTGTGAATGACACAGTACATATTGTTGCTCTAATGGTTACCTTGTGTTCTGAACTTATCCTGAATCCAATTACTACAAAGCTGATATAAAAGAAGCTCACTCATTTATGTCCCATGCTGCAGTGTAGTGAACTGAGAAATATGAGACTTTTTTTTTTTTTTTCCAGTGTTCTATGCCAGTAGTGCTTTAAGTGAATGTTGAGGGTCAAAATATCAGAGAGCTTTAAACATTTAATAGGCTTCTGGTGTACAGAATTGGTATTCTGTACACTATCTTAACTCTTCCAAACAGCAGTAATACCTGCCTGACTCCTTTTTTTAAAAATTAGAAAAATTCTTTGTACTAAAGCCTGCTCTTGTCTGTTGTGATAGGTTTTGATACATAAATACACACACACAGGTGTACCCAGCAGAATAAAAAGGGAATTCCTAAATCCATCACAATGCCACTTATCCAGGTGTCTAGTCCAAATAACCCAGTCCAGGTTATTTGTTGTTTCTAGGACTAAAATTAGGACACAAGGAGATTAATTTCTTGACCAATAATCTCATTCCTACTAAAGCTTTGCAAGGTCTATCCCTAAATGTATAAAGGCTCAAAGGATTTAGTCAAGAGTCATCCTATCAAATGTTGTGAAACAGAAACTATTTAGGAAATGTTTTTATATTAATATTCCTTTCCAGAACTATGCCACATTTCAGTTGAAAACATTTGCTATTCTGCACTACAATTATCTAAAATATGTTGGTGGATTACATGTTACAGGGAATTTGGGACAAGTGGTTTTTATCCTCTAAGTGTTATAAAATTAAAATGCACTCTTGACCTTTCAGAAAAGTATGATACAAAGAAAGATAGCCAGGGAATTTAAAAGACCCAAAAATGAAGATGCAAAGTGTGGACCTAGAAATCAATTTGTAAATTAAATACTTCTGCATTGTCAGGTCAAAGACTCCCAGAAATGAAACTCTCTCCAGCATTTTACCCTGTGAGTGCCCTTAGGGCAAATATTAATGTCATGCATCAAGCATAGCAAAACTATGTCAGGAAGTATAAGTAGTTTTTTGTGATATATGAAGACTGAAGTTACTTATCATGCCTCTGTATTATAAGATAGCAAAACAAACAGTCTGCTAGGATGAAGAGATCTGTTATCTACTTGGTCAATGCTTGAATCTTTTTTAACTCACTTTATGCTTGAGTATGGATCCAAGCTGACAGTACACATTACTTAGTCATATGTTCAGGTATGTTAACAATTTTAAGTATACACCTAATTAAGTCTGTCCTAATTAAAGAGAAGTCCTTGACTGATTTAATAGTGAAATTCCCATTGACTTAATTGAAATACTGTTTGGTCTCAGCCTCTAGAATTATAAGCTGCCATCCTTTTCTCTGATTTAATATCCTCATCTTAATTTAAAATGCAGCATTTTTTTTCCCCTTGTCTTATTTTTGCAGTGTTAGGGAAAGCTAAACAGTTTAATACAGAAACCTTCCTTTTCCTGACTTGAAGTCATAGCAGCATATTAATTTTCCTTTCTGTAACAGGTCACTTGGGGCTTGCAAATTGTATATATAACTTTAATGTTTTTTAAATAAAACTTTTTATGTGACAACAGTTCAACAAGCTTTCATCCACCACAGAAGTTCTAAGTAACTAATTGAATAAGTGAAATACATCAGCAAGATTTCATTATTGGCTATGCTAATTGCTTAGAAATGCACTATGGTTACATTTTATAATTGTTTACCAAGTTCTGCAAGCACATAGTCTTTTAAATAGAAGACTTTGTAGGATTAATGTTTCAGTCTTTCTCCTCCTTTTATGCTGAAAACATATATAAAGGTGTCATGTCAAAGGTCATGCACATTCTGTTTGCATTAGCAATATTATTTTGCCTTTTTAACACTAATCTTATTTCCATCCCCCTTTTTTCTTGGTCTTATTACACCTCTTAAAGTGTTGCAAGGTTTCAGACTTTTCAGATAACTCAGCCACTTACTTTAACATTCATGTAGGAGAGGTGCTTTTACCAAAGAGCCTCGTCAACAGGATAAATTATTTAAATGTGGGTGTTTCTTTTAATTTAATCCTGCAGTAAAGGAGACATGGAAAAATGTTTCATAAACAATTATTTGCATGCTTTGCCAACTTTGTCATATTTTTACATTGACTAAAGATTTCGTAGACATTTCTGGAAATTACTATTCACTTGGATACCTTACTGAATTAGTACCTGCAGTGTAGACTAACTGAAAGCTAAATACTCCACATCTACTCAGCTGATACATTTCACCATATAAACATTGACCTTTGGAGCAGTATTTTAGTGATGAGACCTACACAGCTGAGAATCTGGTCAATATTTTTCAGCTCTGAGAAGACAGAAAAATAACTTTAAAAACCTCACATTTAATAAAAAAAAAAATCATGAGCACTCAGAAGTCTCCTGGCCTGTGGGAAAGGAACATTCCTGGCTCGTGTCCTTCAGATGTGCCCAGCAGAGCAGGGGTGGGACAGCACTTAGTAACAGTGGAGAAGACAGCATAGGCTTGGGGGGGCAGGCAGAGGTCTGAGGTCTGTTAAGAAGCCATCTTTCTGTTAATTGGTGTAAAAGCCTCAGCTGCTAGAGCAATAGGAACTGAATTTGTAGTTTATGGTGGAGTGTGTTGTGGGGTTTTTTTTGTGGGTTTTGTTGTTTTTGTTTAAATCTCCTGTGGCTTCTTGCCTACATATTCCGCTCCAGAAGTCGTGCAAGCTGGTTGTGGTGGTTGGCATGAAAGCCCCTCCAAGAAGTGAAAAGCAGGGAGAGCTGGCAGTTGTTCTGACTAAGTTGTTGTAGGCCAGGGAAGGCATGATGGGAAAGAAAAACTGAAGTAAACAGTAGCTTTCCCACAGTGCACAGGGAAAGAGCTTGAGGCGGCCAAGCTTTTCTCATGGTGTTTTGTGGAGCTGCAGCCAAATAAAGGCTCTTTGTTTGAATTTACAGATGGATACTTATAATGCAAGTCAAACAGAAACACTGTTAGACCATATCATTGCTTTAGGGGTATGTTACATTACAAACATCCCTGAGCAATACAACTGCAGCCACAACATTCAGGGATGCTGTCTTGGTTTGGCTTGTGGCAATCCAAAATGACAGTTAAAATGCAAACAGAAATAATAGAGGCATTGGAGGAAAGCATGGTAGAAAATAGTGTTCTTTTATAGACGAACATCATATAAAAAGCTGATGACATCTGGGTGTGAGTCGAATCTACAAAGTTACTTATCTATCCTTTTTCCAACTTCTTATACCTGCTGCTTGAAACCCTCTTTGCAGCCTATTGCTACGTTCACTGCATTACACAGAGTAACCTGTATTAGGCTAAAACATTGCTTAAAATAAATAAAAACAATAATCTCTGGGCTGTTTCACACATTAAGAAATCCCTTCACTTTTTTACTGAGGTTAATATTGGTGTCAGAGATTACCGAGGGCTCATTTTGTGTAATCATTATGTAAGCAGCTAAATTGCAGAAAGACCAGCTCTTGGTAAATGTTCCAGTTTAATATTCCATCTCAGAGATTTCTAGGCTACGTGAGATAATTGTGATGGGTTTTTTTGTCCTTTTTGGTTTGTTTGTTTTGGTTTTTTTAATGTACTACTTACTGTGGAGTATTTAACTGAGCAACTTAATGAAAAATACTTTTGTTGTTGCAGGTGAGCTTTTATGAATATAAAATTCAGGGAATTCAAAACTGGGGTTCCCACAGCAACCATGACTTGTTTCTTGGCTTCTATTTAGGGTTTAGAATTACTGGGCTAAATGCTGCTCCCAGTTCCCCTGACTTTTCCCATGTTCGTGTGAAAGTCGAGATGAGAACTTGGCTCAGGATTTAGGGGTAACTTTTTTGTCAGAATATGTTCCTGTTTCCAGTTTCTCCAAGATATAATTGTGTGGGAATAATTATTCCATTTTTTCTAGTCTTTAAAATATATTTTTTTCAAGACTCACCATTTTCCAACATTCATGAATAGGTACATTGACCAACATTGTACAGACACCACCCTTAATGTTCCTCCTGCTGGGTATATATGTGAAGTAATGTCATGATTTTTTTGATGGAGAGTGGGCAGGAAAATTAAATGTCTGGAAAAAAGGCTCCCAGCTGATAAGAGGATGTAGAGAGACTCAGAGACATCAGTCACTCTAACTTTCCTACAGTGATGATGCATGAGGAAATTTAATATGTGAGATTTGGTCTCAGTAAGGTTTGAGGGAAGTCTTCAGTCATCTGCAGCTGTCTCAGGGTTATTGACTAAGTTTTATAAAAACTTTTGTTGAGCAACTAAATCCATTGAAAAAGGAAAATACTTTCTTCATGGTGTCAGATATCTCCTACCACTGTTAGGTATACATCTTAAAATGTGTTCTGAAGTGATCACTGAAGTACCTCAATAGGCAATTTTTCAAATACTGTTTCCAGTGGTGTATGAAGGGGAGTCAGGCATTTTGATTGCTTATTTCAATTTAAAACTTGAGATGTTACTCTGGTCTCCAGGATGCATCTGCCCATTTGATAACACATTGTAAGTCTTGACAATTGTGAGTCAAACATAAAAGCATTTGAATATTTGATTTGTTTCACTTATCAGGTGTTTTTAAACTACTGTGAATAATGTGGGCTTTTTTGATTTTAATCTTAATAGAAAAAAGTTTCTACTAAAAATAGAAGCCACTTCTAGTTTAAGACAAACAGGATAACATTGCAAGTAAACAAATCTTTTGCAGGGAAGGATAGAATACAAGTTGTTGAAAAATGGATACTTTAAAGTAATACTCATCTGTGGCTGTAACACTGCTGTTAATTTCTCTCCACTATAACCTAAAATGAGCCCACTGTTTTCTTCTGTTTTTTCTTTCAGAGGTAGGAAAGGACAAAGACACATACACAGATGATTCAGAACATGGACATTATGATACTCGTACAGATCAGTCATTGCTTATTCAAAACAAGCTTGCCAGACAGAAAACAGAGTCTCGGACTAAATCATCTTTAAAGGTAATGGACAAAAAACTTGATTAAATTTTATCAATTGTCAAAATTTGCTTAAATATTTTTTAAATATAATTTTTAAGGAGTTAGTTATATTGCAGCTTAAATAAGTAAGCATCTCATGGTAAGAAATTAAGGTGGCTCTCATATTGTAGTTTGACCTACAGAATCAGTGAATGGGATTCACTGCATCAAAAGGGACCAAAATTATATAGAGTCAAGGATTCTAACAATTTGTATCAACTTATCTAAGAGGCAGTAGCCTTCTTTCAAAAAATGTATATTGCTCAGAATTTAGGATGTAGGATTCCTAGTATTCATGTCAGCTGGGAGGCCTCAAGACATTAGAGTTTAGATTAGACATTAGATATTAGAGAGCTTAGAAGAATAAAAATTATTTCTTTATTTATTTAGAAAATCTAGTGGTCAAGAGTGATCTAAAGTGCAGGATTGTCCTAAGCAAAATCCAAATGATAGTTAGGCATATTGAATGAAAGGTAAAATTCACTTAATGTATAGGAGACTGCAGAATTATTTTTCAGGAACCTCAACTAAAGCGCTGGGAAAGCCACCTCCACAGCAGTTCACCCACTACAATACCACAGAGTTATGACTAATTTTCAGTTCAAATCACATGCCTCACAAGAGTTGTGTAACTGTTGTAAGGCTTGTTCTCTCAGTCACACAGATTGTCATTCCAGGATTCTGGAACTCAAGTAGTGGGGGTTGAGGTTTTATTTCATGGGATGCTTTTAGAGAAGAAAACATTTATAATTATAGTTATCTATTAACTTTTGCATAGGTTTACAGGTAATAGTTTGTACAGATTGGAAAGCTGTGACCTGGAAATGGAGCTTTCGTCATAACAGAGAAGGTTTCTATTTTAATCTTAACCATTGTAATGAGAACTTTCTGTGTTCACAGATTTTTGGCTGTTTCTGCAGGGCTATCTGAATTAAGGCAGAAATAATTATGGATGTTCTTATTTGATTTTGTTGATCAGGTAGACAAAGACTTTTATGTCAAATACGGCCTAAAAGAAAAAATAATGCAGAATCTTCAGAATTCAGGCTATCTTATGAAGTTCTAAATATTTTTAAGAACAGGTAAAGCTGCTGCCAAAAAATGTAGTAAAAGATAATGTCTAACTAGTAACAGGCATTCAACTGTGCTGAAGAAAAATAATTTTTAATATTTTGATGTAAAATATAAAATGACCACTAGCTGTATTTTCTCCAAGCCCTGCATTTGAAATTATATAAAGTTTATAGGCAGCCAGTAAAGTAACTTTCTGTCCAAGTTTAAAGAGCAGCTTTGTATTTATATTAAGTTTAAACAAAAAGGCTTTTTTTTTTTTTACGTCTCACTCTTTGTATGTCCTGCTCTACTGAAGAAAGTGCTTCAAAGTTTAAAAACAGTCTTCTGTAGCCACATTTGGCTTTTAGCCTTGACAACTCTTTTTATTACAGAAATTATTTTGGAAACTTCCTTCTGCTTTTATACTCGTTTTGCAAATGAGGCAACCAAGCAGGATTCTCCTCCTGTTTACTGTTTGCCTGCCTCCGTGGGAAAAAGGCAGAGGGGATTTAGATCAGTCTTGTTAGAAAAGAAGGTTACTATTTTGCTTTTGAATTATTGTACAAGTCTTCGTGGCAATTAGTGGAAGATGTCTGAGGGAAACTTCTTTCCCAAACTGATATAAAACTAGCAAAAGGAGCCTTCTAGTTCTTCTTCATACTGTTGCAAGCACAGAAGACAGCTCTGCAGCTTTACAGATGGTAAGTCCTCTCATGTATTTGAAAAATAAACAGATCTATCTTGATTAAAAAAGGCTCCTCAGACTGACCAGAGCACGACAATGAGAAACACTGCATCGGCAAAGCGTACAAGGATAAAAGCTGATTCTTATTCTCTACTTGTTGATGATTCTAGTTCAAGCTTGTTTTGGAAATGTTCTTTTACTCTGGAGAGACTCAGGAGGGAAAATTGTTTAAAAAGTTATTTGCAATCAATGCTTGGTACTCTTCTCTGTCTCAGTGACGAGCTGCTTGGATACTTCAGCAATAACCAACATGTCTTGCTGACGTGATTACAGCCGATACGAGCTTTTTTCAGGAATTTAGTGTTTCACATCACATGGATGATGTTTCACTTCCCATAAATCTGGTCTGTATTGCTACAGTTTTAAAGGTCTAGAAACATCAGAGAATTTTGATACAGCATCTGGATGCCTACATTCATCTTGATAATCATCTACTTTTCTCATTTCCTTGATTAGGATTTATAACTCATAATCTCCTTTTGTGTCAGTGGGTATCATTTTGGAATCCACAGCTTTCATAATGGAAAACTGTGAGTCATTCAGACCCATGAAAAAGCTGTCTTCATTATCCATCTCTGCCATCCTCTTATCACCAGCTGCTGTTGAGATTGTCTAGAAAGTATGACTTCATGTAGGTGATTCTGCTGAGGGATCTCCTGCAGAGGAATGATGCCAACAAGAGGCTGCTGAGCAAAGTATGGAATGAGTAAAGTCTGCTGTTGCAAGGGAAATGTAGGAAATGAGAAGGTGTCCAGCTGAGAAGTTGAAATTTGCAATGTTCTAGTTATATTAAAGAAGGAAAGCGGGATAAACGGACTTCATCATTTGAATGGCAGGCAACATTTGTCCAGATAACCAGCAAATTCAGTAGCAGTGAATTATTTTCTCTGCCAAATAGTATCACATATATAGTGGACACTTAGGAATATTTGAGAAATTATGCTTCAGTTTCACTACATTACTGTTACTGCCTTTGATCTGATGAATTTTTTATCTAGGTAGCATATTTTGCTATCTGGCAAGGCAGAGAGAGGATTCTTAGAACAAAATTCACATATCACTGTGGCTTCAGGAACTATAAAGAAGTTCTGCTTGCACAGTAACTTGGTTTACTGCCTTTTCCTGGTATCCACTGATTCCCACTATAATACTGCATGTCCAGACCAGCTTTGTGTGGGATCCAGTCTGAAACAAGTTCTCCTTTGATCTTCAGAAATGCTACATAACTTCTAAGGAATTTTAAGTAATACCTTAAATAAGCAATTGACCAAAACATATGGAGAATTGTATCTAATCAGCTGGATGTACTGCTGAAAATGAATTGTAAGTTGAGTAAAACAGTGCATTCAGTGTAGATTATTACAATGATTATTAAAGGATAAATCTGTGAAAAACTGTAAAACATTTTTTGGGTATTTTATTGGATTCTTTGAGATTCTGAACATATTTATTCCTCTGTCTCCTGGAAAAAAAAAGTTTTGATTACAAAATTTAATGTAGGTCGTTTTGAAAAATGGACTAAATTAAATGTAGTATCTGCAGAATAAAAATGTTCTTCAGTCTTAATATTGTATTTTTCACACATTTGCAGGAAGTATTTTCATGTTTCATTTTTTCCTGTTTAAGTCCATAACTTTCAGAGTTGCACAGATTTGTGCTGTATGTTTTAATCCTGTCAATTTAGCACTGGTTTCACATAGATTATTTCGCTATTAACCTTGCTCCTGTGTTCAGTGGAAGTCAGGCATGTGTGCTGCAAGAGAAGGCTTGGCAATGAAAATGTTTTGGTGTATAAATAAGGATGAGATGTTGTCAGCTGACAACAGTGTACTGGAAAGGAGAACAGCAAAGGGAGCTGGGTAGATAAGGAGAAGTCCACAAATGCACACTAACTACACAAAAGAAAATAAAGCCTAAAAGGAATCATAACAGATATAATCATTATCCCAGAAGAGAATGACATTGTAAAGTGCAGCAAAAGTTAACTTCATGTTTATGCTTCTAGTACATGGCTGTCATCTGCTGTGAGGTTTTGTTTAATAATAATAATTAAAAAAAAAAAAAAAGAGAGCTCAGGAAATATTTCTGGAATTGTAAGTAATTTTATCATCAAGATGAAAGTTTTAAAAAATAAACATAGAACAAATTTCAGTGGTCATGTCAGTGTGCTTCTTATTAAGGCCTCCCTGTTAAACTTCAAGAGCAAATAAAAGTGATTAAGTATTAAAAATGTGAAGCCTCCTCCTGTCTACAAACATCCTCCATTGCTGCTTCCTTATATAGTAACATAGAACAGAGTTCCTTGCAAGGTTTTGCATAAGATTGTCTAAACCTAGTCCTTTTCTAAGCAAAATGTATTTTTCACATTATACCTAAATGTACTTTTCATGCTTCCTCTAAGTCTGAATAGAAAGAAAATGGAAAAGAAATGTTCTCTGTGAAGAAGCTAAAATCATTAGTAATTCTTTGTTCTTTGGTTTAGTCCTAAAAAGTAAAACTGCAGTTTTATTAAGAAGTTCAGGTATTTCTGGAAGTCTTCCTTCAGTTTTTCAGAAAACAAGTAGTTTCTGTGCAGTGCAGTATACACAGAAATACATTAGCATGGGTGATTGCAGCAGCCTGGCCTGTTAACCAGGCTGTGTTGTCTCTGATGCCCAAGGTAGTTTGGTTAACTTTGCATATTAAAATATGTCCTCAAGTTTCCTCTCCTATATTATTCTGCTGATAGTTATTTGCTAAAGAAAAGGAACCCAAAACTACATAGACCTAAGATCAATCTCTGTTTTTGGAATTAAGGAATCAAAAGGATGAATCTGTTCCTGGCTTATCCATTCCAAAACCCTTTAGGCACGCAGAGATGATTGCTGACTTAGTTGGGAGCTTAGATAATTTATCATAAAGCCTACCTTAGAGTACTCTTAATCAGAGTATGATTTTTAAAATGTAAAAAATGAGTCTAGTATTATTTTTTAAATATTTTAAAATACTTTCACAGCTAATTCCATGTTACTTAAGAAGTCTGGAACCTTCTTGGGGTCCCAGGTTTTATTTTTAAACAGCCTGAACATCTTGAAACAAAAGAAGCATTAATTAGGAATCTCACTTTTGTTCATGGAAATAAGCCAATTGTAGTTACCATCAAAAATGTTATTTATTTTCAGATAATACTTAAACATAAGAGTTAAGTAATAAGCTCTGAATGTGGACACTAACCGTGGACATGGTGGATCCTTCAGTGTGAATGTTACTTATTTGTAGAAGCATCAAATAAAGTGAACTTGACCCAAGTTCAAACAAAACAAAACAAAAAAAAAGAGGTGCCTCTCCCAAACATGAGCTGTGGAAACCCTTATAAAAAGTGTTGTAGAATCTGAAAGATTACGTGGACTGGGGGGAAGGTGGGCAAAGTTATGGAAGAGGAATTCCACAGACAATACACCTGAGCGGAAATTGCCTGAACACTGGGTCAGTGGTAGAGGGAAATGTCATTGTGCTTCCTAGTACATGCTCTCTCCCAGACAGGTTAGAGAGAACTTTTCATAGACATTTGAATGTGCTTGAGGTTTTGCTGTTGCCCAGTGTACATTGTAAATATTTTGACAAGTCATTAGGAGTTTGCTTATTGGTTAAAAAAATAGCAGGGTCTTGTCACTGTTATGCCAAGTGTAACAGAGTTCAATGTATTTATGGAAATGAAATTGCAATTAGCAGATGAAGCTGCAATATGGAGTAAATGAGCTTGGGAAAGGGACAGAGAGGAAGAATTCTCGAGTTCTATCCCCTTGTGAACCAGAGGACTGGGAATTAGAAGCAAGGAAGAGAAGGAGCATCCACAGACCTGCTAGTCTCTGCGCTTAGATCCTGCCTGTGTCTGAGAACAAGGTGGCCTATAAATCACATATCAACACGCAGCTAAATAATTATTCAGAATTTATAAAACTGTCTATACAATATGTCTATAGAGGTTTTGCCAGCCTTTAAACACTTGCTTTTATGTTAGCCTTGTTGAGGCTGGTCAATGGTTAAGTGAAGGCAAAATGAATGGTTCGAATAGATACTTTATATTAATATTTGGTTCTAATTAACTTCTGAGTTTACCTTGGTAGTACATATTATTCTTAACTTTCAGTGGTATAAAGTGAAAAAAAAAAAAAGTATTTTGATATTTCACAGTGTATTTTTCACTAATTTTCAGTAAATTTGCTAGTGGTTTTCCTATTACTAAAGTACCACAAATCTGAAGCCTACCCATACCATGTCCTTGACTCTTACATGAACCTCAGATTTGCTTACTGTTATGGGAATGGTTCAATTCACTCTTCTAGAATGTGTCTTTCTATGTATGGGGTGAAAAATTGGCAAAAGTTGAATCTGTGAAGCAGAACAGTAGACTGAAATCAGTGGAGCTGAAATAGCTATCATTTCTGTGAATTGTGCTACTTAAATTAATTGGGGAGAGAAAGATCATGCAAAACAGCTGTTCCCACTTGGGAAAGAGGGCATTGCTTATTAATTAGAATCTGAAAAATAGTTTCTTGAAAAATCCCTCCATGTTGGCTAAATCAAAGGAAAGGCTTCTTGTATCATATTAACTAGAAATGTAAACTCTATTTATTTTATAACTTTGCTAAATAATTGCATTGTACTTCTGTTTCATTTTTTCTCCTGGCGTGAAAACTTGTTCTGCTAGGTTAAATTGATCAATTTGTTTTGTCTTCTGTGAACTATAAACGTCAGTTTCATAATACAGTCAGAATTCTGAATTTTACACTGTTTCAGGCTCTGAAGCAGTATGTCATGTTATTTGTTATCAACCAAAAATGATGATAAATAATAAATAAAACCAAGGATCTGCACCAGATCTGTAGTGGCAAAGCCTCGGGTAATAACTGATGCAAACCAGTGTATTACAATTCTGCGTTATGAGCAAGTTTACTGTTGAGTGAGGAAGCACTTCACAGCCTTAGCCTACACAACTAGATAAGATTTAAAGTTCTTGTATTTAAAGCCTTGGAAGAACATGGTTAATTTAAAACTGGCATGTTGAACTATATAACAATACTCTAAAAGGAATTTATCAAATCAAACTTGAAGTTTTCATATACGTGTAGATGTAGGAAAGCAAATCATGTGGGTGCTGTTTCAGAAAATCTGGAAAACTAAGAGGCTAGAGAGGATGAAGAAGATTAGAGAGAAAACCAAACATTCATCAAACCTTTTTATACGTGTTTTCCAGGAGAAACAAGAAAACTAAGAGCAAGTAGAGGAGAGTAAGGGCTTTGCACAAAGTATTTCTGCTGATGCTTTTCTCTTCCATTCTGTTGAGAAAAAGGTGAAAGAATGAATCAGAGATCTATTGGTCCAAAACAGCAGATAAATAATAAATGTGCATTAGCCTGAATGCCCACTGTACTCAAAGATTGATTCTCTGTGCCAGGTGTGATCAGTACACCTTGACTCATACATTTAATTGAAATAACTGCTCCCTGATTCTGCTTAGACATTATGGAGCTCCTTCAGCTCAAATGAAAAAGCACCTAAAGCATCAGATAAATTCTTTTACTGGCAGAGGTGTTCCTGCTCGTAGAGGGGAACAATGTTGGATGAGAATTACAATAAAGTAAAGCTAGCAAAGTCCAAGTAGCATTCAAGTGAATCAGACCTGAAGTCAATAGATTATAGGCTGGGTTCACTGCTTGGTTGTGATAAGTGGCTTCAGTATTGCACATCTCAGCATGTGGCAGTACTCACCTAAAGTGGTCTGAGAGGAACATCTGGAAAATGTCTTTCTGCTATCATCAAAGCTCCTTATTTATGGAACGTTGCCCCCCTATAAATCTGTTTAGTGCAGATGAAGCTGAGGGCATATTTGCATGAGAAAGAAAACAGGGATTGAAGGAAAGCAAAAGATTGGAAATGAGCAAAGAAAGGCTAGAAATAATAATACAAAGAAGTGTAGAACTGCATTACAAAAAGATAAATTTAATTTGCAGAACATCTGTACAGAAACTGCATGAGAAAATATTGTCTAGATCTCCCCTTGAGGGAATTTTGGCCAGGTTTTTTCTATCTGCTTTTGCCTGCTTCATGGCTAAAAGGTGCAGCATTCCTAGACTTCTGGTCCCTTATATATGGGTGTAACGGATCTTCAAACGATCATACTTGTTCTGAACAGTTTGTGTGCTTCATTCTCCAGAACAAGATGATAGTTTCTCAGTTTACATTTTCAGATTTCAAACTCTTCAGAGTCTGACACCAGTTGATGCAGTCACTGTCTATTCTGAATCATGCAAAACACAGAATGCAAAAACAGCTTGCAGCAGCAGCATGTAAAGCAGAGGTTTGCATATCAGGTCAGAGAATCCCTGGTGTTTACAAGCATGGTGGGAAGGAACTAGACAAGATTTAAACATTGCTAACATGACAATGAAGAAGCACTTAAACAGGAATACCCAGGAAAACCCATTCCAATCAATGTAACATCTTTTTCAATTTTTTAGATTTATTTCTCTTTTGGAGAAAACACAGGTATGTTTGTTTTGTAAGGGTTTTTATATAAAACTTACCCAGATACAAAGCTGGTAAATTGATTTAATTTACTTTTCTTTAAATGTTATCAATTCCTACTTGAAAGTAAGGATTAGCAGAAGTTCATATCTTATATACCATGCAATAATATTTATGTTTTTCCACAGATGAAAGAAATAGCTAGAACATGGGCTTTGTGGAGCTATTTTATTTTGTTTTGTTCTAATGAATTTGAAATCCTGACCAACTGATGCCTAAGAACTGCCTGTTCTTGTGACTTATTCAGTCTTGTGGACATTTCCATGCTTTAGCAAATGCTGTGTTACATGGAATTGTTGACAGGGCTTTTTATCTTTATGATTGTAATATTTAGTGTATTTTTATTTGATCTTTTCCAGGCTGATCCCATGGCATCATCAGGCCTCTTCTTCAAAGATGGCAAAAAACGCATTGATTACATCTTGGTCTACAAAAAGTCAAGTCCACAGGTAGAAAAAAGAAGCACATTTGAGAAGAATTTGAGAGCAGAAGGGTTGATGTTAGAACGAGAGGTGAGTCTTGGAGCTCATGTGGTACAAGAAAACCTTTATAGTACTGTCATATTAATTAGATATATAAATTATTCCTAATAATCTTACAAGCCTTTCCAATTAGGCTTTTAAAAATGCTATTAATAATTAATAATTACAGTTGGTTTATAGTGTTTATCCATATATACCCATGCTTGTACCACCCACATTATAGTAACTTCTAAGTTGAAGCAGGTGTAATGCAGTATAGAGGGAAACCTTGCAGCTCCATATGCTTGCAAAAGCAGAAGAAGCTTCAGTAACTCATGTTGTTGCTTTAATATATAACATCAGCAGAATTCATGAGACTGAATTCTCTGTTTTTAAAGGAGTAAAGATTTTCAACAAGTTGATCCATCTCTAGTTTCCATGGCTTAATCTGCATTGGGTTCTTTGAGCCAGACTAGTTTACAATTTCAGTGCTACTGTACATGCTTCTGAATTTTCTTTAATCCAATTTAAAAAAAAAGGCCTGTAATTCTAATGTGATTTAAAAATTAAATTCTTATAATATGCCAAATGCAAAGTTTTACTTTCACATTCCTCCTCCCTTTCTTTAACTACTGAAACTTTTAAAAACTTTGAGTCTTAGAGTATAAGAAGGGGTTTGGTTTTTTGTTTTGTTTTTTTGGGGTTTTTTTTTGTTGCATATTTGTAATTTTGTGTGTTGATTCTGATCTGTTATAGTTTGTTTTCCCAGCATTCCAAGCTAAAAACTCTTCAAGTCTCCTAGTACAGTTGCTGGTACAATAGAGATTAATTAATATTTATTTCTAGGTGCTCACAATCAAGCTTCTAAATAAATGCTAAAAACAAGGTATTCTTTGCATTGTTAAAAAATAAATTGTTGGGAATTGTGATTTTTTTTTTAATATTTTTTTTTCCTTCTGTGCTGTTTGCTAGTGGAGTGTGGTGGATTGTCAGGAATTTTCAGTTTCCTTCTGTGAAATGATAGGCAAATGCCTTTTGTTTTTTCCCCTAGAACCATTCCACAATCATGTTAAATTATTGCTGCTGTTGGGATATTAGTAATGACACTACTAATATAAAAAGGAGGGGGGAAAAAAAGCCAGAAAAACAGCCTTGAAATTTTACTCTTTCATTATTTACTTCTAAAACTGGCATATATTTAGTCTATCCTGAAGTAAACTCTTATAGTTCATGTATCTTTCATGCAGATTTACACTTTTTAACTCCGTAGAATTAGCATCTACGTTCTGTGTTAAAGCAATGAGCTTGTAACTGTTTTGAAGTCCTTGGAAGTTCTAGCTGACCATGGAGCACGTTGAAAATTAAAAAATAAATAAACTACCTGAGAGTAGTTTACAATTTGTTTTTAAGGTTGTGTTTGGAGCATAGTAGACAAAACAATAAATTGGATTTTGGGATATTTCTTGAAACCAGAATAAGCTCAGCTGGAGTAAATTCAGAAGTATTGACACTTGAGAGAAAATTTTCTAAGATCATAATTGCTAGATATCAAGTATTGTTCATTGTCTTCTGGTTGTATGTTTTTGTCTTCACCTAGTGAGTAAAAGAAAATCCTGTGAGTAGTGTTATTGAGCTGTGGTCTGATTTTATGGAATTGGTAGGTAGAATTGTGAACATTTAAAATTTTATTAAGCCTTTAACTAAATTTTCTTTTACCTTTACTTACCAAACCATTTGAGGTTTGGGGAGTCTTTAATCAGACTCAACTCTATCAAAATATATACTTATAAAGACTCAAGCAAATACATCTGGGAGAAGCGTGTGGAACTGCAGTGTTCATAAGAAAAGATAATTATAGGAGCCTGCCATGCTGAAGCCTCTATTTTATGCACAAATCAGTAATCAGTGAGTAAATCAGTAAGAAAAACATTTGTGTAATTTTATTAAAAAGTTCAATTAATACAGAGATCACATTTATAACTTCACAGCAGAATGACTTAACCATTCCTTGGAGTTACCACTTGGCAGAGTGGGACCTGCAGCTTTCTCTCAGCTCTTCTCCAGCAGCTGAGTACTAGGCTCCTCAAATGGGCCACACACAGAAGGGTCTTCCAACTGCTCATCTAAGGTGGTTTTGAGGGGATTTAAATTTCATTAATTTATTCCACGTGAAAAAATGTTGCATGTAGCCTTTCTCTATTTCTGCGGTGTTTATGAGCAAAGATCTATCCCACAGGTTCCTTTTGACAGTTGCTAGTTTAGTCATATTACAGGGTCTGGAAGAAAAAAATAGTTACTAGCTTTCCTCTGTCTAGCTCAGAGCACTTAGAATGTTTTCAGTCTTGCATGGCCACTTCTGGCCTAAAACCAGCATTTGATCCTGAAGGATGCTTTTAGAAGGGTGAATGCCACAGAGGTTTGAATCATTAATATGTTTTTATTTTTTACTGCTCTTTACAGCCAGCTGTTACAAACAGTGATATCATGTTTGTTAAAATTCACTGTCCATGGGAGACATTGTGCAAATATGCAGAAAGAATGAACATCAGGATGCCTTTCAGGTATAGTGGAAGCTATTTTAAGAAAATTGTAATTTAATGCTTAATATTAGTACTTTGTTACTTACCTCAAGGCTAAATGCAGTCACTGCTGCATAATGCCCAGGCATGCTTATACTTAATTTAATGAGATGATGTGGAAGGGGAAGAGGAGAAACAAATAATAGACTTTTTTTTTTTTTCCACACTTAGCTGTGGTAGTTGTTTACAGGGTTAGCTTCCAAGTCAAATTGAGCATGTGTCTTTAGAAAATAATGTTAATACTTTACACATTGTTTTGATTGCCCTTGGCAGAGGTTCAGGTATTCCCCATCTCAACACAAGTATTCTCCATGATTTTAGGTTATTTCTGAAGTTTTACCCAAAGCCAAGTGAAGTGATAGAAACAGCTGGTGGCTTTGGCTTCTTTGTCTCCAATATAACACATACTGACATGCTTCAATGAGATACCTTTATTTCTTGGTCTGAGTTCCTTGTACTAAACTAATCCTATCATACATTTTTGCAATAAATATTTTATATTTATTTGTCATACAGTTGATATCTTCTGCAATAATATAGAAGTTTTTAAAGGGGAAAATGTATATTTTAATAACGTTCTTCCAGAGAGAGAAGAGAGTGTACTGTGCTCTAAATCTCATCAGGAGTTGAAGTGGTATCCAGATGCCAAAGCTGTGTGGCTCCCAGGGGAAGTACCCTTACAGCACTCCTTTCTCACTTGCATTGCCAAGTGCTCTTTCATGTCCCTGCTGATTTCTGCTGTCACAATGTGGCTCTTTTTGGTCCTAAGCCAGAAACATTGTGAAGCATCCTTTTCTCAAACCTTTCTTCAAATAGCCAGTGCTATACTGAGTTTCCACCTCATCTTATTAAGCCTTGAAAGTGCTTTCCATAAGAAAAAATAGCTCTATAAGTCATCTTCCGTATGTTTGAGAATATTATTTTAGTGCCATTTGAGCTTCTCTAGATTGAATAAGACTTGTCACCATTTTAAATATAGAAGTATTTTCATAGTGTGCACATAAACAATCTAAATTCCAATTAAAAATAGTTCTTTCTTGCTTTTGATGCTTGATACACAAAATGAAGTTAGGATTTAGCGACGTTTTGATTTGTTCATCATTTTAGTAGTTTCACAGTTCAGTAGTACTCTTCAGGGGAAAAAAAAGTGTTGACTTTCGTAATACTACTTTTTTTGGAAGGCATTCAAAGTCATGTTTGTTTATTATATTATTATATTATTAACTGCCATGTAAATACATTCTCTTTTTTTTTTTTTTTTTCCAAAGTGTCTGATCCATGTTCCTGTGTTTCTGGACTCTTGCTTTAGCTTCATTTTATCCCACTCAGTTCAGTGCACCAAAAGTACATAAAATGCTAAATTTTGCTGTTTGACCTTGTTGGCAGTGTTGCTGTAAAATGAAACATATTGATTTGGTAAGATAAAAGCCCACTGTCCACCTCTTAACTCCGTAACAGAACTGTGAGAAATAATAAATTGATCACCATTTCTTTTTTCTTAAAAAATATTTTAATAGGAATTTAAATGACTTAGCAATCTGAAACTTGTGTAGCTTAAAGAGGCTGTTTCTTTAATTTCTATACTTTTAAAAAAGTAAAAGTGAATGTAGTTCTATTCTGCACACAAAGTGGACATAGCCGAGTAGAACAAAGGTCTGTCTCGCTCTGCCAGCAGCCTGTCTGAAGTGTCCAATACAGAAGCTGAGCAAATCTAGAGCAGTGTCCCTCTCTCTCTCCAGAAGGCTGTGGTTTAGGGACTTGCTGAGGCAGTGTTCATGTCTTTATCTTAGGCTACCCCTGATGGCTTTTCATGGATGCAGAACGAGCCATCTACACTTCCATAACATCCTATCACTACGCTGTTTGTAATTTGATTACATGTTCTGTCAAAAGCACTTGTGCTTAAGTCTTGAGCCTGCTTATTTAAGTAAAGCTTTCCTTAACTGGATGGCACATACTGTTTTCCTGAGGTAACTATTTTCTCCAGTCAGTGGACAGAGAAGCTCAACTCATACATTTCTCCCCCAATTACAATGAATTATGAGTCGTTCCCTCCCAAGAAGTTTCAGATAGCACTACGAGGAGCCAGGAGTTGGACTTGATGATCCTTATGGGTCTCTCCCAACTTGAAGATATTCTAGAATTATAAGAACAGATTATTTCTCTTAGCCTTTATCTGATTTATCAGTGGCTTCTTACTGTCCATTTTTAATACATAACCAAAGCAGAGAGCTAACCTTCCCAGCAGTATTTAATGCACTACACTCTTGTTCTCTTGCACAGTGTTGCAAAATTTTGGCTTTCCATTATGGTCACTTAAATATATCTTATGTCAGTATCATCAATTCACAATACATGAAGAATTAAACTCATACTTTTTAGGTTCATTTTGCTGCATCCAGGAATCTAAAAAAAAATAATAAATCCATAGACTTATGAATTAGGTTAAGAAGTGTTTCTCTCTGTTGCTGAACAGTGAAACTGCTTTTTTTTTCTGATGCAAGGGACCACCCAGCATCCAAGAACTCTTTTATTATGGTATTTTACCTAAATGTGTTGGCAGATAAATAGTTCACGTCATATATGTAATAGAGATGGAATCTGTGATTCAATTGGAAAAGGAAATTTTTCTAGCATTTCAAAAGAGTCTGTGGTAGTCTCTGTTGTCTTGCATATGGTTTCAGACAGGATTTATGTTAGCACCAAGGTTAGATAATGACTGAATTATACTTTTTAAACAATTTATAGATATTTTTGTTAAGTATGGAGCCTGTCAGTAGAAATGAAGCTCTGTTACCTATTTCTGAAACTCAGACAAAAGGTTCATTTCATCGGTGTATACAAGTATCTCTTGTGACACAGAATTATTATGGTGTATAATGAATAAATTAGTTGTATGTGTAGCTCACCTGGACTCCATCTGTGCCAAAGAGGTAAGGGAAATTAAAGGGAATGAAGGAAGTGTTTTGTTCAAAAATGTTATGTCTGAAAATCCTTTATTAATTCTTCATTGCTTCATTTACAATTTGCCTAGTGGTACCAAGTGTCAGGCTGTAACAGCCTCCAGATTGGTAGATACAGAGCTTTCCAATGGCCATGCATTTTCTAGGCAACGTTTCCTTCCCACTCCTTTTAATGTATTCATGTCATTGTTACTTTAATGTAAGTAATATACTTTAATCAATCTCAGTGCCCAGTTGGGGAGTTGCAGACCTTAACTACGAATGGTTCTGGGCTTAAAAGTGATGGAGAAGTAACCAGAGTGCAAGTGCCATTTTTGTGTGTGTTGGGGGGGGATAATATATCCACTGAAAATAGTGCTGAACTTTTACATTAATTTATCCACATAAGCTTGTTTTAATTTCCTCCCAAAAAACAAACCTTGCAGAAGCAGAAAGGATTTAGGCAAAGTTTAAGTAGAAGATGAACTAAGCAAGGAGCAAAGATCCTGGTGCTGAACTTCTCCACTTAAGTCCCAGAATTAAGATACAGATACCTTGAGGATTGAATCTGCAAGATTCCACTACTTGGTGTAGTGGAAATGTGACATTATAGCAGGAGACAAAAAAAAACAACCAAACAAACAAAAAAAAACCTGAAAAAATTGAAACTACATGTGTAAAATATTACATTGCAGCAAATATGTTTCTATCTAGTTTCAAAATAGCTATTTACAGACTTTACTGGGAATTTCTGGTCTTGTTTCTCTAAGTTGCTATGACAGGTGATGGGTTGAGAGAAAAGAACTGTGAACATAAAAGTTGTTTGTTGCAGGTAATACTCAGGTTTTTTAGGACCTTGTATTGTTCTTCAGTCAGATGCAAAATGTCAGGGAAAGATGATAGTATAACATTTCAGATAATGAAGATAGTGCCTAATGGAGTTAAGTGCTTATGGTATTCATTGCATAGAGACCATAGGCATTTAGTAGACTGTTAATTCTTCTAAAATGAGTTTAGTGAAATAAAAGCTAAAAAAGACCACATGAAATAAAGACTAGCATGACACCACTGAACTGTGTCTGATGAGTCATATGAATGTCATTCTATTTCAGTTGTCTTTTTTAAATGTTTTTCACCTTTCTGCCTATGAAATTGCATGTTTTAAAATGTCCAGTGTTCTTTTATAATGTATATGTCCTTTTCAACTGTCTCCTACTTGATTATTCTCAGCTGATTTTTGCTGTTCTTTCAGGAAAAAATGTTATTACACTGACTGGAGGAGCAAAACCATGGGCAGGTTGGTGGGTGATGTGTAGCTTCTAATTTTGTCAGATAGTCACCCTGCTAAAGAAAATCCATTCGCAGTTGTAAATTTATCCAGGAAACTTGGAAAGTTAGATTATTTTTCTGAAAACTCAAAATATGTTAGCCCAAAGTGTTAAAATATTCATCCGCCAAGAGACACAGTACTTTACAGCTTTGCCAGGTCTCCTTTTAGCAATGCAAATGTGTTTATGCCAGGGGTAAAAAAAAGCCTTATCCTGACAGAAGAGCTTTAATATTGAAGCCTTACATTAATGTCTGCTGTTACCAAGGCATATTTCTTTAGCATGGAAGATGCTTTGGAGTGCATGTCTCAGATTCTGGTCGTCAGCTGTTTCCTCAGACATGCAAATGTCTCTCATATGTGTCCTGGTGATCAGGACTAAATCAGTGCCATGCACCACAGGCTTCTTTTGAATGTTTGTTTTATAGCTGACAGAATAAATTATATGCTGCTGTAAAAGCTATTTGTGACTCTCTGGGAGGCAGACACATGCAAACCTCACCTGTGGCTGCTGCTGTTGTTACGGTTTCTGCCAGCCAGGAGAAGGGTCCAAGAGGACACAGCAGTGGGCAAAAGGAGCCTGGAGGAGCTGGGGAGTGAGAATAGGGGCCACTGTGAACTGGAATTACTCCCCATTGCTCTAGTCAGATATAGTGATGTCTTGTAAATCTGAATTACCTACAGAAAAGATATGAACATTTTTACATGAGGGAAATCTCCAGAACCAGTTTTCTATCACAGGTTTTTATTTGAGTTGGATCCTGAGATGAGATGACATTTGATTTAGGTTCTCCTGTTTGTACTTTAGATGATGAAGAGCTCTCATTATTTCTCAGGAACAGTTTAAGTAGTCTCATGATATCAATTTGCTTGCAAGATGATCAGCTAACAAAAATAGACAAAACAATCTTGAATGATAAAGTGAAGAAACTTGGAATAGATAAGCAGATAAAGTATATTGAGATAAACCAACCTAAAACATAAATTTACAACTGCATTTTTCCTCTTCCCAGTCATTCACATGCTTGCTCCATTTTAGTGTGCATTATGAAAAATTTAAGCGATGTGCTTTGTAATGCAAAGGCAAAATCAACAAGCTTTACTGCAAAATTGTCTCATTTCATCTGTAATCCATCTGGTGAGTACTAGCCATTAAATACATTTATTTTCTTTATTTAGAAGGACAGATGTCTGAAACACACAACTGAAGTTGCACAGTACCTGTGAACCAAGTAATAAACAATTTTGGTGCCAGATTAATTTTTCATTTCAGACAAATGTTTTTACTTCTGAGAATTTGGGGATGAATATTTTTCTGAATATTTCCTCTGCCACTTTATACGAACCAGTGTACAAAGGAATAATGTGAAAAAGATATCTCTAAAAATTAAAGCTAACTCTAAAATTGCTGTCATACACATCTCACCATTTGAACTTCTGCTACTGTCATTGTTTCTTTGCGTCTTACAACTTTTCAAAGTTAATTGCTTGTCTGTAACTTACGAAATCTCTCACTAATATTTCTAAGTTATTAAGTAGAATTTACAAGAGCTGTGATGAATAACTATATTAAACTCTTTATATAGCAAAAGTAAAATAATAACTCTATAGTGTTTCTATAGTTTAAGAATAAAAGGCAACACCAGTTTATTAGACTCTGTTGGGGCATGTACAATTCTCTGTGTTTATTGACATGGTTATATGGTAGATGCATAGATCTATACATGTTCTTTAAAAAGTTTGCAAAAGATTAGTAGGAACATCAATGAAAGGGCAGAAGTGTAATGGTTATGTTATACTGCCTTATTTGTGATAGCTATGTGGTGTCTCTCCTTTATTTACATACCTTAAAAAAACCCAAATCCTTAGCATTGTACTCAATACTGTGAAGCCTGAACTCTATTCATAGGGCTACACTATAGGAATAATTTCTCATACTCCTTAAGACCAATGTTTTAAAAGCCTTTAAGCAATCATTTCAGAGGAAAGGAAGTTGCTAGAAGTGGGACATGGAAGTAAATAATGAAGGTGTTAAAACTTCTCTGAACTCTCAGTTCTAAGACTGAATAATCTAATGAATCAGTCTTGTGTCTGCCATATCAGATGCACTGATTCCATGCTGGTTAAGAATGACTTTGATGAAAAGAAAATTAAAAGACAGTTGCCCATAGTATGCAGCTTCACTCTGCCCCCTGAAATGTTGAAATGAATTTATACTTCTAAGGATAGAGAACCAAAAATGACTTTGTTTAGCAGCTGAGCTGCAATAAGCCTGCTTTGCAAAAGGACTTTTAAAACCTTCTGGATTTCAATCTGCATACTGAAGTGAAATTGTTTATATAATTCCATTGAACTAATAAAGTTGTTGGGTTTTTTTTCACTTATTGGGTGACAACTGTATCCATATATTGAATCTGTCAACCATAAGGTATTTCCCACTACAAAAGGTAGTACCATGCTCAGTAATTTGGTTGACAGTACTGGCTAGTGTCTTGTATATTTTTGAGAGGTGCAAACACCTAGCAAAATACTGGGTGGTGATTGCTATAAAAAATAACATACTCGAGTAAAGCAGTGACCACTTGTCATCTCATTCCATAACTCCGATCACATCATCCCAAATTCACTTCTGCTATGTTTCTTTGCATTGCAGTCTGCTGAGTAAACATAGTATGTGAGGATTTTTGGACTTCAACTAGTCCTGCAAAAAAGAGCAACCAAGTAAAATCCAACAGGACATTTCACTAGGAAAGCTGAGCAAAGCTGAAATTACAGGCCTCTACATGAAATATTAATTTTGTATATCTAAGAATAAAAGATATACGTGTTTCAGAATATCCCATAGCACAAGGTGCATAAAGTTACCACAGCACCAGCTGGAGCAGTTTCAGTAAGTGTGCCTGAAGTGCTGCCTATATCCTTGCAGTGCTGTTCCCCTGGGATAGTTTTTATCTCATTGAGTGACTTCAGGAGAGACTTCACCAGACCAGCTCTGTCTGCTTTTACTCTTCTTGGATAGGCTACACTGACTAGATTAAGTCAAGAATCCATTTAAATTGCTACTTGCTAATACTTAGTCCTGTGATTTAAGCAAATATTTGTCTGAAATTTGTTGTCACTTTGAATGAGAGTTCCATAAAATTTCAGTTTCTTCTTTAATTGTAAAACAGTGGAAACCAAGAAAAGAGGTTTCTTTTGCTGGATTATTTTTGTATATGGAGGTGGGGTGTACTTTTCAGTTGAAATCTCCTCTGCCACATGAAGGCATTAAGCTTTGGATTGACCAGCTGTAAGTGATGTAATGAAAAAGCAATCACACCTGAGATAAAAAGCCTTTCTGCCTCAGAAGAGAAACTGCAAATGCAATCTGGAGGAAATTTTTAATTTACTCAAATGCTGTTCTCCATAACTTTGCATGTTAAAAGGAGCACACATGAATTTTAAAAGAGCTAATTTCTTTAAGATAAAAATTATCTACTAAGTTTTTAGACTTCTGGAGGGGGGAAATGATCAGGGCTTTTTACATAACCAATTCTAAGAGAATTTTATAATGAAAACTCTGAAATCAGATGCATTGTTTTTCTGTTCTTCCTGATGCATCTGGATAATTTCCTCATTAATGCAGAGCCTGGGTTCTGACTCTAAAAAACATCAGCATGTGTAGAATAGAAAAAAGATGAATAAAGTAAAAACTGTACTTACATACACCATGTGCAACTTTGTACTGGGAGAACTTCCAGAGGAACTGGTAAAGATAATCAGCTCAGACAGTAAGAGATTATTTGAGTTAAGCAGACACTTAAGGGATGCACCTGCCTGGGAACAGGTTTCTGTGTTTCAGCTTCATTATCCTAGTTATGTTCTTTGGCTCATAATGCTTAGTATCAAATAGAGCAGTGTCCCTCAAGTGCAGTATCAGTTACACACAGTGTGCACCAATACATATAACAGTATATATCAAGAAGAACATTTTGAGAATTTTAAATCTAAGTGTAAAACATTTGGCTTAGATTTCTGTCTGCCATGGTGTCCAATTAGGGGTAGAACTTTTTTTGCTGTAATAAGAGGCACATTTTCACAAAGGAGAGCATCCTACTGTGTCATCACTTACTGCTCTTAATTATGAAATGGGTATCTGTGCTTTTGCTTAGCACAGGCAATTAAGTATTCACCTTGGATAAAACTGATATTTAACTTTACATTTTTTGTGGATGTGATATACATGTGCTTTATATATCATGCATACATATTCATTGAGTAAGGCCCAGATACCTCTGGAAAAAATATTATTTGGAGAATGTTTCTCTAAAAATGTAGACTTTTTCTGGATGTCTGATATGCTTATAGTATCATAACATATCACTTATTTAGTATGAAAACTACTCCTTAAATGGCCACATTTCATAGCAGTTGAATACAAAAGTAATGTAGGTCAGCAAGGAGTACAAAACTAAAGCGATAAGGAGGTAACTTCTAGCACTTAACTGCACTTCACTAAATTAACCCCTGCATAAGCCATGTCCTAAGACACTAGGCAAGCTGCCAGTAGAAGAAAGCCCTTTATATTACCAGTATATAATCTAGTTGTGGATACAAAAATGATGTTCTGTTTGTGTTTTATAATGTTAATTTTTAGGAAACTGAAGGAAGCCATACCTAGGGGTTTTGTCTACATACAGTATGACCAACTGTAAGGTGTCCTTCATTTGATGCTTAGGTACATTGTTTTGCAAGGCAATATCAGCCCTTGGATTTTGAGGAAAATTTTACAGGGGAAGGCTTTATTGAAATCAGAAACCCATACAAATTTGATCCTGAGTTGTTTCGTATTTTCTTTCAAATTTTATGAATTTCAGTGTCCAAATTGGCGGGCAAGGGAGGGAGGAGTTAATTTGCCTTGTCCAGGGAGGCTAGACAGAGTTAAGTGGAGATATTCTTGAGTAAAGCACAATCCTTCACAATGATGCCAGATGAATTACCTGCAAAAGTTATTTTCCCCAGACTCAATACAGCAGTCTCATCTCAAGCCATAGTCCCACTGATTTCATGATCTCCTGCGTTCAAGTAAATTGTGCAAGACATATCACAAATAAATACTGTTAATTTTGCTCTTTAGCTCCTTATTTTCTGTTAGCTACATAATGTGGACATTCTTGCTTTCATTTCATTTCTACCACGGTGTCGCTCAATCCGCAGTGCTGGAGACAGAAACAGCAAGCAGGTGAGAGCCTGTAAATCTGACTTCTTCTTGTCTCAGTTTGCAGAGAAATATGAGAGAGCTGAAAAGCTGGTTGCCCAGAAATCCAATGAAGCTTGATAAGGAGGCCTTGCCTGATCTGGAAGAAACAGATTGCTACACAGCACCCTTCAGCCGCGCGCGCATCCACCAGTAAGTGCTGGAACTGGAAAGGCAGCACCAGAGACCACAAGGACTTTTTTTAAATTTTCGCACTTCTTCTAAGCAAGTGCCACAGAAGCAGCCGTTAACAGATGGTCACTGGCAAATACTCAGTATCCTATTTCATATTTTCTATGAGTTTTCTCTTAAAGCCAAAATCTACTCCCTGTCACTTGTTAATTTGATGGTCATGCAGAAGTATAGGCAGAAATTTGACCCAAAAATGAACACTGCCTTTTTGGTTTAGTAGTTTTTCTTTCCATTACATTCCAAAATGCATGTACTTCCTCAAGTTTGCTTTGCTTATTTACCTAATTTACTTAGGCAAAACCTGGCACAGCTGTTAAAATTGGGAACACCTGGAGGCAAGCTAAAAGCAGTGATGACTTTTTTCATTCTTATCAGATCTGCATTTAAAATACGCTTTTGTCTCTGAAAGCAGAAATATATATATGCCAAATAAAAACTGTTCAAATCAGCATGTTGGTGGTGATGTAGTTAAACTGCCATAGAAACAGACTCTTTCATAATTTTTGAAGTATTTTGTGATCGTTCTTTTAGGAGTTCAAAGTTTATTTAAAATAAAATACAGGTATAAATTAGGCCAAATAGGAATTTTTTCTTCTCAGTAGAGAAGCCATATGCTAATAGACGGGCTTTACCCTGGAAAACAGAGTAGTTGCATTATAATATCTTTTTTTTTCAGTAATGAACTATATTGCATTAGAACAGTCACCTGGTTTTGGTGTTATTTCTCAACCTGCTCAGCTGACATTATCAACTGTAATAGTGTCACTTTTTGGCACAGCTGAGCAAACAAAAGCTCCTGAACGTCAGATTTCTGGCCTCCACAATCCACAGCCATCTGGGAAAGGATGCTTTATTAGTCTCCCTCCTAGGAATTTCTAAGAGAAAGTGGTTCTGGAGCTGCTATTCAAGTGTCCAGTGCAGGGAGATAATTACTTTTTTCTAAATAGTAGTTCTGGTAGTTCTATGACACAGACATCTGCCAGCTCGTAAATAACTTGAATTTGAGAGCACCTTTTCTGAACATCTTTCTAAAATTAATTATATTCAAAACAGAAATTACCTAAACAGTAGAATATTTTAAAATTTAGTTTTAGTTGCTCTTTTTTTCCCCCAACAGTAACCTGTGATGATGATAAATTTATCAGAACTGCGAAGATGCTCTAGGGATGTAAAATCTTATATCATGTGCAGTAATCAAGGAGGGTAAAAATCCAGTAAATCACTGTAAGAAGAAAAAACTTGAGCAGTTATGTTTCAACACCCATACATTGCTTTGAATATTAAAATACATTCATTACTTTAACAGTTTTACAATAAACAACAAAGACAGCTTCTTCAGCAATTCCACAAGAAGCAGAATTGTGCATCACATGCTACAGAGAACTAAGTATGAAGATGGAAAATCCAAAATGGGTGAGAATGCTCTGTTTTTTCCTAACCTGAAGCTTTAAAAACGTTGTATCTTTACTTGCCTGAAAATGTATCATTTGAGTAAAATCAGTTATTTTTGCCATTCCATAAAAGCTTTTTGTTCACTCAGTAAGAGAGTTGAAGGAATGAAGGAATGGCAGATCAACTATTTTCTGAAATAACTCCATGAAAATTGGCAATATTTTCCACCTAATTGCTCATTCCTTAGAATAAATTTGAGAGATCATGATAACTTGATGTAATCAAGAGCCACAGTAAAGCTAACATGTACCTCAGAAAAGTGTTGAGTGTTTTCAAGGACTGGTGCTAGCAGTTCTGCTGCTGCCCAGGAGTTCCAGTCCAGCAGTCAATGTGAGCTGCACTTCACTTGTTTGAGGTCTCCATGCAGCTCAGAAACAGTTGACCTGAAGAAGAATTTCAGTTTATATCAAAACTGCTATTGCAGTTTATGCAGTATTATTTTTAGAAGGTCTAACCACTCATTTTAATTTGCAAAGAGGGGATGTACATATGATTTCCTGTTTTCTTTGCAGCAATTAAATTAAGAATTAAATACATAGAGATATATTAATACTTTATCCTTATGAAGATTATAGAAATTACAGAAAGTTGTTGCTTGAGTTTCTGAAGAAAAGCATTAGTAAGAAAAACATATAAAATAAAGGTTCAAATCTAATGACTTTGAAGTTGATGATGGCAAATTTCATGACAAGATTAGTTCAGCTTTATTTGTATATTGGAATGGACAAATCTGAAAACCATCCTAAGTTCTTATTTCTTGGGGAAGCTCTTAGCTGCAGGTGTGCTCTTACAGGCTACTGAATATTTTAATTATAATTATTAATGGTTATTTATTATTTATTTTTTATAATGTGCTTTGATAGTACAACAAATCTGTTTTTAGGAAGACTGAAGGAGCTGATGCTAAACTGTGCAGCCAGTATGCTGCAGAGCATTGGTCTGATACAGACTCCT
This sequence comes from Apus apus, assembly GCF_020740795.1. NCBI lineage: Eukaryota > Metazoa > Chordata > Aves > Apodiformes > Apodidae > Apus > Apus apus. The sequence goes on from NC_067286.1 coordinate 5,606,014, forward strand.
TCAGCTGGCTTATATTTAAAAATAACAACAGTTAGCTTTTAAGCCTGCAGGGGTTTTGCTGCCTCGAGGATTGTCTGTCCATACCCCTCTCAGTGTATGTCAGGTCATCTGCTCACTCAATAAATCTGTATCATATACTCTGGTGAATACAACATGAATGTAAGGATCTTCTCACACTTGGTCTGGCATGAGCACCTGGCCCTGAGAGAAAAGTTGCAGACACTGGCCCTCAGAAAGTTGCTGTAGTTTGAGGCAGAAAGCTTGAGGAATCAGCACGACCTTCACAAACAGTTGGTGGGATTATTGATTATTGCCACGTTTAGCAGCATCCTGAGCATCTAATATTAAGTTATATCTCAATAAGTAACCTGAAAATTCACACTGCTTGAAATTAAATGTGTATAAAAAAATGATACCAGAACTAACGCTTTCTTTCTCTTTAGGTATTAATAGATTACTAAATAATGGAACATATGAAGCAGCATTTCCACCACATGAGGTAACCTGTTTAATTTTGTATATGTCTCTATATTTAGATTACAGCTTTCATTAATGTTTTGAGGTCCTACTTTATTTTTAATTTTATCCTGCAAAAAAATTTCACTGTGTAATTTGTTGAGACTTTTTTTTTTATTATTTATAGCTCTAGCCTTAATGCTGAATTTTAATTTTTTTCTCATCTAATGCATAGTAATAACTTCCAGGAGCATTCTCTTACTGAACTGAAAGAATATTATAATGCTTTATTTTTATGAACCAGATATTGCCTGTGAAGTTCTTAAGATCATTCTTTCCAAATTGTTCCAATTAATATGAAATTAGTTTTGCCTGCCACCTACAAAATATTGTTTTTCTAGTAGCTTTTGCTCTTGATCAGTTAGAGAGACTGGTTAATTATTTCTCATTTAGTCTTTTCTGAATAGTTGTTCTACTTGGTGATACTTTCTTCAGTAGGTTAAAGTCTACTAAAGACTCTAAACCTGTGAAGTAAACGAAAAACTTGTTTGACTTCAGGGGATTTTCAGACAGTCTTTGTGTATGGGAAAGATAGAAGCAAGCTACACTTCAGGTATTTCAAATGCTGACCAGTAGCTTGGTCATGAGAGCTGTGAACTCTGTGGCTGCTTGGGCTGAATATTGTGACTTGATCTTGTGTTTCAACAACTGACCAGTGCTTTACAAATCACTGAGAGCAACTTTTTTATATGGCATTAATAATTAAATACTGGGAATGTAGAGGAGTGTTTTAGATAAATAATTGAGCATCACTGTTAATGCTTCAGCTGTGCATTGCTGACTTCAGGGAAAAGCCTGCCAGAAAAACCTGAGAGGCTTTCTATGGCTGTCAAAGCCATGCTATCATATTCAATTTATGTATATTTTCCTTTGTTATGTCATAAGCTACTGCTTCAAAGTTTTAGTTAAGGTTAATGAAGTCATATTTTTAAGCTCGTCTTCCTTAATTGCTGCTTGGCTGGTGCTAAGGGCTAGTGGTTGAACACTCTCCATTTTTATTTTCTTTTTCTTTTTTCTTTTTCACACAACCAAATGAGAGTGAAAATTCAGTCCCAGTGGAAATGCTGAGGCTTGAACTCTGTTATGGATAAACAGTGCAGGAAGAAGCGGGGGGGGGGGAAACCCAGAAGCATTCTGTAAAGTCTTGTACTAGCATATTTCTATCATTAATTCTCACCAAAAGCAGCCATTTCACAAGTATAGGTACTTGTATCTCTTCTGTTAGACATAAAATTAGCTCCAGCTGGCATGTCCTAGAGGTGTCTGGAAGAGACCTACTTATTAGAAATAGTGATCACCTCATTTAAAATACCTCTGCATTTTTATGTAGTGCCAAGTATTGTAGATTTTGGAGAGTTATGTATTTTCCATAGTGCCAGGTAATGTACATTGGTTTTCTTTGTGTTTTTAGGGAAGCCACAAAAGCAGACATCCCATCAAAACACACGGAGCTCAGAATCACAGACACCTCTTATATGAGCGCTGGGCACGGTGGGGAATGTGGTACAAATACCAACCTCTTGATTTAATCAGGTATTAGTACTTTGAAGAGTAGCTTGTTTCTTGTTGATACAGTTAGCCTGGTCACAGTGCATTAACTGTGCTGCTAAATTCCTTGTGCTTTTCCCTAATAGCTTTTCAATATTATCAGGTAAGACTGGAGTCATCCCAGTTGTTTCTTCTGGGTGGTCTTTCATGCAGGGCTGCTCATTTCAAATGAGTCTGCATGAAAGGCAGGTAGCTCCAGCTGCTTGACAGTTTGCATTGTGAAACTTAAAACTCAAACCCATGAGGTGTCTGCTGACACTTGCCCCTCCCGAGAACACCTTTGGAAGCAAACACTGTTACCCACATGGACAGTCAGAATTACCAGGTCCATTGGAGGGAAAATGCAGCCTGATTGTTACATTGCTGCATGAGTTTAAATAAGGCTCTGTTTATGTATCTTGTAATTATTGTAATAGATTACGAAATGTAAAGCAGGGAAATACGTGCATTTGAAGTTAAATTATTGCAATTTTGGGGTTTTATACTTTCCACATCTTTGACATTGAATACCAACAACTCATTTTTCCTTGCTGTCAGTTTTTATTCCTGATCTGACAGTCATAACTAATCATTGTGTGCAATATTGTTCTACTGAAGGCTGTGAAGCCAAGCAAATGCCATGGGACAATTCTGTGCTGATCAAATAGTGTTATCCATGACTGAGTTTCTGATGACTGCTACTTCATCTCTTCTAGCTACTGATACCCAAGTTTTGAAGGATTACAGCTTAGTCTTCAACTTGTGTTTTCAGTCCATTGTTTTCTCTAATAGTAGTTTGAAATATGTCATTATGTTGTTATCTATCATAATGCTTTTTATAGTGGAATACTTAAGTCATGCCAACTTGATGTATCCCTTTCCAGAAGTTGTGTGTCTGTCTACCTATCCATCTATCTCTGCATGTACAAATGAAATGTCCTACATTTAATAAGTTTGAAACTGGTACATCTACTTAGTCATTGCAAGGTCATGAAAATTACAGAGTATTTCAGTTATATCCGTAGAAAATACATATTCTGGTAAGTCTGTAATTAATGTGATTAGCATGTCACATGCTAGCCTGAAATAGAACTTTTTGGTAAACTGACAATGATTTTACCATAAACTTGCCTTATTAGGATTATTATTCTGATGCTGTGAAGATAGATAAGTCATCATAAGTCTTAACTTTGAGCAATGTATGTGTTTCCTTTTCATGTAGGCGATATTTTGGTGAAAAAATTGGACTGTATTTTGCCTGGTTGGGCTGGTATACTGGAATGCTTATTCCTGCTGCCCTGGTTGGGCTCTTTGTGTTCCTCTATGGGTTATTTACAATGGATTCCAGCCAAGTAAGGTAAAGTACCATTTAAAAACATAGCCTGTTGAAAGTTAAGAACAGCCTGATACAACTTTGATCATGATTATACTTATAAATGCATTCCAGGTATAGTAATAATTTAAATACAGCCCAGTAGAACAGTGGGTTCTTCAGTCAATTGTATCCACTTTGTATATCTGTTTTTCATCAAGCTGGATGCATATCATTCACAGCAAGTGCCCTTACTCCTGCCTCACTGTCTTTCCCCTTCTCCTTGTAAGGAAATACAGCAAGTACCAATTCTAAAGTTGCAGGTACTGCAATGGTTGTAATTTGAGTCAAGGCTGACAGATGAAAAAAACAGTCAGACATACTCCTCCTTTACCTCTATCTTGTCTGTAACTGCCAGAGTGTAGCACAGTTGCTAACCTTCAGGTTACTTTGGTCTGTGCCTTTTTTTTTCCTCATGGTGGTAATAGTGGCAATTTTTTTGTCTAACAAAATTCCTCGCTATCTCAGTCTAAACTGCAGCCAGGAGACCCATCTTCAGGGTGGTTACAAGCACATGAAATTAAACTAGTTTTTTTAATTTCCCACCATTTTGACTTTGCTGTGAAAGGGGTTTATATCAATTAGAAACAGTCATCAGGGTGCTTGAGTGAAGTGCTGGCAGAATTTTTAGGAACTGCTTCAGAGGACACACCCTTAATACAGTTTTCCATTTGGTGTCATCAGACACAACAGTATCAGTGTTCTAAGAATTTCAAGAGTTGCTCCCAGCAGCTTGGATGCTTAAGGCCACAAGTATACTTGGAGTCAGATTTGATAGGAACTGTCTCTTGGGCTTTGAGCAGGACTGTTTTATGTTTCCTTTATGGACTTGCCTTTATCTGCTATTTCACAGTGAGTTGTTATATTCTGCAATGCTGTAATTAAGGCTTTTTTAGGCTTGCCTTTGTACAGGAAACTCCTGAGGGACTTTGCAGCTTCAAAGTGCATTAGATGCAATGAATGTATCAGCCAGAAAACTCTACTATCTTTTGGATGTTGTTCTTTTTATTAGAATTGTTTTGCACAGTGAATGTCTGTAAAATGCAGTGGATGGAATACAAAGTAGAGAATCAGCCTCTTAAGAGCACAGGGACTAGGACTATGGAGCTTGGAAGCTTTTATTCTTCCTGTGTACAATGCCATAGTTTCAACAAGGGGGGTATCTTGTTATCAAGTTATAGCTTAATATTTTAGACACTCTTTGTGGAAGAGATGTGGCTTTGATGTTTCCCCAAAAAAAGGACAGGGTTCCTAAGAATTTAATTTTTTCAAGCTGTAAGCTCATAGATGTGTCATACACTTCTGAGAAGACCTGGAGATGTGACTCCTGCTAAGCTTTTTTAACAGAGAGAGACCGTTATCTTGCTTGCAGAAGGTTGCAAAGAATAAGCCAAAGAAGGGCAGAGGTAGCCTAGGTTTCATGTTTTCCTTCTAAGTTTTTTCTTGTTGGCTACTGTTGAGCAAAAAGAACCTGCAGATTTTAGTTTGTTCCCCATGGAGTCTGGTTCTGTCCTGAGTGTCTCACTGTCCTGCTGTGCTGCACAGAGCACCAAGGTTCCCATCAGGGGCTCAGGACTCTGTTCCAGAAGCCTGAAAGTGAAATTATCCACCACGTAAGTCCTAGAAGGGGAGGAGGGCATTTGTGTATATATATATATGTATATTTTTTATAGCTAACATGAGCCGGTGTTCATTTCAAAATACCGACAGAGGCTGAAGCCCCAGTTGTGTGCTCTGTGGTAGCCCCAGAACATCTGTAATCTCATTGTGTTAATTCTGGGCAGAATTATCTCTACCTTTGATGGTGTGAATCTGTACAGTCCCTCTAGTTAGTCGTGACACAATATTGTCACATCAGTGCATTGCTATGACCAAGTTAATAAGACTTGCTGTGAGACATTGATTCAGGAACAGAGCTTAACTAACTCAAGCTGATTGTGGCTGGCCTGATAAAACATATGCAAATGTTTTCTGCATCACCTTATGTACTTACCTAATTCCAAGGGCCAGTGATAACAGATGCTGCTCCTTGCCATATTTGCTTACTTAGCCTGGCAGGAGTTAGTGAGGATTAGACAGAAACCTTCTACCTAGAGCAGGCAGCAGTCATCTTTCAGCTGGCAGATTGTCTGCACAACCTAAATGTTCCTATTCTTGCCATATTCCGGGACTGTGAGATTATTTATCTAGTGTTTCTGCAGTCATTTAAAGAAAACTGCTAGCTAAACATCTATAACAGTTTTAAAATACAACATTTGATTTTATGCACTGCATCTACTGCATTATGCAAATGCAATGTTCAGCAGCCGTCAGGAAGAAACAGTTGGGTACATTATTCTGACAAAAATCTAGACTCAGGAAACCCAGTGGCAATTGGGTATTCAAACCTAGTGCCCAGGGCCTTATAGCAATGTCATAACTGCCACATTGCCCCAGATTCAGTATGATTCAGAGCAATACTACTTAATGTGAAACAGGTTTCACCCTGTTAATGCCTGTTATTTGGAATCGGTGCATGACAGGAAGTGTTGATTTTACAGTAAGATGAATCCTATAAAAAGCCCTATTTTTTCATCTGACTGCTATACCACGAAATTTGAACTTACTGATGGATCAAATAACTTGCAGAAGCATGCTTTGCTTAGGGATGTCCCCTCACCTCTCAGGTAAAGGGACCTGACCTGAGCCCCTCTCTGTGGCTGCAGGCAGAAAACGATAACTTCTTTTTTGGCTGAGGTCCAGCCCAGTTTCAGCAGAGGAGGAAATCTGTCCGTGTACATTGCTGTAGAACCAAATGTTATTTGCAATGCCAGCCATAGGTTTTGTGCAGCAATAATTCAAGGGTTCTGCAGAATGTTGTTACTCCTAGGAATTAGTTTGTCTTGTTTATGACATGTACAAGTGCCTCCCTCTGCTCCGTGCTCCGAGTCCTGATACCAGGTGGCTTATATAATATAAAAATATTATCTAAATATAAAATATATATTTATCAGCCTGTGCCAGGACCCCATATCAGCTCAGCATGAGACCGTCAGTTCCTGCCCTCTAGGTAAAGGAAAAGCTGTGTTGTTCATCTGTGGCTGCCACAGGCAAGTTGGAAGTGATCCCTTTTGATGGTGTCCTTCCTTGTTTCCTAGGGAGAGTGCCTCTCTCACACTGCCTGTGCCCCTTGTCATTGTCTCTCTCCTTTCCTCAGTTACAGCTTTAGTGAAAGGATAAACTTTCAGGTCTGATTGAATCATTCAATAATTCAAATGATTTGTACAGAGAGGAGGAAGGTGAAACAAGACAGGAAGACAAAAACCTGCTTGCACACTGATGTCAGGGGCTAGACTGTTCTGTAAGCAAACGTGTATGTGTCCCATGTTGAGACACAGAAGTTTCTCCATTTTACACAGTCAGGGACATTTTTCTTTCCTATCACAAAACAAGTGCCTAAGGTGGGGCAGTGTTACTGAAAGCACACTGGAAGCTGGGTGATACTGTGGTTGCCAGGAGCCCGGGGTACAGAGATTTCAGAGTTGGCAGTTCATTGCAGGTTTCTGTTGTGAGATGGAGGTAACCAAGAGAAAAATCCAGAGAAACTCTGGATTTGGATTATATTCACAGGGCTCAGACGTGCAGAAGCAAAAGTGCAGAACAAAATTTGTATTTCTTGTTTCATACATTTTAAGTATATTTTGATCCATTTGCCCTCTGTGAGCTAACCTGGGGGAACTGTGAAGTGAGAGACAAACAGAAAGGCTTACGTAGTCCTCCTGGAGCAGTCACTTCATTTGGGTTCTTTTCTTTCAAAAAATGATGTGCCATATCTATTACCTAGCTTTATTCTTCTCAAGTTAGATGTCAAGCTATTATATGTTGATTAATCTATATAAAATTCAATGTGATGAATTTAAAGATTTTAGTTTTGATGGGTTCATACATGTAATTCCTTACCACTGTTGTAAGTTGACCCTTTGTTGTCAAATAGAAAGGCCAGGCATGAAGACAACGTAGTCTGAGGTGTCTTTGCAGCATGGGCTGTAGGCAGATTCAGATCTATAAGTAAGGACAGTGCAAAGAAACTTACTTTGCTCTGTTATACAGAAGATTTGAGTTGCAGTAACAGTTACCATAGCACCTGTCACAAACACTTTTGTAACAAACACTGTTGCCTTTGCAGAGTAGTGCTGAAGCATCTGACCTACCACTGCAGTGTAATTTTGTGAAGATTCATATGTTATTAAAAACAAACCAAGGCTTTAACTGAAGATTTGTAATAATGAAAATCTAACATTCATAATAGTGACTTAAAATTCAAAGTGCAGTACAATTTGACATGATATTTAACAACAGTTTCTAGGATTGCCAGACTTGCTATAATGTATTGTTGAAACATGATTTTCTGTGTTTAATAATTTGAATGAAAATGCCAGCAAGAAAAGTCTCTGACCTGACACACTATAAAACATCTGTTACTCTTCAAGTCTGAAAGGACTGGCTGAGCCCATTCTGGCCTAAGGATTACTTAGGACAATTTCTTTGTCAGATCTGCATTATGTTGTAGGGTTTCAGTGATTCTGATGTGTGACTGAAGATTTCAAAAGTGGCATCTGGGCAATCAGGATCATTTATGTCTATTTACTGTTATGTCAGACAGTATTTAATAGATGCACTCATTTGGAAACAAGCATAATCTTCCATACAGTATTAGAACTATAAATTTGGCTTTTATGAGTTGGAGAGTGAAAGCACAATGTTTATTAAACAAATCGGTAGGAATTTCCTGGCATTTTTTCTATACTGCTACCTTCCTAGTGTGTCATAGGATCATTTCAGTCATGTCAACATTGCTGAAGGATAGGGAAAGGTGATTGCTGATGTTCTTTGGGAAGTTTACCACTGCAGTTAAAATTTGCCTTAAAATTCATTTTTGCATTTTTGCTAATTCTGTTTGCCTTTGTCAAGGCACTTAACTATGTACTAAGGTTTGAATATGAATGGTGCCAGTGAAGACAGTGACTTCATCTTCCTAAATCTTAGGATCCTTCTACATGAGAATGTGGCTTGGCAGTATTTTGCCCCCAAATTGGATATTAAAGTGTTTTGGTTTTTTGTTAGCCATATATGTAAGTGATAGGAAATAAAAACACACAGACTTGATATAGTTCTGCCAGAAATCCCTTTCAGTGGATTTTTACGTGTGACTGATGACTGATGTGTGTATGTGAGCATCCTGTGGAGCAGACCTTCAGCTGATGCAAACTGGAATAGGCTGAAATCAGTGTAAAGTGTTAAAGATAACTTTTGTTCTCTTCTGTGTTGCATAGAAAAATATGAAGCAAACAGGTTGGAAGACAATAAACAATGTTTTGTTCTTCTGTTTGTGGTATTTGGGAGAAAACGGGATAATTCCCAAGTGTGAGAAGTGTAGCATGATGCCTAAAAATATTACATACTACTGTAGGGCCTGTAGTTTTCAGGTTACACATTTGTGTTAAGCTTTTCAAGCCAAACATTCACTTTTAAATTATTTTATTTAGCCATTTTTTGTTGTGTAGGCATACTGTTAACAACTAGAGACCACAAATGGCATCACCTCAGAAAATCTTCAGAATGCTAAAAGCCTTTTTATAACCTGTATTTTCCTGTCTCATGCTAAAGCAAAGAGATCTGCGAGGCCAATGAAACCATCATGTGCCCTATGTGTGAACGCAATTGCACGCTACAGAAACTCAATGAAAGCTGCATATATGCCAAGGTAATTACTGTCTTACTGCTCCCATGATAATTCTTGTTTAAAGATCCACTTTCATTGTGTAATGGTTGCCCATGTTTCAGCAAAGATTCCTACAAAACGTGTTGTTTCTTTACAGTGATTTTTTTTCAGCCTTTGTAATTTATGTTTCTAATAAGGGAAAGCTCTGAAATTACCAGAGATTGTTCTTACATTTTTTTTTTACTTTCAGTGAGTGTTTCCTTCCTAAATCCTTGTTAAAGTAACTCGTGATAGGATGAGAGGAAATGGCCTCAAGTTGTAGTAGGGGAGCTTTAGATTGGATATTAGGAAAAATTTCTTGGCTGAAAAAGTGGTCGAGCATTGGAACAGGCTGCCCAGGGAATTGGTGGAATCAACTTCCTTGGGGATGTCCAAAAACATGTGTAGACGTGGCACTTTGGGATGTGGTTTAGTGGGCGTGGTGGTGTTGGTTTGGTGGTTTGACTTGATAATCTTAGACATCTTTTCCAACCTCAGTGATTCTATGATTCTATTCTAGAAAAGTTTTTTTTTGAAAACTGCCTATAATTAACTTCTTATTCTGTTTCCCTTGCTTACTTATAATTGAATTTCTACACCTCCTAAAATAATTCTTTAGTATAATGTGCATGTGATTTGCTTTGCTCTGTCAAACTAATTAAAAGATTTTACACAACGAATGTTTTCCTACAAGAAGCTGTCCTTCAAATTAAATAATCACAAGCACCTTTGTATACGTGCAGTGTTTTCAAGTGAGCAATATATTTGATGTGTGGTATGTTCAGAGTTCTGGAGTTTTCTTGAAAGTCTTTAGCCCATAATATAAATCTTGCTCAGGAGTCTGCATATATAAAATGTGATTATCTCTCCATCATGGCCATGGCATTACAGCAACACTGCAGCGAGGAGAAAATCAGTGTTGTGCTAGATTTCAAAATTTCATATAGATAGGACCAATTTTGAGTAAAAATCAACATTTCAAACCTGTCTGTGAAGGAAAATCCCCAAAACATTTGACATTTATTAGCAATATTTCTTTTTAGATTTTATACGTGTAAGTTACATTTTATCATGTGCAAATAAAAGAATTAAAAATTTGTTTTGCAAGAACATAATAAATACCACTGAAAATGTTTTACTTAAGGCAAAACTGGTTTTTGTTTTTAAACAGTGCTGTATAACTCTACAGCAGAAAATGGCCCTGTGAGATCATTCGTAACTTATTTATACTAATATTTTTTTAAATATGTATATTGAAGGTCAGAGCTTTCTTAATTGAAATAACATTATGCATGCTATACAACTCATCCCTTAAATGCCTCTTTTTAGAAGATGACAAGTAACTTCAGCAGTCCATGTTAGTTTAACAGAAAATTAATACATTTTCCACTTTGGCATCCTTTTACATTTTGGTCCTCTTATTTTAACATCACCAGTTAATAAGAAGCAGTTTTTGTGTCTTATTTATATTTACACTGACAGCATGTGCTTAAAACATGCAAATGCCACACTTAATGTCACATTGTGAATAATTCATTGCAGCAAAAAAACTGTGGCAGCCCATCCATATTTCCATGTATTTTCAAACCAATCCTCTCAGATGACAACCAGAGAAGACAAGCAATAACCACTCATACTCAATTTTCACAGGCACCTGTTTCCAATGTCTGCAAATATGGAAATTCCTGTAAGCTCCCAGCTTTTTCTGCCAATGCTTTTGCTCTGAATTATAGATCAGCCTTACATGGAACACAGAAAACAACCAAAAATGGTCTCTTTTCAGAATTTGTCTGTTCTGGATCTCCCCCAGGTGGGAGAGAGACTTCTCTTTGGGAAGGAGTCTCTGGCCACTCAAATGGCAAAGAAAAAAATCTTAAGAAAAAGCTCACTGAGGCTTTTTATGACTCTGAGGTTATAACTGTAATGCCTTCACATTGTCTCTAAAGAAAAGTTTGCTGCAGCTTCACTCATTACCCCCTCACTAGGAAACATCTGGTTCATGTGTTCATGTGTGTCAGCATTGCCACTGTGTTTGCACCCAAATTAATGAGTGAAAACAAATCTGTAATGTTAGGACACTACAGTCTGATTTCAGATCAAATGTTCCTTTCTACTTTCTGAACCAATGTTTGTAGTATGACTAAGTGAAACTAAAATATTTTAAAATAAGGTGTCAGGTCTTCTCTCTGGGTGAAGAAAAAGGCATTTCCTGCTTGCTTGCTTGTTCCTGAGATGGAGCTTGTCAGCATTTTCCTCTGCTTCTGTTGTGGGAACAAAATTATTTCTCTTGTCTTTCTTGCAGACAACCAAGGGAAGGGAAGCTATTGCACACACACATAAAGAGCTGATAGCAAGGGAAGCTATTCCTGATTCATTCTGGGCAGTGGCACTCTTATTCTGGAATAATGTTTTAATCTTTATTCATTCAAGTAGCTTATTGTGTATGAGTAGAGAAACATTGAGTTAAATAGGAAAAGTGAGTTCCTTTCAGTGAAGTTTATCTCCCCAAACCTGTTCATGTCATGGGACCTTCCTCACTTATGTAAGGCCTTGTGCTCATATGTCATGTTATTAAAACTGCTGTCAGGGTTTCTTTCATTGAATATCTGCCAAGTTTCACTTTAGAGGAGCACTTCAGATAGAACAAACTAATGCAGGAAAAATCATATCCTTCAATTGCTTTTCCTGACAAGTTTTTTTGTAAAGCTGGAGGCAAAATACAAAAATGCCTTTTTCCTTCTTGCTACTGCCCATTTCTTTCATCCCTTCCTTCTTTATTCCCTTCCTATTTAAAAATGCCACTCTGGAGTGAAGTTTATACTTTAAGGGAAAGGTATGTAATACCTGAGTTGAGATTCTCATCCACGTTAAGTGGGCTTTTTGATCCGTGGGTGCTTAGCCTGGTGCACAAAGGCTCATTGGTCCTGTGCCCAGCCCACCTTGCTCTGGGCCTCAGGGCAGGGTGTTGATTCAGGGTGGGTGTGAAACGCCTGAAGTCTTGTATGATGATGCAATATCAGTCAGGTATGCTGACAGACTGCCACCCAGTCCTGCAGTATTTCACTTCTGCTTGGAAGCATTGGGTCAACTCAGAGTATCAGACTGCTTGTTAGCCTTTAAGACAGTCAAATTCTGAGTGTGACTTGAGCCCATACACTTTAAAACAAGGTCGATTTGGAGCCAGACACACATTTTCAATTTTTAGCATCAGTCATTCTTCTGGATTAGGTTTGGTTTGTAGGTTGCTTGGTTCATTTTGTATTTCCTTGGAAAGATGCACTCTTTACTGAGGAGGATGTCCAAAATCACATCCTCACACAGATCTACATTCAAAAATGAAAATGTTCATTAGGTTTATCCTACTGCTTTTGTTCACCACTCACATTTTCTGTCTCATACCCATTATGTCTGTGTGTTCCTTTATGGAAGCAAAAGAAGAATGCGGGAAAAGACTCATGTATGTGTACAATTGAGGTGACTGATTCATGCAGGGAATATACTTGATTTATCAATATTCAATACCAAACAATCAATTCCAATTTCAGAGCCTTAAAAAAACAACAAAAAGAACTGACATACAGATAAAATATGTTTTTAACAAGTTCTCAGAATATTAGAATAACTTTTCTCAGTAAGAAACAAGATAGAGGCAAGTAACACTGTTTCTATTAAATTTTTCTGCTTTTCCTAGTTAAGTTTTCTTGATTTGCAAGACAGAAGTGATAATCCCAGCCTTCTCTAGAAGAATGAAAATCTGTCAGCAAGATTTGTTCTCCTTGCAGCAGGCAGCTCTTGCAGGAGAGGGTTAGGTAACCTGCCCAAAGTGGGCTTTCAGCCCCAACATCCTGGCACACCTTGCATTCAGAACATTCCTGCTGGCCAGAGTAAATGCAGGTGTAGGAGAAGGTTACAGTACTGTAAATGTGAGTCTGGCTACCTGCACCTTTCCATTGGTCTAAGGGCAGGTTTCTGTTATGATAGGAGCCTAAACGTTGGTCCTCAAGTCAGCAACAGAGTCAGCACCCAGGAGAGTCTTTTCAAGAATATTCTATTTGAAGTCATTCTTATTTCAAAGAACGGGAAATCACAATGAATTTTCTGGATGGTTTTGGGCAAAACATATGAAAGGCATTTGCAGCACTTTTGCATTTCTTTTTTCCCCTCTCTTCAGGTACTCTCTCTAACATACACTTGTTGATGATAAGTTGGTTTGCTTTATGATTTTATAATGACTTGTGTTGGTTTTTTTTTTTCAAATAGGAGTTCAAAGCCTGTGCATTGCTTACTGATGCTCAGCAACATCTTAAACCACTTGTAACTAGAAGTAGTGTAGGCCCATTATCCTTGGGTAAATTACTTTGCTGTAAATTGGCAACCTTAACTCTATTGAAAGTACATCGATTTTAACGTCAGCTTCCTAAATAACAGTTCATATTCTCGCTTGAGCATTAGAAACTCTGTTTTTTTGTAATATAAATTTTCATAAGTGAGACATGAAATTCACCCACTCAGAGGCTTAGAATGATCCATAGGCATCAAAAACTGTTACTCGTTTTCTACTGGTCGGCCTTGGACTTTGCAGAATGTCTGTTCTGCCTGAAAAATTGTATGACAAATAGTAAGATAAGGGATAAATCCAATAAAAAGCAGAGTATTAAAGAGGAGAAATTAAATACACAATTTAGAATTCTGTTTTGGGGAGGGTGTGGTATTTAGAATTAGCCTTTTTAAGAAGGTGAATATGTCAACAATTGGAGAGGCTGAGATATCTGTATAAAAAGGAACATATATATTATTCTTACCTGCAGAAGAATTGCAAGATAGTTCGGGAGAAGAAGGAAAGGTAATAAAAAGAGAGTAGTTAATATACAGAGAAAGAAAAGTGAGAAGACAGAAGTTTTTTAAGTTTATAAAAATGTTAAATTTGACCCAGCGTATGAGAACACTGGAGGAATTTTTTTGCCTGCCTGGACACAAACAGAGCAGCTCTTAGTGTCTGTGAAAGAAACAGACTGCAGATCTGTGAAATGAATGTCTGCAAAAGCAGAGTTCAAGTTATACTGAAAGACACAACAGGACAAAACTTCGTAGAAGAATCCTGCAACTAGGACTTGTTATTAGAATGCTCAGCTTTTAGTTTCTGCCACTGGTTCTGTACTCTGGGATTCTTTGGGGTGGAGGATAAGGTGGCAATTTTACTTGTTCCTGATGTATTTCTTTTCTATTCAGGTTACACATTTGTTTGATAATGGAGGGACTGTCTTCTTTGCTATTTTCATGGCTATTTGGGGTAAGTACATTTTTATTTGTTTTGTACTTTTAGTTCACCTGATCCTTTCCTATGATTACTGGGTAAAGGGAGATTATAGCTTGATAACATTTAAAGAAGGATTATTATTTTGACACAAACTTTTTTATCCTTATTCAGCTTCAACTTCTATGCTAGTCATGACTTCCTATATTGTCTTAAATGTGTGTAAGCCTGAATTTTATATAATCCTGACTGAAATCATTTTTAGAGGCAAACATTTAGGTTAATTTACAGGTCTGGAGTCAATATAAAAATCATGTTTTGTGGAGGATCCTTACAGAATACATGAAAATTATTTTATGGGAGATAATTAAAGGGTAGTATGGGAAAGATTTTATGTTAAATGCCTACTGAAGTCCCACTACTTATATTTAAATTCTCAGTCTGAATATTTCATTGCATTTGCACTGGTACCCCATGTGACATGTTGTGGGGCACAAAGCCAAGCAGGGTGATATCCACAGAGGCCACTGTGAAAAGGACTTACTTAGAACAGTTTTCCCTCTCTTTGAAGTGTAATAATGCCACACAAGGCAGTTGTAATAGTTCCAGCCTGAAAGATGGATGGAATCAGCTTTCACTGAAACTAGTAGTATTTTGCTGCCAGAAAGTAGGGAAGGCTGGTATTAGGACAAGAGATAATTAATTTTACCAATATAAATGTTTGTTTGTGTAAATCCTGAGAAGGTAACGCCAGTTCATGTACATACAATTGTCTGAATTCAAACCAGAGTTTTACAGTTTTTAATAGAATCAAATGCTGCACAACATTTTTATTTACGTAAGATGTACAGATAAGCATTAATGATTCTAACTTAAAGTGAAGGATGAACAAATGTCACAAATTTTGGAGGGCTGGTAAAAACAAAAGACAAATATACAAACAACAGCAAAACATCAAAGAGAAACATAAGCATATGCACATACATACAGAAATCATAATTAGATTGTTAAGAATTAATATGATATAAATGTAACTGAAGGACACACTTTGCTTGCCTCAGTGATTTTTCTTCATTGGCTCCTGATCTTTCTGTTACAGCCTTGCAATTACTAATAATTAGTTTAATAAATTCTAAAAATATATTGCACTTGATTATACTGTTACTAACACAGGCAGTAGTTTTTTACTACCAGTAATAAACTGGTGGTTTCATAGCATCTCTTAATCTCTGTCTTCAAGTTCTCCTTAGAGAGAGCTCTTTCAATTTGCAGCTGAGGCCAAGATTCAAGTGTAATAAGGAATTTTGCTTATTTGCTACTGCTTTACCATTACCAGGAAAAATGGCATAATATGTGCTAAGGAAAATGAAAGCTGAACATTACATTATTAATTTCAAGCAGCAGAGAGATACTCTCACCTAATGCAGGTGAATGTGTCTCAGATTTTCAGTCTGCTATCTGATGTGCTGGATACAGTGCTAGAAATCAGGTTTTGGTTTTGCTGGGAAGTGATCTACAGTCTCCACACCAAATAAAGCATTTTAACAGTCATATTAACAAGCACATATCCTATATGAGTAGTTTTTTTCGCTGCACTTCATTTTGTTTATTCTGTGCCTTTACAGGTATTTCTTTTTCATGTTATTTTTTTTCCATTTAGATATGTCTGCTAACTGCAAACAGATAAACTACACAATTATTTGTATTATACTGTCATCATTTTACTCTTTAGCAGGACAAAACTAGACCATGCTTTTTAGGATATCTATATAGCTGGCATAGAGAATTCCTTTCATGTAAAGATTAAGTATTTTTCCTGTCTAACCTCTACCAAAACCTATTCCATCATTTCTACAGATCTAGCCTGAAATGCAAACAAGACATCAGTTTGACAGAGGAATAGCTTGTCATCTTTTTTTTCCCCATCAGTAGTGATTTTAAGTCTGTGTCATCATAGGCAAAGGTTAAATGTAGTCCATGTGACTCAGTAGTTCCATTCTCCCCAGCAAACTTCCATCTCTGAGTAATCCAAGTAAATCTAATACTTTTTGTCGTATTCACTGAGGACGGAACAAATGTAGAGCAAGGAAAATAATGTCCTGAGTCATTTATCAGATAGAAATCATATCTGGACAGAACAGTTTCACCTCAAGATGGTTAAAATTGGTATTATTTTTTTAATTACTATTGCTGCTAAAACATCATTGCAATCCTAGTCAACTTTTGCTGCGTTCTTGACTGAGTTACACAAGGCAAAAATTTACCTAGATGCTGTTTGTCTGTATTGTTTCCAAGAAGGCTGGTATAATATCCTTCCAGGAAAACCATCCGTTGATCATGTAACTACAAAGTACAAGAGAGATGCTCTACCCCTGGGCCCTCCCTGTTGTGTGTTAAGTGTGTCTTGTGATTTTCCACTTGCTTTCCAAACATGGTTTGCACAGCAAAGGCTGTAAGATAACAGCTGCCAGGTCATTTGGGGAAAAAAAAGGAAAGGGTGTAGATAACAGGTGAGAATATAATCTGTAGATAAGAGATGAGAATATAACCTGAAGTGAATATTACAGCGAAGGGAGGGATGATGCAATGTCAGCCATAGGAATGTCATAGGATGAGCTCCCTGTGTTGTCTTCCTCAGCCTTGTCTGCTGTGCTGGTGTTGCCATGTGACACACGTCCAAAATGGGTATCATATGGTCCAAGTGAGCTGTCTAAGTGGAGAACTGAAAGGATAATGTAATTATTTTTTAAATATTGGTTGAAATATCCTTATCCCCATACTCTGGTTACCTCATGGTTTAGTTCAGCAGTTCCTCACAGCTAAATCCAGTTAACCTCTTTCTTGCATATTAGGGAGCAAAAGATGAAGGCATTGATTCACAGTCTTCTGAAGATAACATGTCCTCCCAGTCATGCCCCTTCAGCACTACACGGGTGGTCACCTTTCAAAGCTAGTTTCTAATCTGACATTCTGGCAGTTTTCAGCTCTTTGTATTTAAACCAGAAAGGGTACATTGCCAGAGTTTTATTATATGAGAAAAAAGTGTGTTTAGCCTCTCAGTGTTTGTTTAAACATTTAAAAATAAAGTCCAGGAACATAATATAAATGTTTGGAGACTGTGTGATCGCACATTAATACAACTTTATACATATTCATTGAGAAGATAAAAGCACTCTTCCTTTTAAGCCTCTTAAAAATATTTGTACTCCTAAAAACAGGTATAGTTTAATCCCTCATTCTGTAACTGAAGTTGGGTGAGTAAGGATGATGGCTTTTTGTCAGTTAATCAAAGTTTGAGAGAGCTTTTGAGCTACAGTTTTGAACTTGCTGGGAATTCTTTGAACAGGTTCACTGATACTAGATACATTTCCTTATACTTCAGAGGTTAAAATAATAACTTGGAGGAGACATAGAGTTAAGGGCATTGTGAGTAAAGCTAAAATTTAACAATAATAAAGTACTGTCAGTTGAAACCTAGTTTAACTGGTGATGACTGTATAATTCCTAATAATTCAATAAGCTTTTGCTTACCTGGGTCATTCCTTGTATCATCATAAAGCCGTCTGTGGGAAAATGACTCAGAACTTTTCTTACCCCATATCAAATACCCAATCAGACCAATGAATATAGATCCCAAAATGGCTCCTACAGTGACACCAACTATTATTCCTACTTTGTTGGTTTTCTCTAGGAGAGAAAGAAAGAAATGAGACACAGTTCAATGAGAACAATAAATGTGTATGATCAAATACTTCACTGACTGTATCGCAGTCAAAGGCTTTGGGGAATGAAACTTTGCACCCATGATCTGAAACACTTTGCAGACTGTGACTAAACCAGCATCTCTGCAGAAACTCTCTGCCTTTGTAAAAGAAAACAAACATCTCTGTCCTTGATTTTCAAGGGAATAACTGAGTGTTGGTGTGTGTGTTTTTTTAAAAAGGCTAAATGAGTTTTTAGTCGAAGAAAAAGGGTTCCAGGTTTAATTACAGAATCAAGCAATATAGTTTTATTTAAAGAAGTAGTCAATAATCACTCTTCGAATGTAATAATTTGTAAGTATTTAAGCCAGCAGTTAAAATTGCTGCCTCTGAATTTCAAGTGATTGAGTAGCAATTTTGAGTATGCAAGGTAAGGAATCCAGTAACACTTTCTGCACCTGTTCAGTTAGCAGGATAACTGCATCCCTTCCAAGATTTTCCTCAGATTCATAAAATTTTCCTTCAAGGTATTCTGTTTTTCTTGGAACTGAACTTTTCTTGAAACTTCCTTTTCTGTCATGTTACCATGTGCATGGTAATTAATAAAACTGTGATGGGAAACATGAAAGTCTGATGCACCTTCAGTTCTTGGTACAAATTGTACTCACCTGGCTATGATGGATAACCTTTCAGTCCTGTGTTTAAAACTTGAAAGCTAATTCATGGCGAACAAATTACAGTGTCTCCTAATCTTTTCTTTTGCTGAAGACCAGATTTGGAGCAGCAGGATAGAAAAGTGGCATGATAATTTTATTCTCCATTGTTTTCCCACGCATGCTCTACTTGATAATAAAATGCACAATGAGTAATTCCTTTGGAACTATTTATAAGAAATCATCTTTGGTAGCAAAAGTTTCTTAACTGAAGTAAGTTGACATGATACATGTTTTAAATATTATTTCTACACATCTGCTTGAAGGTCCACTGCAGTGTGAATGAAGAATACCTGTAATTGGGTTCCCCCACTCTTTGAAGTTTTGAACAATAAAACAGCAAATCATTTTAAAAACCATTTTTAATTTTGGGTGAGTTTTAGTTATAGTCTGTGATAGGTCACCTAGGGCTCAGTTTTGGGGCCAGTCTTGTTTAATACCTTATCAGTGATCTGGAGGAATCTGTAATCTCAAGACTACAAGTTGGGTAGGACTGTTGATCTGCTTGAGGGTAGGAGGGCTCTACAGAGGGATCTGGACAGGCTGGATTGTTGGGCCAAAGCCAATTGTATGATATTCAACAAGGCCAAGTGTTGAGTCCTGCACTTTGGCCACAACAACCTCATGCAACGCTACAGGCTTGTGGAAGAGTGGCTGTAAAGCCGCCCAGCAGAAAAGGAGCTGGTGGTGCTGGCTGACAGCTGGTTGAATATGAGCTGGCTATGTGTCCAGGTAGCCAAAGAGGCCACCAGCATCCTGGGTTGTACAGCAATAGTGTGGCCAGCAGGAGTAGGGAAGTGATTGTTCTCCTGTGCTCAGCACAGGTGAGGACACACCTTGAATCCTGTGTTCAGTTTTGGGCCCCTCACTGCAAGAAGGACATTTAGTTGCTGAAGCATGTCCAGAGAAGGGCAACAAAGCTGGTGAAGGGTCTAGAGCCCAAGTTGTACGAGGAGTGGCTGAGGAAACTGGGTTTGTTTAGGCTGGAGAACAGAAGGCTCAGGGGAGACGTTCTCACTCTGTACTGGTACCTGAAGGGAGGCTGGAGCAAGGTGGGGGTTGGTTCCTTCTCCCAAGTACTCAGTGACAGGATGAGAGGAAATGGTCTTAAGTTGCACCAGGGGAGTTTTAAATTGGATATTAGGAAAAATTTCTTTACTGAAAGAAGGGTCAATCATTGGAACAGGCTGCCCAGGGAAGTGATGGAGTCACCATCCCTGGAGGTGTTCAGAAAACATGTGGACATGGTTTAGTGGACATGGTGATGCTGGGTTGACAGTTTGACTTTATAATCTTGGAGATCCTTTCTAACCTTAGTGATTCTGTGACTCTATGATTAATTCACATGTCTTGTGAAGCTGCCTTTTCAATGAAAAAAGGTTTGATTTCAGCATTATAATTTTATCAATCCCATTGGACTTCAGTTCGATACTTACCTTCATTCGCATCTTCTGAATTAGATGATGTATTAGAAGTGTTACTAGAGTTCTGATTCTGCTCTGTTGTCTGCTGAATGGGTTTTAAGTTTGTTGTGTGACTGTCCTGAGTCACCATGGGTGATGTCAGAGTAATACTGGTGGGGAACAACGTGGTGGCATTGATTGATGAGTTATCACTGGGGAGCACTGCAGCCGAAGGGGCGCTAGAGGTGACTGTGAAGTTACTTGGTGATGCTGTGGAAGTAGCTGCATCAGTTTTAGTCATTCCAGAAAAGTTGCCCATGGTTGTAAATGTTGCTAAAGACATTGGGATTCTGGTGAAGTTCGTGACAGAGTTAGTTATTCCACCTTCCGATACCATAGTGACGTTTGAGGATACAGTGGTGCCATCAGTGGGCTTTGGGGCTGTGCTGGGCGGCCCATTGCTCATCTGTCTTCTGTTTGTTACAACTTTTTTGGCACTGGCAGATGTTGGTGCAGCTTGGCTGACAGTAGATGATTTTATGGCAGTAGTCATACCCAAAAGGAATCTGTGTGAAGTTGTTTGCTCTGGAGGCTGGTTGTTACCTCTAATGGAGCTATTTCCAGTAGTTGTTTCACTTCCTGGACTGTTCTCAGTGTTGCTTTTGTCCCATTGCAGACTTAAAAGCAGGAAAATGAAAATCATTCCATAGGAGAGTTGCATGGTGTTGACTTCAAAGTTTGTTGCCTTATATAGAGAACCTGCAAGAAATTCACTTTAGTCTATTATTTCATTATGCAAAGCAAAGCTTCTCAGTTAAGACCCAAAAAAGCTGGTAAAAAAAGGTTTCTGTTACACTACAGAAGCCTCAGGAGTTTACCACCAGTTGGTGGTGAAAACTTTACATTCTTGAGTGTTAATGACTTAAAGAAAGACCTAGCACAATACTGATGATCAACAAAAGGTTTTCGCTCAAGAAAATTCCATGGTTCTATAAACAGACCTCACACTCAGAGAGGAATAATTCAAAACCACTTGCTACAGAATGAGGTAATGAGACATACCTGGATGGTGTGCTCAAGGCAATGTTTTATGGGCAGGCAGCAGCTCCAAGGGCATGCTGAAGAGTTATGCTCCATCACAAAGAAACATAATTGTTAAAATTAGCCTTGAAAGTTGATGGATAATGTTTTGGGACCCTGAGCAATGAGTGTCATATGAATGCTGCCAGGAGCAGACTGAAAACTGAATCAGTTTGAATTTGTGTGGAAACTTCTTTTCCTATATGAAACTGAAAGTTATATGTTATGCATTAATTTTTCAAATGTTAGATTGAGACGGATGAAGAAAACTCATCTTCAAGTCACTTGATTATAGCAGGTATGCTGTTCAGTATATCCATCATGTTTTGACAGGGGTTGTGTGATTTTCTCCATGTGAGACAGGCTGAGATAATGCAGTTTTTAACTCCCACACATAACCTCTCAGGTGACAGCACAACAAAAAGTGTAGGTAAGTTCCATATTCAGCATCCTTAATTAACTAGGTGTCCGCATATGTGGGTACTTTACCACCTGAAGGAGAGGTACCACTGAAGGAAGGAACTATTTCTTTTATATTCAGGCTCCCCCCTACTGTCTTGTGGTTTTTCCTATGGGTGGGGGTTTTGGGGGGAGTTTTTGTTTTGCTTTTGTCATTTTTTTATTATTTTGTCATTTCATTTTACATTTTCCCTGGCTTCTTTGTATGTAACACTGTCAGAGCAATGGAAAGTGCATGTGCAACAGTAGGGAACAGTCAGCTGTGGGTAATGTTACATCAGTGGGTAGATGATAATTAAATACCATGTCATATCTCATTTTGGCTTTATTCTTATTCCTGTTGTGGTCTGTTCTTAAATGTTTCCTGTGTTAGTAGTTAGAAGGTGGTACCGTTATTTGAAACACATGTATTTATAAAATTCCATGTAATCTGCTTTTTAAAATGTGGTCCATTTCTCCACACTGCTTATTTCCCAAATTAAGGTCAGTTATATGGTGGGAAGGATCTATGCTTGGAAAACATTTCTAGCTATTTAGCAAAAAATCAGAGAACTGCTTGAGTATCAGCCAAACTCAGAATAACCACTTTGACCCCAAATAAGCAAGCCAAAGAAAACCCATTTGGGATTCAATTATCAGCTCCAATTATGTTTACAATTTGAATGATAGGCTGTCAGATGATGTCAGAAATGCTGTGCAATTTGAATATTAGATTTTGATTTGTTAGCTGCAAAAGTGAAGGAAAAAAAGCATTTGTATTTTACAAAGTTTTCAAACACATGATTCCATTTTAACAGTATTATTGTTTTAATTCACTGTCGTGGTCTTTTCTTCTTTGTAGTAATAGTTGTGGGTTTGGTCCTATCCCCTCTCTGGAAGGTCTGATGCCCCCTCCCTGGAGGTGTTCAAGGCCAGGTTGAATGAGGCTTTGTGCAGCCTGGTCTAGTGGGAGGTGTCCCTGCTCACAGCAGGGAGGTTGGAACCTGCTGATCTTTAAGGTCCCTTCCAACCTTAACCATTCTGTGATTCTATCCCTTAATTAATTAAAAGGCAGAGGGAATTTTTGCTCAATTCACTTTAACTGTAATTTTAATTTACAGAACCCTGTACAAGGGTCAGTATTCTTGCTGAACAGATTCTTTGCCATTTTTTCTGATTGGCTTACTTGTGTAATCTTCTTCAAGGGGGACCATAAAGAAGAAACCTCCTTACTTTAAAGGTTGTGTACTGTAGTTCTCGGGCTGGGAGGAACTGCTTCCTGGAAATCCTTTCGTTTGTAATAATTAACTCCTCTTTTTCTAGTGCAACATTAAGGTTCATACAGTTTAGAAAAACACTGAAGTTCTTCAAAGGTACTTGTTGCCTTTGGAGCTCAATATACAAATAGTGCTATTACAGTAAAACAGCTGTGCTAGAGATTAGCCAAAACTTGCAGAAGAGCTCAAACCTTAAATTACCTGGTCAAGTAAGTGTTTAAGGAAGCTATGAACAGATTATCAATAATAATAATTAAAAAAAGGTTTCACTGTTTGATTGGTATTCATGTTAGTTAGTGAAACTCAGTGTAGTAGACATAGCCTGAATTGAGTCAAAATTACATTGATAAGGGATTAGGATGCAGTTAAATTACCTAGATTAGCTCTACATGTTTTTAGCATGAAAAAAGAGGTTTTTACATAGGGTGGTCACCACCATGTTCCTTCACTCTGCATTTGTTTCTGTGCTGCTAGAATCAAATTTCATTCAAAACCTATTAAAGCTGGGGAGGAAAAAAAAAAAAGAAAGCCAACTCCAAAAATGAGAAGGCTAATACTTCCCCTTGGGTGAATGATGAAGAAATGTAGTGGCCCTTATTTGAGGAATTCACCAAGACACGAACGCAGTTTCCCATTAACATGACCCTCCAGCATGAACCTGAGTATACCCTGATTGTAGCTGTACTGGAAAATGTGTAGCCCAGTTGCAATAGATCTGTAGAGGTGCTAAGGATTTGATACTTACTCTTCCCGTATTTCTGGAGGGGTTTACTCTGAGTTTGCCACAATCTCTTCCCTTTGACTGAGCACCCTTGAAGGGCTGGCTGTGTGTTAGGCTAATCATGGAGCACGTCGCTTAGTGTGTAACGGGGTGCTCACTGGTGTAAGCCAGAGGGCAACAAGTGGAGGTGATCAGGAACCTTGCTTTAAAAAGCACACTCTTGATGTGGATTAAAATCCTAATATAGGCACAGGCATGTTGAAGAGGCTGTGGTTATATGTCATACAGAATTTTAATTGAAGTAAAATTGAAAAAAGGCTGCAAAAATTAATAAAGATTAAAATTGCCTTACAGCAGAAAGTATTCAGTATGAAGCTACTGGTGTACATACACCTGCATCTGCACACCTACACTTGGGTGAAGCTCAGTCCCATTCAAGTCACAACCTCCCTGGGTCTATGGACTTCATGAAGTTTGCATTGATCCTACATCTGGCTTTGTGTTTTCCTTAAACTGCTCAGATTTGCGCTAAATGTTTCTACAATACAAAGAAAATAATGTCCTAATAAATTCTTACATGGCAATTTTCATACACATATATATTCAGTGGTGTTTTAAGTATTTAAAAATAGATTTTTGGCATGATAAAGTAACGTGTTTTTGAACACAGCCCAGCACCTGCCCATGATAGGTATAATGTCTCAAAAATCTCTGCAACTGTCAATAAAAAACCATTTCAGCTTCTTATGGGTAGATGGTACAATGTTCAGAGCTATAAATTAAAAGGACTTTTTTTGCATGTCAGTAAATTGAACCTTGCACCGTTTCTCTCCCATCCAGTAGTGATTAGAAAGTACTTCAATTTATGTAGTAAACACTGCCATGATAAGCAAATTATTAATGGCACTTCTTAAGTTTCTTGTGGTCTGGAGTAACGTTCATATTTGCAGAGCTTTCATGCTTGCTGTGCTTTTTAAGACTCATAAAGCAGATTAATTTTACTTTTACATCCATGATCCAAAAATAGACTGAACAATTATCAAGTAAGATATGTAGAGTTGATGTTCTAGAATTCCAGAAGAAATGATAGCAAGTGATGGTCCCAGAAATGCACTGGATTTTTGCACCAGTGGCCTCTTGCTATGTATTTCAGACAGCTTTCAAAGGATGAAATACTTTTAAATGTAATGAGCAATGAATATTCAATGTTCAATCAAGTATTTTTTGTACTGAGAAAATAATTGTGACGTTTTAGTGAATTATAAAGAAATATAAATAAGAAGCATAAATAACCAGTAAAGTATGAATCTGAGTGAGACACTGTCATTGTTTATAGTGGCTACTTCTCTGCTTTAATGTTTGATTCAAAAAATGGGGTGTTTTTTCCAATTATTTTCTCAGAAATACACTCTAAATGAAATTTGGCCACAACAGCACGGATCACCTTCCTGAACACTACATAGAGCAAAAGACTTCAATTATTCATCAGATCCACTAATAAGCATGAAAAAACACCTCCGACTTACCTTTGAGCTCCACAAAATATGCAGGCATCTGTGGAAACACTGCTCTGACCCAGAGTGCAGTGAGTCTGGCAGGAAGAGGGGAGCTCAGGTACAATAACCGTGGCCGTGTGAGAGCGGTCGGGAACGCGCCGTCCGGGCGAGGCGAGGCAAGGTGGGGCAGCCCGTGCTGGGAACCAGCCTGACCGACTTCCCTGCCCTCAGGACCCAGCTCTGTCATTACAGAGTCCACCAAAATTGCAGTGTTTATGGTAAAGTGGGTAGGCAGTGCTTATTGCCTAATCCTTTGAAAGCCCCTGAACTGGTATTTCAGAAAGGTGCCTGTTTTCTGTAAACTACAGAAACTATTGTTCAGTGTACTATGCAACTATTAATTTGACAGAAGATAGCTTTGTGCTATCACAGCTTCCTACAGTACAGTGTGTGAGATGAAGACTGGAAAAGGTGTGTCTTCTACAAAATAAAGCAGCAAAATGAGTTCTGATAAGAAAAGCATGCTGCTAGAAGTGGGTCTGACCCTACCTCCAAATATGTTCACAGTTGCACATAAGATAATCTAAATTCAGATTTTTCTGGATGTATCAGTTGTCATTAAGTTTTACCTTGGTGTACATAACCAGCTGGGGATCTGAATATTACAACACTTACTTTAGTATAAACTCTTACTTTTGTATACACAATATTCAACTAAATTAAGAATGAGGAGGTCAGGCACTTCATATATAACTTTTAATATGCTGATATAGTCAACCTGTGATTTTGTTTTTATTCTTTAATCCTTTATCTATATTTATTCTAGGCTGGTATGTGGTGAAGAGTGACTCAGAAATGTTTCAGTATTGTGTGACTCTTTGAGTGGAATGCTATGATGTTGTTGTCTGTTTCCACTTTAAATTTTTAAGGCATCAAGTCTAAATACTATTGCATAACTTA
This sequence comes from Apus apus, assembly GCF_020740795.1. NCBI lineage: Eukaryota > Metazoa > Chordata > Aves > Apodiformes > Apodidae > Apus > Apus apus. Next base: position 5,632,212 of record NC_067286.1, read on the forward strand.
TCCTTGAGATAAGCGTTGAGGATACGGCATATACAGGAGATGTTTATATTGGAGCAACTAGTGGTGTTTTCTTGAAAACACTGCAGTGAGCAAGTGGAAAGTCTTCACTGAAGAAAATGGATCAAGTTCTCCTCTTTTTAATATCCCTTTTTTAATATCCCTTTTGGGGTAGTAAGTGATTTGTGTGGCATGAGGTGGAATGGGTCTGTGAGAAGTGGGAGGACAGAGTCTGATACTATGGGTTTGGTTTTCTTTGGAATCTGGTCTTCTCTGCAGTGTGTATCAGCAAGCTTCCAGATCACATTTGTTGCTGTGTCTGGGTGGACCTGCATCTAACAGACTGACCACAGGATCTGAAAGCAAGCACTGCAAATTTGTGTCTGAATTTGGATCTTATGCTGCATTAACCAAACGACAAGTTATATACTAGGTTCAACAGTACACACCACACCAGCATGCTCACATTATGGTGCTGACAAGCCTTTCTGATAGTTTTGTTGTGGGGTTTTTTGTGTTGTTTTTTTGTGGTTGTTGTTTGTTCTTAAAAGACTATTTGTATATATAATACTGAAAATAGCAAGACCTTGAATATTTAGGCTGCAATTTTGTCAAAGTGTATCTACCTTTCTGTGAAAGTCGTTCCTCTCTACTGCTGCCCTCAGCCTCAGCATGGGGCTTGGAAAAGTGCAGGCTCACTCTCTCTCTTATTTATTAGCAGTTTCATTCATCTGGTAGGAAAAATAGAAACTGTTTACTTGAGTGACTTAACACCTAATGGAAAATGCTGCTTTTGAGACTTTGTTCTGACCTAAGTTGTTGTGCACCTGCAGTGTGGTGCCAGGATGCTGGTGCTGAGTCCTGGCCTGCTGTTTCTGGAAGGCAAAAGCCCCAGCAGTGAGGCTGAGTGCCAGCAGATTCAGAGCTGTGGCCCTGTGGTTCAGAATACTCCAGGAGTAGGAGATGAGGCTAAGCTGGTTTTCAGCTGTAAGCCTGTACTTCCTGTGGCAACTTCAGGAGATCCTATGAGGAAGAGAGCCAGGAAGTGGCTAATGACAGTTGCTGTGTTATATCTTGCTGTTTTTCTTGAGATCTGCATGGCCTTTTTTCTTTCTTTTCCATAATTAAAATGCAGTTGATGATTTCCACAGCTACAGTCTTTCTAGAGTTTTGGAAAAGAAGGAGAGCTGTATTAACTTACGACTGGGACCTCATAGACTGGGAAGATGAAGAGGTAAGACTAAACAGCAGGAAACTTGTAAATCAGCAGGATTTAAGTGTAAATACCAGTACATATTGTATGCCAGTAATCTGAATTTGTCATATTTTCATTTGTAACACTAGCTGCAGAACAAACAAGTATACTTGAGACTATACAAGGATACTTTGTCCTATGCAACTGGCATTTTAATTCCAAATACAATTCTGCATTTATTAAAAGTACAATTGAAAATTGGAGTGGAAATACTCCCTGTACAGAGGCCAGGAGCTGCTGCTGGTGTCAGCACAGATGCCTTTCAGTTCTGTGGTTTCTTAAACTGTACATTTCGAACCCTTTATAAAAATGGGACTAGGACAAGCGGAGGGACAGGAACTAGATTTTATAGCCTTCCAAGAGGCATAACTTATCATTTAACATTCTGTTATCAGCAATCATAAAACTGTATTATTGCTTTACTTCTTAAATCACTAGTGAATATAGCTGTAGTTTAACTATATTGGTGATTCAAATGCTATTAAGTTAATATAGTCTTTATCGTTACTTGTTTTATTGCTTTACATGGGTGGTGTCTTTCAATAAATGGTTTCATATCACAAAAAGCACCATCATAACTGGCATTAATTTGTTGTTTTCTTATTGATTTCTGCAGATAAACTACTGTTTCAGTCAGTATTATGACCCGTGATCATTTTTAATACCCTCATATTGTGGGGAAGGCTTTTACAGTTTCTATTCTTTGTTGGTCTTTGGCACTGTTTCTAAGGATTTTCAAAAGAGCAAATTATTTGGATATTTGGGTTGGAGCATTATTTTTTTTAAAAATTATCAATATAAATTTGGTACTTCATAGCATATTTGTGTCTGATTTTTGATACTTCACTGAAATAAGTAGTACAACAAATCTACCTTGTAATTCCAGGAAGAGCTGCGCCCCCAGTTTGAAGCTAAATATTCCCAAGTGGAAAGAGTTAACCCAATCACAGGAAAACCTGAACCTTTTCAGCCTTTCCCTGATAAGCTCAGTCGACTGATGGTGTCTGTCTCAGGAATATTCTTCATGGTAATGTTTAATATTATTGCAATTATTGTTGCCTTTAATCTTACTCTAATGTAAATAGTAACACAAGTCATGAGTGGATTCGTTACACTTAATGGATTTGCATAATTCAGGCAAAACTGGTTGTCTCAGTCTTACTGCTTGTTTGTGGATCTTTTCCTGTTAAAATATGTAGTATAGTTAGATTGTAAAAGAACAGTACAGAAATGTTTTAATTCAGCAATCTAGTGGTTTTGTTCTCTCAAAGTCTGCTCACCAAAACAAACAACAGTCTTTAAAACGCTTGTTAATATATTAATTCAGTGGCAATTATTTCAGCTATGGTTTATTTTCTTCTAATATCTCTATTCATAAACCCTTACCTGTAGATTTCACTGGTCCTCACTGCAGTGTTTGCAGTTGTTGTGTATCGTCTGGTAGCCATGGAACAGTTTGCCTCTTTCAAGTGGTATTTCATCAAGAAGTACTGGCAGTTTGCAACATCTGGCACTGGAGTCTGTATCAATTTTATGATCATCATGTCACTCAATGTTGTAAGTCTTCTTTTAAAGGGAGGATTTAAATGAGCAATTTTTACGAGGTTATGGAGTTTACTGAATGTCAGATACATACATGTTCTTGCTTATTCATCTAGCAGTGCCTGAAGCTAGTATTTCAGAGGGTTTTTTCTACTTAATTTGTCACTACACATCCTTGCTTATGTCACCAAGTCACACTTGTACAGCCTACTGTTTGCTACATTGCCATTTTGGTTGTTTACATCAGCTTTTACAATATACCTCTTCTCTAAATGGAACTACTATTATCTTCTTGGCTATAAATTTTCTTTCTGTTTTTGATTAATTGATTATTAATTTCAATGCAGCGTGCACAGTACTAGAATCACTGTGATTGATAGATTATTTCAGTTGAAGTTTTTCCTGTCGTGTGACAGCATGGCTTTAATTTTTTGCTGTGGTAGCAAACACTGATATAAACTCTCTTCCTTCAACTTAAATGTAATTTGTCATTTTTCACAAACAAATAAAATGAAGAATAGCACATTGTTTGCAAATGTTATCTTTTAATTCTGTTAAGGAGATTGTGGATTTGCTGCAGTAAGAAAGCATTCTCCCAAACAGACTGTCATGTATTTTATTTCTGTTACTATATATGACCATTCTAAGTCATAAAAAGTACATTCAAGTGGGAAAGCATGCTAAAGCTATTGAAAACAACTTGCTATTAATAGTAAATACTCAATAATTTTTTCAGAGTTGGTAACTACCTTGGGCTAAGTGTCATTTAAAATAAAGACTGGAGATCAGCAATACACAAACAGATAAGGAAGTTTGCAGTAGGAGGCTGAGACTTTTGCCTAGTTTTAGATCACATAGGTTCCTGAATTTAGAGGAAAAGCATCTAACTGGTCATTAAGAGAATCATTGGTATCTTAACGCTTCTCTTGACCTATTTGCTCTTTATTTATCTTATTGTATGTTTAATGTATATATGTATGTACATACATTTACATGGATAAGAGAACAGGACTAAAGTAGTACAATGAAGTCTGTATAGGAAACTATACATTCATGAGTAACTAGGATATCATCCTCCCTTCTCTGTCCAGATGCCTTGATGCTGCAGGATAACAGAGCATCCATGCTCTACTTACACCATCTCTCCTTTCTGTTTTAGGTCTATGAAAAGGTTGCCTATCTCCTGACAGACTTGGGTATGTGGTTCTTTACTAGTAGTTCTTACTACCTGCAGGATATACCCTTATAATTCCCTAAAACAGAGTTCTAAACTTCATCTGTGCTTAGTGCCATACTGGCAATTCTCTAAGCAAATGAGAAATAGCAAATAAATAAATTACATTATTATTTCGCTAAGGAAATAATAATAAAATTATTATTATACTTCTACTTCTTTGTTTTTTTATGCTTTATAGCATAAATTGAAAAATCTGTCATGTTATAATGGAGCAAAAGTCAAAACATACTCTTTCTTCGAGTGCTAAAAGGGTGTTTTTTTCCATTCTTCCCAAGTGCTATGTTATTTTTTTCATTTTTTTTTAATCTGAATTTTAGTATTGAAAAATAGGTTAAGAGAATTACATTGTCCAGGTTAAAATATTGCCATAAAATCTAATCTGTCACATTAACAATTTACACTGAAGCCCCTAGTCACGATGCAATCATGGAGATGAAGCTTTCTAGCTTATATAAAATAAAAAGACAGTATTTATGATCTCCTGCTATGTGGATATATTACTTCTTAGATTTTTTCTTGACAAGCTCTCTTTTTAGCCTGTGTCAACATTATGTGGTTGATCCCGTCATAGTTTAAAAAACAGCTCCATAGTTTAAAAACAAGGTTAAATGTGCCAGCTCCCTCTTCTGGTTAACGTCTTGAAGAGCATGTATTAAACACCATGCTCAGGACTTCATAGCGATTCAGGTAACAGGCAGTTGAAAAGGTTAGAAAGATTCAGAATGTACAGTCAACTTATTAAAATTATTAAAATATTTTAAAGTAATTTTTCAGATCACACTTATTTGTATTCCTACTTAACTCTTTTAATATATTATATAGTTACAGACCAGGAAAGAAAATAATGATTTCACCTATGCAAGCTGGTGGTTGCTCACTCCACCTCCTAAGGTGTTTTATATCAAAGGACATCTTAACTTCTGGGAACAAGCATCCATATGTAAAGCTAATATCCTGTACATGCATATGCTAATTTAGTCATCAAAGTAATTAAGTAGTACTAGTTTTAACTGGAAAATCCAGGCAGTTTAGACTTCCAACTCATATATATGCTTTAAAACTTTTACCAACATACTATATTTATTCCAAGTTTAATACATGCATCAAAGAAATTTGAAATTCTAACTACCCAAAAATTAATTCTAATCATTATCACTGAGTTCTAATTCAGACAGAAGTCATCTTCTACAAACTGTAAGGAAAAACATCCAGGAGAGTGCAGTCTCACTCAGAATACTTGTAGCCCTACTACACATTTCTACATTTCTTTCAAAAAAGAAAAAAAAAAAAAGAAAAAAAAAAAAAAGAAAAAGAAAAACCTTCATCCTTTCTTCATGGAATTACAAATTGTTTAACACTTCACATGCATTATAATAGGGAAGTTTTGAGGATGAAGTAGTGGTTTTACAGAATCATTTAGAAGGTGAGATGCTTGGATGAGAAACCAAGGGGCTGTTGGTTGCCTCTTGTCCCTCTGCTTCCCTTGGCAGCCCCTGTCTGTTGCTGTGCTGATGCCAACTCTTTTTGGTTTTTGTTTGTTTTTTTTGTTGTTGTTGTTGTGTTGTTGATTTATTTTTTTAAATCAAGATACTTGTAGCCTTAAAATCAAAGAATAACTTGAAATTAAAAACTTTTTCATGGAAGTGGGACAGGTACCTGCCCAGAGTTGTGACCTATCCTATACCAAGGGACTTGTATCTCCTGTTTTCACATAGAACTAACATAGTCTGGGCTGGGGCAGTGATTTGTGACCTGCAGACTGAACACCTGGAGGGAAAAAAATGGAGTTGTAACCTGATGAGGCACCATGACTTGAAACCATTGCTTGTTTTGATCTCTGAGCAAAGTTAGGCATAACTCAATTTCAGTTTTTTTTAAATAATGGATATTGTGTCTTTCCACAGAGCATCCTAGAACAGAATCTGAATGGGAAAACAGTTTTGCTTTGAAAATGTTCCTCTTCCAGTTTGTCAACTTAAACAGCTCCATCTTTTACATTGCCTTTTTTCTTGGCAGGTAAGTTATCTTTGCTTAACTGCTTTTAAAGAGAAACTTGCACAGAGCTCCTAATCCTGTCTAATTTTATAGGTTCAAAAAAAATACAGTGACAGTTTTAACTGCAACATTGAGATGCAAGGCCATTTCTGAGGATAATTAAAAACAAAATTAATGTTTTTAACTGTATGTGAGGGATGGATCCTTGAAATCTTGTAGTTATGAAACTTGACAGTAAAAAACCTACTTGCCTATGTACATGACTCTCCTACTAAATGAGAATTCATTATCTTTGAAAATACAACCACTTCCTAAATGCATTTAGCCCTGCACTAATGGGCCTTAGTAATTTTTTCTTGTTGATTCCCCTTTGGTTACATTTCCCAGGATCCATTTCTATAAATAGTGCATAGTGTCTCATAGGTCTCATACAAAAATTCTGGCTCCAATTTCTGTGTCTATCTTTTGGGCAGAACATGAGACACTGGACAGGTATCATCTGCAAGGTATCACCTTGCTTCATCTTCACTTCAGTTTTGTTGTGATCAGACTTATTCCTGCAGAACCTACAGAGTATTTCAGAGTACCTTCCATAAAGTTTTATATTATAATTTCAGTTCAAGATTGTTTGAAAGAGAAAAACCTCTTGAAAAAGTGATATCTGATTGTTACATCCAGTGATCCATTTGCTGTGCAGTTTCTAAACTTCTCTTTTCTTTATAATCTCCTGTGTTTAGTAAGACCAGCCATGGCTGTTTTTCTTTCTCATATGTAACTTCCACTGAGGTCACTAAGAATTTTGCCTCAGTTTGTTATACAAAAATCTGTTAGATCTGTAAAAAGCATTGAGTTATGATTTTGGAAGTGATTTTATGCTTGTATGTCTGAGGGTGCAGTGCAGTGCACACTTGACGTGGGCAAACAGATCCCTGGGCTGCAGTAAATTCCTATGTATTGCAATAGCTTATCTTCAAAGAAGTAGATTAGAAAGTCTGAATATCTAACATCTAAAACCTCTGAAGCTATATTTTTTGTTTTGGACATAATAAAAGTTTAGGATCACTTGCAAAATGACGGTCCTTGTTTGCATTCTGAAACTACTGTATCTTACAGATACCAGATTTAAGCCTGTGTGATTTAATGGGTTTATATGTCATTACTTTGCTCAGTGGATGTTGTGAAGTAACTATTTGATACAGAGCGTTCCTGTAATGTCCACTGAGAAACAGAAATCTTGTTTTCCAGGTTTGCAGGTCGCCCAGGAAAGTACAACAAGCTTTTTAACAGATGGAGACTGGAAGAGGTAAGCAATCCTATTTTGTGTTCCTGTGATATTTCCATGAGTAAAATGCAAATGGCTGAATGATATGAATTATGTCCAGTTGGAAAGATTTCTTATGCCGTCTAAGTGCAGTGAAGAGTAAACTCTTATTTATAGCAAAGGATAGGAAACAGGAGATGTGTTTTTCCTTCTGCATTCTCCACTGTGCTGAGGGACTCTGCACAAGTCATGGGGTTCTTTCTTGACTCTCTCTTTGGGAAAAGCAGTGCATAGTTCCTTATGTGACAGGAAGGGCTAAGCCCTACATGACTGGTGTCTCCTGGGTATGTAGATGGGTGGAGAACAAAAATACAATGCCATCAGCTTTTTAATCAGATTCTTGAGTTTCTGCCTGTGTGAAAATATTTATTTAAAAGAAGAAAAATAGTATTTTCAAAATGTAGCTTGAAAATGTGTTAGAATTGCACCTCTCTTGATATCACTAGCATGCCGAAGGTAACTCTAATCTCTGAAAAACATGTTTCTTCTGTTGAACCTTGGTAGCCAGAAAGGAAAATACCATGACTTTGTAGTCTAAAAAAGTTTGTGTAATAACTAACCATTTTAATATGGCAATTTGAATAGTTAAGATACTGGTAGCAGAAATTCAGCTACTAGCTCTCTGTTCAGACTTAGGATATTACAAATGAAACACTGTTCCACTCTTTTGAAATGAATAGGTATGTATTGGTCTAGATGAAATGGACTGTACCATTTCTAACATACCTAGCACACAAAGCCTTAGCTTCAGTAACACGATCCAGTTCTCCAAGAAATAGTAAGTCTGAAGGTAGTCCAACAAAAGTCTGTGTTACTATTTATCTTCTTAATATTTCTTTTAATATTTCTAGCAGGAGGCTGGTGTTCTTCACCAAATGTATATGAGTATTTTCCATTCACCTTGTGTACATTAAAAGGATGCACTGATTTTAGCTGCTGATCTTCTTCCATTTCATTTCAGTGTCATCCCAGTGGCTGCTTGATAGATCTATGTCTGCAGATGGGAGTTATTATGGTTTTGAAACAAATGTGGAACAACTTCATGGAGCTAGGCTATCCGTAAGTTCAGATGTTAACATTTGTTTTACAAGCAGTGATTGCATATTAGTGTGATTCAATTATAGGGAAAAATACTTTTTCATCTGAGTGGAGGGCAGAATTTCATAATTAATTGAAATTCATTATCATCATTAATTGATGAAGACAGTGAAGAGCTGAAATACTGATCTCCAGAAGTGTATGTTTGTAAGCACATAAAATGGGATTCTTCAGCAGGTTCAAGTTTACATGTCTTATGTTATTACTTAAAACTTCATGATCAATGTTGATTTTCAACCTTCCCTGAAGGATGAAGAGAACTTGTTTGAGGAGCACTTACACAAGTCTTGTGTTCAGTAATAGCTCTAGAGTTCTTACTGAGCTCTACTTATTTGCTTTGTCTTTTACAGGATTAAAAATACAACACTTTTTACTTTTTTAATGCTCTTACTGTGAATGTTATTTTTCCTGTTCTTTATTTTATTTAGGCATGCAGGTAAATCCTAGAAAATGTCTATGCAAGCAAATCCCGTGTTCTACAAACCTTACTTGTAAAATGCCTAACATTCTACATTAAGACATAAACAAAAGAATAATTCAGAATTGAGAATTTTGGGAAGCTCTTTGAATTGTATGTTATATGATATTGTGAATACTGCCAGAAAATACCTAAGTAAACATTCAGGTGGAATTCAAAATAGGCCCACTTGCTTCAAAACAATACCAGCAAATATTGTAAATTACTGAGCAAGTGCAGGAAATAATGTTGTTTGTCTGCTAAAGTTTGTTACAGAATTGGTGGTCACGACGGAAAATGAAGAGAAGTGGGCAATTAATGGAGCATAAAATTTCTCTACCTCAGTGGGAAAAAGATTGGAATCTGCAGCCTATGAATCTCCATGGTTTAATGGATGAATACTTAGAGATGGGTGAGCAAATTTAGGGAGACGTCAGTTTTCTTAAGAAACTAGAACTGTGTTGCACATTGAAAGATCTTCTGCATTTCCAATTCCTAACCAGAGAAATTCCTGTCCAGTTTTGCAGTTTGGCTTTACCACCATCTTCGTTGCTGCCTTCCCACTGGCACCACTCCTGGCATTGCTTAACAATATCATAGAAATAAGGTTAGATGCCTACAAGTTTGTCACCCAGTGGCGAAGACCTATGCCTGCAAGAGCAACAGATATAGGTGAGAGAACCTAATGACTGTCAGGTGCCATCTCTTTGTTTTTCTTTCTTTCATGCAGCTTGACCCTGGAAATATTTCCTGCCTCCAGAGTGAAATTGATAGTGCGACCGACAGATCTCAATGACAACTGTCCTGTTAAACAAGGAAAGGGTACTAAATTGCTTAGCTAAGAGGACTCCTCCAATTTCCTTTTCATTTCCAATAGGGGATTCTAATGGTTGGAATTTTGACATCAGGCTAAATCATATTTTAGGCTTCTGATTTGTGCAACTCTAGGTCTAACATGCTATCCAAAATCAATTGAATTCAGAAATTAAGATATAAGGACTAAATTCACTTTTGATGTAAAACTGAATTAAATAAAAATAAGAAATCTCTTTCCAAAATCCACTATTTGGTCATTATAACCAAAGATTATGGCTGTAGCTTTGATGCTTAGCTATTCCTTCTCAGCAGGGTGTGCCCTGCTGTAAGACTTCAGTAAGTGTAGCCAGTGGTGGCAGGAATATGGGGACGTGGCTTAATCTTGCCTGACTTTTCCGACTGAGTAGTTCTTTCTCAATAACAAAGGAAAACTGTGTAACTAATAATGACTTTAATATCACTAGTATGATTTGTTTATAACTTAATTAGACTGTAAAAACCTGATGACTTCATTGTAATTTCTCTTATTTCTAGGTATCTGGTATGGGATTCTGGAGGGAATTGGAGTTCTGGCTGTTATCACCAACGCCTTTGTCATTGCCATTACTTCTGATTACATTCCACGTTTTGTCTATGCATACAAATATGGTCCCTGTACAGATCAAGGGTACAGACAAGAGAAGTAAGATACTCTCTATATATATACACCCCTATACTTCAGTGGAAGCACTCTCTTTCTACTTTCTGTGTTCACATATATCAGTAATATTTTAACTTTTACATCTGTGCAAAGCTTCACAGATGTTAAGTGCAAGTAACTCAGTCATTTCAGAGAGTCTGCAAACTCACTCCACAGTTACATCAATGGCAAATCATGTCTTCCCTTCTGAATGCAAACAGCAAAGGCCAATATACATCATGGCAGTTTTCAGACTTTTTCTGGATAAGCTTTTCTTCTTCGATAATTCTGGACTGTCCTCTCCCACTACCCACACACATATATGTGCTCTTGGACCATCTTTTATTGTAAGCCTCGTTCAACCTTGAACATCTCCGCCTGTTTCTCTTCAGAAATGCTTTCAGCCAAGCTATTTGTTTAGCCTAGCTCCATATATAGTGTCTCTTAGCTTCAAGCAAGATATCTGGAGTATCTTTGCACCACCAGGCTGGTTTCCTGCTCTCCAGACACTTAGCAATGTCTCTGAACTGTGGGTTCCAGTGTCTGCATTTTTCACTATCTGCCTGACCTTTTTACCTTATCTAAATGAATCACAGCACTCATGGGCATCTTGTCTTTCGTGTGGAGATTAGTGCCCTACAGGTGGTTTTGGTGGGTGGTTTTGGAGGGTTTGCTTGGTTTTGTTTTTTTAATATGGGCATCAAGGTTACCTCAAGAAAATGAAGGATCACTTTCCTAGTACTATAGCACAACTCCTGAGCACAGCTTACCTTCTTTATTGCACAGGAGGAAGGATAAGAGTGAAAGCCTCAAGGCTTGTCCAGCACTGCATTCACACCACAGGATCCTTCCTTCCCTCATTATTCCATCTCTAGTGTTTCAAAGTTAGAGGTATTATCTTCCTGTGGTGTCACTGGAAGAGAGAATTTAAGGACAAAAAGAATGAGAGAGGATAGGATGAAAAAAGACAGTAGCAGAAAAACATTAGTTCTTAACATGCACTACCCATTTAATAGAGAACTGTGTAATTCTGTTCCTTATTTTACCTGTAGTGATTGGATTTGTCCCAGGAAACCCGAAGGTTGAGGAGGTATAATAGGATTCCTGATGCATTTCTTTTTAAATGTCCTTTGCCTTTGAGAAGCCCCTTTTTTAGATTACAGGACAGATTTCCAGGAAGACGGCATGTCCTACGTGTCTCTGGTTTTCCAGGAACAGACAACAATTTCACTCCTACTGTCATAATTCAGTATTGTTAATACCAATATATTGTTGCCTTTAAGAGAGCTGTTTGGTATATATGCACTGTTCATTTCCTCTTGGTGGAAATTCTTTTATTCAACTCATAAAAGCTGTTATTTTGTGGTATATACTGCATGAGTGGTGGCAGATTCTGCAAGGATGTTAAATTACCCTCCTCTCTGCCTCTCTAGCCATCTTTCTAAGTTCAGTCATTTTTAGGAGACAGTAAAGAACACTTTAACAGCAATTTTTGGTTTATGTCTGCTGGTAGATCAGAAGCAAAACCACAAAAACTACTAAAAATAGATTTTTTAAACACTGTTATTCCTGAAAGAGATGTTTGTTTCTTTCCAATGAAACTTTGCTTCTCTCCTTAAAATTTTAGAGTTGCTTTCATACAACAGTATGCTCACAGTATGTGATAGAAAATGTTTACATACAGGATTATGCTGAATAACCACTTTATGAAGAAAGCCCTGACCTTTGGTCTTTTCTTTTCAGATGCTTGAAAGGATATGTCAATAGCAGTTTGTCAGTCTTTGATTTGAGTGAACTTGGGATGGGATACTCAGGATACTGCCGGTATGTTTTGGTGCTCTCCCTTCTTGTAATACAAGCTTAGAAGTTAATACAGACATTACATTGAAAGTCAGTGCTTAAGTGACTGGCAGAATAGTTTCTTTTTTGCCTGTAAAAGCATTGGAGTTGAGGTTTGTTCAACGTGGAAGTCTTAGGCAGTATGCAACACTAGCACACTGGAAACCTGTGTTCTAAGTTTTTTGAGGACTCTTGCAAGCCATATCTCTCATGCTTCTGTAAATTGTATAAATTGTTTCATTTCAAAGCTTCCCAGCTGCCAAGAAGGGTAAAAATTCTCATTTCAGTTTTGTTAAGCATCCAAGGGTCTATTCATTAAAACACACATTTAACATCTTTGTTGTGGGTCTAATTCAAGTCAAGATCCCAAACAGTTACGCAGAAATATACAAGAAATTCAGTACAAAAATTAAATGTGAAATTACATACTTGCACTCCTCCTGCTCTCAGGTTTAGTTTTACAGTGAGAGTTAGCTTGAAGTGACTGAGAAACTACAGAATCATGTTACATTTGTGCAGACTTTGTCTGGCGAATCCCAAATTCTTATAAGCAAAGACAAGAACCAATTTAGGGTCAACACGCTTGAACTTAACACTCCAAGGTGTCAGCTTTGTAGCAACAAAATAAATTGTTTGCTCTGAATTTTTTTGAAGCAGAAAGTGCCATCTTACAAGCAGCCCTATTTAATTGCCTGTGTTGTGGACTAAACTTCTCCTTTTCAGTTTAATGCTTTCACTTCGGTTTCTCTGCTTTTAGCCAGATCTGGGATAAACTAGAGAGCTCTTCACCATGTTCAGGTTTTTGACCCCAGGCTAACCTTCTCAGTTTTTTTTTGCTTGACAGGTACAGAGATTACAGAGCCCCACCATGGAGTTCAACTCCATATGAATTCACTCTGCAGTTCTGGCATGTCCTGGCAGCACGGCTGGCCTTCATCATTGTATTTGAGGTTAGTCATGGAAAGAAACAATTCCTTTCCTCTTTAAAGTCCAAGTGGAGTTTTTGCAGTAATCCCATAAATGAATTGTCAGTTTCATCGACTGGTTGTTTGTTACAGTCAAGAGAGAGGAAAAAAAATAGCCCTCCCCAAACCGTTGTCAGTCAGCTGCTTCAAAGTGAACGGATGAAGTGTGCACAGAGTCCCTCCAAAATCATATTTCCTTAGCTTTCCTCATCTCATACATCATTTTGGTTCCCAACCAAATCTTTCATGCTTTATTTAAAAAGAAGAAAGGCACCTTTAGAGTTATTAGAAGTTAAAATGTGTTTGAAAAAAATTATACATGTTTCTAGCCTAATATAAAAACAGCCATGTGTGTACTGACTTTGAAGAATGTTGTGCATACTGCCCAGGAAGCTGGTCGGTTACTTCCATTGCAAGCTCTTAACAAAGGCTTCTTGTAGGTATTGTTTACTGTGGTTATTCTAGCATATCCTGCTGTTACATATTCATCAAGGTTACTTTTTTACTTTTCAGAAGACTTCAGCATTTTCACATTTCTGGTAGATCCCTCGTTTATTCCTGTATCTCTGTGTGTGTATATTAAAAAACAAAGGAGCTTCTTTTTAGTCATTAGCTACAGACTTGGTCCTAGAAATTAATATTTATGCATCTTTGAAGCAATTATTTTTGTTCTTCTTTCCAGCACCTTGTTTTTGGAATAAAGTCTTTTATTGCCTACCTGATTCCGGACATACCTAAAGACTTGTGTGACAGAATGAGGAGAGAGAAATACTTAGTCCAGGAAATGATGTATGAGGCTGAACTGGAGCATTTGCAGAGAGAAAGGAAAAAGAATGGGAAACAGTATCACCATGAATGGCCTTAGTCACTACCATGCTGCAACAAAAACACTGCTTGGAAACTGGAGTGCAGTTACAAACTGAAGTCAGAGTCTGGCATCGGTGCGTGAGGTTCATGGGGTGTGGATGTTCTTGCTGGGCAGAACAGTTGCAGGCTTTGGTGTGAACTGGAAAATAGATGCTTCCAATGAAGAAAATGAAGAGCCTTACCCGTAACTGGTCTGTGGTGAGCACCAAGGACAACTGGCACTCAGGAATGTGCAGACAGATTTAAAAATTTGGACACCCTGGTTTTAAAAAAAGGCAATGAGTTTTCATGCTGCTTCTTCAAGATACTAACAGCATAATGAAACAAAAAATTACCTGTGAACTTACACATAAGGGCATGACTAAAATCAACTTAAATGATATCCACTTCTTCTACAGCTTCTGATTGCTCAGCTCCATCTATAATGCCTCTGAAGGAAAGAGCAAGTGTTGCCTTTGTGGCCATAACTTGATATCAAATGATCTTTCAGGCTTACTGTTTTGTCAGGTTTGTCCTAGTCTCTTGTTGAGATTGTGGATGTGGTCCTACCCTAAAAAAGGGGTCTGTGGCTGCTTAATATATACTATGCAGTTTGAGATTTGCACATCAGTGTCATTAATTTATCCTTCTAGTTGAAAACCAAAAATTCTAAATTCAAGGAGAAAACAGCAGCACTAAGAGAACACATCACATTGCCCACATTGCATCTATATTTGAAAATGACATGGCTGTTGAGTGGTCTTTCCACTGTTTTGTGCAGAAAGGCCATCTCCACACACTTCCAGGATAGAAGAACTGTCATTTTCATGCTCTGATGTAGCATGCAGATGTGTGTTACTGTTCCCTCTGGCCTGTCTGGGCAATGATTCCATGACTTCACAGAATGCTAACTTGAAATATTTCACACAGTGCAAATGATTCTGTCCTGAATATACAATTAACTCTTTATAGTATGCAAGCTTATGCAGATATATATCAGACATACAGTATAACATTATGACTTGCTTGTTCAGGGAAGAAGCAGAGCACTTTATAACAATGCTCTTATTATAACAGTAAATGTTCCCATAATGTGCACTTCTTTTATTGGCCTAAATAAGTCAAAGCATGGGAATTGCATCCAGGCAGATGGCAGTTATGTATACAGGTTGTATATAAATGCACACACACACACAGTGGTTACTTTTAGATTATTTTTATTGTTATTTGTATGCCTTCTTACAGTTTTGAGGGGCTTCTTTGGATAAAATCCCTATAAAAGTTAGATGTTCATGTAAAGAATCAAATTTCAGTTTTTCTGTGCATACAGCAGTGTTGCTTATGGTTATAGTCACATTTTGGTCTACTACTAATATTTCAAATGTGAGAAAAGATAAGCACTTAAACAATTTATACAAATATGCAGGGTTCACTTGCAGAGAAGAGAGTGGAGAAACAGTTACAGTCTTTCTGTTTCTCTGATAAAATTTTAAATAATGCTTCTCTGTTGGATAAGAAAAATTTTAAAAACAGTCAACAAAGCACAGGAACTATAAAAGCAGCAAATTTTAATAATTTTTTAGGGTTAATGCTTGAGCAAAATCACAGCTGACAGGTATGAATAGACCTAAATTTTTACTACTTCCCAATACCCTATTGAACCAAAAAGTGTGATTTCAGTATTCACTTGCATATATTACCCACAATTATTTTATTGTGCCATATAAAACTTTGAGAGTCAGGAGCCCATCAGAGTGGATGAGTAGGATCTTTTGTACCCAGGAGGCCTAGCATCATCAGACCTTAAGTTCTTCAGTCATTTCACTGTATTATTGAGACTTCTTGGTTAATTCCAGCTCTCTGTGACCAGACAAGGCAATTATAGGAGTATCTACAGTATTGCACAAAGGAGAAAAGAAATTGGAAGGTATGGTCTAATCAGGTATATTACCCAGTAGTTCTGTCATAAAGGGCTGGTGGAACTCAGCTTCCCATGTTTAGGAAAGGCTGTTTTGTTCCTTCAAGTTCTGGGTTGTGCATTAAGTTCCTCAGGAGTCCTTATCAGAAATAATTAATGCACTCTCCTCTGTGCTTATTGAATCACATAATTTGATTTAATTTCTTGTCTCTCTGTTTCATTCTATGGACTATCAAGCACTGTTTGACAGCATGAACCGTGTGTAGCAGCTTCTGTGTCTGTGCCATGTAATGATAGTACTTCAGTTCTTCAGAATGTCACAGATGAGCTCACTTTTTGAAGTTTTCTCTCAGAACAAATGCCTTGGCTGGCCCAAGGTATACAGGATAAAAGTAGGCACAAAATCAGAAATAATGGTTTGTTGTTTTATACTCTCCTGTTTCTGCTGTGGATATTAGCACGTGTCAAGACATACTTAGACAAACTGCAATTGGACTTAAAAAAAACCAACACATGAGGAAGAAAACCTTTTTGTATTGGAGATTTAAATATATATATCATTAATGATTTTCAACACTGGTGTATCAAAGGCAAGTATGTAGGTCTGACGTGCATTTTACGCACTGGAAAAGCACAAGAAGTTTTGGAGAAACACTGTGTGTGTTCCTTTATTTTTGCAGGACATCAACAATGTCTGAAGGTTTTGCCACTACCCACTCATTTGCTTAAGCTGAGAAGTTTTTGGCTAGACTTTGTTTAGTATGCTGTTTGCATTGACTGCACGTTCTTTTACTAAAGTATAAGGCACACACTGTCCTCAGGAATAACGTATTTTATGAATGGTGAATGATCTTTTCATACTCTAAATATTGTCTTTCCAAACAGATGAACCAGTATGAGTAGACTGTGCATGCCAGCTGCGTTTGTGAAATCTGACCAAGCTTTAGAACTTCAATCTGTGCAAAAATGCTTTAGGTGGGTGCAG
This sequence comes from Apus apus, assembly GCF_020740795.1. NCBI lineage: Eukaryota > Metazoa > Chordata > Aves > Apodiformes > Apodidae > Apus > Apus apus. Next base: position 5,649,162 of record NC_067286.1, read on the forward strand.
ATCTAATCTATGACTACTTTGCTCTATGCATGCGCCCTTAGAGAGACTGCATGAGCAACTAGATATTTTTAAATACAAAAGATTAGTCCAAAATGTCTTAATTATTCCTAATCACATTCCGTGTCTTGATTCAGACAAAAGAAACTTCCATTTCACAAATAGCAAAAAGTCCACGTACATTACACACATCTCATTTCTAATGACTTTTCATTCTAAATTTGTGCCTAATGTGTGAGATCTGAATTCTGGTGATTAAAAAAGGAAAAAAAAAAACCCACAAGAGTTCTGCTTCATTAGCCATCCTAATGAGAGGTACCTTCTTAGAGCTCAAAGTCTGTCTCTGTACAGAGAGATGCATTAACAGCTCAAGACTCACAACTGAGCACTCTGACAGGGTTGCCTGAAGGTTGAGCACAGGCTCTGTTACACTGTAATTCAGTTTCCTTACCAGAAAGACAGCTCAGTGATCCAACATCCTGATATGGAGTCATATTTATAAACAAGACAAACCACACGATGGCTATTTTTTTAATTTTTCTTCCCTACCCCTTTATGTTAAAGGATTTACAGAAAATGTGTCCCTGTACAGGAGGTTTGGATCTAGATGAACTTTAAGGCCCCTTCCAACCCAAACCATTCTGTGATTCGATTATTCTATATTTAGATGAACATTGAAATTAATATTGATGATGACAAGGCTAAAAATTCCATAATGATGATGGCCAATCAGTGTTTTTTTGTTAAATGTTTCTTCTTCACTACTACAAATCACTTACCAGCTGTTGCTGTGGCCTTTTCCAACAGCAATTTGTCTCACATCATGTTCTGAGGAGCAGTTGGGCTCAATTGTGTCCTGTTGAAAGCTCAAAAGAAAAATGTCTGGATGGCCTAGTGTCAATAAATAAATAGGTTCATTCCTTAATGTATAAATTCATCATTCTCCTAAGGTTTCCTTCATGAAAAGTTCTGCAGAAGGAAAATTATCTTGGGAAACACAGCTTTAGGGTGAGTGTTAATAGGAGGAAAGGCCAGAACTTCAGTGATATTGTATTCTTAATGTGCCATTAAGATGATCAGTTTAATGTAAGTAGTGCACATCTCCTGTTTCCTTGTTGCAGCGAGGAAACTCCACATGGGAGTGCTGCCAGAGAGAATTTCTGGAGCCATGGGATCCTGTGACATTACCTGCAAAGTCCTAAATGACATCATGGGACTTCCTGATCTTTTACATAATGTCACAGTTTGTTCAGGGGCAAGTTCGTGTACACATATTTAGAAGCATCATAGCATTTTGATTAACTGAAAATCATCTGTGTCCATAAAAAGAAACTGCATACATAGTTGACTTAGAAGTGTCACAAATTTTCATTAAAACTGTTGTAAACTAGATTTTATTTTTTTTTTACATACACTGGGCAACAGCCACATCAATAAAACTTATTTTATACAAACAGCTAAATATGAAGGCAATAAAGTTAATGGAAAAATCAAAGAATTGCATTTTCTATGACGTGTTATGTAAGAGAAAAGGGACAGAGGCAAAACCAGTGATATCAGCAATCACTTACAAAGCAGTAATACTTCCAGAAGCATTTAAGTTTTTGTAATCCTCATAAACTATTAATGTTGCTTAATTGGAGGTAAAGGTTGAAAAGAATATACAGCCAGCCTTTCATATTAATGTTTATTTGGTGTGAAGGCTGACATTAGAATTTAAACAGAATACCACCTTTAGACAGGCTTGTTATTTTGTGGGTTCCAATGCATACTTTGTCTGACTAAAATGCACACTATGACACTTTCTGAAAGTGTTTAAGTGACTTGCAAATCTAAATCCCTGTGGTGGGGAATCTAGTAGCTTGAAAAGATCTTTCTGTACTCAACCTCAAGCCCATGTTCTCCTGGGGTGAAATGCAACAAGGCAGCACGTTGAGGCTGAGGGTGAGCAGAGAAAGCAAAGGGCTCCTGTTAAGCAGGTTTTTTTCCAGAACCTCAACAGGTTCTGCAAAACAAGGAGTTCAGGCTGGAGCATGGTGGCAGCCTTCCTGATCCTTTTCCTTTTCCCCTCTGGCTTATTCTTGATTCATCCTCAGTCTTTCATTAAATGATGCCTTCTTGCTGACAGCCCAATATCCAGAGCAATCCTGTAACTGCAGGATTTCTTGCAGGCTCTTTTTGCCTGTCCCTCACTGAGAAGCCAAAGCAGAAGGTGCACAAGCACTGGTTTGTCTGGTGCTTTCTCCAGCTCAGTGTGCCCTGGGCAGAGCAGTGCTGGGAAGCACAGAGATCATCTCCCTGTGCCATTAGGCCATCTGTTTGTGGGGCTGTCCCCTCAACCACTGCCCGAAACAATTTGCACTCCCTAAGTCCCTCCCTACACACACACAGGCATCCCAAATAGCCTCCACAATCTTAGCATCTTTACATTTCTATGAATAGACTCTTAGTGACCATTTTTGTCTAATATTGACATTGTGACCACATTTCCCAGAAATTTGTATTGGCACAAAGATTTTGGCATAATCATTGTAGCACAATGTTACCACAAAGTCCTAATGGCACAAAAAGGAACTGCAGAGAAATCACTTTGCTGTTCCATGTTATACAGGAACTTTTTAAATCTAGGACTGGCATTTAGTCTTGATATGTTTCTGGTGTATCTCCCTCCTGACTGCACTGAAAATTACCTTGTGTTGGTTCTGTTGGCTCCTTCTAACTCTTTGCCATAACCTCTATAACATTGTTCTCTGTAGTTTGCATTATTGCTGTGAGCTAGTTGTTAGGATGCTACTGGGTGAGAAATCAGGATTAAAACCAAGGCAGTCTAAAAGCTAATGAGATTCTAAATACTAAGAACACAATGATTTTTCTGTTCATAATGGAAAAAAAAGGAAATACCAGATCAGCTTTTTATTTTATCTTCTATTTAGATGACACAGAGTTTTGTATTGAAAAATCTTCCAACCTGTTTGCTCTAATTTTTACCTAGAGCAGTATCACTGAAATTTCAGTTCTTTGAAATAATCACATGTAAAATCTAACTGAATAACATAGGTCAGTAATTTTTTTACTCTGATAGTCCTGGCTAACTTGCAATATCATGATTGTGAGAGATTTCTTAAAATGTGTATATATTTGAAATTTATGTAATATTTAAATACGACTTGGTTTCTAAGTACGAACTGAGAATGTCAACTATTTTTTCTATTCATGAATCCACACTTTGTAAGTAATATTTAAAATGCAGTACCACAGTTTCAGAGAAATTTACTTTTGTGCACTACAAGCTTAGAAGTTCCTCTGACCTGTCAGCTTTTAGTTTCTTTTGTGTTTTAAGATTACTTTTACAAGCTGATATGTACCCCAGAATTAAAGAAACTCACTGAGGAAAAAGCTGTGTGATTAACTGTTGTAAGACACTTATGGCATAAATTTGTCTTTGAGATGCTGTTTACTTTATCGAGGTTTACATGTACAAATGCAACTACTTACTGTATCATACACATTTGAATATTGCATTTTTTCAGTAATAAACTTGGATATCTTTGAAAGAGACTTGGACCTTCATTATTCCGAATATTTAAAGTTAATTTAAAAAAAAAGATACCATGCACTTCAAAAGTGAGTGCTCATGTGCCTTCAAACCACAGTATTGTAAGGAAGTAATTTCAGGGTTAAACTTGATTCAGACACTTATTTGACATTTAACAAATAACTATTCAGTTTACTTGGGTCTCAAGGTACATACAGACTAACTTTTCAAATTTGCAATAATGTTTGGTCTGCTGTTTTCACTAGTGACTCATAATTTTTTAAATTTAAGCTCCTGTGTTAGAATGTACATGTTCCTGGTTTCTTAATCCTGTTTTTGCAACTCAAGTGCACAGGCTGGTTCTCCTCTGCAAGAATCACTGGCTCAGGACATAAAGCAAACAAGTAGATAATAACTGTAAATGACACTGACCTCAGGAGTTATTATTCAGAATGGTAATTTTCCTGAATCCCAGATTTGCTAGGCCACATTCTTGTATCTTGGTAGAATGCTGAATAATGAACTACTAATGAACAATTTTAGCTGTCATACATTAAGTGTACACACTGGATTTTGTAAAACCTTGTGCAGTGCCTGGCTCCTCTGCAAATACAGAAGACACTTGGGCTTGATAAGCAGCTTTGGTTGAAACAAAACTAGTCCAGAAATATGACGTTAAAGAGAAATTCTTCAGGCTATTTCTTCAAAGGTGTTTTGAAATAATGCAATTCTAGCCAACCTAATTCACTTTTTTTGGCCATTAAATGGACCAATTGGGATTCTCTTTTGTGGCAAAGGACTTGGAAAGCTACTCGTTCTGTAGTGACTCCAATGTAAAAGTGTTGCTAAATTTGTGAAAAAAAATACTGAAAAATGCAAACTGTGCATCTTCCAGCATGCAGAGCAGAAGAACAGTGCAGTGAGTAGGTGTCTCAAGAACTGTGGAGAGCAGACTTGGTCATTCTCATGGTTTGATGTCTCTAATTCAGATATCCTCCAGCTGCCAGTAGAGAGGGGTTTTTTCATCCAACAGCCAACTATGTAACTTCAAGTGTTTTGAAGCACTTTCACTCTGGAATTACTTTACATCCTTAAGCATGATAGGCTCTCTTAGTATAATCTTCAGCAAAAATATGTGACTCTGAGACATAAATGATGCATTTGCATTATTGACTGAGCTTGTCTCTGCCTTGCTAGCCATATGGAGGATGGAAACACAAAGGGAAAGCACAGGAGACACCAGGCTGCCTGCCAGACTCTGCTCTAAGCTTTTAGGAGATTATAAAAGTGGTGTAACAGGGATTGACACAAATATTGACTTAACTCTGGGTTTGTTGACAAACTGTCCCCTCTCAAGCGAGACAGCATTATTTACAGGCTGCTATTTCTGTTCTCTAATTGAATATCCTGGGACTGTTCCCAGAGGCAGGGCATGAACACAGGGCAAGGACCAGGTTGCCCTAGATCTACACCATAAAGATGGTCCAGAGAGAGCCAAAGCAGCAGCTGGGTTCTTCAGAACAATATGAGCTAAATATCAGCTGGGTCCATAATGGTCTGAGTCATCTTTGATATTTTCAGTCAGTCAGTTCTGTTCAGTTGTGCTTTTTGTTTAAAAACAAATACATTCATCCAAAAAAACTACATCCAGAAATTTTATTTACATCAGGCAAATTTTAGAGGAAATATGTTTTACTGAAACAGAACACTTAGTGGACTAGGTACTGTCTTCCAAGAAGAAAATGGACAGGTTTTACTGAACAGATTATCTTGCCTACTGATGGGCCTTTTTCCAAAATTCAGCATGGATTATCAATTAGGAGGCAATCATCAAATGTTGTATTTTCTTTATTGCATAAAGGTAGCAGATGGAGCTTTTTGAGCTGGAAGATTGTCTTTCCAAGACTAGCACAGATAAAGAACTACCCAAATTCAAAGTACAATTTGTTACCCTGTCCTATAGCTTTTACAATAAGACATTATAAAGAAATTTGAGTTCCACAGAGGAAGCAAATATTATTTACTCAGTCACTAAAAGACCAGTCTGGTCTATACAATAATCCTGTGAGGAGGCTTTTTGTGATACATAATATTAGGCAGAGGGTAGCTCAGCCTGACCTCCCTTCTCCCCGGGGCTCCCTCCATCAGAGGGCAGCTCATGGTCTCACCTTAGTGAGAGACCTCAGAATCTTCTCCAAGGTCTTGCTTTATCTCAAGTTCACCTTTGCACGTTTCCCTTCAATGACTAGTTACTGGGCAGGGCATGTGACAGAGACTGTTGCAGCTACTTCCCAGCAGGGGCTTCCACAACAAGATTCATGAAATGTTTCTTCTGAAACCGCAGTGCTTCCAAAACCCCCTTGTCCGATGATTTCCCAGGTCTCTCATGAAATCCATAAATAAAAATCTGGCCTTTATTTCTATATCCCTCCTGGTCATTTACAAGCTGGTAAATGTGGTAAAAAGAGCTCTTCATTTCTGAAACTGGAGAAATAAAGTTTGATTAGATGTCCTCTGTCCCTCAGCTGCTAGAGGCGAGATTCTTTGCTCACATTAGTGTAAGAATTTTCCTCGGGGTTGTAACCAGGGAACTGGCATCTGTTTTCTATGTTGATATTGTTCTTGAAGGTGTCATCTGTTCCAGTTTCATTTTCAGAATTAGACAGATGTTTTTCAAAGCCCACCTGAAAAAAAATTTAAATACCTTAGTATTTGAAGCCTGTGTTTATTTCACTACTTTTTTTTTTTTCCTTTGCTTAAAGGGTATGTTGTTGCATTTTGACATTTTTACATCCTTTCTTATAAATCTGAGGAGCTACTTCAGTACATCAAATGACTCTCAGACCCACAAACAGACACAATTTAGTGTGTCCCCTGCACATCCAACCACTGATTTTCTCCATAGAAGGTCTTTGGCAAAAGCAACAAAACAAGCTTCTCACAGTTCGTCTGTCCATGTAAAAATCTTGAAATGTGCCCTCAGTGCATCCTCAATCACTGTAATTTAATTTGTCATTTGCATATTTATCCACATTTTAGTGGGCTGTTCTTCTGTCTGGCCTACCTTTGCCTCAGTAGTTTCACACTGCAGCTACTTAATGATGTTATTCTACATTTTAAGCAAACACAAAGGGATAAATCCATGCGTTATGTTTTTTGTTGGGTTTTTTTTACTACTTCTATTGAGATGTTTTTTTTTCTCCAGAAAAGTTCTAGATGAAGTCTGTGTTGAGCACCTAAAAGCCAAGTGAAACAGCTGAAGCAAATCTAGAGCTGCTGCTGGGTCCCATATTAGATCATTAGCTTTAATGTCAAATGTAAGGCAAGCTGGGTGGAAGAACAGCTTCTATGTTACTGCTCAATACTGTGAGTCTTGCAGCTGAAAATTTACTTCCAAGATTTAAAAGTATCTGTAGAGTACTCTAAAGGAGCTGAAAACATGTATTGCTTTATGTCCCTTTTATAAACCTGGCAGAGTCTGTTAGGACAGAGCAGTGTTTCTCTGCAAACTGTTACAACACTGCAAGAAAATGGCTCTTGTTCTTTATGGCTTGTTAAGGAGCTACGAAGTCCTGAGACACCTGGGGAAAAGCTGGAGGAGGGGGTGGTGGGCAGGAGCAGTCCAGGTGCTGGTGGTTGCAGCGGGTGAGCAAGGGGTGCTGCCCTGGAGAGGAGAAGCTCTGCTGAGGCTGAAGGAGTGGATGGCAGCAGAAGAGCTTTGTGGACCTGTGAGTGCTAAAGTCTCTCTTGCTGGGTGAACTCTGTGGGGTTTGTTCCCATTTGGCTTTGGGGTTGGGGGGGTCAGCCCTGTTCCACAGGCTCTCCTAGAGACTGTTTATCCCTTGGGACCCTGAGTCCCCACGAGCTGCCCAAACAGGGAAAATGGGTAACTTATTACCAACCAATGCTGGTCAGGGCCTGGCTGATCTTGTTTCCAGACCGTGGTGCCTACGTAGCATCCCTTGCACAACTGGAAAAGCAACAGCTGTGAGCCACGTGCCCTCAGCCTGGGACCTGCCCGCAGGCCCCGGGGGGCCGAGCGCTCACCTCCGGGCTGTCGTGTCGCACGCCGCACCAGAGGAGGGTTTTGAGCCTTTTGGACCAAAAGCAAAAAGGGTCACAGACTGGCTTAATTAACATCGGGGGGATATCTTCACCTTTGGTACGTCCTGAAAGAAAGAAAAATAACGATGTATTGGTCTGAGAAAAGCTAGGTGTGAGCCTTGGGAACCCCACAGCATGAAGTGGGGGGCAGTGGGATCAGAGCCCACTGCCTGGGTTTGTGTCTCACAAGCTGCTTGCTGGACTTTTTGAAGGCTCTTTTATCAATCTGGTCAGTTTCTTGTGCAAAAGCATTTTTTTATAGAGGTCTATTGAACACCAACCTGTTATAAAGCTGATCACCAGCCCTGTGATGGCACAGCCTAGGCAGCCGATGGCACTGAAGTACAGGTAGGACAGGGAGTACCAGGTATCTGCCAGCAAAGGCCTGTGAAGAGGTGAGAAAAAGGAAAGAAGCAGCTAGTGATGACCAATGGGTATGTTCACGTTGTCTTTTGACTCTGCCAGCAAAATACAACTCAGGCTGCAGTCAGGGTATGATCTGGCCAGTGGTCTGGGCTCCTGGCTGCACCCCAGCTGCAGGCTCAGGCTCCATGCTGTGCCAAAGTGCAGGTGTGGGGTGCTAAGGAAAATACCTGTCTGGGGCCACTGTGGGAGCCACCGTCATCAGCACCTCAGTGTTGTTGGCCAGTGTGCAGTTGAGAGTCGACAGGTGCAGAGGAATGGACTTGATGGGTGGGGCAGGGTAAATGAAAGAGCCAACACCGGCCCAAAAAGCTAAGGTGATCCCAGCTAAGAGGCCTCCAATAGCTCCCTTGGCAGACAGAGAAAGACAATGTTAGAGGTGATGCATGGGAAGTGCTTTTCTGCAAACATGAATTAGGCAGGAGCAGGTGATGACTGGTTACAGTCTCTGTCAGTGTAAATCCATTCTGTTCTCTCTCAACTAAAGTATAAAACGTGGTCATTTATTGCCCCCTAGTAATAGGAGTTGAAGCATAACTCTGTTGATCAAAACTGCAATATGGAATTTCATTATCCTTGTGGGTAAACATGATGGTACTGTTCGTGGGGCAAGATGAACCAAGCTCATAGTGTGTTTTGCCTCAGTTAACACACAGCAAATGAAATACTTCCGTGCTTCCCAAGGTCAGCATAGGCTGGAGGGAGTGTTCAATATTTTTTTTTTAATTTTAATGAAAGAGAAGAACCTAAAAAATAATCTTTAAAAACCCCCTATGTGGATCTGATCACCAATTATTCCACACTTGGGTGGTATTAAATTTAAATGGGATAAATTCAGAAACTGGAAAGGGACCATTAAACAGATCTTGGACTACTTCAGGCTCTAAGTCTGAAAGGCAGCCTGGAGACTGAAACTAAAAAACCCAAACCGTTTTCAGGGTGGAGGTATAACCAACAACACCAAGATACTTTCTTTTAGATAAGGATTTCTTTTTTTCCTTACCTTCCAGTTAGCACAGGGAAACACAATTCCCAGGGTAAATAGTCCCAGCATGGGCCCTCCACACATCCCATGGATGGAGAGGGAAGCCTGTGGATGTAGAGATGAGAAAGGAGCTCAGTGCAGCAGCAGGAGGGAGCCTGCACATTTCTGGTTTCAATCTGTAATTTTCAGTGGGAAATGGAGGGTGGGAGAAGGGACCTGCCCTGATTTTGGTGCACATTTTAGTGCAGAATTGAAGAGAGAAAGAATCATGCTCAGTGTAATTTCCCAGTAGTGAGTAAATAGTGAAGGAGTTGGAGGACTTTAGATTTTATTTTTTTTTTCCCCTCGTTATTCCTCTCAGCAGAGTGTCCACAGGGATGTCAGTGTTACTGAATTCACTGCATTTCTGTTCATTGCTGTTCAGGTCACTGCACTTCTGAAGCACAACATACCTGCACAACTCCCCCCAGCAGCGACGCTGCCGCAGCCATCGAAGTGCACAGGACACCATATAATATACCTGGAAGAGATCAGGCAGTGAGGTCGTCAGTGCTGGGTAATAGTGTGGAACATTTCTAGTTCATCTAGTGTTCAAAGTGGGCAGGCAGCATGAAGGAATTTGCACTTTGCCTTTGGTGTTTAAAGCGGACCATTGAGCACCCAGCAGCGTCTTGTGTGAAGTCTTGTTGGATTTTTAGTTGGCTGGTTTTTTCTAATGAAGCAGAACTTTGCAATGAAATTAATTTAGAAGTTATGCCTCATGTAGAAATGTTTCTGTTGCCTTTAAGTAATGCTCTTAAAATAATCCAATTAATTAAAAGGGAAATTATCAACAACATGGCTTTCTTCCTTTGACATCAGTTTTAGCTTTGTGGTAGACAAAGCTCTGTATGTAGCAGTCTCAAGGAAAGCCATCCAAAATTCATCTTATGTGCTAGCACACCTTGGTTTCAGAGGTAAAAAAAAAGATCTTTCTGGATTCTGAGTGCAAAAATTTAGTAGTAAGTGGAAAAGCAGAAACTGAGGAAGTTGGAGACAGTTACAAAGTACTGGTTTGGCTCTTTGACCTTTGCAAGCATAAGTGTAGGGTTATAGTATTATGACAATCCTTATAAAAAGGTTCTGATATTGCTGCAGTACTCGTCAAAAGCATCATAAAAATCTGAACCACTGTGGACAATTGATATTTGATGGTCTGTTTTTCATTTATTTTTACATTTTTATTTTTCTTTGAAAAACTGAACTGCCTGCTCGTGTGAAATGGCTTTTTTGTACTACTATAAAATAATGGTATTTAGTAATACTACTTTGTTGTCTTGTGGTAATAACTGCACTGATATTCTTTCTGTATTGTAAACAAGATCCCAGAATGTTCCGCAGTATTTTCAGCATGCAAAACTTCTCCAAGGATTTTGAGTAGTGGTTGTTGATGCTTGTCTGCATTTGGTTTTATACCATATAGTGACCATTCTTCATTTTACTGAAGCATCAGGCTGATGCTCATCCTGAGAGTTTGTAAAGGGTTACAGTCCTGTGGAGGATTCTGAAGCACAAGTGGGTTTCTGAAAAAGTGTCTCCAGACAGTACCCTTCATTAGTCACAGAACTGCTCTGGGAGTCAACTGAGAGTCTGAGATTCTCAATGCTCAGAGTATATAAAATCCTGCCCTATTTTCTCCTGGAGTCATAGCAGCTGTGGGGAGTTGGACACCTTTGCTATCAAGAAATTTATCCTATTTAGGGTACCTACACAAGCCTTTGCTGATCCATGTGCTCATCTTCTCAGAGAGGTTTGGGAAACCTTTCTTGACTAAGTCTTCAAAGGTAACAGTTGCTAAAGCATTGATGCTGGCAGCTACCGTGCTGCAGAAAGAAAGAATGTTAAGTAAATGGGAAGCAATATAACATGAAATAAAGTTGTATTCATAGAGAAATGCTGCCCCTTCTTTAGCAATAATACTATAAAAGGTACAGTTCTGGAAGAGTAATTTTTATAAACAAAGATGATGCTGGTGAGGTTTCTGTCCCTTCTGTGATTGCTTCATGCTAGCACAGAGCAAGATGGAAACTCATCCTAATTGACCCTTCAGTCTACTAAGCTGCAAAGACCTTTAGAATATAGAAATGTTCCAGAATAAAGATACTGCCCCCTGATAAGTCAATGGATGTGCAGTTACCACTAGTGATACCCTGTTCTTCCACAAAACGTCTGTTCTGTTCTCTCTTCTAACTGAAAAATACGGAGTAGGAATAGTCTGATTTTAAGATAGGTGAGTTAACCCATATTTGGTGAATACCATCTCTGTGAATTTGTGGTGACAACATGGCAGTGGCAATACCTACAACACAATATTTGGTACTTGATGCCACTAGTCTCCTACCAGGAGCAGCCAGTACCTTATACAGTTCCTTAAGTTTCCCTTCCCTTCCCTTTTTCCTTCCCTTTTGTTGTCTCTTTTTTTTTTCTACAGATAAGAGTCTTTAGAAACAGCCTGTTGGAGACTGACTCTATGGTGTTTGAATAATATCACTGTGAAGTTGACTTTTCTCTTTCTAATGAAGTATTGACGTTTGGCCTGTAGGGGGTAGAAACTACAGTAACATGCAGGCACCTCCTGAAGAACGCACGGTTTTTAAAACTTCTCAGTGCAGACATCTCCTTCTAATCTGTTTCGTGTGCAGGTAGGCTTGCTGAAAAGCTCTCTCCCTATCTATGATATTGTGGCAGTCAGATTAAGAAAAGGCAATTTCACCATGAGCTCCTAAGGTGTTTCAGGAAGCTGAGCTCAATTTTTCTACACTTTTGTCTGTATAGATAATGTTATTCTATGGGATGACAAGATACTGGAGAAGTGGAGCTAAATTTTGGCATAAATATAATGTAACTTAGCAAAGCTCTAGTGCTTCAGAGAACATGCTAAGAAAAACAGCTGGGCTTTCTTTATGGTTCCTTGTTTTGACCTCTTTCTGGATCCTGAAGAAATCAATGTTATGCAGCTAAAATGTTAATTCAGAGTCACAGACCTTAGTGTTCCACTGAATGCACAGGCCACAAACAGTCCTGGGACTCCTGGCATCGAAGAAAAAATGTCCATAACAAAATATGGCATGAGCTGGGGTAGAGGAAGCACAGAGCAACACAAGCAATTAGTTAAGATTTTCCTGGCTGACAGAAGAGAAGTATCTGTTTCTAAGCACGTTGCTAAATTCTGGTTTTGCTCCAGCTAACAAGAGAAGTCAGATTTTGAGCAAAGGGGATGGTGTTTGGCAAAAATGCTGAATCAGATTAGTGCTGCAGGAGTGCCAGAACAGACATTCTAGCCCTGATTTGGCCCCCACCTTAGTGCCTGAGAGCTGAAAGGAAATGAAGCATCTCACAAAACTTCAAATGTCTCTATACAGGCTATGTCTGGGCCTGAAATAATTCTAATTATAGTGAGTGGTATCTGTACCTGATCAGGTGCTGAAATGAAATCAGCAGTCCAAGGGTCACAGGTCATGTAATGAGAGTACATCACCAAACCACAAAATACTGCACATACCAGGACTGTCCAAAGTCCCAACAAATTCAGGTAAAGTGCCCTAGAACAAAGGAGATAAATTCTGTTTAATACAAGTATAGAATAGCTGTTACAAATTAGTAATTTCTAACTTGTTAATCCAATAGACATGTTAATCCAAGCCAGCTATGTAATTCAAAACTAGCTATAGAATTTCTTAAAGTCACCACCCGGATAAGAAATTGCATTTATTACTGATTTTAAAAAAACACCAGGGAAACATACAGCCTCTCTCAGAGTATTATTTTGCATAGATTCTGTCTGGGTTACAAAGTAATACACTTGGCTTTTTTTTCCTTTGTCCATAAAATGGTTGTGGATGACAGTATGTGCTGGGGAGGTTGTGTGACTGCAGGTCAGTAATCCTGTAGCTCCTGGGAGCTGCTAGATTTTTATACAGCCTGCATCATGTTTGGATGTCACAATACATGAGGTCTCTTGCTAAGGTCAGTTCAGAGCTGTGCTCCTGGGACCCAAAGGTCTTTCAGGACTTGTTACTAGAGATGTTCTCACTGTTGAGACTTCCATACATTCTTCAGAGACTGAATTTCAACAGGATCAAATCATATAATCTGTCATGGCCTGAAAAGAAATGAGTATGATTGCCCAAAAAAAGCTAACAGTTTGACAAAGGAAAGAAATTGCCACTTTTATGCTTTAGCCAAGTGGACAAGCAGTTAGCATAAGGTGTATCAAACAATCTGGTTGTTCAGTAAAATGTGTGTCTAGCTATGCACATACTACTGCTGAATTTAAGCAATGTATCAGGCTGGAGACCTGTATGTCTACATTGTGAATTTCACATGGTTCTTTGCCATTGATTGTAATTATTCTTCTATTTTAGTATGTTAAGAACTTACTTATTTCATTTTACTTAGATCATGACTTAAAATATAGTGCCCCATTAAATCTATAAACACTTTTAATACAATGCAACATAAACACAATTCCAGTGGATACATTTTTCCAATAAAAATGTAGGTAGAACAACTTCTGTGTGGGCATCTTTCCCGTACTCTGCTTCTGAGAGCTAATTTGGCAGCCTGACCCCAAACTAATAAACTGCAAGAGTTAGATAGGTACCCTTCTTTCTTTCTCCATTTACTTCTGTCACTTAGGGCCAGAAGGAGTAAGACTGTCAAGGCAAAATTAGCTTGCTCCCCCCCAATGAGAACCCAGTATTTATAGCTTGCAAACTGCTAGTATAATTCCATGTTGGTATGTTTGGTTGCTGGCATAGGTTAATGGCAGGTAACTCACAGTTTAGCATGTTTTTCTGATTTGCAGGAAATGCATCTCTGTATTGTGGACTGATTGACTCCGTAGAGCCCCAGCCACGTAAATGTTCCCCCAATAACGATGGTCCAGAAGGTGTGTCGTCTCAAAGGATCAGCATCAAAGCTAGAAAAGAGGAGATGTAGTTCAGTTCACTTACTTAAATGCATGTTTGATTAGGAAGAGGCAGGTGATTTTTCAGTAGTATCTGGTAGGTCTTCCCCTCTGAATCAGAAGTACCACATTGACAATACTGTTTTCCAGCAGACATCTGATGTGTTTAAATTCAGATTTGGAAGGCTTTTTACTTTTTTGTTGGAACATACTGCTGTCAAGTCAGGATAAACATATATTATGCAGACTCAGTCAGAGGTCCAGTTGAGATAAATCCCATTTATAAGGCTTTTTATGCTGAGACTTCAGATCTGTGTCATATTGCAGCAACAGACCTGTAAGCCATCCTGCCGGGAAGCCTGTCCTCCGCAAGGACAAAGCCACTTATTGAACTCTAAAAATCCTCCAAGCTCTTAGTTACATCATCGTGAGGTGTTATTTCCTTTATAAGAAATTGCTTCAGCTGCCGTGTTATCTCTTTTTGACAATGGAATTTGATTACTCAGTCATTCCAACCAGTACAAGTACATCTCTCTGTCTTGATTCTGTCATCTTTGCAGTTCTGCTAATCTTGGTAAGTACAGCAGATAACATTTGACCTTGCTGCTGGGATCTGTCAGTGACTTGCCTTGATCAATGAACTTTTCAGTCAATGCCACAAACAGCCAGAGGAAGGTCAGTTTGTTATCCCAGTGCACTGGTGCATCACTGCTGGCTGCTGTGGTGAGTGTGCTTGAAATGAAGCTTCAGTTTTATGACTAGAAAAATGAAAGATATAAACAACTAGAAGGAATAATTGGGTTGTGTTTGTAGCTGCAAAAAGAAAAATCATAGAGCTCCCTTTCAGTTCAGCAGGGCTTTGATTTCTTCAGAGGGTCATAGGAAGAGGAGTTTGGGTCTCCTGAAGGTCAACTGCATTCCCAAGAACAGAGATATAGGGAATGGACTTCTCTGAGTCAGAGAGGTTTTTCAGCAGTTGTATAATAACAAGTCTGAATATTTTTGGCTTAGTGAGGGTAGGGTTTCTAAACATTAAATGCACAAAAATATAAGGTTTGTGCCATTTGTTTCTTACTCAAATATGTTTAGTCGTGCTCCTTCTTGGGCATTTTCCCAGACCTTGGTCAATCCACCATTCAGCATAGTTCCTTGAATCAAGACTGCCACGAAGCCAGCCACCATGACAATCATTTGAAATGCATCTGTCCAGACAACAGCTTTCAATCCTCCCTAAAACAAACAGAAACCATATGGTCTCATCTTCTTTCCTGTTGTTCAAGAACAGCAAAAGGTAGAAAGAACCCTTATTTTAGGGGCTCATGTATGGCATCTAGCAAATCAGGCCTTTTCTTTAACTTTCTCTACATTCTTCCACAAAGGTTGTATTTTTGCAGAAAACAGTACAGAGCCTAAACAGTTTGTCTACAACCATACTGAGAATATTTGAGCTCCAATTAAATGCTTATTTTTCTGCATCCTTTATATTCATTTGAAGAATGTCTCATGGGGGTTGAACAAAAGCTTAGGGATTACAGATTGGCCTGTGTTTGTACTTCCTACAGCACCCTACACTTCTCTGAGCTCACTGGTCCACAACCCACAGCCCAACACAGAAAAATAGCTTCAGAAAATTTGTAATTCAGCTTTCTTCCATAGCTACTTTAGTATCTGATAAAATCTGTGATAGAGCAACATAACAAGTGTTTTCAAAAAGGGTTGACTGAAATACTGAACAAATTCATTAGTGGTAATGAGAACAGAAATTAAGTTGTATCCTGAGCCCCAGGAAATCCATCGTCTCATGCTGCTTCCTCTTAGAAGCAAAGCTCTCCATGACCAGTTGATCATCCTTCCTAGGCTTTATCGCTCTGTTCATGATCTGGGAGGTACATTTTTCACTACAATGTTTTTCAGTCTATAACTTGCAAAAGATAAGAATTGTCTTCTGAAAAGATTTAGTATGGCAGAGGAAGGTTATCACCTCCTTATCTGAACTCTGCCTCAAGCTGTCTAGTTTAAACCCTGAGAGGTACAGCAGAGGATTGCAGAGGAAATATTTTTCTCCAAATAGACCTATTTGTACCACAGAGTCTAAAGGAAGATTGTCTCTATATTCTAGTACTTTAAACTTCAGTCACTCAGGCTGTATTTAGAAGCCACCCATCTGCTACAGCCTGTCGTGTATAGATGATGGGTGAATTAACCATCCTTTATATGACAGCTGTGCTCCAGCTGTTTGCTTATGCCTCTTACGTACCAGAGTGCAATAGAAAGTGCAGACAATTCCTGTTGCAGCTACAGAGCCCCAGAGATCAAATCCAGTAACTGTGGAACCAAAGAAAATCAAATGGTTAGAGAAAGGGGGGTTGGTTATCTGGGTGGCAACAGAAAAGTTACAATCCTTCAGCCCTAGAAGGGTGGGAGTAATTACTAATTTGTTTGTTTGTTCATATTAGGAGCTTTGTTGGACTGTTTAGGTTTCTTAACACTACTGGATACTCTTTTGCATTGCTGTTTTCTTGCACATTGGATTTAACTCACTTTCAAGTGTGCAAAAGCAATACGTATGAAGAATAATTGCACAAAGCACAAACATCACTCCTGTGGGACACAGCTTTATAAGCAATGCTTTCCTTCTCTTCTTAGTCCAGAACTTTCTCTTGAGAAACTAAGTTCTTCAGAGATTTCCAAAGAGTCTTAAGAAAAAAGCCAACCCCAAGCTAAATTCCATTCCCTGCAACTAGGAAGAGTTTAACACTAAAATGTGCTGCATAAAGCAATTTATCATGTGAGTTTTACTTTATAAAGTTACTGTATAAAAGATGTAAAAAATTTAGGTTGGTTTATGTTGAATTCTCTCCCACCTGGCATGGATTGTGAGGGCAAATCTAGTTGTAAAGGTTCTCTTATTAGCAAAGTTTGTGACGTGAACTGTCACATAAAATTCAGTTGAGCTCCAGAGGAAGGAAGCTTGGCACAGTGTGAGAGGTGGGATTGGACACACTGGATGCAACTCAGATGACAAAGAAGGAAAAGTGCAATAAAATTGCTAGTACCATCTCTCATGGTGGATGCTGTATGCAGATTAATTGAGAAGTATGCAGACAGTGGCACAAGATTCAGGTCCAGCAACGGGGAATGAATTTATGCCCATGAGAGACAGGGAAAAGGGGAATCAAAGTACAGAATATGGTCTTGGATCATCAGCTTGTACTGTGAACTTTGTCAGGATGTTGGGAAATTGTTCATTGCTAACCTCTTTGGGTGGTTACTGAGTGCAAAGGAGAGCAGAACAGTAAACGTGAGGCTCCTGCTAATGTAATGGGAGTCAGAAATGCAGAGCTACAAGGTGCAGGCAAAAGCCTTCAGAAACATGAGAGGGTTTTTTCTGTTTCAGACTACTTAATCTGTTTTCCTTACTTTGCTTATTCTAATTGTCATGTGGTGTGGGTATTTGGGGTATTCATGTAGTGTGACATGGAAACTCACCTTGGTTGAGTGCCAGTGATGGAGCATAAACCACTATTCCTGTGTAAAGGATCTGAAGGAGAAAATGTTAATGGGAAAAAAAAAGTATGTATGTGAATGCTCAGTGATAAGGCTTGTATTTAGAGTGAGGCTGAGAGAAAAATACCAGATCAAGAAGTTTCTTTATTTCAGCTTTCTGCTTCAACCTTTACAAAATAATAAAATACAAAATTTACAAAATAATTATTTAGTTCTTTTCTGCTGGAAGGGCCACTATCTGTCTTAGTATTACTTATTTTACTCATTGCTAAGATGACCAGATGACACAAATACCCTAGTGAAATGGAAAGTGGAGCTCTTGGAAACATGGACGGTGATGCAGAGATAACTTGATTTTTGGAAATCAAACTTCCCTACTTCCATTCAAATCCTTTCTAAGGAGCTGTCTCAATGCCATTCACATATATCTTCTGACAACTGAGGGAGAAACAGAGTCTGGAAGTCAATAAGCATTCAAAGCTATTGCAAAAGGGTTTGGAATTAATAAAATGGAATTAATGTAGAAAGAAATGTCTGCCAGTGCCCCAAGACTTTCAATCAAATGCTCGACAACTGCATTCTTTTGAGAAACTTAGTGAAACTTTAAATCAAAGGGTAAAAAAAGCTGTTTGATGTTTACAATAGTATCTTGAAGTTTGGTGTCTTTTGGTAAAAGTAGGTAAAGTTAAGTAGTAGTAAAGTGGTGTTTTGGGGGGTAAGTAAAGGTACTCTCTCCCCTGCCTCCCTGTCCAAGAGCCAGGAATGTTATTTATTTTACCTACACACAACAGGGTGTGAACTGGCTAGTCAGTGGCTTATAGTGATGCAGAGCGGTATATAAATGTGGAGTCTGAACATGCTAGGCAGAGATTTCTGCTCTGTGGGCTCCTGGGCTTAGTCCGTGGGAGCAGCCCTTGCCACGTGCAGCTGCTTTGCAGTGGGACAACATCCCCCTCCTGTTGTGAATGTGTGACTGGTGAACTAAACGTAACCAGCACAGCTCAACTGGCTTCTCAAGAAAGACAGGATCCACTCACTTAGAAAGAGAGAGGCTTCAAGGGAACATAATGAGATCAAGAATTTAAGCATCTGTGAGAGTTCAGCACAACATCCAAATGTCAAGGACAACAAAAATGGCATTTTTAATCCTAAACAGAAGAAAGCTAGAAAGTTAGGAAAGCAACCATTCTTTCTTTTTGAAATTCACAGTCCAAATGGGGGGGGGGAAAGGGTTGTCATTAAAACATCTCAATATAAAAAAATGCCCAATCTGAGACTAATCCCTAAAAATAAATGAGTGAAATTAGCACAAACCAAGAGTCAATGTCTCCTTACCGTCTGCAGGATGTAAATCAGTGTTGCAGCAAGACGGACAATCTTGTTAAACCTTAACTCCAAATACTAGGAAAAAGAGGAATCTCAGTAAATTGCACATGTAGCATCTGTGACACAGATATTAACCTTCTGCTCACTCTGACTAACAGCTTGCTCTGCAAGTAAATTGCTGGCAGCTGGCACTACTGCTATCAGGAATGAGCAGGAGAACATGATTGTTATTACATGTAGTGATAACCGCATTTCAGAATCTTCTCATAAGTAACATGTACTTGAAGTAATATGTTGGGTTGCAATAATCAGTATCTGCTTTGTATCAGGAATAAATGAAAGAGCCCAAGGGCTACAGGGAAAATTCAGACTTCAAGTTAAAGCATATTCCAACTACATGAAGAGAAAACTTGAGATCGTCTCTAAGAGAAACAGCATAGTTTGACTCTTGTAGTGACAAAAGTGGTGGTGGAGCTGATGGAGACGGAGCAACGAAGAGTTTCACAGTGAGCTAAGCTGACATTCTCACTTGCTCTGTCTCAGTCTAAAGCCAAATCTGCACATCATCAATGTGGAGAGGCAAGTGGGGTTCTTGTGGACCTCCAGGTGGATGTAGAGATGTGTTCCTGATTACTGTACAACTGCAAACGTGTGGAGATCTCTAGCCCAAACAGCCCAGATTTTAAGCCTGAGTCACCACCTGGAATCTCTGTACAGTTGACCCTGTGGCAGCCTCCCACACAGGCTTGAGTGGGCTGGATCTCACCTTGGGCCATAGTTTCATGCCCCTCCAAGCAGGCACAGGCTGTACAAGTCTCTCTTTCACAAGTGTCTAGGCATGGTACCTTCAAAGCAGTGAGTATCGATATCTTCTCCAAAATAGCAAGTGAAAGGACAAGGGAAATGGCCTCAAGCTGTGCCTGGGGAGTTTTAGATTAGATATTAAGAAGAATTCCTTTACCTAAAGTGTTATCAAGCATTGGAACAGGCTGCCCAGGTGGCATTTAAAAGACCTGTAGACTTGGCACTTAGGGACATAGTTTAGTGGTGGACTTGGCAGCGTTAGGTTTACAGCTGGACTTGGTGATCTTAAAGATCTTTCCCAACTTAAATTATTCTATTATTCTTATTAATTTTATTCACATTCAACTTTCTAGTGTCTCTTGCATCTTAAGCCCCACAGTGTGCCATACAAATAAATAGCTAATTTATGTAACTTGAAGTGTTTCTAAAAATAAATGATGAAGCCAGCAGAGCCATCTTTCCAGCATGCTTGAAGGGTCTCTGGGTACAACGACACCTTGGGTGGTTCAGATGAGAGAAGCAATTCATTCTCTGATCTTGCATCAAAACCAGTTATAAAATGCAATTATTTGTGGCAACAATGGTCGGTTTTACTCTTTCCCAACATCTAACTGAAATATTTCCAAATACCCAAGCGGAGCTGTTTGAGCAAAGCCCCTCCTTGGGCTTGGGTTTAGAGAACATGAGCAGCCTTTCTTTTACCAAGAAGCTCCTTGTGAACCAACCTGACTTTCTTCATCCAACTCTTGCTTGATTGAGACTGCCCACAAATAGGAGCAACCAAATGTGACTAAAAGGCTGCTCCCCAGTGCTCAATAGCTGCCTACAGGTGTGCAGATGACAAGAGCTGCAGGCTGTGCTTCTAGCAATACCATCACAAGGACTACTGATTACTTTTAATTTTTTCACTACTGAACTGTCATATGAAGAAAATTATGTGCTCCAGGAGAAAAGCCAGACAAAACTCTAGGTAATTGAGAGATTGTTAATGTCATTTCCTAGAGAACCCCTGAATTCAGTCTCCAGCCCTGACTTGTATTTTTTAGAGACCTGCAGTCTTCTTCCTCATTATTCCTTCCTCCCACCTCTACTTTTTAGATACCAGATAGTCCATTTTTATAGAAAAATGGACCAAATTGCCAGATCTAGACCCGTTTCAAATTGGACACCATTGAATTCTGTTCTGAAAGACCATCTTTAATACCTGAGTGGAACAGTTACTTATCAGATCAAAAGCATTGGGATAGACTTTGAATATTTTCAAGCTATAATTTAATTTGGTGCTGGAGTGTAAACCCTTATCCAGTCTTTGGTATATATGGAGAACAGAAGCTCTGAGCCTTAATTTGTGCTTTCAACACATGCAATATGATCAGTTTGAATGTAGATTTTTCTCTTAAAAAAAGCTATATGCATAATAGTGACTTTGATGCTAGAATAATACCTTTCCATAAAATCATTTTTACTTACCTCATAAGTGCTTGTAATACCAGATCTGTAAAATACAGGTAGAAAAAGTTCAGCAGTAAAAATGATGACAAGTGCATATGAAAGAAAGAACAGCACAAAGGATGCCCCATATCTGTAGACTTCGGAGGGTGTCCCCAGAACAGTGACTGCTGACATGAAACTTGATGTGAGAGAGAAGGCTATTGGTCCACATGTCATCTGCCTACCGCCCACCAAAAATTCCTTTGAAGTTTTCTTTTTCCTCTCTTTAACTGCAAAAAAGACTCCAATGCTAGCAGATACCAAAAATAGCCCTGCAAAAACAACATAGTCCCAAGCCACAAATTTTTTTACTTCTGGAGCTACAAAGTTTGACATAGCACCAGTTGGACAGTTCTCGGGTGGAGGATTCTGGTTTTCTAAAGCTGTTTCTCAGAATGGATTGATTCAGTTGACAGCAAAGTTGAAGCTTAACTGCAGCTCATCAATGACAAATAACAAACAGAAAGTCTATTTAGCTAGGAGACTGGGCTTTTTTTAATCCAGTTGACTTCTAAGGTGGAAAAAAATAGCGAAGACTGAGTTGGGAAGGTGCTGAACCCACTTATTCCCTGGTCCTGCTGATGCTTCTGTCGGGGAGGCTGGAGCTGGAACGTAGCTGTGAAATCTGTAGTACACTCCCTTTTTATCTGTGAGGTTTTAATTTAAGGTTAAACATTAGCCTGACACATTGACTTGATCTGACTCTTTTCTAACCCCTCTCAGCATTTTTAAATAATAAAATGAGAGCAATAAAGAAATAAATAGAGAGAAATGAAGGAAAGCTCAGTGTACAGACCTATGACCCCACTGAGGAGCTGGTTTTTCAGAGGAGCAATTCCCTCGTATGGTTAAAAACTAAACTTGAACATCAGCCACAGGTTTCAGTATTGTCCTTTGATGCTCTTAGCATGCTCCTTGGGGGACCCTCTGGAAGTAAAAGCTGCCTTAAAGTACTGGAGCCTTTAATGGTTAAAAGAAACTGTGGGACTTCCCCACACCTGCTTTAGCCCAGCCTTGGTGTGTTTGGGAGCCCAGGGCATCTCTAGATGAGCAGAAGTGTGATTTGTGCTACACTGAGGATGATTTTCGGTTAAGAACTAATTTTTCATTGACTGCTACTAACAACAATTTGACTTAAAGCTGATATGGGTTTGTGGAGCAGTGGCTTGTTCTATTTATCCATGGACAAGAGGGCAAAGAGAAGCAGATTAGATAACAGCAATGCTTTTCTTAACTATGTCTTGGGCATAATTTGTTGATTTCAATTAATTGTGGGGGTTTTGGCTTTTTTTTTTTTATATATTTGTTCTATCTCAATCTATGCCATGCCAATACATTTTCCAAAGAAGCAGGAAATGTCTTGTCATCCGGAAGGATTAACTTGTCCAAAGAGATGGTGTATGTAGTTTTAGCCCTGAAGGAAGTGGAGAGGGTCCATTTTAAAGACAATCAAGAAAGAGATGCAGTAACCTTTGGCAGCCTTTAAAAAGCAAAAGTCCTTTTCTTCAGTTGTGTTCTGTCTGGGAACAAATCCCTGATTCTCCTTCTTCGGGCATCACTAAATCGAGATGTTCTTGCTGTATCAGATGTACCCTGAAGATCAGTGAGTGTCCAGATCTGAAGCCTTCAATGTTCCCCTCCATCTGCTCAAGAGAAAGACAAGTACATGTGCAGCAACATTCATGGCTTAGTGTGGAGTCAAAGAAAATCCAGGACAACCTATGGTTGCAGCTGACAACTTCTGTCTGCATGTGCAGTACAGATTGTGCAATTTTTGTGGATGATTTTTGGTGGGACCAGGTATAAATGGGGGCATGGAAAGGCCTATTACTGCTGCAGCATATGAATTTAAAAATAAATAAATAAAGGTGTTGCTTCATTTAGAGCGGAGGTACTCTCAGTTTAAAAAGCATGATGTACACGTTTGTCAGGTATGATCCAGGTCTCTGTGGAATCTGGGGATATTGATGAAAGCCACATCAGTTGCCATAGCACTTGTTTGTGTGCTGTAACCTGTGGGTTGCGTGACAGAGGGACCAGATGAGAGCAATAAACCATTTTGCATTACTGTGGGTCTAAGTGAGACAGTGTAAGTAATGCTCTGTAAATCCTCATCCAACCACCTCACAGTAATTTATTTATCTAAGTATACTCCCATTGCTAGTTAATATTTCTCTTTTGTACAGAGCAAGTATCTTAAGGTGTGTCCACTCTCAAAAAATCAGTGACTTTCACTTGACAGGAATTCCTCTGGTTTTGGAGTGGAGGTTTTTTGCCTTTTTTTGTTGTTCTTCTTCTCTGTCCTTATAACTGTAAGAATGTGGATGTTTTCTGCAGGTTTTAGTTCATACCTACAGAGTCTGATTCCCAAAAGTGTAGCAGTGGTAAAAGCCCTGCCAACAAGGAGGCTCTGGGGTCAACCATCAACCCAGGCTGAGGACAAGGTTGATGTCATGGGGCATGAATGCAGCCTTTAGGGCTAACCAGGCAAATCCTGTGTGTGCTTCTACCTAGAAACCACAGCTGATTGCTAGCTTGGTCATGATGCCATCAAGTGGATTCACACCAAAAAAAAAGCTGCAAAGAAAAAAACTTGAGGGTATGTCCTCTTAAACTTGAGCCACTGAACTGCACCATGTAAGAAAGACTGCAGCAGTCCTGCTCCCAACAGTGAGAGGGTGGAGAACTCTTTGTGAGCCCTGGGGTAAGAATTACAAATAAGAAGTTTTTAAAATAATTATAATAATCTGTGTCAGAAGCTTTCTGTGGCAGTCATGTTACCAGTGGAAGTCCAAGTGGAAGATCCCTGGAACATTCACTCAGGGAAAATAAGTGTAGTCTAATCTCTTATTACTGGCCTGAACAGATATTTAAAATGGCCTGTTTGCCATCAGCAAACACTGCTAATTAGCAGCTGGGCTAACTGTGCTGTCACACAGTGATGAAGAAAGCTGTCTGTCCACTCCCATGGGCTCAGTGCATAGTAATCTGGGTTGAATTCCAGGAAGGTTTTCCAAACAGCAAAATTCCTATTGGCATAAATTTCACCCTGCAGCATTCTGTTTAAATATATATATATATATAAAAAATATATAAATTATTCTTCTAGCAGAGGAGTATTTTTGGATTGTAGTGCTCCAAAGCAGATGTCCCATTGCAGGGACATTTCTTGGCCATTCAGCTCAGGTTGCCTGTGCCTCTTGCTCACATGCATCTTGCTATCAAATTATCAAATTTCCTTTATTTTAACTGTGTTTTTCTCTTGATTTTTCCCCCTCCCTTGTTCTCTTTAATAAGGCAGTGAAATTATTGGCAGCTTTTCTCAAAGGGCAGATCTGTAGATTTGATGCTGTTTTGGCAGGTGGATCCAAGGTCTATCAGGAGGGGTCTTGCACATGGAGGTGAACCCCTTGCAGGGGACTATGCAGAACAACAAGGCTGTTTCTTACGAAGGGCAGGGAATTGAGAACTGAGCTGTGCAGTGCTCCAAGCTTGAATTAGAGGTGTTATGGGTGTGAAGATCCTGATTTGGCAGCACGATTATCAAGAGAAGTAGTCTCTGAGTCTACTGAAAAGTAGTCAAAAGTTTATCTAAGAATGTATTAGATTCTTGTGTCTAGACTGATAGTACTCAAGCATCCATTCAATTCTTGCATTGCAGGAAATTAATTCAGGCACAAGTAGCTGCTCTTAATTATTTTGATTCAAAGAAGCTTTGCTTTAGAGACTCTGATAGAGCATAAGGAAAGTTCTCCTGCTATAACCTCAATGACTGAAGCATGTCATGAACAGTTCATGTTTGGATAGTTAAAATAATTATGGGATTTCCTCATCTTCTAGGAAATCAACACCTTCTGAGCTTTAATGTGTTGAGTCCTTTTACCTTCTTTTCCTATTAGCCTGTGATGCCAGTTAATTATTAATGTAATGATAAGAACATGTCCAAACTCGGAAATCTGCCAAGTTTGGTGCTCACATGCCATCCACGTGGGATGGTGTCGCATTCTGTAACCAGTGACAACATCCGTTGGGTGTAAACCACTCACTTCAAGGTCACATTTGACCATCCTCAGTGACTAATTCTGAACTAGCTTATCAAACATGGTCAGCACTACAACTATTCCAGCATGATGCTTTATAGGTAGATTTTTAAAATGCCAAGGGATATTACTTGTAGCTGTTCTTCATAGACCTCAGGACTGCTTGCTACTGAAACCTACTGATGAGGGGACTTCAAGGGTTTTGAGCAGAGAAAAGATGACTAGAGAAGAAAATACAGAATATGTGAAACTATTGGAAGTTTATAAAGTGAAGAATGTTCAATGGATTGTATTTTCGTGTTGTGCTTTAAGCTGGCAACATCCTTTACCATGGGTTGGGGTTTCACATGTTAGAACATGTGAAAGAAGGTTTTTCATCAGTTACTCAGTTCTTTGTTTGGAATTACATCCTGTCTCAAATAACCTATGTGCATTACCTGCTTTTATGCATTTCGGTGAGGTCTTTGAAGTATTTTAGTTGTTGATATGTTTATTTTTGGAGGTGGGGATAAATGATGATATCAAACAGCCTTGTGTGTGCAGGGAAAGTAATCATGTAGGACATGATTTCTTAGACTTTTCTGCAGTGGACTTTTGACTTCCATTAACCCAGATAGTTATAATTTGGTAATATTTTAGTTTGCATGAGGTTTTTCCAGTAAAAAGTAATCTCCCTTTGGGGAGTGGGCAGGGAGGCTTTACTTAGTAGAATTCAATATACACCACCATGTTTGGGGGGGTTATATTGGCTGAAATAAATTCCTGAATAAGACCTTTGCATTATTTTTTAATAAACTTAAATTTCTCTCCAGATCACAGTTGCTAAACTAATTTAGCATAGGTATTTTAGAACTAATACTATATATCTCAAGTTTTGGTGTTCATATATATTAAGGTATTGAGGATTTGTTTAAAGAAGAGAGTTCTTATCATGACAGGCAGCTAGTTTCTTTGTAGTTGATGCTATTAATTTTAAGATGAGCCTGATGAGCAAGGTGAAGACTCTCCCTCCCCAAAAATGGGAGACAAGTAACAGTTACATATTAAAATATGGTGCAATGCCTTCATTGTCAATAGTGGATAATCATCTACAAAATGCGGTAGCATTTCTGCAAGGTGGCATCAACAGCAATGATGAGCTCTGTGGGTGTAGGGTTTGCCAGAAAAGCCCTAGAATATAACATCTTCTAATACCTGAATCTTCACTGGCTTTGCTCAGAGACTTTTTTGACAAATAACTCTTCATGTTCTGCAAAAACATACTGGTTAAGGGGTCACTTGGGCAGCCATCACAAGTGTACCAGGATGTTCTGCGTGAACAGCTTCAGTGAAGTCTTCTTCACTGAAGAAGCCCTTCAGGGCTGAGAAAGTTTTAATTCTTCTTGTCTGTTTGATTCCAGTCTTCCATGTAAAAATATCTCAAGCAAAAGCAACCATGGAGATCCCAAATATGGGTCATAATACCCTTTAGGGAAGTGCCTATCAAGTATTCAGTTAATAATCAGCAGATGACAGCTTGGTTTTCAGTAACTACCCAAACAGGAGTCATTTCTCTCAATGACTGAGGAATATCATTAGATGGGATAAAAGAGAAGGGTAATGAAGGGTGAAATTGATCTCATGTAGGCTGCTTGAGAAGTGAAAGGATTGGAAGAAGCCTCAGCAAAATTGCTGTGTACATCTGCTTTAAGGTAACACATAACACAAGGAATAGCAAAGTGAGGATATGCACCTGCATGGTCAAATGGCCTCTTTGAGATACCTCAAAAGGCCAGAATTAATAGGACCAGAATCTGGCAAAGGAAGTGGACTTGTGGCATAAAGCTGGTGAGATAGTCTGCTCTTTGAGAAGCCTCTCCCACTTACTTGCTAGTATTAGGGAGAACCATGATGAAACTTTTCTACAGACATCCAGGACCAAGCACTACCAGCAAAATATTAATTAACCACCAAGATACTGGTGCACTGAAGTGACTTTCCCTTTGTCATAGAGAACTTAGTCACAAGAAATGCTGCTCTTTGCCCTGTCCAGCAGATAACAGGGAATCAATGAACATTTAGGAATTCCTTCCCATATGTTACCAGCCAGCTTCTATTTGCTATTGATAATGAACAAAGGGTTTGCTGTACCCTGGTACATGACTGACTTATTTTTCAGCTTCCTTCTCATTATTTTTCCTGTAGAATCATAGACTCACTAAGGTTGGAAAAGACCTTTAAGATCATCACGTCCAACCATTAACCTAGTACTGCCAAGTCCACCACCTAAACCATGTCCCTAAGCACAACATCTACATCAGGGATGGTAACTACACGACCACTTCCTGGACATCCTGTTCTAACGCCTGACAATCTTTGCAGTAAAGAAAATTTTTTTAATAGAATTGTTTTGATTGGGAAAGACCTTTTAAGATCATCAGGAATCAATACAGAGCTGTGAAAAATTCATAGAAATAGGCACTACAGTATTAAGTCACATTTAACTACATGGCTAAAAAGAAATATTAACTAATCTACTGAGAACAAGTAAATTTCTGGAGCACAAAATACACTGAAAATCAAAGGTATATCGTTCAGAGGTCCCTGTTAAACTTACAGGTAATTATCATTCCTTAACAGTGGACTTTGTCTTTTCTTAAGAGGCTCCTCTTTAATGATTACTCTTTCCTTCAAGAGATATGCTCATTTATCTATGCAAAGATCATTTCAATTCAGTAGTGCGGGAAACTGGGGGTGTTGCTTATAGGTTCAACATAAGTTATTCCATGGAGACACAGAGTCCTCCCCGTGGGATTGCAGTCATGTCAGGGCACCCGTCGGGGCCTGAGGAGGAGGGCGAAGTTTCATCCCACCTGGCTGCTAATTTATTTTGCAGCTTGGGATGCAAAGTTTGCAGAGTCACTTGCTAACCCGGTTGCACGCCTCGTGAATGTCTTTGGGCCATACAGAGGTGGGGTTTCGTCGTGTACTTCCTGAAGGAGAAAAATGCATGGTTGGCCCTGAGAATTGGATTCTCTTCTACAAAGCTGCATGGGAAGAAAGTGCTAATCTGAAACACTGAGTGTCCAAGAATTTTATTTTAAAAATAAGTTTTAAAAGCTTAAAATCATGTATCAGTTAGCATTTACTCTTCCTGGCCTGTAGTTCAGTGGAAGAGGGTCCCTCTCTACTGTGTGGCTGCTTTTTCCCAAGGATCTGAGTATCCTCACAGCTCCCTGGCTGCCTCTCCTGTGGGTTCCTCCACAGGACCATGCCAGCCACCCAGCATGTGGCCCAGCAGCCTGGCTTCACTCCAGCCCCACTCCCCCCTCAGGTGGGGCTGAGAAAGGTCTCATTCTCTTTTGGAGCTCTCCCAAGTTATTGCATTAGGATCCTTTACCAGTGGTGTGTCTTGCACTTGCTGAATTCCAATGTCTGGCTGCTGCTGCAAGTCTCCAGGTTTCAGAGGAAGTTTCCAGTATCAGATCTCCTTTTTTTTTTTTTTAATTTTATTTTTTTTCTCCTGGTTTTGCCAATAGATGAGAGAAGGGTGAGCATGGCAGAGAGAAGGGAAGGAGATGGACCTAGGGAAAGCAGGACAAAGCTGTGCTAGAGAAATTCACATCCCATTGCCAATTTCAGATGCTTGCAAAGAAGAGCAGAGTATTAATAATATAAGACAATGTAACTTATTTATTTTGTGGGTAAAACTAGCTTTGCAAACTAAGGCTGTTAGGCTTAGTTAGGAGAGCAGGTTTCACTACCTGCTAATGGGGGGATGTAAAGCCTGACAGAAGGATGAGCCATCTTGATCTCAGCATGTTTCATCAAGATGCAGCATTCAAGGACTGAAAAAAAATAACGGTTCTAAACTGAAAAAGGGTAGATTTAGATGAGATATTAGGAAGACAATCTTCTGTGAAGGTGGTGAGATACTTTCCAGGTTGCCCAGAGGGGCTGCGGATACCCCATCCTTGGAAGTGTTCAAGGCCAGGTTGGATGGGACTTGCAGCAACCTAGTGGTCTAGTGGGAGATGTCCCTGCCCACGGCAGGGGTTGGAATTGGGATCTTCAAGGTCCCTTTCAACTCAAACCATTCTAGGATTCCATGAAAACAGCAGCCTAAAAACATCCTACTTTGTTTTAAAAAGAGGATAAGGTGCAGCAAAAGAAAGACACCTTATATGCTGATCAAAAAGCACTTCAGGAATTATGTAGCAGCTGGGAAGGAAAGAGGGAGCTGAGATCTCACTGAGGGTGATTTAAGGATAAAGGAGCACAGAGTGCACTTTAAACTGATGAAAAAATAATGTGTGCTTCATATTCCTGTGCCATTGAAAGCCCTAGAAACCCAAGCCATTTGTGTTGGTCTTCAGTTGTTAGTAAGTAGTAGAAATATTGCCTCAACCCTTCAAGAAGCATTTAGGAATGGTTTCCCAGCAAGCTTAGGGGTAGGAAGATGGTGGGTACTTAACAGGATTGCTGTTAATGGTCCATCGAGGAGGCCTGTGCTGTTCTTGGGCAGCTTTAATAAGCATCCCTGCTTAAAATAAAGCTGAGAAACCCTACATTTACCTGCATGTTACCCAGCTAAAGGGAAAGGGGAAATTCAGGCACTCCCTGAGGAATGAAGCTGTTTCACATAAAATTGGCCTGGTACCTTTTCTCACATCACAGAAAACTCCCATCAGTGGAGGACTATGTTTTAGTAGGACTTGGAGATCAATAGTCTTTAATAATTCTTTGTGAATATTCAGATATTACTTATTATGATAGTACTCCCCAAGTTATGAGCTTTTTTTTTTTCCCCTAGCTTAAAATAAGTTAAAATAATCAAAGATAAAGAGCTGGTCATAGGTAAAATAATATAGCAATAAATTTAAATAAATGAATGTCTACAACCATCCAATACGTTTCTCTTGAGAGATTCGAGTGGCAGTGGGCCCCAGTGGGGCATGAAGTGAGGAGGAAAAGGGCCAGGCCAGGGTTTTTCTGTAGTTCATTGCCTTGATGGACCTTCTATCTGGCATCTGAGTGCCTACAGCTCTTACTGCTTGGCTAAAATATCTTAATTAATTTAAATTCAGGTACATGAGCCTTTGTATGGACCTTTCCTTGGGCTATCTTTAAGGCTGTAGAAGAAGACTTCTTGTCTTATCCTTTCCTGAATGGCCAAAAAACGAGGTGGGGGGAACTTCTGGAGGCTACCAAAAAATAATTACATAATGTGATCATTAGGGTTTGGAGAAAATTGATTTGGCTTAATGGAAACTGGACATTGACCCTAGAGAGTAGATAGCAGGGGAGTTCATGTGTGGTGTCGTGTCAGCCGGTTGTTGTCAGAGCTGAGCGTGTGTGCTCTGCACCTCATGTGAAGCAGGGTGTGTGATGTGCTGCCACAGTAATTGCTTTGAAATCAGGCAAAGGGACGTCAGAACAGCATGAAGAGCTGTAAAAAATTTGTTTATTGGAAAAAACTGGAA
The DNA here is from genome assembly GCF_020740795.1 of Apus apus. NCBI lineage: Eukaryota > Metazoa > Chordata > Aves > Apodiformes > Apodidae > Apus > Apus apus. Next base: position 5,679,784 of record NC_067286.1, read on the forward strand.
TTTGCTTATGTGATCAATTACTCCTACATCTGTTCGCTCTTTGTTACAAATTGCTCAGTTTTTTTATGTGTTGTTGACTCCAGTGCAGCAGGAACATTTTGCTTTACTTGTTTTGGCCAACCAGAGATGTAACCTAGGGATAACTAAAGGAAGCATGTGCCCTGCTTATCTGGGGGCAGAGGGTGCACATGGGGGAAGCAGGCTGTGGTTTGGACACAGGCTGGAGGGAGCTCTTTTGAACAGGGAGCAAAAGGGCTGCAGCTCACAGCAGTACCTGGCCACCTCTGCAAAATAAGTTAAGGAAATATCTCAGGGTCCCCCCCAGATATTAGGAACCACAGTGAAGGAAACAAAATATCAACAGCCTTTTTTATTTCCTTTAAAATTATTTAAATAAGAGGTCCCTGCTCCAAAGTGAACACCTGCCTGATGCCCAGGAGAAGGGTTTGCTGTGCCTGCAGCCTGTCAGCACTCACCCAACCCAGAGGTACTGGCATGTGGCATCAGCAGGGGTTTGATTTGGGATCCACAAATCCCAGTAGTCAAGAGTTTGGGCTGGGATCATACACAATATGAAAAAATGTAATTTAAACTGAAGCCAGTTATAGAAAAATTAGGGCTCCATTCTGCTGCTAAGTTCCTTGCTTGCTGCCTGCTGAAGCTTTTCTACCACAGGTAATGGAAAAAGGAGGTAAATTGTCTTGGTGCCCATGTAGTAGCCTTAAATCACTCTCTGCTTCATCATTTATTGGCAATCAGTGTGTTGAATGCTGGAAAATGTCCCAAACATCATATTGTGTGTGATGGTGTCTATATTATATTGTATAAAATGTGATTGCCTCATGCCTACCTCATTCTCCTTCCATCTCGTGCCTTTGTGTGTGCATATTTTATATATATAGAAAGTAAGTGTGTATGTTTGTGAATTAGAGGGGTCACAGAGATTGTGTTGTTTCTTCTTCCATTCATCAGGTTGGTTTTGGTTTGGATTTTTTGGGGGGTTTGCTTGTATATGAAAATACTTTGGGGTGGTTCTCAGTGTGAGCTGCAGGGAGCTGAATGTTATTTTTATTCAATCTAAGTAATCTGCTCATTTGAAAATTTGACTGAGTACGCATGTTGAACAGTTTTAGAAAGCTAACCCCCAAAGTTATGCAGGGAGAAGAAAAATATTATTACATTAGAATGTGGTCTACAAATGGTAGTGAGTTATGCATTGAAATTAAGGACATTGGAAATAACTTCATCTCTCCTAACAACATATTCTAAATTTTCAACAGCTTCTCCACTATAGGGCTTCATATATAACAAATATCTAGATCCAGAATTTATTGTGGAACCTGAGTTTATTTCCTAACATGACACATGGAATATTTTAAAAAAACATCCTTTAAGTATAAAAATTTCACCTTTATTTTATGTAAATGTAAACAGGATGTCTCTGTTGCATCTGTGCTCTGTGGTGCTTTAATGGACATAAAAATTAGAAGTGAAATAAACCTTGCCTGTCTGCTGCAGGCTTGAGAGTAGATCAATTACTTTGCTTCTATTTTATGTTTCTCTGGCATCTGCAAGAGGGTAACTGAAAAATTCAGGGTAAATAGCTTTCTGTTGGGAGTCTGATAACTTCACTGCTGAAGAATTTTGGACATGGAGATGACAGGAATTGGTTTTCAGCCTTTTGGTTTTTGCAGCTCATCTTGCTCTTGTCCCTCTTCTACGTACCCAGCACAAAGTAGCAGTACACAGAATTTCTGGATAATCTGTTTACTACTGTTGTTTGGGTTTTTCCCTGCTTGTTTCAGTCTGTTTGTTTTGGCTTGGGAATTTTTTTGCCTTTTCAATTAACATTTTTGTTGTTTTAATTTCAGTGGTGTTTTGCCCTGTAACATCTGTGGAACAGTAACTCTGTTGGTTTCTATTTGGAGGAGTGAAGGGAAAAAACAAAAGAGAGACAGCTGTCTCTTTTGGTTTTATTTTTTGAGTAGGGTTTGTCTGCGGGTGAAGACTTGGGAACAGGACTTCCGATCCAGTGCCTCACCCCTGCCAACTGGCTGCGTGGCTCTGGATTAGTAATTCAGTCTTTCATCTTCCTTTTCCATAGGAAAATTAAAACAAAACAAAATTAAATTAAATTAAAAAGACCAAATGCTTAACTTGAGGTGTAGGAAAAGGCATTACCAAACAACCTCTGAATGGGTAACCGAAGGTTACTGCACCTAGGGGTGCTGGACAGGGAAACACTTTTGGATGGGTCGAGATCCCACTTGCAATGCAAAAATATCTGTGTCGCTCTCTCCCAACTCCTTCTCTCAGCTGCATCAGGAGATCTGGTCAGGCATTTGCCATGATGACCTGAATACTTTTTACAGTCTGGAAAAATTTGATACATAACTGTGGGACAAGATGTGGGACACTTGTTCTCAAAATGTTATCTAATCTGGTAATTTAATTATGCTAATGAGCACTCACAGAAGTGCTGCTCCTCTGACTACCACAGCATGTGTTAAACATTTGTCAATTTATTTTACCTTGTGCATAGTTCCTTATCAGTTTTTTCCAGAGGCTTTAGTGACTAGGCACAGCTCATGACACAGAAACAGCTGCTGAATTATGTATCCAGTGGTGAAATGAGATAGGAATAATCTGGAAATGATAATATAAAAATCGGAACATAGCTGTATTGAAGGCTTGAGCTAATACTGGTTTAAAACAAGTGACTGGGAATGAGTCAGTTTTTCCCCTTTGGGATTATGAGTGACATTTGTAAAGCAGGGTTTGATCTGTGTTTATATTGATCTGCCAGAGACATAGGCAGCGTGATTAGGAATCTTGCGAACAACTGAGTAGTGGCAAGACTACTGCTCTTGAACTTCACTTTATATTTACAACGTATCTTTCTTAGGAGTTGGCAAATCTAGAAGAAAGGACATAAGGACTGTATATAATTTATTGACTTATCTATGATTGGGATAAAACATACATGCATACATCAACACCATTTTGCTGTTTCTGTTGCAGTGACTTCTGGTTTTTGTGTGGGCACAGCTCAAAGCCATGCAGAGTATGAAAAGACACTGCTGCTGAGCAGCATCTTTGAAAGGCAAGATGTGGTTCATGTGTTGAAACTTACTTTTGTGTAAGAGCACGGTCTGATTCTGCAGGTGAACATCCTACTTTGGCCATGATTTAGTGGCATGAATTAGAAGTTTTACCTATTTATCTCTTTCCTAGATCAAGGCAATTCATTGCCAGTTGACTGGAAATGAGAAGGCAGATTTAAGTCTTGATGCAATGGATTGGTTCATACCTGCCCAAGTGCATGTATATATTTTGTTCTTAATTTGTGCTTGATTTACATGAATGTTAATGGCATTAGATGGCAAATGTATTCCAAATACTCAACTTTTTGCAACTTGAGCTGTTGTGGTTTTTTCCCTTGTAACATTTCTCCTGAACACAGTTTGAATTTTCTGTTTTGCTTTACCCAAAGACTTGTAATGAATCTCAGCTAGAGTAAAGCCTGTAGGAAAAAGATATGTATCAGTCCTCTTCAACACTTCTGGGCTACGACAGCAGTTTCCCAGTACAGGAGCAAAGTGTGTAATGAATATCAGAGACATTGGAAGGGGCCATTCTGTGTGTGTACATGCATGTTTGGGGAACAGCCTGTATAAATTATTCTGGTGTGTGTTGGTATAATTTATTGTGTTGATACAGCACATACAGCAGCTTGTGTAGATAGCTGCAAGGCCATGCATACCCGGGCCACAGCGCTTGGTAGCTGCTGTTTTACACAAGAGATTGCTTCTGCCTTGTTTAGGCTTTTTTTCTTCTCTGTGTTTCACTACAAAGCTGTGATATCCTGATATTATTACACAGCAGAGTAGTTGCTCCTAGGTGAAGCTTGGGAGGAATCAACCCAAGATCTCAGCAGGAAAGACTGGGCAGGGGAAAGAGGAAGGGTTTGTCTTTGGTCTTAAGACCTCATGATTCAGTGGAGGGACTAGACAAGGTTCCAGAAGCCTCTGTGTTTGTGCACCTCTTTAAAACTGTGTAAGTAGGTTATGGTAGGTGAATTTCCGTGTTATTTCCAGTTTTTACTAGAAGAAAGAACCACTTCAGCTCATATTTTACTGCCTAATAACTACTCACCTTTTAGTTCTCTTCCATAGCAATAGAGACAGGCTTTTTTCCTCCTCCTAAATGAGATCCCACACTCTGTCTGAACACAGACAAAACTTGCCCTTCCGACACTGACAATGATTTTTACTTAAATAGCAAAATTTAATCTAGGAAAAAAAAAAAATAGGCTTTTTAGTTTCATGGATCAAAGTAACTCCTTTTGTATTTTTCTATACAATTAATTGAAGTACAGTTGGTCATCCTGTGTTTCTGGGGCTTGGATTGTTTGGGTGGCTGTGGGAGAGGAGGAATTGTTGTTTTTAAGAATCAATACTCAGTGGCATCAGGAGGAATGACTCTGTCACTTTTTCCTCAAACCAAGCGTGTACAGTCCTTGATGCTTTCAAATGCTTTGGGCTCTAGACAGCATTGAAAAATGTGCAACCAGCTGCCAAAAGTGTTATTATGACAGGGCTATCAAAAAATTCAGAGTTGTAGGGTGAATGTTGTACACAAGGCAGCCAAGGTGAAGGATCATTTTATCTTAGTGAAAAACAAGCCTTTGTGGAATGTGACAAGAAGACTGAGATGGAGGAGTAAAATTATTGCCTTAAAATAACTGGGCTTTGCTTCTATGGATGAAACTCAAAACTCATTCCCATGGTTGCTTGGCACTTTTAATCTGTCTTATTTTCAGTAAGATTACCTTCAAGGTATAATATTTTACAAGGGGTGCTTTGGCAGGGACTCAGCCCACAAAAGTCTGACTAGCTTGTCTTATCTGACTCCCATGTAAGTGGAAATTCAGAAAAATGACTGCAGGTAAGGAGAAGGTTGCACTGATGTTAGACTGAATGTAGCCAGCTCAGCTGTCACAGGGGACTTAGATGGACAGAGGGTTCTTTCTTCCATGAAAGCCATAAATTGAGGTCAGTGCTTGGCATACAGACACACAAAGATACATGTCTGGTTTTGTAATTCTCTGGTGCTGTTTTCATCAAAGTCTGGTATCTTATTTCATTTTTAAAACTTGTGCTACACGTTGGAGACGCACATGATGAGTTGTTCAATTTGTTTTCCTGGAATGTAAAAATTCAACATGTCTTTTATTGAAAGTTAATCAATGGGTCACTAAATTATTCTTACTTAGTAAAGAAATAATTTCGAGTTTAGAACATGTTAAAATATCATCTCACTGCCACACACTTGACATAGAGATGTTAAGAATGGTTTCATAACCCCAGAGCTCAACTGGGTTTATATTCCTGGTTTTTTTTATGCAACGAATAGACACCTGGGAATCTGCAGCTGAACCCTGTAAGCAGAACACCTGAAATACAACAGTCATCGCCAAACTTACATACCTATGGGGTAGTAAAGGACATTGAGAGTGTTTATCAGCACTTGTGATATTAGGAACATTGTGTCCTAAGCACTGATATGTCAGAGTAATTCCCAGCCCACAGAGATAAGGGGTAGATAGAACACCAAGCTGCTGATAGCTCAAGAAGGCTGGAGGGGAGTGGGGACTTACAGACACATGCCAGTCTGGTATCTGGCTTTGCATCTGCCTGAGATTGGTTCACTGGTAGCCAAGGAGGTTGGAGTGACCACATTTTGTTCAGATGGTCTCCAAAATAATAATTACATAGAAAATACTACGCTCAAAACCGTATCAAGCTTTGATATTGGTTCTTCTGTTGTTTGGAATCCTTCAATGTAGGGATATGTCACATAGTAAATTCAGCAACTTCCCACAGTATTAAGTAGAATCATGGTATTAGAAAATACCCCTTTTTATTTTTTAAAGTTCTTGACACTTAATGTAATTCTACTGATGCCTGGCATGCCAGTAAACAAATAAAATTTTTACTGTCCAGCCTCTCAGCTGCCTAACCTAACTTTTACAGGTATAGCAACTATTTCAGTAGGAACAGTTCTGTGCAAAGGAGGCTGGGAAATACTTGTCAAGACTTTGACTGAAGTGATTTGAATTTAAAGATTTAACAGAAAGAAGCCAAAATTAATTTATGTTTTGGTAAACAATAATCAGAATTTTGTCCAAGAGCAGAATGTGAGAAGCTGTCGTAATATTAATTCCGAAGATAACTCTAAGATAAAACATGCTTTGGATGCTCAGTGGAAGATTTTATGTACTAAGTTTCTTGGAAGAGAGCAGGCAATGTTCCACACCACACTTCTTCATCCTCTCTGTTGGACTGAAATCAGAATCCATCTATACCTATCATATTGGTAAACAAATTAGTTTAAGTGTCATTGGCCTTTATCAAAGGTAGAGAAGGAAACCAGAGCCTCCAGGGTCCCTTGCTCAGAATATTTCACATAAAATCCCCTGGAATTCTTTCTCAGGGAACTCAGTAGTGTCCTTGATCCTGCTAAACTAGTTCCATATGGGATCCTTTGTGATGGTGAGAATGCATATGCCATTTTTGTGAATATACATCACTTAGATCAAGCCATTTGTAAGGCAAAACAGAAGGTGGATCAAGGCAACAGCAAATCCCCAAGGAGCTGTGATTAAAATCCCATACAGGGTAGACTATGGAAAAAAATACTGCTTGGGTGCTTATAAAATTTACAAGGTCTTGGTCTAGGTCTTTTGTCTTTTGGGGAAGTTAATAAATTTTAGGGCAATGTCACTATAAACTGAACAGTGGTGACCTATGAAACTACTTTCTATACCTTTTGCTGAGATGATCTGAAATCTCTGCTGTTTCTTTAAAACTGTGTATTGCAGATGGTGTTGTCAGGGTTATCATAAATAACTAAAGCTGGAAATGGGGTGTGTGTGTAAGATTCCATGCCAGGCAGTTTGCAATATGTTGCTTGGTGAACATTTGGTAATATACAATAAATAACTAAAAAAAGGGGGTGGCAATGGAGAGACAAAATGGAAATACTTCGTTATAAGCAACTGCAGGCAATACCTGGCATTAATATAGTTGTAAATCTTAATGTCTCCTCAGAAATCTTCATTGGAAGCTTTTAAAAAATGTTCCTAAGTGACTACAGCAGCCTCAGGATCTATGTTAATACACATCTCTTCAAGCCAATTCCAGCTACAAAGTCATTGCCCAGGGAAAGCCAACAGGATGAGCTGATTGTGACAGTTTTCAAGTAGAGAGTGTGTGTCAATGTGGCAGGTCTGTCTGCTGTTACCGACTGGAAGGGATGTGGATAAAACAGTGCATTTAATCACAGGCATGTTCCATGTTATTGCTGAAGGTCGTGGGTAGGATCTGTGATCTTACTGCTCTAGGAAAACACTAGATATAGAAAACAGAAGTGTTGCTGGGCAGATGTCTTTCTTGAGTAATCACACAGATGTCGGTGTGTCAGGTAAATCCAGATCTATAAAATTTCAAAATATCTTATGTTCACCAGAGTATCCCTTCTTCTGCAGGCCATGGGACATTTGTGGCTCTGGGATTCATAATCTTTAAAGGCTGCAAGATACATAACCGATAGATATGAATGCTGATATCTGCTATTTTTTAATACTTTTGGCCAAGGTACCTGAAACTCTCTGTTAGAGGCTGGTCATTAACATGTCAGAATTGGACACTTGCAACCCGTTTACTGAAATGATCTCATCATTTTAATTATTAATATCAATGTGGGGCTAAAAGAAATAGAAGCTGGCTCTTTTTAGGAGTACCATGTAGATGCACAGAATACAAAAAGATGTGCTAGTCTAAACAGTTCATAATTCTTGTTTTTTCCAAATGCAATCCTGGCTACAACACTTCTTGCACGTGATGTGAAGTGCTTGACAGAGAGAAATCCAAGCTTAATCTTTGTGGGTTGTTTGGGGGGGTTTTGTTCTAATTTAATGTGCAAAGTAATGTACTGCAAATGTTGACTTCAAAATTATAAGAAAGAATTCATTGCTTGTCAACTTCCAAATTGCTCATGCAAATCTATTACATAAAATTTTGTATCAGGAATGGTTGTCATCTTCAGATCTAGTCCAACTCAAACAAGACGCATTCACACACAGGAAGTCTGACTGGGAGGTCACAGCTGTTTGTGATGGTCTGTTATTTACATATTTATCTTCTTCATTATGATATTTAAATAGTGTCTGCTATGGCTGTAGCATGGAACCTGTGAATCTTAACAAACGTTGCAAGCAGCTACTCCTCAGTGCTTCCAGTTTCTGCACCAGAAACTAGGAGTCTGACAAACACATGGAAGATCTTAGGGAACTCTGCAACAGGCTGAAGGCTTCTCTTGACACACACCCAGAAAATGGGAGCTTTACCTCACTCTGTGAAGAAAATGCTCAGCCCCTTGCAGCATTGTGCCATAACGTGCAGAAGTCATTCCTTACGCTCCAGATGGTCCTGGCTGCGTGTGTCTTCTTCAGGTAGAGCAACATAAATTCATTTTTCTCTCCTCTGTTCTAACAAGTCCTTGGGCAGACAAAATAACCCAGCAGGAAGGAAGACACCATGCTGAAAAATTGTCTGCCTCTTAGAGTGCTCCATCTGGAAAATAAATCAGGTAGGAAGAAAACCAGTAAATCAGGAACAGTAGGGACTTCAAAAAATGAAGTTAATGTTCATTTGGTCAGGAGACTACAGAAATGATCTTTCCTTCTCCATTAGTTTTTTCTGCAGTCAATTAAATTACTTTTTTTCAACTCCCATCCCTCCACTCCTCATCTGGAAAACAGAAAATCAAAAGAAACAAGAAAAAATATTACCACAGAGCTGGGAGATCTTAGCATAGGCGTCATGTAACCTGTTTTTCCAATTGCACAAAACCCTTGTGGATGTGTGCTGGTGCAGATGTGTGTGTGTGCCTTAGGTTTAGAAAAAAATCACTTTTTCAGCAGTCCAGCCATTTGTGTTAGTGTTTCAAATCTGTCCAAGTCCTGTGGATGAGCTGGAAATGTAGTTTGGTCCCACACACCAGGGCTTTGACTCTCCCTCTGTAGCAGACAAATAAATCCTATTAAATTTGATGGAGATTTACTGATGTCTTTTTTGGGGAAAAATTTGTGTTCCTACTTTTATGGGTCTTAAAGAAGGGCTAAAGAATGGAATTCACGTGCAGGGAGGTCTGTAGGGATTATTTTAGTTTCCTTAAGTACAAAAGGTAAACTTCATTATAGTGGTCTGAAATTCCTGTTTGCAGGAATTGTTTGAGCACCTCCCTTGAGTTCTGTCACATTAAAGCAGGATGGGTAAAGTTTTGCTTTCTTTTAAAGGAAAAGGTGGAGCAAAGTGCTCCATTTTCTCTAAGAGAGATGGGAAGTATCAGCTGATGCTTTGCAATGTACATTTATTTAATCTGAATTATTATTGTAAATTATAAAAAATCCTCTCCTAGGTTAAGAGTTGTATAACATTTCTAAAAAGGTTCATAATATATTCATAAAACTGGGGCATTCAAGCCATCTCCTCCTGATCTATTTTTATCCTGTAGATGCTTCTTATAGCCATATCACTCGACTCATTCATCTCTCTGGTCCAAGTTTTATTAAATCTGAAATAATAAACTGAATTTTTTTTTCTCTCTCCTCAAAAGAAATAATAACTGAGCCCATGAGATGTCATAAGAGTCTGTGCTTTTAATGCTTTCCAAGCCCCTGTTCTCATTTCAGGAGCAATTTTACTGGCCTTCCCCTGAGGAACACCAGGGCACTCACAGCCATGTGGTTCTTCGAAGCACAAAGCCCTGTCCCAGCTCACTGGGGACAGCACAATCTCAAACTGGTCATTTTCACTGGTTAAGCTGGTTTGAAGTCTCCCAAAGACCAACATGATAAATTCACAGCATTCTAAATAATTAAATAAAATTGAGCAGTGGTGGCTTAATTAAAACACGGAACGTTGTGATCACTGTAAAAATGTCTTATGCTACTGTAGAGGTTCTCCTGTTAAGCAGCAGCTCCTGTGTGTGTCTAGAGAACAGGATAACCTCAGAAAATAAACAGGGAGGGACATATCTTGGATAATCAGTAAATTTACAAACATTTTCATCATGGGTTTTGAAAGGAGGTGGAGAAGGAAGAATTTAGAGGTAATGAAAACCCACAAACTTTCCCAGTTTATATGAGGTTTCAGGACATTAGAAGGTTATAAATGTGGTACCAATATTTCAATAATTGCTAGGGAGTGGAGGGCCAGCCTGAAACACTTCAAACCATCAATTTAACATCTGTATCTTATAAAAGCATGGAAATAATACTTAGGGCAAATCAAAAGGGTACATATGTTGTAGTAATACTGTAGCAGAAGACAAATGTTCCTTAGAAAAGTTTAGTGCTGTTGTTTGGGTTTTTTTTATTTGGTACACACTCTGATATAAAAGTGTTGTCATTAATACTGTATTTCAACATGAGTCAAATAAGATTTCAGCGTGAAAGACTTTCTGTAGTGTGAACAGCAGATGAGGAACAGAGTGACACAGAACCAAACCACAGCTGTCTCTTGTGCTAGCCTGCACAGTGACATCCCCATTCACTTGGAAATTCACCCTGTCGTCATTCATGGCAAAATTACTGTGAATATTAGTTCAGATTAGAAAGCATATTGTAATGAGATTATGCTGTGATCTTTCTGTCCTCTCAAATTGAAAAATGTACAGTTATACTCAACTAGCTTGGTTTTAAATAAAAAGTAACTGTAGGCACAAACATTTGCTTCTAGCTAGTTCAGCATTGTAAGAGTTGTGGTTTGTGCTGTCCTCATTACATGAACTAAATGAGAAACATGTCTGCTTCATCATCCTATGGCCTTCGCTATATATCAAGAAAAAGTGAGTTGCTGTGAATATTGTCATGCTACCAGCTTTATCCAAACCCTTTTCCAAACCACTTCAGCAGGGTTACAAGTATATTGCTCAGAAAATAATGACAGCTTGAAGGTCCATGAACAGCCTCTGAATAAATCCACCATACTTTTCTGAGAGTGACTGTGAAGTGTTGTATTCCTCTGTCTTCTGTGAGGGTTATAAAATGTTATTATTAATAATAATAATTGCGGGGAGAGCTGGACCAGCAATATTTGTTGTTCTACCAGGAGAGAGGGTTGGCCAAAGGACTGTCAGTATCTGTCACTAGCACTGACCTGCTGGAGGAAGCTGACGAGGCGGTTCCATTTACCTGTCCACCTTTTCTCTTCCATATCCATTTTGAAGATAGGTGGTTATCTAGTTTCCACTTTCCTTCTGTGAGGCCTCAGTTCAAGAGAGCTTTTATCTCCTCTGAGGTCTTTCAGAGTTATTGCCAAACACAATTTTAATAAATCACTTTTCTTGCCATAGCAGACTTGGATGATAGAGCCTCCATGGCACAATACTCTAAACATCTGTGGAGTACTCCTAAAGCTTGTTCGCAGCTGGTCCGGACCTTGATTTCATGTATAGTGCCTTGGATCTGGAGCAAGGGAATAGTGTTGGGGCTTGGACAACATTTGGTCCTAATTCCAAAATAATTTGAGCTGTATTTAAATGCTTACTTGGAATATCTCACTGGTTGGAGATTTTATGCTGGCAGTTGCATGAGTTATCTAAATTGTACAATCATGGATAAAGTGTATTCTTATTGAGAAGTGGCTGCTTTTATTGTAAACTGGCTAAAAACAGAATACACTGGCTATGAGATGAACTTGTTTAAAATGTAAAGATACTTCCAGTTAACTTTTTATGGTGATTAATTTTAAATTTCCAAGGTTATTTCATTTTAATTTCTAAGATTGGTTTTGTCCTTCAGCTGTTGTTATTTGCTTCCTGTTTCTTGCTGACCGTAGCCTCGCACAAACATTATTTTAGCTGGTGTTTCTTTCTTGATCATTACCAGACTCTCTATCTATTTTGGAGCTGGCTTCTGTTCAGGCTGAAATCTGTTTGCCTCAGATATTTCCCCACACCTAGAAGGTAGTCTGAATTGACTATGACAAAATATGGGCTCTAAAATCTTCCACTCCCAAAACAGTCCCTGCTCCTGTGTGCTTCTCTCCTGCCTTGTTGACTCCAAGGACTTCAGAAATGCAGTCTGGCCCTCTTTGATACTTCTACTAAAACACTACAGGAAGGAGTGTTTTCCTGACTGATGTTATACACTGCTGGTAAGACTAAGAGGATGTCACCAGATATTTCATACCAAGTACCTCTCTCTCCTGCTTCAGGCCTGTTCTATGTCTGTTGTTGACTCTTGCTGTTTTGCCAAAAGGATGGAAAGTTGTTCTTCCCTTCAAAGGGCTGAAATGAAGGTTATATCCTGGGCACCTTAACCTGTTGCCAGGTTAAGAAGAAACGAAGTTAACAAGAAATGAAGTCATTTCCATGACTAACTAAAACCAAATGCAGCTGGCAGATTCCTCAAAACAGCAGCAAGCGTTAGCCAGCAAGGAGGAGGCACAATTTATCCCAGCTGAGTGTTTATTTTAGAAATTACAGTTAATCTCCTCTGATGCAAACTCCTAGAGCCTTTGACAGCTAATGGGAAAACGCTTCTCTTGGAAGTTGTCAGATGGAGCTCTTTCCAGCATGTCCGAGCATTGATTTCCCCAAGACAAACAAAAGGAATCCAGTGGTGGGTTCTGAAACATCTTAGATTGATAGTGGTGTTTGGAAATCAAGTGGTAGGGAAGGTGATGGGGTGTGCCCTGCAATCCTTCCACTTCCCATGGCAGTGGCAGCTGCTTTGGCAATGAACAATCTTGGGATCTTGTTTCCAGACAAATGAGATGTTGATGAGTGAAGTAATCTGGAATTATAAAGAGAGTTAATAATAAGAAATACAGTGAGGAATTCTCAGGTCGGGCAGAGAATGGATTGAGAGTAGTCCTGAGAAAAAGGACTTGGGAGTGATGGTGGACAAGAAGCTCAACATGAGCCAGCAATGTGTACTTGCAGCCCAGAGAGCCAACTGTCCTGGACTGCATCCAAAGAAGCGTGGCCTGCAGGTCAAGGGAGGTGATTCTCCCCCTCTACTCCACTGTCATGAGACCTCACCTGGAGGATTGTGTCCAGTTTTGGGGCATTTAACATAAGAAGGTCATGGACCTGTTGAAGTGAGTCCAGAGGAGGGCCATGAAGATGATCAGAGGACTGGAGCAGCTCTGCCTTGGAGACAGGCTGAGAGAGTTGGGGTTGTTGAGCCTGGAGAAGGGGAAGCTCCAGGGAGACCTTATAGCCACCTTCCAGTACCTCAGGGGGCTACAGGAAAGCTGGAGAGGGACTTTTTACAAGGGCATGCAGTGATAGTTTGAGGGAGAATGGTTTCAATCTGAGGGAGGGTAGGTTTAGATTAGATACTAGGAAGAAATTCTTTACTGTGATGGTAATGAGACACTGGAACACGTTGCCCAGGGAAGCTGTAAATGTCCCATCCCTGGAAGTGTTCCAAGGTCAGGTTGGATGGAGCTTGGAGCAACCTGGTCTAGTTGGAGGTGTCCCTGCCCGTGGCAGGGGGATTGGAACTAGATGATCGTTAAGGTCCCTTCCAACCCAAATAATTCTATAATTCCATGATATCTGAATGTCTTGCCATCAAGCCAGTTTAAATGAGTCTGACAGAGAGCAGCCAGGAGCAGCAGTCACGTACAGCGTATGTGCCATGCCAGAGCACTGTGTATTTGCCTGTGATGGCAGAGATGTAAATGGGCTGTTTGAGCAGATGGGGAGATGTCCACCTCCAGGCAGAACAACCTATAGTGACTGCTGCTGCCCTATAGCTGGACCGTTCCTGCTCTCCTGGGGGTGCAAAGGACATTGGATGTGTGGGAGGAGAGGAGGAGGTGGAAGATGGAGAGGGGTGGTGAGTGGTCAAAAGGAGAAAGCAGCAGCATCCCCCTTTCCTAGCACTGTTGCCAAGCCCCAGCTTTCTGCTTCAGGAGTTACCTCCATGCCCTCCTATCCAGACATCCCTGTGGCTTTCCCATCCTTGGCGGTGTTTCATTTAAGTCAGGATTCTGGCCCACTCATAAGAAAATAAGGAACATACAATTCTCCTCTATTTCTCTGCTTGCTATACTAATCTCTAAATAGATTAGGCTTCTAATCGCCTGTTCTGTCCAGCTGGAGCATATATTTATGATATACACTCACAGGCTGTCTCTCATGTGCTGTAGGATGTTCCACTTTCTTGGAAAAAAATGTAAAAATAAAAATCATTTAAAAGCCAACTACCAAAACCCAAGCAAGGAAAGCAACCTGGCTGCCTCAGTAAACTATGCTAGCTCCCAGCCCAGGCAATGGCAGCTCAAAGGTCTGGCTTAATTTGCATGGATGGTTGTTCACTTCAGAAGCGACAGGTAATGTGAATATTGAACCTGAAGAGCCAGGGGTGCCTGGCAAATACTCACAGTGCCCCCTCCCTTGCTATGTAGCTCACAGGAGAGATTTTAGATGCTCATTTGTGCTGGGTTGTGGGAGTTTTTGTTTTCTTCAATCTCATAACCTTTCAGTCTGATGTTCCTGGCTCAGAGCACCCTGTTCTCATACTCCTCTTGCAGTCTAGCAAGAGGAGCCAGCTCTGCTATTTTTCATCTGTGAAATGGAATAAACAATTTGAGCTGCAGAAATATTTTTCATTTCTAGTTTCAAAGCCACAGATCTATTTTTCCCCAAGATGGTAAGAAGCTCAGCAGGTTTACCACGTTGTTAAGGATTTGTCAAATACTTCTTAGGGTTCAAAAATTGTTTGCAGTGCTACATTGGGAAGTAAAGGCAGTATGTTCTGTGTTTTCTTACTCTATTTCTGCTCTACAAGGGATTTTACAGAAGATGTGATTATATTTGAGCTCCTGCCTACGACACCTTCATGGCAACCAATGAGTTGATGGCTGAATTCAAGATTCAGTCTTCTGGCTGTGAAGGAAATAGCATTCCCCACACTTAAATGGAGCTGATCCTAAAGGAGAATTTATTCCCAGTAAGGTCAAAATATTTAAAAACGTTATGGATCGAAAAAGTCTAAACATTATTGAGGCTGGTTTTGTGGCCACTGTTTGGTCTGACATTTTTTCTCTTGTGCAATGCCTACTATCTGCCAGGAGATTGTGCTTGTCTCTGGCCTTTTGGGAGAAGCCCCAGAGTCATCATGGGTAGGTTTCAGTAGATCGCTCATTCCCTGCCCTGAGGAGGTTCTGAGCAGTTAACTAGTAACAGGTGGCTTCACTAGTAAATATGACACAAACTTAGATAAGACAGTCCTGAATAAAAACAAGTAAATGAAAGTTTAATCAAACAAACCAACCCACTGACATTTTATTTGTTGGTTTCTTAAGAGAAGCCCCAACATACTGCTCTATCAGATCCAGTGAGACTGGTGGCAGTCACTGATCTCTGCTGGTGTCATGGCTCTGTTAATCACTGTAACACCCTAAGCTCCAGCCCTAATTCCTTGTCATTAGACTTAACCTGAGAGAACATATATTCCAAGTATATGTTTGTAAGTAGGTCAGGAGAAGACTTGATGATCTTGATATGCAGGGGAAAATTCATCTTAAATTCTTGTCCAGGTGGTATTAATCCAGTGAACCTGATGGATGCTGTGGCATGACACTGCTCCTGCAGAGGTGTGTACTGGATGTTCCTGCAGAACTGGCTGTTGAGTTAAAGCCAAGTCCTGCATGTGCACATAGGTACGGCTTCTGTGGAGTGGAAGTTAAACATTTTCCAGTGTACTTGTAGAAATTATGAGGTGACTTTCCATTTTCAGATTGATCAGGCCAGATCTTAATTTCAGTTGCCTGCAAGCTAGTGGAGTATTGGGTCCTTAAAAGAGTCATTTGAAATGACATGTTGGTAACACGTACCCTGCAGTCACAGAAACATGTGCATACGTTTAATTTCCATGTCTGTGAAAGGCCCATAAACCCTTTTGAAAGCTTAATAATGCAGCTTCCAGTGAAGAATGGCAGATTTTTCACTCATGATCTTCAGACTTCTGCAATTGAGCTGTATGTACGTAATGTCTAAAACATCTTGTGTGTAAACACGTGCACACGCATATACTCTGCAGTGCTCTGGCAACACTGGAAATGCTTTGATCTACATAGTTGGTTTTATTTCTAATGCCTTGGATAATCTTTTTTTTTTTCTACTGATCCATCCAAGAGGTTCTATTGAAGCTGTTCTTTCCCTCAGCTTGTATGATGTGACATACAGATCCTCTCCCCAGCAGGGCAGCTTGGACACCAGCTCAGAGCAGCCAAGAAACAGCTGGAGCGGGCAAGTGGAAGCATGTGATTTTGTTCATGTTTATCTTGGCATTTTAGAGCTGTCTGAGCTTTTCCAGACTTGAGTATTCATCAATACCAAAAAAAAAGGAAATAAGTAATTTATGTTAAAATAGAGAATGAATGCAGAAATAAATATTTTTGGCTAGCTGTAAATTTAGCATAGCTGGGAGACTTCTATGGGTCGAACAGAAGGCCATTAACAGAAAGGGAGATTTCTACACATTATGCTATTTGCCAAGACTTTGAAAGCAAAACATCACTAGAATAAAACAGATAAGCAGTTACTTCACATCTAAATTCTTACCCTTTCAGTCTTCTGCTGCCATCTGATTAGGAAAGGTTTCTAAAAATAAGTGCACAGAAAAAATATTTGCAAAAAGAATTAGACCTGCAAACGAGTGAACCATAGGAATGTGTTCAGAAGGCAAAAACAGCTTTGCGTATCCTATAGAAAAAATTATTCTGTCATCATGTCAGCAGGGAAGTGTCTTTGACCAAATGCTGCCCTAAGCACCGATACCAAATGGCCACTTCTTGCTTCACTCCTCCCTTTCTCATGGGGAAGTTTGGGGAGTACAGGACAAGTCAGTTCAGCCACAGGCAGGAGTGGCCTCTCCAAGGAGGCATCAGAGGAGTCTTCTGCACATTGAATTTAGGAATGGAAAGGTCTGTATTTACTGGCCTCCAGATGGAAAATGTGGCTGAGCAACCCCAACCCATGTGCGACCACATTCCCGCCCAGTTCAGATCTGGACACACTTGTAGAATAGAAAGAACAAGTGTCCCTCAGCTTTTCAGCTCAGGCCTTCACTGTACCTGTCTGCTTCAGCTGTACCTGTACAGCTGCCTGCTTCAGTGATGCAGGAGCATGCCCTGGGGCTCCTTCTTCCTTTGTTTGGGGAAAGCTGCTGCATGAGGTTGCAATGTGCTGAACACTCTGGGTGACAGCTGCTTGCTGTGCCCAACACATCTGCACCTGGGGACAGGCAGCAGAGGGGACACAAGTCCCCTGTTTTACAGAGTGGTCAAATGTGGCAGCCTGACTGCTGCCAGTTATGCTCTGCAGGGCTTTGAGGTGCGTTGGGATGCTCACTGGAGCAGCACTGGTGAGTTAAATCCATGTTTAACCCTGCAGCAGTCTGGCATTCAGGGCTAACCTGGGACTCAGCATGGGTCCCATGAGCCCCTGACCCTTTGTGACAATGCCCACTGATTACCCAGCTGACCCACGTGGGGACTGCTTAGGACTCAGGAGATGACTTATGGCAACTTCTGTTCTCTTAGTAGAGTATTTGTGAATTATTATTTTTTTTTAATTTTACATATTGGTTCTAGTTTTATCCTAGAGGTCTTTGTTTAAGCAGATGCACGCTGATAGCTGCAAAATGAGCCTCTGAGAAAGAACCATGTAGAGCAAAGAGCAGTTTCTAAACCCTCATTTTTACTATTACTGTTTCTCTTTTGAATTGCCTGTTGTTGTAACAGATTGACTCCTGAAAATTTTTAGTTTACAAGCTGGCTGGGAAATCATAAGTAGTTCATGCTATTAAAACACACTCAAAACAAAATCTTCCAGTTTTATGTGTCTGAAAGACTTGCAATTTCAACCATCCAAAAATATTTCATTTACTATAATTTAAAAGCTTAAAAGCAGCTTCAAGTTACTAATAACTACATCCATATGTTTTTTTGCATGCTAGGATGGTGAATATATAGGCTAGCAATAACATCTCAGTTGCTTAATACATCAATCCCCAAAAGTCTGTCTGGGGATTTTTTTTAAGAACAGTGATTTCTATTGTTTCTCATTTTATTATTCAAATTACTAGTATTTTAAAACATATCCAAAATCCTAATATTTTCTTTAAAAATTGTTTTTTAAATACTTTAATGTTTTTTAAAAATAATTTTTAATTTGCCATCTCCATGGTCAAGAGGATAGTGAAACAAAACCAGTTCCAACTTCCAGGGTTTAACAACACAACCAGATTATCACAGCATTTGCAGTAAAAATGTGTTGGTGCCAACCCTGGTTTGGTTTCAAGTTTGAAATGCATAGTTTAGCTGATTACTAAATGTCTGAAAATAATGGAGACCGGGTGTAGGTCTTTTCCTTATTCCAGTGGTTCCTCAATGAAATCAGGGTGTAGCTATTCACATCCATGTCTGTGTCCTCACCTGGAGGCACATTCCAGCTGACTGGAAGGGCCTAAGGAGGAGCTGAGGGACTAGTGGCAAGGAGTGGGACATGTTTAACTCTTAGTAGAGAATGAACTGTATTTCATGTTTACACTACTCATGTCTTCAAGGCTTATATTTAATAAAGAAATGTCTTCTGCTCTAAAAAGAGATGATAGCAGGGGGCTACCATAAAACTTCTTCCAGACAGGATAAATGAAATGCTGTTAGTATATTAGGCTGAAATTAAATCACAAATGCCACTATAAATAAAAATAGCGTATAATAAGCTTGATAAAAATAAAAGCTTTCCATTATCTCCCAAGTTACCTTCAGTACACTATCTCTTTATAGTAGCAGAAAGATGTCTGCTCATTTTTTATCGCTTCCATGAAATGCCAATAAACTAAATATTATAATGCATTAATCAAAACTCACTTAAAGATAATCCTTAACGAATTCAGTATACCCAGAGATTCTGGATTGTTCCTCTGCTAGGTGTAAGAGACAAGATGGGGAACCTTCTTATCTTTTTCACAGTCAGGTGAAGGTTTCTGTCAGGCTTATTCATTTAAAATTAGCAGAAAACCGTGAAGTTGTATTTAGCATCCCTGGAGGTATTTAAAGGATGTGGAGGTGTGGCACTTAGGGACATGGCCTAGTGGTGGACTTGGCAGTATTAAGTTAGCAGCTGATGATCTTAAAGGTCTTTCCCAATCTAAATGATTCCATGATCTTTAGTTATTTTCTTATTGGCTTGTACAAAGCTCTGAGAGGTTTCCTTAATGAAAGGAACTGTGATATCTCAATCAATCATTCTGAAAAGCATTGATTTTTAGATACTCCAAACCGCTGAGCTTACAACTTTTGGGCCTTTCTAGAGAGATAAACTAGCCCAGACCCTGTGCTGTTTCTGATACTCAAATCCCACCACATGACACTGGAGTCACAGGCTTCTTCAGCTAACTTGGGTTTCTCCATGTGGTAATAATTTGTTGTACTGATTTTTCTCATTCTTCCAAAGAGTTCAAGGAAGAATCTGTTTTCTCCAGAAGAAAGTCAAACTTAGCAATTGATGTTCACTTCCTGGCCACTTTTCCACTACTTGCTTAGAGCCCAAAGGATTGTCCCCTTACTGTCAATGCCAAGTCCTGTTGAATGCTGCTTGGCGTTTATATAAACTCTGAAGGACAAGGATGAACACTTGTAATTGCACTTTTAAAAACACATTATAAACTTAAATGGAAATCATCAATCTTTTTTTCCTTCTGAAGGAGGTAAGATCCACTGAAAATGGAAATACAAACTTGCTAGAGTTTCCAATCTTGAAAAGAATTACAGGTTCCTGTTAAAAACCCTTCCAGTTTGCATAACACCTTTGTTTTTCTATGTTCAGCTTCAGACAAACTTCAAATTACTGCATCTTGAAAGGGCCCCCCATAGCAACTGATTCCTACCCACAGTATTATCTGACAACCTCAGTGGTTAGTTGGCCAAGTCAATGTTTACCAGATGTTCGTTGTATTGACACTTGCCAAAATATGTCCTGTAATTGAGACTTTTTCCTCTGCTTACATCTTTTCCTGCTGTTCCCACATTGTTTCCAACAGTCAAAAGGGGGATGCTACAGAATAGCCAGGAGGGCCATTATTTATGCAGGAGTCTGATAGTTAGAAGATGGAAGAGTAGGTTTCTGAGCAGGATTGTAGTGGAAATAATATAAATACATTTTAAATGTTATCAGGAGGAAAAAAAAAAAGTGAAATAAAACTTTGTGTTACCTCTGTTCTACTTATTATCGATTTTTATGTGATTGCTTTCCTGCATTTCAAAGAGTTAAGAGTCTTGAAGTGTCTGAAAATTGATTTGGGCACATCATATGAAAAATATTTTTTTTCCACTGTGATCTGGGTAGAGATCTGGTATATATTCTCTCTGGTTTATTCATCTCTTGACAATGTTTTCCTCTCCCTTTTAAGATGAAAGTGAAGAAGCAAGAGCACACAGTAATGCATGTACAGTAACAGGTGAAGGCAGGTCCAGACAAACTTATATTTTAGACAGAATTTGAATGAAAGTGGCTTGATTAAACAAGAAGACACCAAAGAATAGTAGAGGTAAGAAGGAGATAAAGAAAAAAAATGGGGGAAAGTAGGCAAGCTGTACCATGAGCAAGCCTTGCTTTTTGTTCAAAATTACCTGACCAGCTAAGTGTGAATTTAGAAACTGAGACTGATGCTTCCTTGGACCCTCAAAGGGGAACCTACTCCAGAGCACTGGCCTGTGGAGCTGGGTGTGGGAAGGGAACCAGCCCTTGGCCTGGACCTTGGTCCTGGTGTGTTGTCCTCTGCAGAGAAGTGACAGAGAGAGGGAACTGTGGTGCAGATTTGATTACTGGGGGAAAGACAGTGCAGGGTGCATGGAAACATCTCTGGAAAATACTATTTCCCCCCCTGTTCCTTTAAAAAAAAAAAACCACCCCAAAAAAACCCCAAACTGAACAACAAAACCAACCAAAATACCCCAAACCTCTTCAGTTATATTATACTTGTGTAGTTTTGAATATAAAAACATTTGTGCTAAGAAATTTCCTTGTACTTGTTTTGGAAGGTCACCTGCTGCACAATGTCTTTTTCGAAAGTACATTGTGTTTTGTTATCCATGTTTTCATGAGAAGAGGAGGGAAAAAAAGATAGTTTTATGACTGCAGGGAAACTAGAATTTATCTTCAACTTTCTTCACAAGACAGGATCAGAAATCATTCAAGCACAGTTTAGCTGAAAGGGAATAAATTAAACTTAAATTGCTCCACACAGACAAATAAAATAAATGGCCATCATCCCAGATGAAATACTCAGATAAGTATTTTGAAAAGTGCATCTACTTGGCATTTGCTGCTGTTCTGCAGATCCAAAGGAGATTCATTAGGTTGAAAACAAAACTCTCTCTCTAACTTTTCCTCATGATCATGGATTACTCATGTTCAAAACACAGTATTTCTCATCACTGGGACATGATGCTGTTGTCTCTAGGCAGGAAGAAAAAGTTCAGCATTCATGTTTTTTTGCAAAGTGAAGTCTGAAAATGTTGTTTTTAGAAAAGCTTGACTGAGCTTTGTTGTGTTTTCTCAAAGCTGTAATTTAGCTGTGCTTTTCATGTCTATCTCTTACTGGTTTTGAAGACTTTCTGAGCCAACTACATTTGCCATTGATCTTGTAAGAGACAGCACCCATAGAAAATATTTCCATCATAGAATGGTTTGAGTTGGAAGAAACCTTTAAGATCATCTAGTTCCAACCCCCCTGCATGGGCAGGGACAATTCCCACTAGACCAGGTTGCTCCAAGCCCCATCCGACCTGGCCTTGGAACACTTCCAGAGATGGAGCTTCCACAACTTCTGGGGGCAGCCTGTTCTAGTCTCTCACCACCCTCACAGGAAATATTTTTTTCCTAATATCTAATCTAAATCTACCCTCTTTTGTTTTGAAACTGTTCCCTCTTGTCCTCTCACTACGAGCCCTTATAAAAAGTCTCTCCCCAGCTTTCCTGTAGCCCCTTCAGGAACTGGAGGGTGTTCTAAGGTCTACCTGGAGCCTTCTCTTCTTGAGGCTGAAAAACCTTTTTCCCTGTGTGCTCTGTCTTTTTTATTTTGTTCAGTGCTTGCCCTTAGTGAAGAATAGATTCTCATGAAAAGCAGTTGGCAAGAGGAAATTCCTGCAGAAATTGCCATCTGAGTGAAAGCAAGTAAAAAAAAGAAAAAAAGGAAAAAGGCTTTTTCTCTCAGCCATCTGTACAAACCACTATAAATAACAGAGCTACCAGTGTGCTGCACATAGCAGGCTGGATGGTAAAGTTCACAGGTGTGGTTTTCCTTTAAGAAAATAAGTGATTTTGTTGTTGTGCCTGCAGTTACTTGTGTATGGATTTTTATCTGGAAATCCTATAATTGTCTTAGTGACTGTCTGCATTAATTGTTCCTAAAGAAAAGCAAAAGCCCAGAAGCTTTTACCTCATCCTTGAAAGTCTGTGCAGCCTGATGCAAAACTGCATCCACCTACAGAAGGTGACAACTTGCAGGGTGTGTGGGCAGGGGGTGCTGCAAAGCATATGAGCTAAGCCATGCTCCCCTCAAATGTGGTGGAAAGTTCTTTGAAATAAGCCTACAGGCAATAGGATTAAATTTAGCTCAGTACTTGCTTTCAGTGATTACCAGTTACCTGTTTACAAGGCTCATGGATGTTATAGTCTTACAAAATTAGAACGAAAGTACTTGGGGAAAGCTATTGTTATTACAATTTTGGTAGGAACTGAAATAAAAATTGACATTTTATTTGTAAAATGCAGTTTTAATAGGAAGCCTAATAGTTGGCAAGAGCTAATAATTTTCAGTACTTAGACTTGACTATCTGCTCAAATAGACAAATCTAAATAGATCAGAAGGAATATATGCCCTCAACTCTACATGATGAAAATAATTTGTTTCTTAGAAAGCCCATCTAAGTACATACTGGCTATTCCTCTTCTAAGCTATTCTAGTCTCCTATTTATTTAGCTGAGTGATAAGAACTTGATCCTTGTAGCCTAAATTCAGTTTGTTTGCCTGAATTCAATGGGATACATGAGTGGGACAAGGAAGTTTCTCTCATCCAGGGGCATATATACCCAGTGTCAAATATTTCACAAGCAAATCCATTTTTAGAATAAACAGACTAAAAGTGCTGATAAACCTATGCATGATCTTAAATCCATGCTGAAGAAATAGAAAACAAAATCAATAGAGCGAGTCATTACAAATACACTAAGGAAAACCTCCAGATTAATCTAAATACTCTTAAACTTCCTCAAGGAGATTAAGTGAACAACACCTACTTGGTGAGCTTTCTGTACAGAATGTTCTGCATGCAACTCTGGCAGTGATTTTTGCATCACTGATCTAAAACTGATTTTCCCCTCCTAATTCATGCCCAGTTCAGCTACTGTGCAGTCTATTGCGCAGACTTTGCCATGGAATGTCATAGCAAACTTTCTCTGAAGACAATATTCTGCTGCCTAACTTTTCTCCTGCTGAAGTTGCTTATTGAGCCAAATCACTTATTTTGAAATCTGTTCTACTAGGGAGGCCTTTATGGTGTCACAAGTCTCAAATATTTAACTGTTTCTCCTCCTTTCTCCTTTATGGTTTCAGTCCATAACTTCAGCTTGCTCCCTTTCAAATTATAGCACTTCTCTCCTTTGTGAAGTTAGATTATGCCTAAAAGAAGAAATTCCTGACCTTATAAGAAAACCCAACAAAACACCTCCCCTAAATAAAACAAACAAAAAAACCCACCCCACAATAAACAAACAAAAGCCCTGAACCAAAACAAACAACAAACAAAACAAAAAGAAACAAGAAGCGAAAACAAAACAAAAACCCTACAAAACTTAGAACCAAACAAACCACAAATGAAAACTTTCCCCACCCTTTCCTGCTTCTTTGGAGCTGTATTGTATCCAGTGACTGAACAGTTTTCTTTCTGTTAAGTAAGTGTTTGATTGCATCACATTGCATCCTCAGAGAAGAAAATAAGTATCTTGGTAAGTGTCTCCCTTTGAAGCTGTTCCAAGTATGTGATTCTGGCTATTTTATTTATGTCAGTCCTTTCTACCATCCTCCGGGCGATGTGATGATCAAAGACGAGTCAGAATATCCCAAGAATTAATTCTGAACATTTAAAATACTAAAAAACAGGAAAATTAAAAGCATGACAAGAGCAAAATCAATACATTATTATTATTATTATTTCAGAGACATTCTCTTTGGGAATGCCTGTGACAGGCCAGGTCTGCCTGCAATATATTAACATACCCATTCCCCAAGTGATCTGCAGGTCCCGTTTTGTGTACAGACCCAATCTGAAGCCGGGCAAGGGAAATTCTATTTCTTTTTAATAATTACCCTTTTCTAATAAGAATAACCTTTGTAAGAATACAAATAAGAAAAATATAATAAATTCTCATTTATTCCAATGCGAGCAAAACCAGTACTGGACAACTAGCTAGAAAAGCTTCATGGGGTCACACAGTGGTCATATTCCCTGCACCTCTCTCAACTTAATGACTGGTAACTCAGGCTTTACCTCCTGCAATAACCTCTATGTGTTTCAGTATTTCACTGGAGGAACTGTTAATATGACTTTATGGGTTGGAATTCTTTTTTCCCTAGAACTCCTTGCTAGGAGCAGTGGAGTCTCCTTTCCCTGGCCACACATGGTTGGGATGTGAGGGCTCACGTGTGGTCGCATCTTCTGTTCTCTGTTGGGTTTCTCAGCTGGGGGCTGCAGGGAACAGGATGTTCCCTGGGAAACAGGAGGAGCAGGAGGACACGGATTACTTGAGTTGGAGTTTTCTACATCCACACAGAAGGGAAAGATTTTTTCCCCTCTGACTGGACGCCAACTTCGTTCTGGTTAACTACTAATTGGTGCAGTTTTGTAATAGATTGGTCTTGGAAACAGCTTAAGAGTTGGTTAAACATATTTGCTAGTATATTTGTCATTATATTTGCACTCAGTCAGTATATTTGCACTCTCCCTTGTTATTGAGAAAATAAGAGTATTCAATCTTACGTGTCTTAACATCTTTAACATTTTCTTTTTTCTTTAAATAAGCCATTTCCTGATGCTAACTTCCTTGTTTAAATAAATCCATACAGTTATATATTTTATATACCTGTATTTCCAACTATAAAATTGGAATAAATTATTGATACATATTTAATCTTTTGAAAGCATCTTTTAAACTTTAAAATCATTTGAGAAGTCATTATAACTACTCTTTTAAAAACACTTGGACAGAAAACTCATTTCTTTTAACTTCAATGATGAGTGCAATCATACATTTCCATAAACAGTTTTAATTGATGTTACAAAATTACACTGCATAAAGCAATATGAAGGTGAAGCATCGAGTATCTTCACCTCTCAGTTTCACAGTCCACATAAGAAAAGCCTCAGGATATTTCATGCAGTTTGTATGCAGTACTTGCAAGCATATCTCTTCAGGAGAACCCACCAAAGCTAGTGTGAAAATATTATTTAAAAAGAAGCAGAATGTTTGGTACAATGTTTTCCAGTTATTGGAGTTTTTCTAAGTTTGCACAGTTCACAGTGCTTATAAATTAATCTGTGTCTGATAAGACCATTTTTTGTATTTGAAGTAGCCACTTTTGATTGAAAAGGTGATAGGAGAAACATCATAGAGTTTAGTGAGAAACAATTATTCTGATGACTTATCTCTTTCTTTGGTACCCCTTCTGTATATATGATACATATAGATAATAGACTATTATTATATCTTTAAGAAGCTGGGACTCTCAGCCAACCTGCAGTTTAATTTCAGAGATGTATATTCTCCCTCTACCTAACTAGCATCTTTTTTAAAAGGATCTTATAGTTTGCAGATAGGGATTCAGGGAAACGTGATTTTCCCACCAATAAAAGAACGTGTGCTAATTGTATACGGAAGAAGAGGAGTTAAAAAGAGAACTTTCTGTAAATCAAGGGTTCTAATAGCCAGTTTTAGCTTATACACTTCCAAAAATCAAGTAAAAGAGAACTGCTAAGAAAACTGAAGTGAAAGAGAAGTAATAAAATCCTGCTTTTCAAAGACGTCAAAACCCAGTAGGGGTTTACTGACAACAGTTGTTTATTTTTTCTTTCTTTCTTTTGGATGCTTTAGACTTTTCCTGTGGTGTAAACAGAAAAGGAAAATATTCCTGGAATATTTTCTATTTGTCTGGACATCTAATTTAGTTAAAAAGCAGGCCAAAACAAAAACATGTATGGTTACATTCTACAAAGACTATAAACAAAGCAATGATCTATTATAGTAGCAAGTTATATGAATTTCATTATTAAACACGTTGTTATAGCTATTGGGCTCAGGCTTGGTTTTGGAACAGAAAAAATCCAAGCACACTTTCTGGAAACAACATACCTTGCATTTCAAATGACACAAAACTATGTATTATCCTGTCCCTGTGTTAATGTCCTATTCAGTAGTATTTTATTTCAGTCAAAAATTATTATATATAATAAATTCTACCTGATTTAAATCCATTCACCACTTTTGAATAACGGCCAGAGAGCTTTTACTCTTGCTGCTGAAGAGGAGCAGTTGCTGAGCTCCTAGACAGCTTGTCTGTGTTCAGGCCTAAGGCTCAGACATTTCTGATCCTAATGTATGGAAAATAGTAATTCAGGCTGAAAGGAAGTCAGAGGAATGTGACATTTATTTTATGTCAGCTCTCCATTCCTGCAAAGAGGCAAAGCAGTTAGCAATTTAATGACATTTTTTGAAAAGTTGTTCGAATCAATAGTTACATGCAATGACAGTATTTCTGTGCACATATGTGATCAACAGGAATGGGTTGCTTCTGTTATGCAAAACTTGTTACCCATAACGAGGAAAAATAAGTTTAACTAATATGTTTTAATAAAGTTACTTTAATAACTATTTATGATTGGTTCAAGCAGATTGCATAACAGATGGCTTTTTTTATTTACTGTATGTTTTTTTCCTAATTGTTACACCTTCATTTTTATAACTGTTATATACTACTTCCTTCAGGTTTCTGAAATAGCTTTTCCATTAATGGGATCTGATAAAGTCCTTATAAAAATTGCTAAAAATTGCTGTTGCCCTAGAAAAAAGAAGCAACCATTAAGGACATGTTCTGCTAAGACCGTTTAAATGAAGCAAAAGACAGGGGCTTACTGGAGGGGCTGCCTGCAGAGGAATCTGTCACTGATATCCACACAGTACTTTATTGTGTTTGGTTCATGGTTAGGAGATACAATATGGAATTCAGAGCACACTGGAACCTCCTTAAGTTCCACCCCTCTGCTCTTCTGAGTGTGCACAGCGTTTGTCTCAGTGGGAAGGTTCAATCACTTGCCCATAGGGATGGGACCATACTCATGTGTCTCTGCAGTGGTTCACATGGAGTTTTGAAATCTGGAAAATCCATCTCCACTGAACTGTAGGCTTTAGCAGTCTGGTGTGACAATGAAAATAAGATATTGTGTGTGCGCAGGGAACTGTGACCTCAGGTTTCAGAATGAGGCTCAGAGATTTTTCTGGCTGAGAAAAGACCATAAAGAGATGCGTTTGGGGTGTGTCCCATCAATCAAAAAATCAGTTTGTGGTACAAGCAACTTAGCATGTTTACTAATCTCTGAAAAAAAAAATTAAAATTGTTTATATATTTATACAAGGAGCTGGGAAAACTGTAACAATGGAAACACAGATGAAATGGTTATTTGGGCATTTATTCAATATTATTGGTGTAACTATTGTTATTGAGTATAATCTAGGAAAACCCTGCAGGAATTATCTTGGTAGACATATAGTTCACACCAAAGGGTGTTTGGAGATTTCCTAAGGCAATGGGATAATATAGAAGAAAACTGAATGCCAGGAAAAATTAACTCCTCTTGAAATCCTATACATCAGAGTGCTGTATTCCAGTGTATAAACCTGCATTTTCACTCAGCACACTGGAACTAACTAACCAGGCAGCTGAATAGGTGGTTTGTCTTTGGCTTCTGGGCAGCTCCAGCATCCAGACTGAACTGCTGGTTCATGCCAAATGAAACATTTCTTGCCTGTGTGTGTTCCAAGTGCTACTTGCACCCACCAGCACACTGGGACAGTGGTGCACAATCTGCCAGTGTAGCAATGACCTCTGAGAGCTTGGGTTATGTTGGATGCTGATGAAGTAAGCAATAATGAAACATGGTTTTACTCAAATGTGACTTGTTTTTGCCTAAAAATGACCATAAATATCAATAACATTTGCCCTGTGGACTCTACAGCTACTCTTGCAAATTTCTTTAGAAGAGTTTAAGCAACATATAAAGAAAGTAATATGTGTGTGTGTGTATAAATCCTACCCAAGATTCTCAGTTTGAGTACTGAAGGGAGGGAAAGTCACATATCCTTTGTGCCTCCCTGTAGGTACTCTGTACCTCATAGACCAGCAGCAAGGGGACTGCAGGCTCTTGAAAACCAGGCTTTGAAAATCACATATGAAACCATTAAAATTCAGTGCATGCCAAGAATGGGAAGACTTTCTTTTATGGTATACAGATGTGTAAATATTTGTCTAACTTCAATTCTTGATGGCAAAAATGAAAATAAAAAAGAAAAAGGAACTGGAAGAATTACAGATGTAAGCAATTTCTCAGCATGTCCTCTTGTTTTTTTGGAAATGCTGAGGTTAAGAATTCACATTTCTGGTCACTTTTTTTGCTGTTCCAATTGGGATTCTTTCTCTGAGTGTCATTATAATGTAATTTCTTCTCGAGTCATTGTTACAGCTTCATGAGCCTGCCTGTTGCTTTCAGAGGTTCAAATTACTGTCAAAGTATGTACCAGCATAAACCAGCATAACCTTAAAGAAATCTATAATAGTAGTGTTAGTCATTAGTGTTTCCCATCAGAGCAAAATAAGCTCTCTCAGACACCTTTCCACATGGATGTCAAATCATCTTGTAAAGCATTTGCATCAATTGAGCAGAGTCAACAGTAGGTGAGTTAGTTGGTGCTGAGAGGAAAAACAAAAATAAAAAATATATACATATATATATATCTAAAAAAGATTCAGAAATAGTTTCCCAGTTCCTAATTTATGTGCTGAAAAGTTCTTCTGGTTCTCTTTCAATATCTCATTCAGTGCAATACACACTGTGCATTCATTTTGTGGCTTCTCTGAGCGTCCTGAATCCTTTTCCCATCTCTATTACAAATTTCCTTTCCTGTGTAGCATATAAAGAGGGATAACTGGCTTTTTCCACCATGTCCAGTTGGTACCTATAGTGTCAAGAAGCCTTCTACTTCCAGGCCCTCTCCTTCCTCTCATAAGGCTCTACCATGGCCATGGTGACATTTTTGTTGATTTGCTCATGTTTTGTAGCTCCTTTCCTTTCTCAGAATTGTAGTCCCGCTTTGTGGCATTTCTCTGCTGTCCTTCAATGTAAGCACTCAGTTTACTTGCTGCTAAAATTTTATCATCTCTTTGGAAGAGCTCTTCAGCATCTGTCAGATGTTCTTTAGAACCGCATCATTTTCTTAATAATTTTCTGAGTCTTGCTCCTCTTTGTCCAGGACAAAGCCATGCAATGCAATGAAGCTTCCTGTTGGATTATCAGTTGAACCCTCCTACTTTTTGTACTTTTTCCCTTTGATAATGTACCCAAGATCTTTTGTTGTTGTGTAGCTCACATCAAGTGTGTAAGGGGAAATACATACTTCATCAGTTCCTTTTTCTTAGTAATCTAAGTTTATCATTCTGACTAATTTTCTTGCCACTCCCTGCATCATTATTCAGAATACTTGTCATGACTACAGACTTTCTTCCACAGCCTCACCAGTTTATCTTATAGTTGAATCTGTTGCTTGTACTTACGATATGAAAACTGCTCAGGGACTTGTCTGACTCTAATTTGATTAGTTGTTAGATTATTAATAATTCATTCTGCTTATGTACTTGGATATCAGTGTCTGAGTTTCATAAATACCTCTGAAATTTTAAAAGCTATAAAAATAACTAATCTCTAGGAAGTCTGGTGAATGTTTGTTGTTTTTTTTTTTTTTCTGGCGTCTTATTTAGATATATCAAATCAAACTGGGGGCCCAAGTTTCATCACCCAGGTACAGAAATGGTGTGTATTATAACTGTTTCCATGGCTACTGAGGTAGAGAAGGAGCAGATGTGCAGAGTCACACAATGGGTGCTGAGGACCTGATGTAAAAAATGGTGTGCTCTTGCCAGGGGATTTAGTCTGGTCCACTTCCAAGCTCCTCTATGGATATTGTCAAATTATGAATTTACTCATTGAGATAATTCTCTTGTTAAGATCCCCAGGGACTTACATGGTGGGGCTGGGGAGAAGAGGAGATGCCTCAATGCTGGGACTGGGGCAGAGGGTGGTGATACTTTGACTTGTTGCAGTGTTTCTGGGCACGCATCATCCCATGCAGCAACCCCAAGCTGGGATGATTCTGGCTGTTCCCAAACCCGTGGCACAAGGCTGCTTGGGCTGAACTGCTGCACAGCCTCTTAAAAAATTATAGCCTTTTTTTTTTCCTCTCCTTTTTATTATTGTCTAGCCTGCAATAACTAAAGAGTTTCAGTGCTATCTTGGTAATGATATTATCAATAACAGAATACACTGTTCTTGCCGTGTTTGCTGCTGCTCTCGCCTCCTGTGGCACTGTGTGCTCACCCACCTATAACACTGCAGCCTGCTGCAAAATTTGTCCCTAAGATTCCCAGCAGCCAAAAAAGCCTTACAGCCACTATTGCTAAGGAGCAAAAGCCT
Source organism: Apus apus (assembly GCF_020740795.1). Taxonomy (NCBI): domain Eukaryota; kingdom Metazoa; phylum Chordata; class Aves; order Apodiformes; family Apodidae; genus Apus; species Apus apus. The sequence continues at coordinate 5,710,674 of NC_067286.1, forward strand.
TTGGACAGTAGTCAATTTCTGCTGATGGGTTGTACTAATTAATGTTTACGGTTTGTTTCTTAGAAGGAAAAAATGAACATGTCGTATATTAAAGACACAAATTAAATTACAATGCCAAGTGTTACCTCCTGTCATAAAGTGGAAGGGTGCACATTCAGCAGTTTTTCCATGCCTGTATTGGAATGTCATCACCTAAGGCAAATTGTTTCCACATACATTTATGTCAGGTTTTGTATTCATAAAGCCAGAGAAGTTTAGGTAATGAATTTTGCAATATGTAGGTGAAAGGTAATACCTAAAATATCTGGAGCAAATTATTTTAAGACACGCTGATGTGAACCTGGAGTTACCTTAACGTCCTAAACATCCATCATTTAGTAAAGACCATGTTAATTGTATTCAGAAGTAGCTGCAATTTACTTCAGCTTTTCCTATTTTTTTTCTTTAAAAAGCAGTGTTCATAAACATGGTTAAAATTCCACAGATCCGATTTTTTTTCTCTCTCCCAGAGCATGGATTTCCCTTCTTTATTTCATAAAGAGTTCAGAACCAGATATTTTTCCTTCCAGCTTACCAAGGGATTAATAACATGAAACTTGGCAAGGAAATTGCCGTCTGCAAACTGGAGTGAATATGACTTGATGTAATCCAGATATAACAGTTCTTGTGCAAGCTGTACCTTTTGCAGCATAAAGAACATAGGAATGATTTAGTGGTCTGTGCAAATAAAGAGGAAGCAACTTTAACTTGTAGGCATGAGGGAGGGTTTTTCCTTCCCCACTTTAGGCAAAGTGTAGTTAACACTGAGAAAACAGGATTTTAAAAAAGTTCCATTTGGAAAAAAGGATCTGCTTGAAAGAATACAAAATGTGGGGTTGGTTTGGGTTTTGGGGTTTTTTTGCTGATATCTTCCAAATTGATGTTTGCTCTGGACTGAGATGATTCAGATCTTAGTGTCTGTCATGCCTTTTTTTGATGAAAGTGGAGTTAGCAGTTCTGGACTCTGCCTGCAGTGAAAGCACAGCAGTAGCAGCCAAAATCTAGAGGTAGGCAAGAACTAGAAGGATCTGCTGCATCCCTTGCTGATAAGGACTTGAGAGGGCAGCAGGGAGGAAGCTGTCACCATGCTTTATAGGAAAATGTTGTTTATGTGGATCGTGAGTTCAGAGCACAAGTTTGAGCTTTGCTGGCTTCTGTTTCCCTGGAAATCCAGCCCTAAAAAGGAGGCGTCGCTCCCGTGCGCACACGCTGACTCTGCTCACAACAAATGTGTGTTCTTGTAGCCCCAAAAGCTTCCTCAGCTGGGGGCATGCAAGAGGGTTGCCTCTTACACTGTTGTTAATCTACCATCTTCTTATTCTAAAAGCTAGTTATTTTCTCTGTATACACTAAATCACCTTTCTGAGGGTTGTTTGGGGTTTTTTTCATCTACTGAAGTATCTGTACCTTCCTGTCTATAGTGCAATGATGTGCATGACCATTTGGATTTGATCCAAGGAGCTCAAGCTCTGTTTTATATATCATTCATGTGTACAGGCCAATATGTGCAAAATATCTTTCTTCATCTTCAGGAGGGGGGAAATGGATCATAGGGTTAGCTCTGGATAAAGTCTTGGGTTTACATTTTCCTTGTGCTTTACATTGGTTAATCCGGGTGTATAAATCCATCTCATTGCAGCAAACTGCTTATCTCAGAGTGCTCAAGCAGTGGATACAAACTGCTATAAAATGCAGTTGTGATCTTATCCCCAAAAGATGACGTTAAATTACTGCCTCCAGAGCCAAGATGTGACTGTAAAAATGGTTGGATGCCTTTGTGTGAGCACGTTGCTCTAATGCCTTTTCACCAAAGCTGCCAGCCTTGTGTTTTGCTAATAGAAACCATTAGCCTACTTGCCCAGCTAAGGACAATCTCCTTCATTCATGTGCACAATATAAATTTTATATATATATATATATATATATATATATAAATAAAGAAGGTATTAAAGTCAGACAGACCAAAAATAAAAAATAATAAAAAAGAGGAGGCATGTTCCAGCTCTATCATTTAATAAAGCACAGAGATCCAAATATGAAGAAAAGGGGCTGCACAAGCCTTTTTTACAGGCTTTGGAGAATTTTGCTGTAATTTGCCAACAGATTTTGTAGGTTTTATGTTCACAAGCACTCATCTGTTCACCAAAACACGTATGCACTTTGGCAACGGGTACATCACATGATCCACACCTTCCACTGAGGTTTTTGGGTGCTGTCTTTAATAAATGTTAACAGCAGCCACATATAATGCCCTGTCTAAAAAGTATAAATGTTATGGTAGACAGTTATATACTTTAGTGAGTTTTTTTCTACAAATAAATCCAATATTGTTGTAATAAAATAGAAGCAAAAAATCATCCTTCATTACACGCTTAAAGAACAAATGGGAGAAAATTATTTAAAACCAAGCCCATAAATCATGGTAACATAGCTCATAGAATCATAGAATGTCTTGGGTTCGAAGGTACCTCTAAAGGTGTCATCTACTCCAACCCCTCTACAATAAGCAGGGACATCTCCAACTAGACCAGACTGCTCAGAGCCCCATCAACCTGACCCTGAATGTCTCCAGGGATGGGGCCCCCATCACTTCTTTAGACAACCTGTTCCAGTGATCCCCTACTCTCATATTGAAGAACTTTTTCCTAATGTCCAACCTAAATCTACACTTTTCTAGCTTAAAACCATTACTCTTTGTCCCATTGTTACATGCTTTTGTGAACAGCTCTTCCCCAGCCACCTGACAGGCTCCTTTCAGGTACTGGAAGGTCACTATAAGGTTCCCCACAGAGTCTTCTCTTCTTCAAGCTGAACAAACCCAACTCCCTCAGCCTGTCTTCATAAGAGAGGTGCTCCAGCCCTCTGATCATCCTTTTGGCCCTCCTTTGGACACGCTCCAACAGGTCCACATCCTTCTCGTGCTGGGGCCACCAGAGCTGAATGCAGTACTCCAGGTGAGGTCTCACCAGGGCAGAGTAGCAGGGCAGAATCACCTCTCTCGATCTGCTGGCCACACTTCTCTTGATGCAGCCCAGAATACAGTTGGTCTTCTGGGCTGCAACTGCACATTGGTGGATCATGTCCAGCTTTTGATCCACTAGTACCCCCAGGTCTTTTTTCCACAGGGCTGCTCTCTAGCATGTCCTCCCTCAGCCTGTATCCGTATCTCTGGTTGCCCTGGCCCAGGTGCAGGACTCTGCACTTGACCTTTTTGAACCTCATGAGGTTCACTTGGACCCACTTCTCCAGCTTGTCCAAGTCCTTCTGGATGGCATCCTGTCCCTCTGGCATATTGACTGCACCACCCAGCTTGGGTCATCAGCAAACTTGCTGAGGGTGCTGTCAATGCCACTGTCAGTATGGTTAATGAAGATATTAAACAACACTGGTCCCAGTACAGACCCCTGCAGGACACCACTTGTCACTGTTTTCCATGGGGACAGAATTCTAGAAGTTATTTTGAAATTTCTTTAATTCTCATTGATTGTTGTATGCTACATATTACTGGAACTCACAGGACATGATTTCTTGATATCTCTTCCATCAAATGCTACAATTAAAAACATACTCCTTGAATTATACTTTCATTTCACTGATCTCTTCAAATGTTAATACATTTAACAGGACAACACAGAGACTTTTGTTTATCCATATATATAAAAACAAAATACTACATTTACTATGTACACTACTAGAGTGTATATACTGTTCTATATATAATATGTATAGTGTGTGTGTAGAGATGTATGTGTGTGTAAACATATATTTAGATATTCCAAAAGCTTTGAGAGACAATGAGATCTTTTCTGTAGGTGTTTTTAACTATTTATGCAGAAAACCTTTGCAGTCTTAGAGAGGACATCAGAGAGAGGTATTTTTCATTACATTCTCTAGGCTTTTTCTGGAACTATGAGGTGGTTTGTTTTTCTTTTCTTTTTTTAAGGAAAACCACTATTGTTGATTTTGGGCAACACTTCCTTGAAATGCTATGTATAGTTGCAAATTCAGCAAAGTATTTTAACACATGTCCATTTCCATTTCCAGTACCATTTCAGAGGGTGTTTCACTTGGGCCCTGTGTATCCTTTATGCAGTCATTATCTTCCAGCACCACAGAGTCGCAGCCATCCTTTGATCCATTTTCCCTTCACTATCCCTCTCCAAAAGAGAGTGCTCCACAACACTGAACTGAATACTATTTCTTATGGCCACAGCATGAAGAAGGAGGGGGAAAAAACCACATTCCTAGCAGCATGGGGGCCTTGGTGCATGCACCTTGGTGTCAGAGGGAGTGCTCTCCTATGTGGAATTAACGTGTTTGACGTGCAGTTGCTATTGAAAGGGTATTTTGCAGCAGGGTAATACCTGCAAAGTCAGGCAGAAAGGGTTTGTTTATCCAAATGCATTCTGCAGCCATTACACCACTCAGTCCTTTTGAGCAGCTGCCTTTCCTCCTAAATAGTTTCCCTGGGTAGAGTATTTCTGGTTTCTTTCTTTGGCACTTATGCTTAGTGCTTCATTCTTTCGTTTTTGTTATTATTTGCAAAAGTAGCCTCTTCAACTTCAGTTTTATCATCAGCATGAGCAAATCAAGTAGTATACATTTCCATAATTTAAAACCACTGCCCTTAATGCTCATTTTTCACTCATGCTTTGTTTAGTTTTTTGTTGGCATTTTGCATGCTCAGGCCTTTTTTGGCCAGTGGGATGATAAATGTCCTGTGCACTCAGGGCAGTGGCTGGCTGAAAGCAATTTGGCAACAGCCCCAGAGTTGTGACTCTGGCTTAAAAACCCTACAGGAACTCTTTTTCACCCTTCAGTTACATTTCTTTGAATAATACAGCAGAAATATGAGGACCTGCAGTGAGACTTGGCATGATGGGGGTTTGTTGCTGCACTTTTCATGCTGGCACCGTTAGAGGCACGTCAGTGGCCATGGATATAATGTGACCCTTATGGCACTTGGAAGCTGTCTTTTCATTCAGTTATTTTTGCTGTAATAAACAGGGAAAAAATTCAGTGGTGGAGAACTTTTCTGGTCCAACAGCAATGAAATCACAGGTACTGTGTTAAAATACACAAAGCTCAGGGTCACATTTTTCCGAGACTGTGAGGCTGTTGGTGTCGTTAGAAAATACTGCAATTCTGTAACTGAAGAAGGATAATCACATGTATAAATTTGCTTAGATATGTGAAATTGGTTTGTGTTTAGAGTTGTAATGGTTCCTCAGGCATAAAAGTCTGTGTGCTCTTTCATACTGAAATGGCTTTGCAGGCTGAGGTTTTTGCCACACTGATGCAAAGTTTGTGAATAATAATTAAAATACAGAGAACCCAATTTTATTTTATTTTGGTAAATTATCTTCTGTTCCCTTTCATGAGATTCTGTCACTACATGTAGCACTGAGTATTTTTAATGGGCTGGCAAATGTAAGAGTTAACTGTCTTCCTACCTATATCAGGGATGTTGAGAGTGATCAGAACTTTAGAGGAAGAGACCTATGTGAAACCAAAACCTGCATCTTTGTGCCTGCTTGTGACATTTGAAAGCAATGTAGCCAGTATCAGCATGGGGAGGTGATATTCACTAGCTCATATATACCAAAAACTTGATTTTGTCCTGAACTGAAAAAACTTGTGTTGGTTAAATCTCTTCTGCCTTCTCTCCTACTTAAAATTCGTAAAGTGCTACAATCTGAAAGGAAGGACAGCACAGTCCCATGAACTTCTTTACTGAGTTTAATGAGCTTCGAAGTAGGTCCTGTGGCTACTGTAATGTGAAGAGCAGCAGATCTTTTGTGATGATCACACTAATAAAAATGCAAGTCGTTTTCATGGGGACTGTAGTAGCTTCCTGAGTACCACTTTTTCCCCCTTTGCCTCAATCTGTTAAAAATTGTTCTCTGCCACATACACAATGCCCCATAGCTCTGCATACTTGTTCTTTATAAATATGCAAATGTAACCTTATTATTTTCCTGACAGCTTAGTAAGACTGGTTTCTCACTATCGAGACCTTTGGTAGGTTTCTCAACTGTGCCATTACAGTAAGCGTAACACAGGTGTCTCTAAACCACCTGTCAAGTGCCCTGTCTTTGGGACCATGGCAGTTAGCTTTGGATGTAGGTTTTTCTTGGCACCCAGAAGAGCTTCAGCTGCTCTTTTATGGCAAATCAAATCATTGCCAAAGGGACAGAGCAGGATAGGCCATTGTCACCTCCTTGTCCCATGGCTCATGCAAAGTTGGTACTGCAGGCTCTGGACACAGAACATGCTTGTCCTGGTTTAAGCCAGTCTTATTATTTTTAATTTACAATCCTTAACTTCTTCTGTGGGAGAATAAGGATTCCCCTTTGTCTTCTTTTGAAGCCTTTGCTTTAAAGCATTTTTTGCTGGAGAGCAGCCTCAGACAAACCAGAGGAATGTGCTCTGTAAAGCCCAGCAGTTGCCCAAGGAGTTGCCACCACACAGTAACAGCAAGCCAACAAGGTCAGAAACTCAGGAGTGTTTCCAGTCCCATCCTCAGGCTGTTTTCATTTGTGCTGAACCTCAAAAGAATATGAGGATATTTATTCCAGTGCTTTTTTTCTTTCTCTTTCTCTTTTTTTTTTTCTGAGTGAGCAAGCCCTGCCTGTGGGGCTGCACTGAGGTTAAGTACATCTTTACTTTTTATTCTGTAATTAGTGGAGAAGGGATCTGGTAATAAAAGAAGGGGAAGAAGAAAGAGCTGAGCAGTGCTGTGTTCACACAGATTAGAGGTTTACTTTGGCAAAGTTCATGAGCATGACGTGTACTTGCATCACAGGTGTTTTCCCAAAGCATCTCAGCTGCCTAGACAAGATGTAATGGCAGCAACTCGTCCGTGTGCTTCCTCCTGCTGGAGCAGGGCCAACGTTTTCCTTAACCACAAAATAACTCATTCAGGAAAAGAAAAAGAAAAAAAAACCCCACAGTGCACTCTCAGTTGTTTTCAATTACAAAAGTGATTCTTGGGGCCAGGATTATTCTGATTTAGGCTGTCAGAGTTCATTCCATCATCACAAAAAACATAATCCTGAAGCTCAAGTCCAAGGCAGAAGAAGAAGATCCAGGGTCTGCTCTGAGCTTTGAGCGAGTCGCTTTTATCTTTAGCTTCTCCCTCATAGAATGACAGCTGAGCTTTGCCTCTCTTGTCCTGTTGAAATCAGATCTGCTGGAGTGTAACCACTTGGGCTGGGGGACATCTTTGACAGTGCCAGGGTTTGTATTGTTTGGGTCTGACTGGCCACTTACTTCAATAGCAGTCATAGACAGAAAGATTTGCAAACAATGTGTGAGGACAGTAACGGGGACTCCCGTTAAGGTTCATCATGTTGCTGAAAATGTCTCTGAATTTGTTGAATGAAAATTTGTATGGAAACTTGTATTATGCTGGGAATACTATCTCTGATCTGTAGGAGAAATATCAATGTACTGAGACAGTGCAGTGGAATAAGGTTGCCATATTTTAGCTGAAAACAAGCACTTCTTGATTTGCTTGTTGCTCTGGAAGCTGAGAGCAAAGTCAAACACTCTCCCTTGCTGTTGAATGGGACCATTTGTAAATGCCTGACACATTAGTGACCGTTTCCTGAATCTGTTCCAGAAATGACATCAATCAACAGTACGTAGTTATGCATGAGAGTTTAATTTGATGAGTGCTGGTGAGCTGGTTTAGTGAGGGCACTTTATCAATTATTTCCAACTCATAATCCGATGTTGAAACAATCTTGCATGAGCATTAGCGTGGTTATTTTCCGTGAAATTTCCACAGCTCAGTATCTTTCACTAATAAGTGTTTGCTGCCAAGTGAGAGATGGTTTGGGGCATAACCTTTTATGAAACAACACAGGAAGTGACAACAGCTGTAAATAACTGAGACTGACAGACAGAAGGCTTTTGTAGAAAGTCAGTATTAATATTTTCCAGAGTGTGGATTTAAAAAAAGAATAATATTATTATGCTGTGATCCTGGGAGGAGGTTATTAGATGATGAAAATTAATTGGTCTCCCAATCTTTGCTGTTAGGTATGTGTTCATGTATCTATAAGAAAGGCAGAAAGGAGGATCCGGGAAACTATAGACCTGTCAGTCTGATCTCGGTAGCAGGGAAGGTCATGGAGCAGATCATCTTGAGTGTTATTAAAAGACATATAGAGGATAACCAGGGGATCAGGCCCAGTCAGCATGGGTTTATGAAAGGCAGGTTCTGCCTTACAAACCTGATCTCCTTTTATAACCTGATGAGCCAACTATTGGATGAGGGAAAGGCTGTGGATATTGTCTATCTGGACCTCCAAAAAGCATTTGACACTGTTCCCCACAGAAATCTCAAAAAAACTGGCTGCTCATGGCCTGGATGAGCACACAATCTGTTGGATCAAGCACTGGCTGGGCAGTTGGGCCCAAAGAGTGGCAGTCAATGGAGTCAAATCCAGCTGGGGCCAGTCACAAGTGCTATTCCTCAGGGCTCAGTGTTGGGACCGTTTCTGTTTAACATCTTTATTGATGATCTCGATAAGGACATAGAGTGTATTATCAGCAAGTTTGCAGATGACACCAAGCTAGGCAGGATTGTTGATCTTCATGAGGATAGGGAGGCTCTACAGAGAGACTTGGATAGATTAGATCTTTGGGCTAATGTGAATGGCATGGGCTTCAACAAGGCCAAGTGCCGGGTCCTGCACTTGGGCCACAACAACCCCAGGCAACGCTCCAGGCTTGGGGAAGTGTGGCTGGAAAGTGTCTGGCAGAAAAGGACCTGGGGGTTCTCATTGACAAGCGGCTGAATATGAGCCAGCAGTGTGCCCAGGTGGCCAAGAAAGCCAATGGCATCCTGGCCTGTATTAGAAATAGTGTGACCAGCAGGACTAGAGGGGTGGTTGTCCCCCTGTACTCAGCACTGGTGAGGCCACACCTGGAGTGTTGTGCCCAGTTTTGGGCACCTCTATTCAAGAGAGATCTCGAGGTGCTGGAGTGAGTAAAGAGGAGGGCAACGAAGCTGGTGAAGGGCCCAGAGAATAAATCTTATGAAGAATGCTCGAAGGTGCTGGGAATGTTTAATTTGAGAAAGAGGAGGCTGAGGGGAGACCTCATCAGTCTCTACAACTACCTGAAAGGTGTTTGCTTACATGTTAGAATCTTTAGCATGTTCCTGGGGAATGAGCAGTCAGGTCAGTAACTTTCCCGTGCCATAACTTACTGAACTTAAATGATGCTGGTAGAAGTGTTGCTTGTGTAAGATGAGTTTGAAGAAGGGCACATTCAAAAGAAAGGGAACTGTAGGGCTGAGCAGGCAGCACAACTGTGTCTTGAAATTGAAGGAAAAAGGGAAAAAGAAAGGATGGCACTTAAGCATGTGTTTCACTTCAAAGTGACAAAGAGCAGCAACTCTGTACCAGGAAACTGTTATAAATTCTCCTGCAATATTACAGAGTGTCAGACAAAAGCATCTAGGAGGACAAGGCAGCTGTGGGAGCTCTTCTCACTAGACATGAAGCAACTGAAGAGCTCACAATGTAAGGTCTATGTGCAAACCTCAGCTTAGCTGCTGCTGGGGAAATATCCTCTATGCTTGGCATCTGGCCCTAGAGGTTGCTGGCCAAGTGTAAAACAGTTTACCACTGGAGTGAGGCTGTTTACCAGATGAATAAGCCCCTCCAAACTGAGCTCAGCTAAGCACAGGCAGAAGTGGGAGATGCCAGAAAGTCTGAGCTGTGGCTGGGACCTGGTTGAAGGACCCATTAATGGGAAATGGCACATGGAGAGTACAGCTGGTACCCAGGGAGAAGCCTGTAGTGCCTGAGAATCTGCTTGACCCGACTGGCTTTGTGACAGGGTACACACAGAACCTCTAATGCCTTCTGTATTCCTATATACTTAACCCCAAACTAATTGCTGTCTAGTCTGCAAGGGTATTGAAGCCACAAGATATTCTCTCTAATATGGGAATTTTACATTATTCTCATGAAGTGTCAACACAATATCATGTGTGCACATATATGTGTGTCTATATATGTACATATATATTTTATATCAAAGATTACTACATTTCACAACTACTTGTTAGGATCCTTTTGCAGACCAAGGAGGAGAGAGAAAATAAAAGCAGTCTCCCTCCATTTTAAAGAAAGGGCTTTGGAATCAGACACACACTCATGCCCTTCACTTTTAAAGCTCTATCTTGTTCAAAAGAAGCATGCAAAACTGCATAATACCCATTTTCTCCTTCCAGAAGGGAAAGTTGACACTCCTGGGATTTCAGCCTGTGGTAAGGTTATCATAATCCTGAGGCACTTAAATCACAAAGCCACTAAAAGTCTTGCATCTCCTGTGCAGATTCAGTGCCCCAGTGAATGGCTAGCAATTTGGAACTGAATATTAACATGATATGGCTTCTTCCTGTCCATTGTGTGTGGTTTCTTTTGGTATTCCTGTCCTTTGTTAAAGCAGCAGGTATTGCTCTCTGTATCAGGAGCTAGGAGTTGCATCCGGGCACATGTCTAAATTCTCAGCACTCCTAGGAGCTTGCACAGCACGGTTTTGTCACCCTGCTCATTTTGTAACATACCTCAAGTGGCGTCTCTCCTACATTACAGTGTCCTGCAGGCTTGTAATTGAAACATGCCAATGGTTGTTGCTTCTGGTACCTGTCTTTCTTGAGAGACGGAAGGGGCAGATTTAAGAAGGTGACCTGTTGAGGAGGAGTGGTTCTTCTTCTCCCCTGAAAGGAGCTGGAGAGGGGAGAGCCGTGTCCCAGAGTCCAGAGCTGACATTGCTGCAGTGCTGGCTCACCAGCACTTTTCTTTTTTCTGCACTGACCATGGGGTGAGGGACAACAGGCTGAGACCAGGAATAAAGTCTCATTTCTTTGCTGCTAGCTGATGCTAAACCAGATTGCTGGTACTCTGGATGCTGTTTACACAGGTGAACAAGCATTTTGGTACTCAACACTCCTGTTATGCCTTGAGCTGCAAGTTTTCACAGTTCATGTGTAATTAACTTGCTTCAGAACAAGAAGTCTCAAGTGAAGCTGATTTAACAGGAGGTAAAAATGGAACAGGCCCTGAGATTTCTGTGCCTCTAGGCTCTGATATTTTTCTGTTGTCATGAGGATTAAATTATCTCTAAAGGCTAACAGCAAATCTGAGGTTCTGCTGGCATCTTCTAATATTCCAAACAGAGAGAAGTTCTAGAGCCAGCTTTTAAATTGTACTTGTCCTTGGCTGTAATGGAAAGCAAGTATCTGCCAACCCAACACTGAAAGCTGTAGAACCAAGAGGGGGGTTGTCAGGGCTTTGTACACTCAATCTGTAACTGCATGAGAAAACACAGCATCTATCTGCACTTGTGTTTTTAGAATAAAAACCTAATGTTTTGGAACTTTATCTTGACATACCTGCATGCTATTATTTTGATTATTTTATAAGGAATTGAGGACCCAAGTCCAAGTAAAATTAGAGCAAAGTGTTAAATTGGTCAGAATCCTTACCTAATTAGATATTTACATAAGGCAACAGCTTCACACCAGGCATTTGATCTTCTCCTAATATTGCAGTTGTGCAGCAGAAGGAAACAATCTCTTCAGATTGAAGCCTGATGGTGAGGAACAAAACAAAAAAATTAGAATGAAAGCTTTTCCATCTGATTCCTTTATAAGAAACTGAAATACGGTTGCTCTCACTGCCTGTCACAGACATCTTCTAAAGTTCTTATGCGACAAGTTATTTCAGGTAAGAGTTTATATTTGGCAGCTAATGCTAAACTACAATTGCATAGAGAAGGTCTTCAAGCAAGTTGGCATTTCATGTCTACTTCTGCACTTGACTACCACAATTGACGTCTCTTAGAAATGTCAACACAGAGAAGTTTTGCTTCCTGACTATTCTGTGGTAAAGTTTAATAACTTCCAAATACAAATAGAGCTGTTCTTTGGGTTTTGTGTTGTTTTGGTTTTTTTCCATGGACATAAACCAAAAACTATCCAACATATTACCATAACTAAAGAGGAACAGCACAAAGGAAACATTACACCAAATTCTGTCTTCTCAGTAATGGCAGGAGTGCAGTAAATATGGCAAAGTGGGATCTGTGAAAAGAAATGAAATCTTCCTTGCAGCCACCATAAAAAACTCTTGAAGGGTGATGAAATAAATTAAGAATAGAGGGTATCCTTGGCAATGTTACCTGTAGAGCCCAAAGGTTGTAACTCACTACTGTTGCTACAAAGTTTTTACCTATACAGCTATCAGTGACTTATATACGACCCATCATGTGAGCATCAACTTAGGTGTCTATTGCATAATTTAGCCCAAGATATTAAGCCACAAATAAAACTGTCCACAGGTCAGACCACACTGTGGCTCCATGGGATGTTATTAATGCTGCAGGTCTCGCTGCAAGACCAGAGTTTGCAGGGATAGCCTTTCCTCAGAGTCTTCGGAGCTGCTGTTGCAAAAGAGTGAGGGAGAAAAAAAAAAAATAAGAGAAATCAGAAAAATGTAGTAGGCCTTGGTGCACATGTATTAATGCAGCTTTGTATCATGAGGAATCAAAAGAGCATACCTGTGGTCAGCGTAGTCCCTGAGCACCACTGCCCTCCCCCTTTGCAGAAACTTGGGGTTCCTTCTCAACACGTCATTCCCATGGGCATCCTTTTGGTAGCCCAGTGCAAATGAGCCTTATAGTTCAGGATACGTGGTCAATACTTTATGTCGTGTGTCATTTAGATGAGTTATTCTAAATCTACCATTCTTGACAGAAGACAGCAACATTTTTAGTATATTAACTAGCATTTTCTGCAGGAGGGTTTTTGTTTGTTTTACTTAGGTGGCTGTACCTTACAAGTCTGTAGAATAAACAGAAACTTTCTTATTCCTGGAAACTGTCTCCTGCTTCGAAGGCAGGCCAAGAGAGGAAAGAACTCCAGATTCTGTAACAAAGGTACTTGCAAGCCTGTGTTTATATGAATATCTGTTAACTCCATTTATAATATGTTTCTACATGATATAATCACATATTTATAATATATGTAATATTTATATTGTCTACCAAAAAGCTGGTAACTCCAGAATGGTCCCAAATAACACCCCAGGGAGGACTTAAAAACAAGAGAGGAACCATGGAAAAGAGAAAATTGCTGACAGTGTAGCCCTTGTGTTAAGTTGGAGCTTCAATGAGAGGGGAGAAATCTCCCTCCATTGCTGAGTGGGGATGGTGGGATGAGCTGTGAGACCCAGGGAGACTTCCTTCACCTTGTGCCAAAGGAATACGTGATCACTGAAACCAAGGAAAATAAAGGACTCTTGTTCTGAATGGGGAAATTGCCATGAATCTCTCTAGAGAGGGAGAAGGTGCTGGAGGGTGGGGTGGAGAAAGAGCAGTGTGTTCCTGCGTGCACACGTCGGTAGCGTGAGGTTCAGGATCTAAAACAATCTGTAGGGTCAACTTTTGCCTTGAGATTTTGCAAAGCAGGATTACATCCCCCCCGATGTAATCACAGGGAACTACTCTGAGCTACGTTATCTTGGGCTCTGACTGAATCTGACCCCCATGTGTTTTGCTTCCAAGTAGCAATGATTAAGTACCCAAGAGTCCTTGTGAATTATGTTTAAAATTAAAGATGCAGCTTCTACATAATGACTTACGTGCCTCATTTTGCAGACATATGGCTCATTCTCCATGTGTTGTACCATGAAAAATGTGGCTTGTAACTGTGCTGTGAAGCAAGATGTTCGTGATTAGAAACACAAATTACTTAATTATATCAATTATTTTATTTTTATAAAATAAATGGGAGTTATTAGAGGATCCTCTGATTGTGGACAGCAACAAGATCATGTTTTACATATATTTATAAATGTGTATGTGTGTGTGTTTACGTGCATAGCCTTCCCAGCAGGATGCAGGTGGCTCTTTCTGAGTCTCAGGGGCTGGTGGTATATCCTGAAGGCAAGAGATCTGAGGAGGAGATGACTGCTACATAGGCTCTGTAAGGCTGGAAAAGTGCACCAGCAGTACAATTGGCTAATTAAAAAATATTCATAAGAAAGAGGCTGTCTAAACCATGGTAACAGCTCTGAAGCTTCCCCAGTGACAGGTATGATTTCACGCATTTTCCACATGTTGCTCTGAAACCCAAATGAGCCCAGGGGGCTGCTAATGAAACTGATCCTATTTCCCTGGAAAATTCTGTTCCAGGAGCACTCAGAGCTGCTGATATTGGTGTCAGAAGGATCACAAAGTAGGAAATACTGATTTTGTGTGCTGCAGGAGGGCTGCTTTGGGGGCTGGAAGGGTGGTAGGACACAGTCCTTCCTCAGGTTAGCAAAAATGGGCTAGAGGGCCCCAGACCTCCTCAGTCAGTGAAAATACACCAGAAATCTGACAGGAAAGACATCTTCTGTATCTCATCATCTCCAGTTGCTAGAGAAAACCCAGAGGAGCTTTGGAGATTTGGCAGAAAAGGTAGATAAGATCCAGCCAGGCACATTGGGACTGGAATGCAGTGCTTGGCCCTGGAGATGGGGAAGGAATCAGAAAGCAGATACATCATTTATTCAGATGTATTTCACCTCTCTTTGTGTAATGCCTCAACAAGCATTCATTATGCTGGAAATTGTCAGTATCTTGAGGGTTAGTTGCCTTTCTCCTTTTCTTGCTGCTGAAACGTGTAGTCACAAGTAAAGTTGTTGGGGTTACTCTAATAACTACAAGTGTTACAGCCCACACTAATGAACTTCAATGTGAACCATTGTTTTCCAGAGTCCTACCTACACGAGCTACACCAGGTTCCTAAATAAATGTAGGCATCAACAGTACTTACATCTTGTTTTCAGGGTTTGCAACCCATCTGATTAAATGCAATGTGTCCATCTGAGCTAACTGCTAAGAAACGTGGTAAGACCAAGGCTAATTAATAGCTTTTCCTTCTTTTATTCCTCCAGTTGAGGACAAAATGTACAGGTGAGATGACATTAAAGATTAGGTTTGCATTTATTTTAAAATATTTTTCATAAGTAACTTTTAAGCTTGGTTATTTTTGGCAGTGCCTTTGAGACTGTCTCTGCAGAAATACCTGAACTGAAGATTCATCTTATGTTTCATACATTTAGATGTAATTGTATTACCTGAACAGCCAGGAATCTCTTTGCAAGAAATCTAAAGGAAATAAAGAACTACTGAGAAATGAAACAGATTTGCTCTTCTAGCACCGAGAAATAGCTTGAAAATTCAATGACTTCTAACTGCAAATTGAAAAAAAAAAAAAGAGAACTATTTCCTTTACAGAAACAAGAACAATGAAAAGTAATATCAGATTATTTCATTATACTTTCAATGACCAAACATTGTCCAACAAATTTGAGCTCGGTTCCTGTTTTGTAGTAATAAGGGAATCAGTGTTAGAATCACATCTTGACTGATCAAACAGGAACAACTGTAAAAGTTCTTTGGCAGAGATCAGTCTACACAAGAACTTGGCCTGTGTACAGTGAAAATACACTACAGATGTATAAATTATGCAGGTTGGGACAGTGCTGGTCAAAGCCTTCTATAACTGGAGTCATGTGGGAAAGAAAGTCTAGACATCGTAGATTAATGTACTTCATCTAAAATCATGCAATCAAAAATTGACCAAGCCCACATCTGCACAAGTACACATACAGAATTTTGTAACCTGTTATGTTAACCAGAAGTTTAAACAGGAAAAAACCGAGGGATTTTAGCCACTTGGCTCTATTGGTAAAGCTTACATATAATTTTAGTTATAGCTTTTTAAGCAACCAATGAATGAGGCCAACCAGACAGCCAAAAACAGTCTACTTTTTATTACAGAAAGCAACTTGCAATTACAGTCCTGTATTTTCACAGTTGCAAATCAACTTAATCAAACCAAAATCCAAATTCCTCGTTATTGGCACACAAGGCCAAATGAAAATAATTTTATATTTTTAATAATTTTAGCCAAGGGCATAGGCTTTTCTGCTGGAGAGACAAAGTTAGAGTGGGAAAGGAGTAGCTCAGGAGTGTTTGGTCATTCTTGGGAAAGACAGGGAACTGTGTATGGAGCTACAGTCATTTGTGGATGGCAGGAAAAACTGGAGAACTGATGGTGAGGTGGGGTTTTTATATGTTACATATAAATCCCTAATTTATTATCTATATATAGTTCTAAGAGCTTTGTAGTTAAACTTTCTCAGCTGTGCCCCTTTTGATAATTGCAGGTACAGAATTTGTGAGGTCATGCCATGTCCATGCTTGTTGCAGACAGTCAGGTCATGACTGGCCTTTTGGACCTAGATGCTCTGTCCCAAGGGGCAGATTCAAGGGGTCTAAAGACACTGTGCCAAGGAAAAAAAGATGTCCAAGCAACCAAGCAGAGTACAAGGACAACAGAGTGAGAAGTCCCAAACCTGCTCAAAACTCCTGCAGGAGAGTCTGTGCATTACCTGTATTCCAAGGTGTAGCTATTTAGGAAGGTTACAAGAACTTTTCCAGGTACCATCTGTCTGCTTCCTTCAGAGTTAAGCCATCTCCTCTGCCCTCAGCATGAACTTCACACTCCAGCATGCTCCACACAGCAGGAACATTGAAGACTTCTTATGTTAAACCTTCTTTCATGGTCTCAGCTCTTGCTGAGATGTTAGCCACTGCCATATCTATCCCCTCTTCTCAAAGCTTCTCTGGTCTCTTCCTTCCTTTCAAGGCTCATCAGACCAGATGAGGCTACTGGTACCAGTTCTTCCAAATGTTTTAGTCCCTAAATGATTTTGTGCTTTAGATATCCTATGCTGTGATAGCTTTGTCATCACAATCCTTATGCGTTTTAACAGTGTCTCTCTGGTGCTGGCAATTGTCACAGCACACACAGAATCTGTGGCACTGGACGTGGCTTGGATCAAGTTGATGCAGACTCTGCTCCCGTTGTACTGCAAACACAAATTCTGTCTCAGGTACACATTCAGCTTTCAAAACTAATTTGAACAGGCTTCTTGCCAAGCTTCTTTTGACTCCTTTCCAGCTGATCTGGCCTCCACAAATACCAGTATGAAACTGTTTACCTGTCTAGACTAAAGCTACATTTTTAATTGAGAGGTTTTACTAGCAGTCATGATGGATGTACCAAAATTTGACCAAATGTCTGGAAGAGAACTACACTAATGTCTGTCTTTGGTGGCAAATGAACACAGGAGGGAAAAAAGGTGGGAGAGGGAAGGTGGTATGTATATACAAGAGATGGCACAGTCTTTCGGAAGGCAGCAGAGATTCCTCCAGTATTTTTCTAGATTTGAAAAACAAAACAAAACAAAGCAAAGAAACAAAAAAACCACCGCAGGATTTTCTTGAAGTGACTTATCTCACTATACTGATCATGCAAGTAAGAATAACAGGTCTTTACAGCCATCAGTTAAATTAGACATTCTATGTTTGTGGTATGAATACTTGAGCTGTCATAATGTATGTTAAAGGCTCAGTTTGTTTCCCTGCAGTCAGCCTAGGAAAAATTACACTGAAGGATACAAAGACTGTTTTACTGGGAAAGTACTTTAAATGTTGTGAAGCTTTAGGGTTCCTGTTGTTAGTGCATCCTTAAATGAAATGTTTTTCACTGGAAATGAAACATTTGTGAGAGGGTTTTTCATAGAAGATGTTGAGTGTTCACAGTTTGATTTTAATTCAATTGAAGTATAAGAACCCAACTTGCAGAATATATTGAAGTGTCTAGTGTGAGAAAACTTAAATTTGATTTTTCAAGTGCGTGTCTTTCCAAGATAAGTCCAGGTTTTCAAGTCAAACAGCTGGTAAATGAGAAATGCACAAGTGGCAGATGTCATTTTCCAGTTGGTTTTCTGGCTGGCTGCAACTCCCCTCCCCTTCCAGGCTCTTCCTGTCCCCCCTGCAGGAGCCAGCCCCTGTGGCACTGTCACCCCCCAGCAGTATTAGGGTATCCAGCCGTATTAACTGCTGCTGTTCTTCTCCTGTGCAGCTCTAGTTTCTCCATGTGCCCTGGTGGTAACTGCTCCTCTGACCAGTGCCCACCATGAGCCATCCAAAGCTGTTGTGTTGTCCTGGTTTCTTCCAGGGCTTTCCCTCCACTCATCAAAATGAGCTGGATGAGCTCAGCAAGAACCTGGGCCACGCTCTCCATCACCTCTCTGGCTCATGGAAACCAGTTCCATATTACAGGGGATAACCATGGCATATCATTATATTCATGAGTTCCTCAACCTGCATTTCTGAATTGTTCCAATCCTTGGCCTGTGCTGTTTTACTGGGAGGATGTTCAAGAACTTTTCTTCTTCAGTGGCTCATTTCCACCCAGTTTATGTCTATTTGCTATAGGTATGTATGTACATATAGTCGTTTAGCTTGAATGGTTCTCATATGTTCCTAACATTTAGCTCATAGTGTATTTATGGAAAGCAACTATATTGCTTCTCAGGTTTTATTTTAGTAGGCTTAATGCAGCTGGGGTCTTCCAGTCTGTCACAAGAAAGATTTTTCAGTTCTTATGCCTTCCTTTTTTTCTTTGAAATAATCTTGCTTTAACAGTAAATTTATGTTAACTCATTTCAAGATACAATCCAACTAATACTTTAACAATCACACTCATTTATTTCTGTCCAAAATGTCTTGGTTGAAATACACAAGGCTTCACTCACATTCTTCCACAGTTGCATTTGAGTGGTTTAATTATCCTGTGATCAACTACTATCCAAAGCTTTTTCTCCTCTCCTGCCATTTAATTTGCTGAGTTCCAAGCTCAAGGCAGAAATTCTTGCTCTCAGGTCCAGAGTATGTTTTTTTTGCCAAATTTCATCCTGTTTCTACTTCCATGTGCCAGTTATAAGTTCTTCTTTGTCTTCCTCATATTGATTATGCCTCCCAGTTTTTGAGCACTATCATCTTCTGTTAATATTCTCCAGGTTTTTGTGCCAAAATCATTAATAAAAATATTAAATTATGTTAGTTCTAAGAGTAGTTCTTGAAGAGCTCAGTAAGTTACTTTGTTTAAGTTGGATATTCTTATTTTATTACCATACAAGCACTTGTATACCTGTTACTGCCTCTTAGCAACATTTAAGTATTTCTGGAAAGAGACTTATCTTGATTTATATAAGGGTTGTTTATGACCCCAATATCAGATTTTACCCCTAAAATCATAAATAAGCATTTCCTTAAAATAACAAATGATAAAATCCTAGCAACACAATGAGTTTTTTGAGTAAGTTGAGACAGGAAGACTATGCTGGAGACAGACAAACCAAGAAGAAGATTAGACATCAACAAAAAAGTGATTTGTTGTTGAAATCTGCCATCCTTGTATGTTTGTGTAGATCCTGCAATATCTTCATCATGATGCCCAAAATTTTGCAGTTTTTCAACTCTGCTTAGTGCATACAAGAGGTTTGTTGGGGAGCATGGAAAATTACAGTCTTTTTATAATTTCACTTAGGTTTGAATTTCAGTTTTCAGGTCAACTGAAATGGCTAACTTAGCTTGAAATTTAAGAAGAATGAATTAATGAGAATTTCATCTGCTTGCCTGACAATGAAAGTGTGTTCTTCTTCTTCCTCTTTTCATTATGAACCAAAATGCAGTGAAAGGAAAAAGTTTTGACAGAAGTCTTTCTTCACATGTTTAATAAGTGAGCAGTAACTAACTTATTTCTGCTGAAATGAAGGAGTCACAGCAATAAACTTTGCCAAAACTAATCTGTGTTGTCTTAGGAAAGAGACTGGGCTACCTTTTCTAGTGGATGAAGTGCATCAGTTATGTATTTTTTATCTTTTATAGGTAATGAATGAATAATGGAAAGGTAAAAGGTGCTTTAATTTTTGTCAGAAAATCATTAATATACTTTAGAGTACTAAAGGCATAGGTCAGTCTAGTTAAATGGGTCAATACTACTTAAAAACCTATCTCAGATCTGAAAAGTGTTGTCTGCCTTCAAAGAAGGAAGTCATATGTGAGCTAAATATTCCATATATTTCTAAAGGATGAGCTCTCCTTAGCAATCCTTTTCATTCCAATTCACTATTTCAGTCTTGGTTATGAGCTCATTTTCTGGCAAGTTAGTAGTAGATAAGAATTTGCATGAACTGTCATGCAGGTTCAAAGATGTACCTACAAGTTAATGTTTTCTGATAATATCTATTACTTTGATGGCAACTGGTGACCATTACTGCAACACATTTGGGATTGTGGAATAGTCTTTACTGACACCAAAAATGCATTTGTAAACCACAAGACCTTAGTATTATAGTTTTTCTAACAATTTTTGTTGTTGTTGTTCTAGATGGTTATTGGAACTGCAGTAATCAAAGAATGAAAAATAGTGTAGCAGTTTTATTCTAGAGATGTTAAAATATTTGATAGTTGAGTAAACTGATTTGTCCCTTTAAGGTGACACCCTGAGTTTAGTTTTCACTTGTTTGTAAGATAATGAGGTTTTTCTAAACCATTTTTTTAAACTTACATTGTATGAATAAAACTAACACACAAAATGCCCCTGTCAGAAATTGAAATAATCAGAATTTCATAAGCACAATATTCCAGATATTTTCTCTCAAAAGCCCTAAATAAGACCTAGTGCCCCTCAGGGAAGAAATACTGGGAATGGAAAACTGATGCAACTGAGACTCACATGGGTTTTGTTCAGTTCTATGCTAACACTGTGTTAATTAATGATGATATAGTCTCTAACCCACAGGCTTTTTACCAGTATGTATGGGTATAATCTGATATTCAAGAAACAATGTTTTTTTGTGTGTATTGGGTTCTTAGGATGAAATTTGCCCTACAAAGAAGACCAGCAACAGAATTAGGCAAGAATTAAGTGCTATTTTGGCCTTTGAAATGGAAATTTTCTGGTGCCCTGTCCTCTGGCACCCAGGGAGAGGTCTGGGCAGTGGGAGCAGAGCCAGTGTGTGCGTGTCCTTTAACCAGCAACTCTGGGAACTGACCAGAAACCAGGCTGCCTTTGAAGGGTGGTCTTTTAACACACCTCAATGGTTTCTTACTTTGAGTGATTATTTAATGAAATCTGATCTCCCATTAAATTACTCAAAAGACACGTTGAGGTGTCAGTCTTCGATAGCTGTATCCTGCAAAAGAAGGCATGCAGTCAGGTTCTGGAAAGGATTACACACCTCAGCCCCTCCAGCAGCCAAATGTCAGCCTCAGGGATCTGAAATTCCCTTCCGGAGCTCCCTGAGAAGCCAGATTTCAAGCCTGCAGGAAATTACGTTTTCCTCAAGTTTAGCTTGAGTTCAATCAAAAGAAATCCAAATATTTTTTTAGCAAAGCAGCTCTCCCAGCTGCTCAGGGGAGGAGCCATTCCTGTACTACTTTGTTGCTAACGAGTAAGGGTTTTTGTAATGTCTGCATCCCAGTTGGGAATTTCTTGCCACAGCACTGGAGAACTGCTCTCTCCCAGGGAGCCACAAAGTGAAAAGGTGCTGAAACTGAGACACTCCAACAAAGCATTTCAGGCCTACTCTTTTATTAGATATTTTCATCTGAATCTGTGTCCACATTTGTGTTCAAATTCCCATCTGAATTACGCTATGGCTAGTACAGCACAATGCTGTTTTAACTAGTATTCTTTATTTGAATAAGTTACATGCAGAATAATCAACTATGTCCATGAGCTAAGACAGCACTAGAGATGGTTTTTCTCCCAGAAACTGTACCCCACAAGGTGAGACCCCTCTAGTATCTGAGCAATATATATTTCTTCCTCATAGCTTGACACTTACAATCTAAATTCTTACATTTGGGAAGAGCATGAGATATGTTCCTATAAAGGCTTGTCCTATTAGGTGCTGAGAGCTCTCAAATATAAATAGTACACAAAATGAAATGGCTTGTGCAGAGGTACAGAGCAAGTCAGTGGCAGAGCCAGGAGAATGTCAAGTTAGGGAAAAGTGCCACAGTGCAACTTCAGTTATTATAGTATAGAGTGATTAGTATAATAATTTGATAAAATCCCATCAGCTGCTATTGGGCTTTTTGGTGATGTGGAAACTGTGCTGGATCAGATCTGCCTAAGGCCAACGTGACACTGGCAATGCTTTTCCAACCTGAAGGGCTGCCACAAAATCACTCACCTCCATTAAAAACCATTGGCATCTTGGAGATAATGTTCTCTTTCTGTCTGATTTTTCATCAGGTAAAAAGCTTAGCTGTGGCATTTTAGAAATATAACTAATTCAATTTAATTTAGGCCCTGTGATTTAACTTCATTTGCTCCAGGAGAAGCTGCTTGCACTGGTTGATTGCTCCAATCTGAGAAGGGAATCAATACCTTCTGGCTGAGGCAAACGAGCAAATCTCATGCTCTGTCTAAGGCAGGAAAAAAAAGGTTATGAACTTCATCACATCTCAGATGTGATTGCACAAGCATATATTACTCTCATATGGAATTTTTTAATATACTTCTGTGGAAAATGCAGTGATTAAAAAGGGTTTTCTTCTTATTTTGCAAAAGAAAATTTATGTCTGTGCAGTGTGCTAAAAAAAAAAAAAAAAAGAAGAAAGAAAAAATAATCCCAAGTTTGTGCTCAACTTAGAGCCCTTTCTTGGAGTTAAACCCTCAGGTAACCAACTTGGTGAAGGATGAGCCAGATCCATGAAGAAAGAGATCATTTACAAGCTCCTGAAATTCTATTCCATTAGCAACAGATGGTAAACACAAACATATAAAAAAATATTTTGCAAGTACATTTGATACTACCTCTTTAACTTTGTACAGAGCTGCTACACATGTCAGACTTTCCAGAGGAAAGAGCTGGGCTAGATCAGCAAGTTTGCTAGACACAAGTTCTCTAACTATGTGTAGATTTTTAAAGAAACTTATAGCACAGGAGGCTTGAATAGTAACACTTTGCAGCTATGAATTAGCAAGAACTGATGGAACTTCTTCCTATGAATAGGTGTGAGCAGAGATTGGAGGCAGAATTGGTTTATTCCAGAGGAAACTGAACTGGAGCTGGGTGCCTTGGTTGCCCCACAGCCCGGCACGTGGGACCTGCCCCTGCCCTGCTTGCTGGGTTTCAACATTCCCAGCCCCACCAAAAAGAGATCTGCTTAGGAACAGCAGCTGTTTTCCTGATCAACTCTGCCGAGCATTGAAAATACCTTTTAAAAGTAACAGCTCTGAAAGAGAGGAGTTGCTTTCTGCAAACACCGGGGTCTGTTTAGACATATAATGAATGTGGTCTTGCACTTATGGAAACTTGGCCTTTCTACTTGGGATGGTTTTGGCTCAGGGTGTGTTCTTGCTGCCTTTTTTTAAGGAAGGAATGGCTCGTTATTTATTACTGAAACGTCAAGCACTATTAATACTGTAGTGCTGACAGACAAAGCATTTTCCCAGTTTGCTGTTCTTTTTTCTCTTTCCCTTGAAATGCTTGCTCTCTTTCCATAAGCAGATGCAAACAGACCAAAGGTTTCCTGCAAAATAAGGCAGGGAGTACAAAGTGGCAATAGCAGGGTTATCTTCTTGTTGAAACCACATATTTTATTGTATGTCTGCACACATTAAAGCACAAAAGTGGCACATAGATGAGAAGTTTTTGTGTAAAGGTGTTTGCTTGCAGCCAGTTTTATGGTGGGCTGTATAAAGACAACAGGTATTCAGACATGAACTGATGAAGCAGGAAGTTTTTTTGACTCCTGTCTCCCCAGCTGTGCCATTTAATGCTGGATTTTAGCTCTGAGACTCTCAGCTACAAAGCCCTTTTGTGAATCTAAGTTGCAGTGTTGCTGCTCTGCCCTGCCCAGAGAGCTTGAGCTCTGCAGGAGATAGAGATGCTCTTTGGGGGCCTGAACAAGATCACTGAGTCTGCACGCACCACAATTGCTGCAATTTGTCAAGCTTAAGAAAAAAATTAGAGTTTGGGGATATATATCTTTGACAGCTCTTTTAGCCAAATGTCTGATACTGGGCAGACTCGCCCTACCCCCAGCACACCCAACAATGCATACCAAATTTCAGGGCAAACTGAGTTCAAGGCCCTGAAACAGCTGACCTTTAAAGTGAAAATGCTTTGTAATCCCTGACTAGTGGAAGCTGCCACCACTGAGTCAGAGAAACATGCTGGGAAAACTGAACATGAGCATTTCTCATTGCTATGAGAAGAATGATATGATCTCAACCTGATATATTTCATTTCTTTTTTTTTTTTTTTTTTTTTTTTGGTGCTGGATGTTTACTAAAGCTTTCTCCTTCCTAGCTGATGCTTTAAATGCCTCGAGGGTTTTTTTTCCCTGATACAAAGAGTATGGCAAATAGTCTAGTCCTTATTATAGAATCATAGAATGGTTAAGGTTGGAAGGGACCTTAAAGATCATCAGGTTCCAAACTCCCTGCTATGAGCAGGGACACCTTGCACTAGACCAGGCTGCACAAGCCTCATCCAACCTGGCCTTGAACACCTCCAGGGAGGGGGCAGCAACAACCTCCCTAGGCAACATATTCCAGCACCTTCCTACCCTCATGGTGAAGAATTCCTTCCTGATGTCTAACCTAAATCTCCCCTCTTTCAGTTTAAAACCGTGACCCCTTCTCCTGTCACTGCCCTCTCTGATGAAAAGTCCCTCCCCATCTTTCCTGTAGCCCCTTCAGGTACTGGAAGATGCTCTAAGGTCTCCCTGGAGCCTTCTCTTCTCCAGGCTGAACAGCCCCAACTCTCTCAGTCTGCCCTTCAGTTTATCCCCACTCCCTATCTCAGGAACTTGTGAAACTGCCAGTAGCTACCTAGAGCTGGACAAATGTAGGTATGACAGTAACTGCAAGAAAGAAAGGAGCCTTGTCTGTTACAGGAAAACACCACCATTACAGAAAGCTTGTGAGCCTAGAGTGAATTATATTATGCAACCAGAGCTTTACAGCTTTATTTCCTGGTCACATGAGCTTGAAGCCACAGTACAGTAATTTAAAACATTGGTCAGAGACAAGAAATCATTTGAGGAAACATAATATTTTAGACTAAGCTGTTAAACAAGATACAGAAAGTAGTAGTTTCCTAAAATAAAAAGAACCCCCCTAGGACCAAAAAAAAAAAAAAGAAGTTTCTCATCCATTAGAAAAATAAACAAAAGAAGACTATTTTTTAGGCTTGAGAAAAATAGAGATTTCAGAAGTCTATCTAAAGAAAGAGCTCTTTTAAAGACTATAATTTAATGTACATGTTCTTCTGAGCAGAGATTGGAATGATTTTTTGCTTTTCGGTAGTTTGTCCAGAACTTCTTGCTGCAGGGTATTTTTCATAAGCAGAACTTGTTGGTGAAAAGTAGAGCTGAAGAGACAGGCCATCAGGAGATGGTAAGAATTGCAAGCAGCAGCCTAATGGCACATCAGCCTGTTTGCTCACATTTCACATTCCTAGCACTGAAATACACACACGGCTTAAATGGGTTTGGACTTCATGCTCTTTTTTGGGCTGGGTAGCAGGAAAGCTGTGGCTATGCCCATATAAAAAAGACAAGGCAGGTGGGTGAAGCAGAAATGCCTAGCTCCTAGCTGAAATAAATCCTAGGGAGATAAATCAATGGGTTGCCCAGACACAATTTTTTCCAAATCCAGCAAATCCACTGTGAGTGAGTCACCTTATTCCAATGCACAGGACTAGGCTAATCCAAAGGCCTCTTCAACTACTGTATACACAATGCTTTATGAGTCTTTTCTTATTTTCCCTACATGCAAGTGGAAAGTACCAGAGAAATAATCCTCTTCAGCCTCCTCTGCAGTGCACTGGAAAAGCACACGTGCCTGGTTTTGAAGTGGTCTCAGCTAGCTTGAAGCACAGAGAGATGTTTTTTTTCAGTTGTTACCTTCTAGAGCTGTTAACAATTGCCTTGTTCCTCTCAGGTGTTTTGTTTTAAAGAGCTAAAAAGCCAAAAGCACTGGGATTTTGACTGAAAAGGATTTGGGGGGGGAGTTTTAGGTTTTTCAGTGCTGTGACTCTGACTCAGTGAGTTATGTGGGGTTTTAATTTTCCTCTGGGTTCCTTGGAAACCTTCTATAAATGGCTTAAATTTACCAGGCTGGTTTCTTTAGTCTGCCTGGTTTCCCTGCTCTCCATAAAGGCTGCTTTGGGTTTTTATGACCTCATCATTGCTCCTGGTTCACTGATAACAGCTGGCGATAAAGGAAATCTCCATGTAGGCTAAAGTTCCCCCTGCTCCCTCTGTCCTGCTTTGATACAAACTGTTCAGATTTTTTTCTTCCACAGTGGCTGTCATTAAAAAAAAAACAAATGAACAATGGAAACAAAATATTTAACCTGGCCCTGGCTGTCATCCCCACAGGATATTTCCAGGGAGGATGCTTTCACTGATTCCAGGCTAGCTTTATATTTTTTTGCCCCTTATTGGAAGAGAACTTTGCTTCCAGTTTGAGAAGGTTTTTCTAGTTCTATCAGTATAACACAGCTGTGGTGGCTGGTGCAGCTGCAGGAGCGAGCTGTGAACCAGCCAGCTTGGTAACTGTTTGCTAGCAGTGTAGCCTTTGCAGTCCAGAACTTGCTGCAATCTGCGGCGTCATGAGTGAAGCTGAGTAAAAACCTGGGCATTTTTCTGGAGCTGAGATCTGGCCACAAATAGCTGCTGTCAGTACTCACAAGATAAGGCCATTCTAGGAGCTGTGGCTGTGCATGGCATCCCAGTATGTTCTGACTGCTGGCAAAGACAGTCTAATCCCAAGGATTTCTCCAGTGAGGAGCTCAAATCTCTGATTTATCAGCTAATGGCTTTCAGGGTCCAAAGTTATCATTCTGATAACTCTCCTGAGGACTACAATTTATACCTTCAGCAAGCAATGAGGTAGAAGCAGAACTCTTGATGACTGTTTGTTTTGTTTTGTTTTCTTTTAAACTGGTGTGTTTCCTCCCTGACAACCTTCCAGTTCTCAGAAATTGCTGGATTCAGGCCACTACCCCCATCATTTCAAAATTAAATTATATGTTTCATCTCAGGCAGTACTCAGGACCACAGAGAAATCTGCCATATTTACAGAACATATAAGCAATTACAAGGCAGCTTCCCACTGCTATTTAGGGGGAGCAAGTGTCCAAGAAAAATACAGCAAGAATAGTACAGCTTGATCGTTGTTAGCTCGTATCTTAGAAGAGTCGCATGGTTGATGTGCAGCATGCAATTGCACCTAAATAGTGATGGCAGCCAACAGAATGAGGTCCTTTCTTCTTCTAGGGGTGTATGCTAACTGCCCGGGGGCAGATATTGTTATTAAGGAGAAGTACAGAATCATTATTTAAGGAAGATAAGTGTATTTCCACTCTGAGGCAACATCTGTGCATCACGGGCTAAGTGCAGAGCTGAGAGAGAAGGACCCAGCGATTCAGAGAAAATGTAAGATGGTAAAAATAGTCAGTTTCATCCTAGTCTTGATTGGAAGCCACTGTATTTTTTTCTTGGATAAATGCAAAGGGGAAAAGGGAATTGTTCAGCTTATTTCTCTGTGGTCTTCAGCAGTAAACCTTATCTTTGTGAGTGCTGACACAGAGCTGAGAAGGTTTGCATCCCTCATTGGGATCTCTTACACAGGTGACATTAGCAAACAGATCTCCCAGAGTGGCTGGTCACTAGCTGGCTGATGGTGGGAGCCTCCAATGCAAGGGTCCTTGCAACAGCATCTTCAGCTGGGTGGAGTGAGACTCCCCAGGCTGTTATAACCTTATATTCAGCTGGGCTGTGATCCCAAGGGACCGTGTTGCCAAACACATGAGCTGTTTCTATAGATGATCTGAAACGATGAACTAAACATCTCCGGACTGTATTGGCTACATACAAAAGACTGTCCTCTGTGACCATCTGTCGAGCAGTTTCTACTGAACATTTGCAATTCTCTGTGCATGGTTTGGTCAGTTCTGCAGGCAGAGGAGCCCAGGGCAGCTGCTGGGACTGCCAGGTTCTGTGACTCTACACGCTGAACGTGCAACCAGTGCTTGTCAGCCAGCTTCTGTGCAGCACAACTGCTTGGAGGGATTTCTAGGCCTTTCCAGAGGTCCCCCAGCAATGATCAGAGTGCTGTGCTATGGGGTGGTTGCCTGCCCCAGCTCAGTCCAGGCAATGGGTGAAGATCTGGGAACAACCCGGGCCAACCCAAGAGCTGATGGCTGAAGTGCTCTGGGCGCACACACAGACAGTGCCCTGGTGCCTGGCTACACCTTGGTTGTGGCAATGGGACAAGCATTAATTTCATGTTGTTATTTATTAGTATAATTTAGATTACACAGATCTTGCCTCAAGTCTTTCAGGGAGTGTTGCTATGACAGTGTTCATATACTGCTGAGATTTAGTTTTGTTTTCATTTTTTCTAAAATGGACTCTTCTCTGAGTAGCTCTGGAGCTGACTGGCTAAGATGATTCATACAGGCCTCAAGTCCTTCAGCAAAGCAGTAAATTAAGCTTTAGAATTTTCATCAATAGGAGCAAAACTTCTCATCTCTGTGCTGTGCACCTTTAGAGGCCCTCTAAGCTCCCACCCTGCTGAAGTGCATCTCCCACGGGGTAACTCATGTAACCATTCTCCATGATCCTTGTCCTGTTTAAGAGCAGGATGTGGCTGCTAAGGTTTTGGCTGCTCTATGAAGGCATCTGAGGTTTAGGTTAGCATGGTCCAACCAGCTGCCTTGACCACAGGCAGATCTGGCCCACTGCCCTTCTCCTGGAGGAGACAAGGAACAGCTGCTTGAGATGCAAATGCAACCAGGGCTGCTGAAGGCTTCCTGCTGAACCAGCCCAGGGACCATACAGTGGGAATGATGGCTTTGGACCGGTGTGGGAGCACCAGGGCAGCACTGCCAGCCCCATGGTTGCTGGGCTGGCACAGAGGCACAAGAGTCTGCTGGTGGGGAAAAAGGCTGTGGTTAAAACTTGAAACTTTGGTTTCATGGAGACCTGGGGCATCTACCTACTGAGCCACAAGGCACTCCAGTTGTCAACCTCTGAGTTGGCACCATAAGCCTGGAACTATACATATAATATTTATATTAATGTTATATACACATATGTTTATATTATATATGTTTATGTATTTATGTTATATAATTATATATAATTTATATACATACAGAAGAGATTCTGCTATAGAGAGTTTCTGCCTGTGTACATGGCTAAGAATTAGTGCAAGGAATGGATTAGTATTAAGCACAGTCTGAACATTTGCTTGTCCTCTGGTATCTTAGGAAAATAAGGATTGCATTCAAACAGTGGAGGAAAGCTGACTTTAAAAGGAGAAGATGTGTATGGTTTAAATATTCCACAGTGTCGCCATAGCAACAAGGTAAGTCTTATTTTATTTTTTTTATTTTATTTTATTTATTTTTTCCCTGCTTTAAACTTAATGGAAAGGGTAAGAAAATATTTCATATGTACAGCTACTGCTCTGGCTCCTGGGTGGGTGCTGCAGGGAGCAGCTGGGGCCCTGCATGTGCTGTAAGACACAGCATGTATCCCCATGCACCCTTGGTGCAGAAGTCCCAGTTCCCAGGCAGTGATGAGGAATTGCACTGCCACGATCCCATTGCCAAATATGGTCCACAAAAGTCAAAGTGGACTCATAAAAAAACCCACTAATTAATCCTTGCAAAATCCAGGTAAGGTAAATCAAATGTATTGTTAGCTGTGTGCTACAAGGAGATGAACTGAAATAGAGAGAATGTTGTCATTGACTACTTATAAAATAGTCTTCAAGGCTCCAGATCTATAAATTGCAACTTCCAGTGCTTCCCTGGGTGTCATGGTATTTTCTCTAGGAGGTAACCAGCTTCACACACACTGGGGGAAACCAAATTTCTGTGCTAAATAGCTCAACCTGCATACCAGAGCAGGTTAGGTATTGATAGCAAAAGGAAAGATTATTCCAGAGTACAATATATCACAGGACCTGCACTTGGTCTGATCAAATAACCTGTTTCAAAAGTGGATTTAAACTCAGAGCAAGTGCTGACAGGCCCTGCAGTGAGACAGGCTGCTCAGGCTACCCCTCTCCCCTCTCTGTCTGTGCTGAGCACAGGCTGTGTCTGTCACTTAGCTGAGGCCAGGCACTGCCTGGGATCTGACACAGCAGCAATGAGAAGCGGGGATGGGTATTGCTGTTCCCGCTTACACCTGCTTTTCACTCTGCGTGTTTGTACGGACCTTTAAGCCTTTTTTACCTGGCCCAAGTTCAGGGAGAAGAAGCCAAGCAAGCAGCTCTACAAAGCCTTGGTATTTCTGACCTACTGGGATCCAGCAAAGCTTTCTGGAAAGATCTGACACTTTCTTTTGCGTGTCTAAATAGTGCAAGTAGCAGCAACCCTGGATATTGGTTTGTTAGTAGATTTCATTACTGAAAGGCAATGTTTTGATTATGTTAAATAGCTGCCAGCTTCAGAAATTTTTCAACAATTTGAACTGTTGATATTTCACATGGATTTTTTTCCCAAAAGAAAATATTTAGTTAACACTCACCATTAAATCAGTAAAAACCCTACACTTTCTGCACATGCATTCTCCTTCCTCTCGACTCATTTGCAAGCATTTCTGTCCGACTTGTCTTTATCGTCTTCATAGCCATTGTGAGAAAATGCTATTTTCACATTTTTTCTGGCTTACACTGGTTTATATTTTGTGCTGGTATGGTCAGCTTCTAGTATTACATGTGGTTTAAAGAGAAAAGACATGGTAGGAAGACAAAATTTCTGT
Source organism: Apus apus (assembly GCF_020740795.1). Classification (NCBI taxonomy): domain Eukaryota; kingdom Metazoa; phylum Chordata; class Aves; order Apodiformes; family Apodidae; genus Apus; species Apus apus. The sequence continues at coordinate 5,741,445 of NC_067286.1, forward strand.
GACCATTTTGTGGGTTACCCTTAAATTGACTGGTACAGCTTCAGAAGTATAGAGCAGTTAGTGGGAAAGGGAGAAAGGGCTGAAATGTCTGGACAGGATATACAGTCAACCCATTTTTCAGCTCTCCTCTCAAGAGATCACCTATGGTGTTTGAAACTTGCTGGCTCACCTTGGTGACCCATTGGTGGGGATGACCATACAGAAAACATCTGCTTCCTCAGACCCTTGTCTTGTGAGGACTCCGAGGACGCTTCTCTTTCTGAATGTAGCTAGCCCTGCTGAGTTTGGTAGGCTGTGCATGTGAACACAGGGAAGAACAGAGAAGAATGTGGCCTTCAGCCTTCGTTTGTCCAAAAGCACAGATGGAAAAGCACATCCATTTTTTCCTCCTTTTGAATCTACAGAAACAATCACGCCGTAGTGAGCTCCATCAGCCCCAAGGGATGTGGGGATCTACGTGGTGTTAACCAGGCTCATAAAATACATAACCTACACATGGAAGGTAGTGAGGACAGCTTTAGAAGAGCCCCTTGGGGCTGGGAATGTCTTCTGAGTCCTGACCGTGCTGCCAAGAGGTAAATGCAAGGTTTTTCCCACATGGCAATCTGCACAGGTGCAATCCTGGCCTTTCCAAAGTCAGTTCAAACTTTCTCTTCAGTGTCAACATGGCCAAGATTTAACCTTAAATCTTTCTAGTATTTTGGAAAGACACTGCTTATTCTTTCAAAAAAAAAACAACAAAAAAAACAACAAAAAAAACCCTAAAAATAATTTTAAAAAAGTATTTCAGAACTCACACAGACTCCTTCAGAATGACACACTTCCCAAAATGTTGCTTCCTAAACAGAGAGACAGATTTGCCTGGGTGGGCAGAGAACAGCCCCACCCTCACATCTCCTGTTGGGCTTTATTCTGTCACCCTCTTTTTTTAGAGATCCATCCATTGTTTGCTGGTTTTCACCACCACTTTTGGCTTACAGGTGATGACCACTGAGGAATTCTTGATTTGGTTTTGTTACGGCGTCACAGAAACACGTGCTGGCTGCTCTCAAACGTCTGGTGGCTAAGGCTGCCTTGCTTTCAAATCCCCCGTGAACCCTGGCATGGACCAGCTCTCTCCAAAGAGTTGCCTACAAGATCCAGAGTCTTAGAATGGGCAGTGGAACCTCCTGTAAACATCTGGTCCAAGACAGGAGGAGAGGTAGGACTGGAGGGGTATATTTATTGTGCCTGTGCTGTCTCTTACTGTTCCCCTACTGATGGTAATGCCCAGAAGTGTGAATCTGGGGAAACCACTCAGGACTGCTAAAATGTTGATGCTTCTAGAGGCATTATTTTAAAGTCTTGAAGTCCTCTCTGCTTACATCAGAACTGGTAACCACACTCAACCCAATAGTACAATCTTATTATTAACTGCTACATATTAGCTGCAACAAGTGGGACATGGTTTTCTTCATACAGTTTTACTTCACCTACAAACCCTTCTGCTTCTAATAGGCACAGGGAATAAGATGAAAGAGAATATTCTGTGCTAGTCCAGAGAAGATTAGACACGTTTTTATTCGCTAATGCATTCCACTTCCAACATATTTACTGCTGTAACATCTGGAGAGAAAAAGAAAAGATGTTTGGTAAAAATGAAGTAACTTGGTAAAGTTACAGTGTCTGGAGGGGATTGCTCTCGAGTTACTACGTGCTAATCACACGCAGTGTGACTGTATATCCAGTTAGTTGGAGCCCCATTTGTATATTTGATGAAGTGAAGAAAATGGAATTTTGAATGGGAAAGCAACAGAACAAAAGGGCCCTGATGCAGATAGTTTAATCTCCAAATTAGATTTTATTTACTTGTTTATCATTACAGTTGTACATGTGAGGCAATGAAGTGTTCCATTTGTGTTAGTTAAGAAAATGTTGTAATCACTCAGCTTTTCCTAATCAAATAATACAGCTAATTGTTTCAGAATGCTTGATAACCAAAACCATTTGTAAATGCCAACAATTTTGTACACCTCAGCAGAAATGAACCTCTGCTGAAAATTTGGGCCAGAAGTATTCTTTGCTGTGAGGACTTTTCACATGCAAAAACTTTGTCCCAAGGCAACCCATCACGTATCAATAATTATTACCAAATAGCTGGTGGTCAGAGAGAACTATTAGAAAGAATTCTGTTGGCCATAATTTGATTAACGACAGCAAAAACATTTTTGTAAACCAGCTGGAATTAACACAATGAACAATCTAGGAATTACTACTCATATCTGGAAACGCCTAACATTTTCCAGAAACAACTAATGGTTCCTGTATTATTCATTGTGCTGATTCCCAGATGACTTGCAGTCCAAAAAAAAAAAAATAAAATAGAAAATAGAAAAGGCTACTGTCTGCAAGTAATTTGCCAGTAAGCCAAGTGCAAGCAAGCCAGCTACAATATAGAGCAAAATATTTCCAAGATTTGTCTTTGACTTGGCCCTGCCAAAGGCACGGGTTTATTTCCCACCACTTTCAGCAAGAGTTAGAGAAAACTTGGTTAGAAAATGCAGCCCTCAGTATCTCTTTCTGAGGATCTCCATTACAATGGTAGTTATTTTCTTTACTTATGCTGAAGCAGCTTTGGACTCCCTTTTTGTCACTGCATAGAAGCAACTTGACAGTGAATTAAGACTGAACTGATCCCTTTCAGAACAAAAAAAGGAGAGGAAATAATACTGATAAATATAGTAAGACAAATAGATGATTTTATAAGGTGAAAGTAATAGAATTTAAATTACTGCCATGGAATTAGTAGTCCTAACGATGATTTATAACTTGCAAGCCTTCCCAAAAACTGTAGTATAATGCTCATTGCTCATTTTAACACTTTTGAAAATCCTGTGCATACATTTTCAGGAATGCAAGAAACCACCACAAAAACAGCTTGGGTTTGGAGGCCATATTTATATAGGATCCTAGCTGGACTACTTCCAAACAAAGGTAAGTTAGTTTTAATGGATGTCTGAGTATATTTTGATTGGTGCATCCATCTCAGCAACAAGACTTCCTCGTTAGTTCAAATTCTTCAGTTTTACAAGTAATCAAAACATTAGAAAATGCTGTCTGATTTTTCAGAGAGCAATGTCAGAGAGCTTGGCCTGATACTTGGTAGGCTGAATCAGTTCAAAGGCATAATGTTTTTTTAAAAAACAGCAATAGGAGAAAATGAGCAAAAAAGTGGTTCTTGGAAGGTAAATACATAAAAAACACCGAAGTAAGTGTAATAGCAATGCTTGCAGTGTGAGTGGCAAATCCTCTGAACTGTACCTGAAGAGGGTAGATCTAGGTTAGACATTAGAAAGAAATTATTTCCTGTGAGGGTGGTGAGACACTGGCACAAGTTGCCCAGAGAAATTGTGGCTGCCCCGTCCCTGGAAGTGTTCAAGGCCAGGTTGGATGGGGCTTGGAGCAACCTGGTCTAGTAGGAGGTGTCCCTGCCCATGCAGGAGGCTGGAACTAGATGATGTTTAACCTTTTCAACCTTTAACCCTTTCCAACCCAAACCATTTGGTGATTCTAAGACAGCAGCCTGACCTTGCAAGCCCCTCTGAAAGCAGTTTCCTGGGGCAGAAAAGGTCAGCACATCTGAAAATTGGGAGGTAAGTAATTAGGAGGGTAGAAAATGGTTTTATTACCCAAAGAAATCTTTGCTGCTATTCCCAGCATTTTTATTTGTTGTAAACTACTCCATCAAATGTACATGCAAATTACTCCAGTGCAACAAAAGGTTAAGAAAACACAGGATTTAACACAGGAAAACACAGGATCTTGCCATCATCCTGTGTGCAGACTTTCTACAAAAAGGGAATGATTTTGAAGTCCAATGCCATACCACCCCAGGAGCATAACCTGTGAAATATATTAAAAGGCAACAGAGTAAGTAGTGATTTAGGAGGTTTGAAACCAAGGGTGAAATCTCACCTCACACCAAAGGTGTGGCACAGAGCCAGGGGCCAGCTTTTACCCAGAGGTCATTCCTAGTATATCACCCTGTACGAGAAGGGAGCCACAAAGGGGAATATTCATTGCTTTTTTTGTGCTTTTTTTTTTCCCTTTTCCAGAGCAATATTTGTGCCTCTGAATGTGTCTGCCTTTGAGCTACTGGAAAAACGGGGTGAAAAAGGCCACACGTTCCTGTTATTCCTATCTGTTTGGTCATTGTTGCTACTAATGACAGATTTAATGATGGAAACTTAATTACACAGGGTCTTCCCTTTCTTCTTTGGGAAAAGAGGTGGGGGGTGGGGAAGGAGAAGCAACCCTGTGTCTATAGACAGGCTCCCTCTGGTCTGAAGGTTGTGGACACTGGACAAACAGTGCACACTGCAGCCCTTCAACCTGCAGATGAATTCTGCCTGGGGGCTGTGCTGATAGAGAGGATGGGTTGTTCAGCCCTGCCTTCCAGACACATCTCAGGTTTGAATGTACCTTCTTAATTTTTATTTCAGTTGTCACAGCATTGCTTTGGTTTGGTTGGCCCTTCTGAACGCCCCGAACAGCGAAGTGCTTTCAACACCTCCTAAGCTGCCTGCTGTGAACAGAAGCAGTGATTCTGTCCCCAGAGGGAGGCTGCTCCTCTTTGTGCTTCTGCGGGTTTGGGTGCTGAGATCCTCCAGCAAATTTAAGCCCAAGTGTCACCTGCCTAACCCTGGGGGAAATGTTCCCAAGTCTGCCATGGCACCACAGTGCTGCTCTCTCAGGCTTTCCAGCACCCTAGCAAGACGATCCCTAGGGAAAAGCACGTTTATCAGCTGACAAAAAGCATGAACCCCAATGGGATTAAAGCACCAGAACAGACTGATTTGAGAGACTAAACATGGTGCTCAGAGTCTCTGAATGCCAGCAGCAGGGCTGAGGCTTTCTCATCCAAGGTAACCAAGCTGGATGAGCCATAATATTTCCTAAGGCTAAATTAGCCCGCAAACTTTATTCAATCCAGCTTCTTTCCATTAAAGCAAATCATATGTCTTTGCTCCTTGACTGTAAACGTGGAAAGAGGCAGGCAGTGTCCCTGCAGCTCTGCAGAGCACCCTGTGCACTCCGTGTCTAAGTCAGTCATAGCAAAGGACCACGCTGGGGCTCCAGGTCGAGCTGCAGAGACAAGTCGTTACCTGTGCCTGTCACATCCTCTGCAGAAGGGCCCACAAGCAAGTCATCTGGAATGTTGGTTCCTATGCCATGACATTCTGAATAAAAGTCATAAACTGTAGTAGGAGGGATAAATTCCCTTTCGATATTCTGCACCAGTCTCAGGCACAGGAGAATAACTCAGTGTTAGGGCTGCTGAATGAGTGCTCTGTGTGCACCAAGTCATTAAAAACCTGGGGAACAGTCAACCATGACTGCACAAAAATAAATATAGAGCTGACTGTAAATAGGACCCCTTCACCTGCTTTCTCAAGCAGAATTTTATAAGAATGTTTGTTAAAGAGAATGATTTTAATGTTTTTTTAACAGGGAGATTTTGGTATATTTCAATTGAAACCATATGCTTGGTCATGTGCTGCTCAAATACAAAGTCAGGCTAGTTTTGAATTTAATACACTGTTAAAAACACCTAAATAAAAATCCAAGTGAATGTGTTAGGATATAAAAAGGACTTTTTCCAACTTCTAGGAAAACAAATCTGTTTAGTTAATTTTCATATAGAGACACATTTTGGTTTATTCTTTATTTGCTGCACTGGGAAAGGTACAGGTTAGAGGAGTTTAAACCAGTTAAATCCTAGAAGGTGGGGGTTTTTTGTCATTTTCCATCTTTTCTCACTTCTATCTGCACAAAGGAAACTATTATATTTCATTTTTACCTGAGGTAGAAAACAGAGAAGCTGAACTGCTGCAGAGACATGTTTAATAAAACAATGTGCAGTTGGTTAACCTGAACATGTAAGTTCCCACTCTAAATTCACGAGCACAGGCTTTAAAGGATTGTTGAGAAGAGGAAATCTGATGAGTAATCAGTATAAAATATGCCAGGATCTAGCTTTTATTGAGGAATTAATCCTTGATCTTAATATCTAAGATTATGTGTGTAAATCAAAAAATGCCATCCTTATAAAGGTGACAAAACTGGAAATTATATAGTGTAAAATCTGCTTAAATTGCTGGGGAACTGACCCAGAGAATAGGCCTGGTGAAATTCAGCTTTCAGAAACTGTAGGTGTTTCCAAGACCCAGCCTCAACTGAATACATTAGATCACAGGGCTGCAAATCCTGAGCAACTGCATCAATGAATTAATCCCATTGGAAATGACATCAGCATTTCCCCATTAGACTTTCTTAGATTTCTTCCATGGCTTTTATCCAAATTCTTTTCCAATCCTGCCTGAGCAGAACACATCAGGTTACAAGCTTTTTCTATTCTGTAAAGGAGGGAGAGAAGGAAAGAGAAGAAAAGGTTGTTTATTTTTTGGTTTAAATCTTAAAATAAATCTTATTTTTCTCCTAACGGGTTAGGGGCAAGGAGAATGCATTATCATGAACAATTAGCAACCTTTGTTAATGTAGTATTTGCAAAGTTTATGTTTTCACATACAGCCTTTCACATTCACATGGGGCACTAAAAAGAACATGGAAAGGACTGAAAATCAAATCAAAGTTTTAACCACACAATACACTGTCTCAGTAACAAATCACATTTACAGCAATGGGAAAACTTCTCCACAGGCTGGCCAGTGATGATTCCTTTTAAAGTGTTTTCATTTCCACCAAGGAGGAGGTGTTATTTCCACTTCAGGAACCTTGCTGAAGAAATACCAGTGATATCCCTTTTGGTGTTTGAGGTTTTTCATCAACAGACATAAAATGCATTAGTGTAATACTAGTAAACGCTTCCTCTCTTCAACTCTCTTTTAAGCCCCCCTCCCTTCTTAGGAAACATCCTGCTGCATCAAAAATAACCTGAGCACATCCTCAATTTTTCTGCTTTAAGTAAATTATATTTACATAAAGTAAACCAGCTCCCACTACAGAGAGAGGCTGTGGTAAAATCTCTTGCTGTATTTTCTGCCAAGGTTGAGCTCATTTTGGTGTTGGCTAAAGCTGAAGTAGGTTCAATAGTAATTGCATATTCTTCTGAGACAACCAGCCTGACTGACTCTTCTATTAGTTATATTCACATTAAGCCTCATACCCAATTCTCCCTATAGCTTCTTGTGTTTTTTAAATTCAGTTTTCTGTATTGTTTAATCAGGGAAGGGCAGTGCAAAAGGATGTGGAGGACTCCATGCCCAGACACAACTGTGGTTTCAGCCTGAAATCTGGGAAGAAGAAAAGGATTATCAGAATCTGTCAGCCTTAAACATAAGTTAACAACAAAGCTGTTTTCTCTACAAAGTCACGTTTGAGAAATCTCTTGTTCAGCTCTTCCAATTCCAAATTAAATGTGCCTTTCTGAGAAATGCAAAATTTCAGTGTAACCACAGGTAAGCACGCTGGTCCTGGAACATGCAATACATTTCCTACTGCAGCATATTCATTCCTCATTTATCTTGTATTCCCAAGCTCTGCTGAATGCATATTAAGGGAATGCTTTATAAAAGTTTCATTCGATGTATCTTTTTTCATTCTGTAGAATTTCTGGTATATTCTTATGGCAATTTTCCTGAAAAAAAAAAAAAATGGTTTATTCTTTCATGGGTTATTTCATGCCCACCTAACTTGATGCCATTTGAGCATTTAGTGCTACACCCTACAACTAGAAATTACACACACATACTTGTTAGTCTCATGTTTCAACAAGGTATCTTTATGTAAAGCTATACAACAGTTCACAGCAGGAAAACAGAAGCCAGCAGTCAGAAAACAACATTTATACCCTAAAGCCTGTGGGGCCCTAAGGAACATATAAAATACATATCTGTTCTCCAAATTAATGGCCATTTACATCTGAAACGTTCTGATGCTGCAAAGTTTACCATCATCTGTGACAAAAATAAGCAAACACACGTGAGCCAAGAACCACTGCACTGCTTGCTGAGGAAGGCTGTGCAATTGTCACCAGAAATCCAGTGCTGAGCTGCATATTTGCCATCAGTTCATGGGCAGTTTCTGGACTGGAGGCTGGGTTTTGGTGCTGTTGCATGTGAGGTTATGCAGAGTAAATTCCTCAGTTCTTCGTAGTACTATAAAGCTAATGCTGCTCAGTACAAAAACAATGGTTTTACCACAGCAGAGTATATCATGCCAAGAATTTGTTAAAAAGACAGTATCACTATGCTGCTTTATTTTTGCTGCTAGTACTTTTTCATTCTGTGCAAAAGGAATTTTTAAATGCTTGAGCAGGCACAGAGAGTAAAACACTGTCATGCTGAAATCAATGGGCCTTTTGACAATGCCAGGATTTCAATGAGGGCCTTCATGGGAGCATGCCACAAGGAGCAGCTGTTTCTTGGATGCATCCCAAAAGCTCCCCAGATATCTGATCTCATACAGCTACCCCTGTGGGTTGCCAGCAGAAAATGCCATGTTCAGCAGAAAACATCTTGCTCTCCTCTATGGTTTTCTCCACCCCATGCTTCTGGTATTCCCCAAGAAATTCCCTTCTGTCCTCCTTTGGTTTTGTTGTCCTTTGTGCCTCCCAGATAATGCCAGAAATTACTTCTGGGAACTCTACATTGACAGTGATTTTTATGTTGCTGTTTCAGGCATTGCTGTGGTGTTCCTGCTGCTGTCCACTGTGAGGAAAATATCTGACCCTTCAACACAGGTCTTGGTACATAACGGTAAATACTGCGATCAGTGTGTGTCTTTCAGAAAAACATATATCTGATTTTCAGTTGTATGCACATGGTTTTATGGCAGTTTGGGGACATTCTGATTATCTCAATACAGTCTTAAGACTTTGTCTTTTAGATATTTTTGGAATGCACCATGGCTACTCACACACAGCATGGTTCTGTCAGCATGAGCCTGTATCTTTTACTTTGTTTGATGCTTTTCAGTTAAAATCTTCTGTTAAAACTTAGGATTCTGTTGTGTTGTAACCCTGAACCCTAATAGGTATTGCCTGGGATCAGGCTGTTACCTTTCAGCAAGTTCCAGCTTTTACCAAAGCTCTGCCCACTTGAGTCACCAAGGCTGCAGATCCCAGACTTCCTTCAGAAGCAGATATTCCAAGTAGGTTACTTGGGCAGAGACTATTTTGGTGTAAAAATTCAATAAAACTTGGATTGTGGATAATGCATATTGGATGGAAAACAGCAGTGGTCAGGAGTCGGCAGCTGCAGAAAGGAGCACCAGACAGTTCTTAGTCTCAATGTATGAAGAGACAAAGTATTTACTAAGGCTGAATTTTTTACCCACTGTGGCACTGGTGAAAGTATAACCATGCTGAAAAAGCTATAGCTGAGTGATTTACAGTGTGGTACTTCCATGAAGAGACCTCAAAAGTGGAGTCCACCACAACCCAAGTATCAGCCAAACCAGTCAACTGGCAGTAACACCAGCCAGGCTGGAAACTTGTGTAGATAAAGCACTATGGCTGGCAAAGAACTGGGAACCAAATAAAATATTAGGTGAAACAAGAGCGTCCTGGGAATAAAATTGTTTGAAAGAGTCCCTGTTGGCAAACACGGACCAAGGACAATTGCCAAGCAGGCTCAGTTGAATAAGCTTTAAACCTTCTTTTTATAGCAAGATGAAGTACAAAAGCTTAGCCTAATCCAACCTATTTATGAGTGTTTTCTGAAATTAACTACAAATTTAAAACATTTCCAAATGTGTGGAGTGTTTCTGTTTGGATAGCTTGTCTGGCCTGGGTTCTCAGCAGTGCAAAATAAGTTGCCTGGACTCTGCAAACATTGTTCACCTTGAGGTGTATGTGTGCGTGGACTGAGGCTGGGAAAGTCTACTTAAAGCAATTCAAGAGGCAAAGGGCTCAGCTGTTACCCTTGCTGTCTCTGGGTTAGGGGTTTCTTTCGTTGGCTGACTGGTGGGTTTATTTTTTGCTCTTGATTCTCAGTGTGGGTTTGTCTCATGACCTTCTGTGCTTATGCAAAATAATTCAGTAGGCTCTGAAGTCAATCATCAGGAACACTGATAGTACAGGTTACCAGGTAATATTCAAGGCCACACTGACAGTGAGAACTTCCATACAGCACTGCTGGGTCATTCCTTAGAGGGCCTGGCCACATTGTTAAGTCCATCACTGAGCTCCCAGGAACCCACTGACCTTCCTACTGGTAGTGGGGGTGCACCTGGGAACAGAATCAGCAGCCAGCCACCAAAGCCATGGAGATAGGGGCCTCGATGGAAGCTCTTAAGGAGCGGCAAACAAAGAAAGGAGCAGCTTGTGGAGCTCAGCACACCTGAGCTCGAGAAGAGCAGCTGGTCTCTACAGCAGTTCTTTACTTCACATCTGCCCAGAAACAGGATAACTTGTGCTTATGGAACAAAGCCACAAGAGAGAAGGTGCTCCAGACTCTGCACTTGAAATGTAGGTGTCTAAAGTCATGGTAGTATAATAAATGGTGGAGCCAAAGTCCCCTGAGCCCCCATAGGACTCTAATCTACAATATCCAGCATAACAGTGAAAAAAACCAGAGCACAAGGGGCTGGCCTATTTCCCAATCAAGTTAACTGTAAGCATCATAGCTACTTACAACATGCAGAAAGTATCAGGATGGTAGTTAAAATATTTACATTAAAGAAGCCATATAAATATATTTGCTTACAAAGCCCTAATGAACAACAGTGGGAGTTTAAACTCTGCAGGATTTGGCATAACGTGTGCTAGCTGGTGATAAAAGAGAAAAGAGGATGTGAAAGGAGCTGCTAAACTTTACAGACTCTTTTTGTGACCTCACCTTAACAACTCAAAAATAGTAAAGACAGATTTATGCTGGTTAAGTGCAAGATTTGACCCCCCTTTAGTCCATCTGCTGGATTCGTGCAGAGTATCATTCATAAACGAGAAACCCTTAAAATTTTACACCGTCAGCCCTGCAGGATGAACTGCATTTGCCTCAAACGCATTTGGCATGTTATTTATGAACAGATCTTGTGTTTAATTTCACCATCTTTACCCTACCGAGGTTCGTGGCATTGCCTTTAATACTCGAACACGCTTCTTCTTCCCTTTCAAGGTTTTAATCAGTGACAAACCACACACCTGAGCGACCAAACGTGTCCGCAGCTGCGCTGTGTCCCTCTGCTCGCCGAGCGGGGCTGCTGTGAACATGGAACTGTTCAGTCATTAAATCAGAAGCGAAACAGTCGTTTCCAACAGGAGAACTGAGAAAAGCCGACCAATCCTGAATTTTGGGGGTGCTGCTGATGAAGGACTCCAAGGTGTACGCGCCTCCCTCCCCCTGCACAACCCCGGGAGGGGGCGATGCCCGGGGGCGGTGCCCGCCGGCCGATGCCCGGGGCGGGGGGCGGCCCTGCCCTGCCCTGCCCTGCCCTGCCCTGCCCTGCCCTGCCCTGCCCGGGGGCCGCTCCCTTCCCCCGTGCGGGCTGCCCGGCTGTTAAAGGCGGTGCTGCTGCGGCTGCCGCCCCCAGAGCGCCGCCGGGCCTCCGCGCTCCTGGGCCCGGCCCGCAGCGGATCCGGGGGAGCCCCATGGGGCGGGGGCTGCCCGCAGCATGCCGGCCCCGCTGCGCCTGCTCTGGCTGGGCTGCCTCTGTAGCTTCTGCCGCGGGTACTTCCAGGGCCCGCTCTACCCCGAGATGTCCAACGGGACCCTGCACCATTACTTCGTCCCCGACGGGGACTACGAGGAGAACGACGACCCGGAGCGGTGCCAGCTGCTCTTCAGGGTGAGCGAGCAGCGGCGGTGCGGGGCGGCGGCGGGCGGCGACGGGCTGAGCCTGCGGGAGGAGCTGACGGTGCTGGGCCGGCAGGTGGAGGACGCGGGCCGGGTGCTGGAGGGCATCGGCAAGAGCATCTCCTACGACCTGGACGGGGAGGAGAGCTACAGCACCTACCTGCGCCGCGAGTCCGCCCAGATCAGCGACGCCTACTCCAGCTCGGACCGGTCGCTGAGCGAGCTGGAGGGCAAGTTCCGTCAGGGGCAGGAGCAAGGGGGCCGGGAGGAGGCCCGTCTGGGCGACAGCTTCCTGGGGCTGCTGCTGCACGCCCGCGCCCTGCTGCGGGAGACCCGCCACATCTCCAGCGGGCTGCGGGACAAGCACGACCTCCTCGCCCTCACCGTCCGCAGCCACGGCGCCCGCCTCAGCCGCCTCAAGAACGACTATCTCCGGGCCTGAACCGGGACCCCCCCGGCCCCTCTGCTCCGCCGGGAAGAGGGGCTTCGGACGGCGCCCTCAGCCCCCCCCGGGAGGTGCCAGGGTCTGGCTGGAAGGAGCCACTTCCTCTCGCAAATGCAGCCTTCGCCTTGGAAAAACTTATTTATTATATCTGACTTTCTCAAGTAATAGCGCGTTTCCATAAAGCGGGAGGTTAGAGGTATGTTTAAGTTAAGATCCCATCTTTTAAAAAATGAGCCCGTGTTATGCGGTTCGTTTTTTGTTACGAAGCAAAGCGAGCTTCCTCCTCTGCCCTTCCCTGCCGTGGGTTTGTGCTGCTGGTTCTACTGCAGCTCACCTGCCACAGCCGTGGCTAAGGTGTGGTGCTGGCCACAGGCTCACCTGTAGCAGATGCTGAAATGACTTTTGTTGTTGCTCTCCTTCAGGGCGACGCCTCTGCCCTCCTGTTAACTTCCTTAAACTTTTGTAACAGTATGTATTCTATGCACGTAAAATGTTGTTCTACTACGTAACTTAAAGCTGTGACTTCCATTTGTGTTTTGAACGACGGGAACTATTCTGGCAGGATGTGTGCTTTTCCAGGCTTGCTTATCTGTGACTCTTAAGCTATCAAAACCCCAAGAGCCAGCCAAAAAGGCTTATGTCAGATCCTGACAATGCTGATGCGGATTTTTATAGTAAAAAGGAACCCTCACAGTGACTGTAGTTTCAGATCCCAAATTTCGGAGCTGGATTTCTTAGAGGATGTTTCTAAAGCAGACAAAAAGGTTTAATCTGTGCCAGCACAGTGATATTTCTCATTGGTGCCTTTGTACTTTTGCTAGCTAAGCTATTAATAAAATTATTTGTGCTCATAGACAATAGCAAAAGTGCCTAGTGGGAAGGAGGGGGAGATTCATTTGGATTTTCAGACTCGTTGCTATTTAATTGTCAGTTTGGGGTAATATGGCTACTAGGTTACAGATACTGCAGGCAGAATCACTGTTTAGATTAAAAACTTTCATCTGTTGTTTTAATAAATATTTGAAAACGATGTTAAAGCACACATTTTTTCTTTTGTTTTTCTGCTTGAGATGCTTTTGATTTCAAACATGCTGTTGTAATGTGTCTTTCCAGCAAAAAATTGTGTGTGTGGATCCTGCCAAAAGAAATAACTTGCTTTTTAGTAAAAAGAAATAAAAATTTGCAGACTCGAGAGGTAAGCAAGTCTCGTTAAAAGCAATGCTATAGGAGGGTGTGCAGGGTGGGGTTTCTGGAGTTTGCAAGCCTTCTTAAGAAACTAGCAACCTCATGGCACTGGAAGAGAAGCTGCTTGATGCACATTTGAGGTCTGATCTTGTTAACCCTGCTCACATTCAGTTCTACTTTGGTCTGCAGACCAGCCAGTTACTCAGTTACTCAGTGCTGCAGTGGGTCAATGTAAGGCACCTGGGACCAGAGAGAGGAAGGGACCAGGAAATGCCTGATGAAGGTACGTGCTTACAGAACCTCTGGACCATCCAGGCAGCTCGTTTCTGCTAAAGGCAGTGAGGTGTAGCTCCTAGCAGGATACTTCAGATGTCAATTTGCACCTTTAGATCCCCAGTATCTTTGAAGAGCTGTCTGAAAAACATAAAACATTTTATTGAGTTACTTCAGTGGAACTATGCAGTGTTGTCTAGTTAGAAGGTACGACAGGTTCTAGATCTTGAAATTTAATTTATTTGTGATACTTCCCTTGCCACTGGGGTTAGCTGTAACAACACAAGTGAAAAGGGCTGAGACACTGGGTCTTGTCTGGCCACTGTCACAGCAAAGCATACATTTCTGGGATGCACCAAGCTCTAGAAGTGCCTGAGGTTTTCATTGATGTTCTCTCTCCCCTTTCTCTCTAAACACTAACCCTTTAGAAGCAGATGCCAGAACTGTCATGAGGTTCCCTTTGTACCCGGATGCTTCATAAAACATGTTCTAGTCTCTCAACTCACTCTCTGAGTTACTGGGTTTAACATGAGCTGTAAACATCAGTAAAGAAACTGAAGGGTTTTTAGCCACATGAGAGCAGCATTCAAATCGTAACAAAAATAGTAGTAGTGGTGTAAAACTTCTTGAATATGCTTGGAGCAGTTAGGCTATTCTATTTGCAGTAGCTAACTTTTAGTCAAGCTCAGAGTATCCCAAAGTATGGAGCAAACCAAGAGGGTAAACATTTGCAGAGTGCTTAATTTCAAAGCAGGAGATTATGTGACTTGTGGAGATACTCAGTATAACTCAATTCTGCTCAGCACCCCTGTCTGTAAGTTGAGATCTAATGAAGCAAAATCATGGTTCTTCAAAATCCATAAATACTGATATTTTCATAAATATCTCTGTGACTTATGTTTCAGCAAAATATAAACGTTTGAATATCTAAAACTGGAACAAAATCAGAATTCTTCTCTGTAACATTGCTTGTAAAAGGCTTTAAATGTTTTCTTTTTAAAAGGGAGTGCACACATTTGAGTCTGCTCTATGCATAAGTTCACATGTTTAGTGAAAAGGATCAATCTTATGTAGATTTTACAAAGCGAATAGATAGCTCTTGGGACATTTCAATCTACTTGAATATCACATAATTTTGGTTAGTCAAATGTATCTATTAACTATAACCATTAAATGTATCACTTTTCAGTAAGAGCTGATACTTTGAATGGCCTTTATAACTCCACAGTGCCTGGAAGTACTGGGTGTTCAGTGATATGCAGCAGTTTAAAGTTTTAAATTCAAAATAGTTTTTTAAAACTATGAAAACTATATTGCAATCCTCTTTGCAATCTTGTAAGTTTTGCTCCTTTTGCTTCTTTATCTGGTAAGACTTATTTCATTGGAATACATGAATATCCTCTGGTTTTATACAGCCTATTTCAAATAGTAAAGGCCTTTTTATCATTGAAAACTCAGGATTTCTAAGCAAAGCTTTAAAAGAATGATTGTAGCAGCTATTTTGACCCAATAGCTCCTCCTGTTGTATTAAATACTGCATCAGTATTGAGATCTTTTTTCCTTTTTTTTTTTTTTAAATGCAGAGAGTGGAGCTAAGATTAAGCTGATTTGGGGTTTTTTGTGGTGTGGTTTTTTTCAAAAGATATATTGTTTTCTGAATTTATTGAAGAGTTGATGGTACTTAAGAGCAGCTGACAATGTTTTCTGAAAAAACATACAAAGTAACACAGCTGGAATGGTCAGAGAGAGCTTACTGAATACCTCAGTTTTCTTTGCTACTCAGCCTGTCATCTAATTCAAGAGTCAAAGCAAGGCATTAAGGACACATCTCCACTCCTCTCCAAGTAGCTTACTTTGTAAGGCAGTGCTGTGCTGCAGACAACCTCCTGATAATCTGATAGCCACAAGTGGAGAAAGAAACTCAGAGGGTGAATATGGAGAAAATTGTGCTGTCTCTCCTCAGCACTAATGAAAACTTGGGAAAGAAAAGGTTGTGCCTGCCTTGTGACAAGTCAATGGCTAGGAAGGTGGGGGCGTGGTGATAATTGTGGCTTTCTAAATTGCCATTTCCAAAGTTCCACAGGTTGACCTACCCAAGACTATCCTGAGAAAGAGAGAAGTCAAGGGAAGCCTTAAAAAAACTGGTGTCTCAAAAATCCTGTGTGTGCTGAGCTGTCTGAAGTGAAGCTGTTGCTCCTACAGGTTGTGATGTGCTGAGATGCAGGTTGCCAAGATGTGTTCCTCAGAAGCAAAAAATACTTGCTTTAGTCAACAGAAACAACCTGGTGAGCTACAGAGAAAATGGCAGCTCTGGTTATCATCTTAGAAAACATGTATTTAGTAGAGAAATTCTGTTGGGCCCATCAGTTGCTGTTGCTGTAGCTGTTTATTTAGATGGGCTTCGTGTTACGTTACCAGCTTCTTGCTTGTGCTTCTCAGATACCACTGCTGTGATTGGTAAGGAAGTTTTCAGCTAACAGTGAAGTGTTACTAGATCAAATGTATTTGAGAGCCATTATTCCTGAAGTAATCCCTAAATTCTAAATCTGGCATTTTTTCTATCTTTTAAAATCTATTTTTACAGCCCATTGGGGAATTTGTTTACTATTACTTTTAATTTTGGTGAGCCATTAGCAAAAATTGAACAATTTGTGGGTCTGTATTTAATTCCTGAAGTATGTGAAACTGGCAAAACAACCTGACCCCACCACATGCTTTTTTACAAAGCTTTTATTAGAATATATACGTTAAAAAGACTTTAACTCTGCACATTTTATTTTCTTCATAAAGTTGTCATCCTGCCTACAAGATCAGTTTACAACTGGAAAAGGCAGAGTTTAATGACTAATTCTGTAACAAGAAAAACACATGGTCTCCATAATCATTACATTTTTAATGATGTGGTTTGGACAGAGTCATTCATGGCTTGCAGAGTTATTTGTCTCTGTAAAGTGCCTTACCTTGGGGAGGTATCACTGACAGCCTCCAACATGCCATTAACATTCTTTCATAGGAAAAGACAATGCCAAGTGTACCATATTTCCTTAGATGACAACCTTCCTTAGGCTGTATTTATACCCCTTTGAAGTGCTTAGAAGCTGCCTCTGTAGTAGTAATTGTGTCTCAGCCTTCTTTGGGGGAGAAAAAAAACACTCCTTGGAGAAGTTTGGCCTAGGGGGAGATTCATTATCCAGTGCTAGATATTGGCAAGAGCAGAATGACTGAAAAAGTTATGTAGTTGCATCGTATTTTCCATACTTTTTCCACACTGTAAACATTTCACTACAACAGGAGTTACCAACATACATTAGTTTTAGTGTCAATAACAGGGACTTTACTATAGACAGACTGTCCAAGCTGCAAGACATTTCTGTCTTCTTACCATCTCTTCTCAGTATAATATGACCAAGATTTTCAGTTTAGTGTTAGGTCCAAGACAATTCATTCAGTGGGCCTTTGGTTTTCAGCTCTTAGCTTTTTTCCTTAAATTTATCTAAGAGCTAGTTATACTTTTACCTGGGTAATGATAAAGAATTCTTTCCCATACATTTTCTGTCTTGACAGCTCTTTGGTTAATCCAGAGCAGTCAACTTTTCTTAATAGCAGGCTTTGTCCTTTTTTATGAATATAAATTTGTTTCTAATTTAAAGTGATTTAGCTGAGATTTGGATTTAAATTCAGAGTAATATGAGAATCAAAGAATCACAGAATCATCACGGTTGGAAAGGACCTCTGAGATCACTGAGTCTAACAATCAACACACAAAAAAACCTCAAACAAACACAACCAACCTCACACACTCAACCAAAAAACACCCACAAAACCCCTCTACAACATCAGCCACTAGATCATGCCCTGATATGCCACATCTACACATTTCTGGAATACCTCCAAGGATGATGACTCAACCAGCTCCCTGGGCAGCCAGTTCCAGTGCCTGACCACTCTTTTCAGTATAGAAATTCTTCCTAATATCCAATCTGAACCTTCCCTGACACAACTTCAGGCCATTTCCTCTGGTCCTGTTGTTATTCACTTGAGAGAAGAGGCCAACACCCGCCCCCCTACAACCTCATTTCAGGTAATTGTAGAGGACAAGTGCATATGTTAAATATCTTGCATTTTTTAAATTTTTTTTATGTTTTGATGCTTTCTTACAAAGTAATTTCCTTACTAACTTTGGATTCTAACAGAGGCACAACAAAACTCAAGCTAGTTCATGACTGGATCAGCATACAAGGATGCTATTAGGTTTGTACATTTTAATTAATATCTTGCAGATCCTCTAAAGTCAGAAAAACAAGTCTAGAAAAAAAAAGTGTGAGTGAACAAATGGTAAATCAAACTCAGTTGTTTTTCCTGATGTGAATGCAGAGGAATAAATCTGACCGTGTACATCAAGAATGAACTGAAGTTCCCCCTGTGCTCATTTAACCTAGAAACTAATTTGCAACTGGGCCCAGTTTTTGTTTCTAACGTTTATATTTCTGTGGCAACTAGGTTTTTCAAAAAGCCAGGCAGCTGTGCAGAGCTGGACCAGGAAAACATCATTATTGTTGGTATGTCAGACTCTGCTGGGAATACTGGTCTAGTTCATAGCTTTTTACTATCGTGTCAGGGTAACAAATTTATTGGACGAACGTCACCTTTTTGCTTCCTAAGGCTGTTCTGCTTGTTGTGCTCTTTGCATATTAGCCTGTGACTTTAAATTTTGCAATGCCCTTTACCTATTTATTGCCCCCAACCTTTAATTTATTTGGCAGTAACATACTGCGTAATGGAAACCTACAGCATAACCCCCACAGTATCCTGCTTCCCTGTATGAATGATAGCGATGGAGTAAAACCCCAAAGGGAGTCAGTGAACTGATCTTGCACTACAGGATTCAGCAAAATGATGTTGTAACAGTAAAAAGGCACATATATGTACTGTAAAATAAATGAGGTCCAGATTTTCATTATATAGCACTTTGCCATACCTCTTTTAAAATTCCTTATTTTACAGAATCTCAGCAAATACAAGCACAGCACTGAAGAGTCATATTTTGCTGAGTTATGTCATCTCAAAGGCAGTTTGTTTTTATTTCTACTTGGATAGTATACTTTTCCACTTGCATATTATGTAGCACTCCTTATAAAAACAGAGACCTGGTCCTGCAAACACCTCGGAGTGCTCCTGTTACCGAATTACACTTATGACTGTTTCAATCCTCGCACCCTCCTTATTATGCTTCTAATCCATCAAAAACAAAACAGGAAGACAGCGATGACAACCAAGAATATGTGTATTCCATAGAGAAAATGAGGGGGGAAAAAACAACAAGGGAAGAATGTGAAAGAAAGGTGGAAAATGGATTTGGGACTTAATCTAAAGAAAGCAACTAATTCCTACCACCCTTTCCCTAAAATAAAGTAATGCATCCAACTCCATGTGTTACAGCACTGCTTTGGCACATGAAGATTGTTTTTTATTGAAGATGTTGAATGATAACTACCAAGAAAAATATTTAATTTCCTATAAGTTGCAGACTCAGTCTTAGCCCCTTTCAACTGCCAAAATGCTTAAACAATCTCTAAACAGTCACTGAATATTTTCACTTCTGCATATACTCCTTTCCATCCAACTCACCAGCTTTTCACCTTTGTGAATGCTTTACTGTCTGTGAGAATTGTGGCGTAAAGGTTTTCCCTTTATTGTTTATACTGAGGCAATAGAACTTTTCTGGGTGTTTCGCAAACCACAGTATGGCAAATGGGTGTCCAGTGGAGCAGGTACCTCTTGCACAGCTGGGAAAAAGCTTCCCATCAGGAGGAAAACAAAGGTTTTCCTTCTCCTTTTTAGTTCAGCTCTTCTTTTTTTTTCATGCCAGCCGTGCCACCAGCTTATGGACACTGAAAAAGGTGGGAATTCTGGTCCAGTACAAGCTGAGAACTTGAAGACCAATGTCAGCCTTTCCAGCCAAAAACTGGTGGGTGCTATGTCCAAGTCCCAACATTGCCCTCAACTACACGGGCTGTATTTTTGTCTGGTTGAACCTCCCTCCCTTCAACCACAAGAAGCACACGATTCAGATAAATCCAGCATTCACATATTTGCCAGGCGGAAAGTATTTGGCACTAAACAATGATGTTATGTTTATGCTATTTTTAAATTTACTCCCAGGAAGCTCATCTGCCTGAAGCTTACTGTTCACCAGATTTTCTTGACAGTACAATCATATCATAATATCATTTAGGTTGGAAAAGACCTTTTAATTTATTAAGTCCAACCACTAACTGAATACTGCCAAGTCCACCACGAAACCACGTCCCTGAGCACCACAATCTACAGATCTTTTAAATGCCTCCAGGGATGGTGACTCCACCACTTCCCTGGGCAGCCTGTTCCAGTGCTGGATAACCCTTTCAAGTGAATAATTTTTTCCCTAATATCCATTCTAAACCTCCTCTGGCACAACTTGAGGCCATTTCCTTTAGTCCTATTGCTTGTTACTTGGGAGAAGACACTTACCCCCACCTTGCTACAGCCTCCTTTCAGGTAGTTGTAGAGAGCCTCCCTCTTACCCAGACTAAGCAACCCCACTTCCCTCAGCTGCTCCTCCTAAGACTCGTGCTCCAGAGCCTTCACCAGCTTTTTTTTGCCCTTCTCTGGACACACCCAGCACCTCGATGTCCTTCTTGTAAAGAGGGGCCCAAAACTGAACACAGGATTCCAGGCCTCACCAGTGCCAAGGGGGATGGTCTCTGCCCTAGTCCTGCTGCCCACACTATTGCTGGTACAAATCTGCACCGTTAACTTCAGGGATGCAGCCAAGGGCTGCTCCATCTGAAGCAGCAGGCATGTGTTATGCCACAGCATAACTACACCTCACCTGTTAAGGCTACCTTGTATATTTGGTGATGTTTACTCTAGGCTACATCTGGCATACAAAGACCCAGCTGGGGTGGAGGGTGGGGAGGAGGGTCGGGTTTGGGGTTTGCTTTTTTCACTCCATTTCTTTCTCTGCTTCTGTTGTCAGGGCGTGTGGCTCATCACCCCCAGTGATGACAGCCAGGATACTGGGGTGTTTCTTTCTAGGTCCTTGCTTTGGTCCCATGGTCCAAAGATGGTTCTTAGTCTGGTTTCTCTCCTCACCAAACACTAGGAGCCAGAAGTGGCTGGGAAGTGGCTGTTACACACATGGGAGAAGAAGCCACGGGAAAATATGGCTTTTCCCACCCCTTCATCTTCAAATCAAGGCCAAATACCTTCTTAAAATCCATCCCTCAGTCAAGCGCAAGGTCAGTGTGGGGATAACAAGGAACTAACCCTGCCCAGCTCCCCCGCTGTGCTTCACACGGGGCTAAAGAATTTAGGAAAGCCCCTCCCTTAGATTGAAAGAGATCCCCCGAGCGGAATTCCCAGGGAAACACCATAGGCGGGCGAACAGCTGCGAACCCGCCTCACCGGGAGCTGCCCGCCGGGGCCCTCCCCGCGGCCGGGCCTGACGAGCCGGGTATTGCCGAGCGGAGCCGAGCCGAGCCGAGCCGAGCCGAGCCGAGCTGGGCCGGGTACCGCCGAACCGAGCAGGGCCGAGCCGAGCCGAGCCGCACCGGGCGGGCAGGTGAGGGGACCCGGCCGGGGGCGGGCGCGGCTCCCGGGGCGGAGCCGCTGCGGCGGTGCCGTCCTCCCGGCCCGGCTCCTCGGCGCGGGTCGGCGGGCTTGGTGTCCTGCCCCTTCTCTGGGAGTGTCCCGGGGCGTTTGCATCCCGTCTGCTCCGCAAACGAGCCGCCTTGTCCTGGAATTGGGCTAGTGTAGAAGGTTGAAAGCTGGAGCGAGGCTGCAGGCTGACCCCCCCGACAGAAATCCTTCCAACAATCTCTCTTCCAGGGCCTCTGGTCATGGCACTGTGCGGACGTGAAGTGATATAGATGTGCAGATTCCTTTTCCATTTATGGTACATATTTGCCTCTTCGCCTCGGCTGCGGTCTGAGGGAACAACTTCAAGCAGCTGTTTTCCTGCAGAGCCGTTGTGGTGTGCTCGTACAAGAGATGGGGCATAGCTCAGCCTTGCAATCAGGGGCTGTACTCCTGCTGTATTTAGGCTAGGGTTATTCTTTTTCTGAAGTGTGCAGTTATTTGGTGCTTTCGATAGGTGAAAGCTCAGTTCAGACAGAGGGTGGTGCAGGCCCCTCCTGCCCTTGCCTTAGTGTTTCCACACCCCCGGTGCCAGCGCAGCTGGCAGCAGAGTTCATTCTGTCACATCCCACATGGAGCTGGTGACATTGTCCAGCTTCTTACGCAGCAAACTGTTTTTAGGGCATGACTGAGACTTGTTTACGACACAAAACTATGCTCTTCATCTCTCTGCACCTTCTTAACCTTGCGTGAGGAGAGTACACGTTATCCTGAGTAGCTCAGCTGTCTTAAAGCATCATTAAGCAGAACTACACTTGAAGTAGCTGTGCAGGTAAAGCTAGCAAACCTACTGCTGATGTCAGCAAACAGGGGAGCCTGGATGATGCCTGGTGGGGTGAGGCTGGAGAAGACTGAAGGAAACAGGTTTCTGAGTTGGGATGGGGCGCATTACCTTTTAACCAGAGAGCTGGGGAAGACTACAGCATTGCCTGCAGGTGATGGGGATTGCCTTAAGTTGTGATTGCCTCTCAGCAGCCAGGCTGGCCCTTGGCATGCTGCTGGGGATTGCAGATGGGTAATGACAGTGGGGACGGAAAATCCTCGAGCCTGGGATGATGTTCACGTGGGATGGTGTGACTCAAAGGAGCTATTGGTAGTATTTGTTTTAAAGTATGCAAACCTGAGGCTTGATAATTGAGCAGAGTTATGTACAGTGTCTTCCAGTTTGATGCAGGTAATAGTAGTTCAGAGACAAGAAATGCAGAGAGCTGTGATGCAGATAATTTATTTTGCATTATTAGTTGCTCTTCAGTTTGACCACGGTTCTGACTAACTAACTTTAGGTGAATCAGTGAGTTCTGCTTCTACTTTACTACAGAATGCAATTTCAAGTGTCAAATAACAGCACAAGGGATAGGTGTTTGCATGAAAATTTTGAGGGGGCAAGGGGATAAAAACTCCTTGATCTCTTGCCATTTGTTTAGCCCCCATTAATTTGAGGTTAGCATCTTACTTTTATTGTAAAAATGAAATTTAAAAAAAATGAAATAACAAGGCAAATCTCTGAACAACTATCAAGAACTGAAAAACTACACTTTTTGTGGTTTTTATATTTCTTGCCAGCAGCTCAGTGGTCTTGGACTCCTGTTTTTTTGAGACACAAAGTTGTTTTTCTCTAGCATTTAGTGTCTTATCTTAACATTAAGGGTTTAGGGAAACCAGTAGTACAGCCAGTAGTTACAGCTGTGAAAATCACTGAGCAGGAGTGGAAATGGTAATTTTGCTCAGTTACACCTTCTGTAGATGCACTTACAAGTAAGAGGGGAAGAATGTTTTCTTTGTCACCAAGTGACAAGGTGGTAGTTGGCCTGTGTGTGGTACTTTTAAGCATGCAATTGCAGGATTTTATGAAGACATCAGTATGAACAGTTTGGAGTTCTTCACTGCCATTTGCAGGCTCACCTTAATGTCCTATACATGAAGAAAAATCACTTAGAAATCAGGCATCACACACAGTTGGGAGACAAATCCACC
Source organism: Apus apus (assembly GCF_020740795.1). Classification (NCBI taxonomy): domain Eukaryota; kingdom Metazoa; phylum Chordata; class Aves; order Apodiformes; family Apodidae; genus Apus; species Apus apus. The sequence goes on from NC_067286.1 coordinate 5,764,794, forward strand.
CAGTCTATGGATGTCTTTCCCTACAGCACCCTGGAAGCATTAGAGCCGTATAATCATTTTGGTTGGAAAAGGCCTTTAAAATCATCAGGTCAAGCCATTAGCCTTGTACTGCCAAGTCCACCATTAAACCATCAGATGTAAGTTTCCTGTTCATGTGGCAGCTAGGGGCTTGCTACTGCTGCTTGAGGAGTGTTTCATCCCAGCCGTATGCATTCTGTCATCCATTGCCCCAGGAAGGAGGAATGCCAGCACCAGATGCCTTTGTGTGCTGCATCTACAACCTGCAGCTGGGTAGCCTGACCATCTTGCACATGCAGGTGAGAAAGACAGGGCTCAATGTGTCCGACAGCCTCTTGGCACAGAGGTCCCAGCTGGGAAGGTTGAGCACCACAGCAGAAGTAATGACAAATGCCCGATTGGTGTCACATGCTTTATTGGAGTAGTGAAGACGTGCCAAGTGGCCTCTGAGGAGAACTTCACCCATAATACCACCCCACTGTGGCAAATGGGAAAAGATGCCACCGAAGGGAGAAGCTTCTGCTGTGGTGCTGTGTGTATAGACTTGCAGATCTAGCTAATTTTTGCATCTAAGAAGAAAAACATCTAGAGGGCATGTTGTAGCAGATATTTTTAATCATTGTCAGCTGGGTTTTCATTTTAATAATGACACCATAGGAGTAACTCAGGGAAAACAATAAACAGCCTTTTTATTGTTAGAAGATTCCTCTTGGTAGGTGGCTAACCCAAACAATTGCTTTACAGCAAAAACAGAAACAGAAGTTTAATGCAAACACTGTGGTGTATTTAAAGAGCAAACACTTAATTTTACCACAAGGGAAATCTTTTTGCTATTGTAATTTTTATGGCTTCCTCTTTCATAACCAACAAACTGAATAATACTGGAGCTGGAGGGCCTCATTTTCTCCTAATACAACTTCACTGACTTCAATAAATAGATGTAAATAAAAGAGCTGAGTGTGCCTGGTGTCTTGGGGCAGAGTAACAGTAGACAAAGTAGATCTGCATATTTTTAAAAGCGACATATAATGTTGTTTTTTTAAATTAATATTGCAAAGTGACTAGTGGAATTGTTTCATACCCAAAACTTATCAAAGGCTCCTGCTGCTGCCTGTGAAGGAGATCCTCCCCTCTCTGTTTCAGATTCTGGCCATTAGCACTGAAAGAATTTCAAGGGAATACTTTGTGATAGACAATAGTTTGACTGATGACACAAAAAAACAAAGTCTTGTGGAACAGAGGTACCACCAGCAGCAGTGAAGGCTTTCTCTGTGTGGCAGTACAGCTTAGGGCAGCCACCATCCACAATTCTCCCAGGAGTATCATGTTTAGTGACTTGTGCATAGCAATGGTTGTCCATAAACAGAAGCATCAGTTAATCATAAAATTATTGCCGTGAAAAGCAGTAATGTAAGCTCCCATGTTGGAGCTACTTGCTGAGGCTGTTTTTGTAGCCAATGGAGTGAAATAAGAGCTCAGTTCCTCTCATCCTAAAGCAGGTTTCTGACAAGGTCAGATGAACTGTGATCCATTTGTGCCTGTTAGTTAGGTGTGCTGGGGATGGTGCGTATGATGTTCAGATGTTGGTCACTGTGGTACCTCTCCAAAGTCAGGCAAGGAGAACCTGCTGTACAAGCGTCTCACATCCAAGCAAAAGTGACAACTCCCATTTGGCTTACAGCCTTCCCAGTTGTAGCATGTAGCTCACCTAGTAGCTTCCAGACATTTTATTTTTCTATATAGAAATTGTGTCTGGCATGATTTGGTGGATCTGTTTCGTTTTTTTTTCAGGTTGGCCTTTTGTTCCAAAGCATTTACCAAACTTACTGTCATGGATTTAGAAGAGATTGTGCTTGACACGCATTTTGTGTGACTGAGTTATCCATTACCAGGTGAACAAATATCAGTTAAGTGACACCCGTGGTAGGAAGAAATAAACTCACCTAAGTTTCTTGCCATAAAAGACAATTCTGACGTGATTTTCTATTACCACCAGTGTTAGGTGGAGTCCCTTAGAAGCAAGTTCAGATTTCTTAATGGAATGGTAAATAGCTGCCTGGGAGCCCTTTGAATCTGGCAAGCTTCATGTAGGACTTTAAGCTGAATGATTAATCTTCCCTGAGAGACAGTCAGAAAGTAAAGGTCTAAACATTTTTTTTCTGTCCTTTGTTTTGACCTTTTGAAGAAAAATATTTATAACAATTTCATGTACAATGTCCAGGTAGTTATAACCTTCATGGTAAAGTTAAAAGAGCCTTCACTTTAGGTTAAACACTGAGCATGTGAATGATACTTCAGTTCTTCAGTAAGCCTCTTCAGTAAGATGATGATGTGTACAAAGCCAGTGCATGAACTATTGGATAGATGGATGGGAGCAATGAATGTATGAAATACATTATGGACAAACTATGTCATGGACTATTTAGGTGGGTGTATTATGTATATCCAGTTGTCAGAATTTCCCCTGTCCTTCGCTGGTAAAGCAGAGGGGTTTTCTGGTGGCCTTAAACTTCAGAAGCAAGTTCTGATTCTTCTGGTTTTGTCTTAAGCAGGTACCAACAGGAGCACCTACTTAGATTTAGTACACAGAGAAAAGCATCAGGATCCCCACAGGAGCTGGGTAACTGGAGCTGGGAAGAATGCTCTGTGCTTGAATCCCTTATACACTGAAAGACAGGTGGAATAAATTGATCCAGACATTTATGTTGCTCATCTGCTTTCTAACAGTGTTCCTTAGTTCAAATGGATGTGAGTGCCATGCCTCTTTTTCTTTTTCTTTTTCTTTTTCTTTTTCTTTTTCTTTTTCTTTTTCTTTTTCTTTTTCTTTTTCTTTTTCTTTTTTCTTTTTTCTTTTTTCTTTTTTCTTTTTTCTTTTTTCTTTTTTTTTTTTTTTTTTTTTCTCTGCTGGACAATTTAGTATTGTTCAGATGTCAGGAATTTTCTGGTACTCTCTTGTGCCCTGCAAGGTTTTCTGGTCTGCAGCTACCTGTTTACCAATCTTAGGTAAAATGGATATGGGATAACTGTGAGGATGCTCAATTCTGTCTGCATCAGGCTGACTTTGGATTTGGGTAGAATTAGCATTTTAGGGATTCAGGACACTTTGTATGCAGAAGGATCACCAGCCTCTTAGTTGCTTAAGCAATTAAGCACTAGTTTTGTGGATTGCACTCCTGCATCTTAATTGTCCTAGTTCCATCTAATTATATTTTGGTTGCTTCAGTGTGTTTGCGGATCTGATCCATTACCATCAGGTAATTTACTGCCTTAAACAGGAAACTATCTTGAAACCAGAACAGATTTAGCAAAAGTTTACATTCTGTTAAAATGGTCATGCTCTTTTTATGTTATGTTTGTTTTGGAAACCAGATATTCTCAAGTTCCAGTATATTGCAAACCTTCCTTGTGTTCCAGTACTTGTCATTTGTTTCTAGGAGATTAGAATAAGTATCCAGTTATCATGTGTTAAAAATCTCAAAAACATACCACATCTTTGCAGTCATACACAGTAGAACTTTGTCCAAGAAACCTTAGATGGAGATTGCAGCCAGTCTTGTGGTGTAAATATTTGTACAGTTAGGAGGAAAATAGACTTGCTTGAAAAAATACTTTGTCACTAAGGTGGAGATACACACACACATATATAATTACATATGTATTTTTGTGTTCATATATATATATATAAAAGGAAAAATACTCAGTCTGGTTATAGAAGAGGTTGATGTCTGTACACACAAAACTAGCTGTGGCTTGGACTGCATTGGAAGTGAAGGTTGGCAATTACTGGGTTCCAGGGGGACTACCGTGTACAAACAAGAGAACGTAGAAATCAATATTCTGATTTGCTGTACTCAGTCAAATGAAACAATAACAAAAGGAGACCTGAGAGTCCCATACAACCTTGTCCTAATTTGTAGAGAAGGAAAAAATTAATAAAACCTTCTGACAACTCCAGTAGGTCTTAGTGAGTCAGAATATTGAAACTAATGAGGTTTTCCCTGTGCAAATACAACTTGGGAGCCTTTGGTCCTGACAGGGCATCAATATTTTGCCCTGTGAGCTTAAAAACAAAAACAATAGAAAAAGATACTGAATAAATAGGCAGTATTTGAAATGGTTAATCACTCTGTTATACTTTATATGTAATTATTGATTGTTTCAGGGAGAGGCCAAGCATTTTTCTGAATAAGAAAAAACCCTAGACCAGAATTTCTTTTCTACTGTCACTTTTGGATGCACCATCTCTCTGCAGCATGGTGTGCAGCCAGCTTTAAATAAGAATATATCCACACAAAGGAGGCCTGCTGTGAAAGGAGAAACGAGCTCTTGCAGAACTCTGCTGCTGTAGCTAAAATTGTGTTTGCAAGAGATGAGTTCTGTGTTCCCTTTTCCACACTAGCCACAGCAGGAATGAAGGTGTGTGTACTTCAAAGCTTTAGCTTTTGAGCGTAGTTGGTAGTAGCTTCTGTTTTGATTTGTGGAACTTATCTCTGAGGCGTCTGTTTAAAAGGGACTATGTGTTTCATACCTATTGAACTGACTGCAGAAACCAGAGATGGCCAAGATGATGAATCTAATTGAAGCCCTGCTAAACGAAGGGATTTTTAATAGATGGGTCTGAGTACACACTCTGTGCCTCAAAAAACGGAAGCAACAGATAATGCCCGTTCCTAAAGATTTAGGCAGGAGGAAGGGAGGGGAGAGCCATCTTAAAATGGGCTCCTTCAGTAACAAACTGCTTTTCCTGGTGTTTTAGGAACTCCACGAAGGGGTTCTCCCTCCGAGGCTTCCATTAAAGAGCCCCAAATGTGGCGGGTGGTGGCAAACATCCTGCTAGGGGCCAAAGTCCCCGGAGGCAGGACATGCTGCCCGCTGCCGGCGCCCCACGGCAGGGCCCTGCTCCCCGGGACCCCTCGGCATCGCTGGCAGGGGGCTGCTCGGAGGCTCCACAGCGCCCGGCCGCTCAGCATGAGCCTGGGAATACAGAAGGTGGAAGCTGTGGACGCGGGTCATTTACTCCGTGTGGAGTGGGAGGACGGGAGCGAGAGCCGCTACCCCTGCGTCTGGCTGAGGGACAACTGCCAGTGTCCCCGCTGCTTCCTGCGCTCGGCCAAGGCTCGCAGGCTGGTCTTCAAGGACCTGGATGTGAACATCGTGGCGAAGGAGGTCGCTCTGGCAGGTGGCAAAAAGGTATTTGAAGCAGACCTTCATGCTCCCCCCATCCCCGTGACACCTGTCTGACGATGCTTGTTCATCTGTCAGTTAGAGGCAGTCCCTGGTTGTGCTTTACCTGCTGCATCTGCAAACCCTGCTGTGTGTGTTTGCAGAGCTTTGAGGAATAATTGCAGTATGGGGAACTCAGGTCTTCCCACCTCTATGTCAAGCTTTATTTCGCAGACCTTGTGCAGAGAGCACAGAAAGGCAGGCTTCTGATTTTGGAATATAATTGTGCTTTTTAAAATTCTGCTGTATGTTTCTTTTCAGCAGATCCTCAAAAGAAAATACAGGTATTGCCCTTACTTTTAATGACACTTTCACACAGGTCTGTTTTTTTTTTCTCTTTATTCCATAAGTAAATGCCCTGAAAATTCAAAAAACAAACATCAAAGTGATGATGACCTTAATCTGTAACAAAAAATATCAGTTAGCTAATTTCCAATGGGCACAAGACTTAATCTTAGAGCAAGCACTCAAACCAAAGTTGAAGCCAATATTCAAAGCTAGCTTAGTGTCTGTATCTGTATCTACCTGTCCACATCAACATTTTTCACAAAAAAGTGGCTATTGGGCAAGAGAGGACAGGAACTGCCCCCTATGAATTTTAATCTTCCCTGTCACATAAAAACTGAATACATCACTTTTATAGGTTTTATTAAAAGCAGTACTCATTTGATATGCAAACTCATTTCCTTCGTTTTACACTTAAAGATGTTTTGAACGTGTTAGAGATGCAGCAGATAAGCCTGTCACCCTGCAAGGGTGAGTTTGCAGATGCTGACCCATGGGGAGTACCTCCCAGCCACAGGGTAAGGGTCTGTATTGAGGAGTTCTGGGCTTCCAAGCTGGTTGTCATCAAAATTAATGCTGTGTAAATTCATGCTTTGGGCAAATCTATTAAGATAGTAGGGGGGTCATCTTCTTTCACTTGCACTCAAGAACTGCAGGAAGCCCAGCACTAATCCTGAAGTGGTACTGGTATGTTACCTTAATGTGAAGGAGCAGAATTATGTGAAATAGGAATCAATTCCTACCCAACAGCCTTGAGGACTCAGGGTGAGTGCTGCACTTTTGGTTCATGGCTAGCAAAGCCTTATAATTTCTTCCCATGATTTTTTACAGGAATTATTAAAACAAACAAACAAACAAACAAAAAACCCAAACAAACAAACAAAACAAAAAAACCCACAAAAGACCAACATTATTTAAAAAATATTTCAAAGATGGAAGACTTTTCAAAACCAGGAGAGGGATTTCTCTCCTAGCATTTCTTTTTTCGCCTTTCTTGTCCTTTTTTTTAACAAGCTGTCAGTGTTTTGGAAGATATTTTTGCTCTCTTCTGAGCTGTGGTGAAGCTCTCTCCTCAGTGATATGTGCCAGCTTCTGTGATTCCCTTCTTTCTGCTATGCCCAGCTCCCGCAGTGAAAACAGCCCACACAAACCAGCTAATAAGGCCAAGGGTTCATGTGAAAATGACTGTTTATAAAAGGTATCAGAATTTGGATGATGTTCTGGTTGGATTTTCATTACTTGTTTGCCATTATGCTACAGGGAAGGTTTGCTTAACTGTGATATTGATCTAAATATTACAAACTGTGTTTTCTAAGGAGTATTTTGATTGTTCTGGGTGATGTTTTTGGAATTTTTTTATTCTAAAATTCTCTTTCATTTTATGTTGGAAGATCTCTATTACATGGCCTGATGAGCATGCAAGTGAATATGAAGCTGAGTGGTTGAAAAAACGATGCTTCTCTGAAGAAGCCAGAGCAGAAATGAGAGAAGATTTATTTTTACCAGGTAGGAACTCAAACCACATCTGTCACACTAGTTTCAAAGGCCAGGAGTCTGACACAGTGAGGACCAGGTCTATCCAGCTAGAGTAGTGGCAACTGCTTTTGTTGCTCAGTGCCAGGCTGTGCATGTACAGAAGGAAACAGTGGTTACCCTTTCTCTCTTCTAACATCTGGACCTGAGAGCAGTTCAGCTGGCTGGGTTACGTTTGCTTTCCTCAACACCTTTTCCTTCCAGAAGGGGTTAGTAGGTCTCAAAAATGAGCCGTGGGGACTAGCAGTGGTTTATGTGACAATGCAACTGTATGTGGTCTGTTTAAATTATTTAAATTCTTATTTTCGGGAAGATTATTGAGACTTGCAAGAGAGTTATAACTGAATTTTTTTTTTTAATTCCCTTTCAAAGGCCTTCTGTTAAAGAGTAACTTGTTTGGCATCACAGTGTCTGGTGCTGAAGTTCAGGTTGTGTTTGCTCTGCGTCCCCCTCCTTACTGCAGTAGTTGACTGTCTTTTGGTCACGAAGCATTTTGTGCAACCAGGAGTGCAACATTTTACCCTTGCACAAATCACTCACCCTTCTGAGGGAATAATCATAAAATCCACTGGGTTTGCCTTGATGTACATCATCATTTCTTTGGCAGCCTTTCAGAATGTGAGCATGAAATGTGTGAAAACCTGGAAAATTTCTGCTGTTGCTCTTGACTGTGTTCCTGTGGGATCTGGTGTTGCAAAAAGCTGTGGATCTGTGTTCAGAGTTAAGATTGTATCTGTTAAAGCAGGATATTACTTTAGAAAAAGCAAATTAGGGACAGACTGATGGTGTGAATCCAGTTATCAGTTTCCTCAGAGCTCACCAAAAGGCAAATCTGTGACTGGTTTACACTCCTTTTTTCCAGGTGTTTTTTTTTTTCTAACAAAGAAAAGAAAGTTTGTGGGTTTGCTTTTCCACTGAAAGATGAGAAATGGGAAAATGTGTGGCCCTAGGTATCTCCTGCATCTGAGCTTTGTTTGGGACTTTAGGGACAATTGCAGGGGCCAGTTATTTTTCCCAGTTTCTGCAGGCCAAATATTCCCTAGCTCCTAGCACCCATTCTCCTAAACAAAAGCCACTTCTTAAGATTCAGCCTTTTATATCTGGCTTAAAAATTAAGCAATGAGTAAAATTTCCATTCATTTCAGTGGATCATATAACAGGCTCTTCATAGTTCAGCATGGAACTTTTTTCCCCCAGTGATATAAAAGTTCATGTCTATTTTAGCTTTGGCAAGAATAAACAACATTGTTCTCTATTCTGGAGGGTTGGGCATGTTCCCAGAATGAAGGTGGTGAAGATGCAAACATCATTTGAGGGAACTTGACTTAATTTCTCGGGTAGTAAGAACTTTAATTTGGAAAAATGAAGAAGCTGTGGAAGCTAGCAAGATGTGTTGTAGTCTTCTGGGGGGAGATAAATGAATGTAAATTGAATGTTGCTTTAATTAATGCCCAGACAGATTTGTCTAGATCTCTCTTTATGTTTATTAGCAAAGGTGAGATTTCAGTTATGAAGACTTAACTGGCTGTGATTTGCCTTTGTACACACACATTTATACACTGTTTACACTCAGCATCTAAATACAATGCTGGTTTTGGAGGCCAGTTGTCCCCTCTGCTACTCCTGATGTCCAGTGGAGCCATCTAGGTAAAATAAACACCAAAGATAATGTTATCCTTTGGGCAATGCTTCTGCAAATTCTGTTTTCCAGAGTAGACTGGAAGAAATCCATTTATAAAAGTTACTAAATAAGGGCCTGTGTTAACTTTGGCTGTGTTCAGTAGTGCCATTCTGCTTCTCATATTTCCAGAAAATACAAGTTTAGAATCAGCTTCCTTCTAGTCAGTGAGGTTACACACTGCAAATCACGTCCTTACATAGCTAATCATATGACAGCAGTATTATATTACATATGATGATATGGAATGCCAGCCCTGCATGCTGGTTCAACAAATGTAAGAGCAAGCTCACAAGACTTCTCTAGTTAAGAGGTTAAACCTCACTGCTGACATGAGCATAGCTGTGACTTTTTTTTTTTCCTTTTTTTAATGTTGCTTTTATGATGACTTTTCATCATGACTTCTAATTCAGATGTGTGGTAAAACCCAAAGAGAAGAGTAGGTCAGATTTTCTCTGCGTGGTGGAAGTGCCTATAAATAACTCCATGGCAATCTGTCAAGTTTCCCCGTTTACAAACAGTGCCAGATCACAGCTGTTGGTATGCAAAGAAGTCCACTGTTTGTGTACATCAAGGCTCCTTTCAGCCTAGCTTACAAGATACTTCCAAAAGAGCAGTGAAAGAGCCATATTCTACTTTACCAGTTCTGATGTCTCAAAGATACTTTTTTCCCCCTCCTGTTGACCTGTGTTCCAACAGATGTTGCAGAGAGTGATTTAGCACCTCGTGCAGTCTCACTGTAACAGGTTTTGTGTGTGGCAGAGGAAGCCTGTGGAAGACTCTGAGCACACCTGGTGCTCTCCAGTATCCAGGTCCTCTCCAGTATCCATCCTCTCACTGCCTTGCATTGCATTTGCTGAGGCTCATTTTCCAACACACTGGCATCCCACCAGCAGGATGTGGGGTGAGAAAAAAACCTAAACAATATCACAATTAGGCTTTCCTGTTGGATGGTGAAGAAGATGGAGCAGAGGTAGTACCTGATGCTACTTGCATAATTAATATTTTTAACCTTAGGTTAGGTTGAGGTTTTGAACTAAGGGTAAGGGTTTCAGATGGTGATGGTCCTTTAAAATGTGGTAATATGTTATTGGATATATATTCAGCTCCACCAAAGTTTGAATCAGGAGGTTAACAACATCAAGGGTGCTTTCAGGTTCTCTGCTAGGTCCTGAGAGATGAAAATTTTAGGAGGAAGAAGTTAAAAGCTGCTTTTTTTTTTTTTTACAGAAAGAGTTTAATAATTTAAACTTTTCTGGTAGAAATAATTAATAGCAGCTAGGCTGACAGATGTATAATTCACAATATAGCAAAAATACATCTGGCTTTCAACAAACATTCTAATGCACAATGTAGACAAAATAATTGTAGACGAGGGAAGTTAAATCTATGATGTCTAGACATTCTTTCCCGTATGACTCCAGTTTAAAAGGTTTTGACCAGCACTGTCCCAATCTGTATAGTAAATGCTGAATAATTCCAAGTGTTGTTTGATCCATCAACACTGGCTGAGGGAACTGGGCAAAGGCCATCTTCTCATTTTGTACAAACTCTAATAGAAGATGGCTTTTTATGACTAGCCTGGTATGATCCAGAAAGGGGATTAGTTGTTTTTTTATCTTCCCCCCCAGATTATTGTTCTGAAATTGAATGAGTCAGTGACTCATTAATTCTCTCAAAAGTAATTCATTCTTCCCATTTTGAAAAACACATTGATCTCAGGTTTTATTAGCCACAATGTAAATGGTAAATCAAGACAAGAAGTAGCTCTATGAGACCTTTGTTTTTATCCTTATGAATTGTTCAGCTATGTTTGTATACATAAAGATTTTTAATTTGGCAACTGCAGCTGTGCAAGTGGACCGAAGGCTGCCCAGGCACTAATAGCTCATTCCTATCTTTCCCACCCCTTCAGCTTGTAGAGCTAATGTTCTTGGATTTCTACTATAGTACAATGGAAACTGTATTAACTGGGGCTATGCAGCAGGGAAAAATGTTCCAAGCAGACATGATAAAACCATGAAGAACATTGAGTGGGATCAATTAGCACCAGGAAATCCTGGGAAAGAGTACAGTCCCTGTGCAGTGCAGCTTCCTGACAGATTTTCAGGCTGTAGGGGTTTTGTGGATAAGAATGGGAATAAAGTTCCTGCTGTTTGGCATGTGGGAGAATAACGTGCCCTCTGGAGCAGAGAGGTTTCTAAGACTTTCATACAGACTTCTTAAAAAAACATTAAGTGGAAGAATGTAAATATCTTCACAGGATCTTTTTTTGTTTTATAATGTATGCTTTCCTCTCCCTTTTCCAAAGAATTATGGACCTGCTAACTTGTTAAATTGTAAATATTGGACAACGTAACATTTTCATCTGAGGCTGAGGAGAAGGAGGTCTTTATAAATCCTGCTTATTTTAGTGTAGACCTAATACTTGTCCCTTTCCTACTGCTGTTGTACTTACCTGGCTGTAATGGCCTCTGGGACCATTCAGGAGACAAAGTCCTTCACTGCTTTTCATACAGATGGGAGTTGGTTAAACTGAGTGTTTTACCGCTCTCATTATAAAAAAAATTCTTACTTACATCTAGTCTAAATCTACCCTCTTTCAGTTTAAAACCATTAACCCTTGTCCTATTACTACAGGCCCTGCTAAAAACTTTGTCCCCATCTTTTGCACAGGCTCCCTTTAAGGCTGCAATAAACTCTCCCTGAGCCTTCACTTCTCCAGGTAGAACAACCCCAGCTCTCTCAGCCTGTTTTCCTAGAAGAGGTGCTCCAGCCCTTGGATCATTTCTGTGGCCCTCCTCTGGACCTGCTCCAACAGGCCCCTGTCTTTCCTGTACTGAGGACTCCAGAGCTGGACGCTACTCCAGGTGGAGCCTCACCAGAGTGGAGCAGGTGGGGAGAATGCCCTCCCTCAAGCTGCAGGTCACGTTTCTTTTGATGCAGCCCAGGATACAGTTGGCTTTCTGGGTTGCAAGCACATGTTGCCTGTTTATGTCTGTTTTTTCATCCACCAGTACCTCCAACTCCTTCTTGCTGCTCTCAATCCCTTCATCCCCCCGCCTGTATTGACACCAGTGGATTGCGCTGACCCAGGTGCAGGACCTCGCACTTGGCCTTGTTGAACCTTGTGATGTTCACGTGGGCCCACCTCTCAAGCTTGTCCAGGTAGTTCTGGGTCACATCCCATCCCTCAGGTGTGTCAACTGCACCACTCAGCTCGGTGTCATCTGCAAACTTGCTGAGGGTGCACTCAATCCCTGTGTCTAATGATGAAGATATGAAACAGTAATGGTCCCAGTACAGAGTATTGGCTGGTACTGATCCCAGTATGGAGTAAGGCTTCCATAGTGTGTGCCATTTCTGAGCACGACACATACAGAAAGACTACAAAGTGTTCAGTGGACAGCACTGTACATGGTTAGTGATCTAGAAGCATCTAAGAAATCCAAGTGCTGGGAGCAGAAGGGGTGGAGAGAGAAGGAACCATTTGTTTGCCACGTTCACAGTAGGTACATCACTACACAAATGCACATGTAGATATCTGAACAGATTTTCTTAATGCTCTGCAGAATAGGTAAAAAATTGAGCTCAGACAGTGCATAAAATTTTTCAAATTAAAAGGAGGATTTTAATAAATAAAGTGAATGCTTGTTTTCAGTAGCAAAAGCTTTACAAACTGCACTGTGTGGGTTTTTTTTCCTCACAGATACCAACTGCTGCACTTTTCCCAGGAACAGTAATGCTTGGAGCTATGCTCAATGCATTTTTCAGCTTTTGGCATATTTACCACAGTGTCATTAGAGAGTACATTGGCAAATGTCAGAGGGGGAAAGGTTACTCCTGCAGTAGCTCAAAGACTAAGCTCTTGGCTGCATCAAGATGCTGCTGAAGGGCTGGGAACTTGGAGCCTTTCTTCTCTGAAACAAGAGGTAGGATTTATAAGCATTTGTGTACCAGCCTGCACCTTTAAAAAAGAAAAACAAACCCAAAGCACTAAGGATGCTGGCTGCACTTGTCACTGGAAGTGAATTTGTGAGAGAGAACTGGAACTTTGAAGACAAGGTTTGTAGCCTTGCCAGGCAGGATTTAGCTATATTTACCACTTTCTGGTTTAGTTTTATTTTTGCTGTGTTTTTTTTGTTTATTTGGTTTTGGGTTTGGTGGTGTGGTTGTTTTTTTTTTGTTTAATACAAAGTATATAAACTTAAAATTAAAAAAAAAAAAAGGCCTAGGAAGTTGCTTTGCTTTAACCTTTTCTCAGTTTCAGTAGGTTCCTGAAGAGTATGAGTGAATAGTGCAGTTTCCTTGATGTTTTGCAGTTTCCACATCATAGCAGCTACTGTAGAGGTTAAACATCTGTATTGGCTCCTGGTTACACTGCAGGGTCTGGGGGGTATAAGTTCCCAATATCTTAGCAGGATTCACATCACTGATGGTTTTTACACAGAGAAAATATTGGTTTTGCAGGTTTCTAACAGAGGCATTTTGAAAGGAGGTCTTGTCTCCCTTGGCTCCATGGAGTTGGAGATGTGAGGCCAGATGACTGCCTCCACTGCAGGGGCCTGGTTGGGTGGAAGAGTTGGTGTTCCTTGAATGTTCTCCACAGGTTAGCTATAGGGTTGGCAGATTTGTTATACCAAACTCAAGGAGAGTCCCAGACAGGTGTGCTGAGCTGTTTTGCAATGCTGTGGCAGAGCAGGTGTTTGCAACAAAAGCCAAAACCCAACACCACAGTCCATGTCCATTGGCTGCGGAAAGGGCATCCCGTATGAGGTGGAACTTCTAGCAAGCACAATGGGAACTGGGAATTTGAACAGGAGGATTTTACAGTCCATGGACTCAGGGAAGCCTGGGGCTTATGGAGATGCAGTTGAATTCTAGGTGCATATACTTATTTCCCAAAGTGGGGAAAAATCTGTTGATATATTCCTTGAAATACTAATATTCCTCCATGCCTTTTTTTATGTAAGGAAGATTAGGAACATTTTACTAGCAAGACAGTGAGAAATACTAGCAAGAAAAAGTTGGAACTTAAATAGTCCATTAGTTTTCACATTGTTCTTTACCTGTACCAACACTGAAGCTTAAATTTGTCTTTCAAAGAACATTCTTGGCAGATCAGGCAAGCACACCTAAAGCTAAATTATTTTCATAACTTTTACTACAGAAAAAGGAAAACATTCATGTTTGGGTTTTTTTTTCCCCATCCTTCAAGTGTGTGACAGGATGTATATTGAATTAAACACACTGGAGCAGTGAGTACCAGGCCATTCAGTGGTCTCAGAAAAGGAATTTAATGAAGTGAGATTATATCCCTCCTCAAGGACTGTGCTTTTTTCATTCTGTGAACATGTGAAATTCAACAGCTTGTCAGTCATACTACAGCTTCTTGAAAGACAGGGTAGGGTATAAAAGATGGTCTATGTGGATAGCTTATATTTTGGGTACATACGTTGTGTTTCTTGGACAGTCTCTAACTATCCTTAGCCAAAGGGGAGAGGTAAACTAGTGACTGGCAATTTGCAGACTTTGCAACTGTTGGAAACTGTTGTAACTAGGTAGTGTCTGGATTAGCTCTTTCATGAGCAGGTTGTATTTTGTACTTGCTACCTGTATCTAGAGAGAGGGGAAAAAAAAAAAAAAAACACAAACCCAAACCTGGCTCTTTATATGTCTTTGCAGTGCAGCAGATCCCTCAGTCACCAGACTCTGGGATTCCCCAGAGCTCCATTCAGAAAGCTGCTTGAACTAGATGATGTTTTTTATTGGTCCTGTCTCTTGAAAAGGTGTTGGAATAAAGAGAGGTAGAGGTGTTTTATAAATGATGCCATCTACATGTTTCAAATGTTTGTGGTCTCATTTCTAATATGCAATCTCTGTGACTGATGATTGGACAAGTTAACTGAAGATCAGCTAAAATACCAAGTAAATTAGAGGTGATTTAAGCAAAACAATTATTGAATGGAATAGATAAAATATTTTCATGCTCTATTGTGCACTCGTTAAAGAATAAGCTGCTTCAGATGAAATACATCAAAGCAAGGGAAACCAGTTATGTTTTTACTGTAAAAACAGGAGCTCTGATTCAACATTTAATAGAATGCTTGATTTAAAACTAATGTTTAGAGTTTTGCAGTATACTAGAATCCATGCAAAATTTATGCAAAACGAAATGTAAGAAATAGCATTTTGTCATGTGTACCTATGATTGTGTGTGTGTGTGTGTTTACTTGTGGATAAAAACTGACAAGGTGGCAAGTTTATGAGATACTATAAGTGGAACTTAGTGAAAAGAGAGCAAGGAGGCCAGCAGTGTTGTATCTGGGGAGTGTAAACCTGAAATAGGACTTTCATGTTTACTGTGGGTTAAAGTGACTCCAAAGGGCAGGTGTAGATGTCTAAATGGTCTTTTGTTTTTCCACCAGCATTGCTTTTCAGATTTAGTGAGATCACACCTCATGTCCTCATTCTGCAAGGTGACATGTTACCATTATTAATACCCCAAAAAAAGTCTGAAATATCTAAGTCTTTTTGGTAGAGTATCTTTAAAAATTATTGTAAAACCACGTTGTCTGACACCAGAGTACATTCTTCCTCAGAAAAGAATACAGTTAAAAGAAAGTATTTGTGGGAGTTTTTCTAGTTGCAAGCCAGTATTTTAGTTTTATTTCCTCTCTCTCTGTTAGGTGACTTACCTATTTGGGAACTCTCCAGCTCAACCAGAATGTGATTGATTTAGGGTAGGTTATGAGATTTTTTAAAAGGCAAAACTAAATCAAAACCATTAATGGTTGCAGAACTGTAATACTAGAAAGTAGTAATAAGAATTGGTCTAATTAAAAAATCAAATCTCTAGATAAAGATGTAGATATATTGCCAGAGAGAAAGATACAGATTTAGCAGTATTTGAGCAGCTGTAAATACACAAAAGGTTAAGCAACACCTAATTTTCAAGCTGCATAATTTTCACTACTTTTACAAATTTAGATGGTGTGCCATGCAGCTGCTGCTGGTTTGAGAAGACAAAGAGGGAAGCAGCAAATAATCTGAAGGAAAACCATTGTCCTGCAAGTCTATACCTGCCTCTAACAGGCTGCAGATTTCAAACTTTTATGTCACAAGGTCTATTCAGCAGGCAAATGTCTGATTATTGTACAGCAGTTCTAACACTCTTGTATTGTCATGTGCTCTTATAATCCATTTTGTTTAACAATAGGTATGACATAGCTTCTTGCTCATCACTCAGTCTTTCCATCATTTTCTTTGCCTTCTGGCAGTGCTTGGTTTTGTTAATATCTTGGACTCTCCTTTGCATCTCCCTGAAATAAGAAAATTGCTCAGAAAAAACCCACAGAGGTAAAAACAAGGACTGATACCATCCTGCAGAGTTTAACAGGATTTGATTTCATGAAGACAAGACTACAAAAAAAAATTGATTGGTCACTTGTGCAATTGATGGAGTTACTCTGCTCCTAGGCTGTTACATTGATGAGTGTCTTCTTTTCCTTTCCCAGGAATACAGCAGCCTTCCAGTACCTGAAGGGGCCTGTGGGAAAGCTAGAGAGGAACTTTTTACCAGAGCATGTAACGATAGGATGAGGGGTAATGGTTTTAACTGAAAGAGGATAGATTTAGATTACATATTAGGAATAAATTCTTCACTATGGGGGTGGTGAGACACTGGCACAGGTTGCCCAGGGAAGTTGTGGATGCCCAGTCCCTGGAAGTG
Organism: Apus apus; assembly: GCF_020740795.1. Taxonomy (NCBI): domain Eukaryota; kingdom Metazoa; phylum Chordata; class Aves; order Apodiformes; family Apodidae; genus Apus; species Apus apus. Next base: position 5,781,263 of record NC_067286.1, read on the forward strand.
CTCAAGGCCAGGCTGGATGGGGCTTGGAGCAACCTGGTCCAGTGGGAGGTGTCCCTGCCCATGGCAGGGGAGTTGGAACTAGATGTTCTTAAGATCCCTTCCAACCCAAACCATCTGTGATTCTATGAATGTATTATTTTAATTATTATTTATCCATATAATAATACCTCTGAGGGCACTCTAGTATTTAACCCTTGCCAAGAAACTTTCAAAGCAGTCTTAGTTTCAGATTTTCACTGTTGTGGTTCCCCAGTGCAGACAGAAAAATGGATATGCACATTTTGGGTGTATTGTTAACAAATATCCCTTTCAAATGGCCTCTCATTCAACTTCTGAGTTAAAACTTCATTACTGCAATGTTTTGCTGAATTGCCTCATAAAGGTTGTTTGCTATCCATGCAAACTCAGGGACTGAGTTTCAGGACTGGTGGCACAGAAATTGTATTGACATCATATTTTGACTATGTCCTGAGCTTTGATGCTACAAGAGCTAAAGACTTGGTTCTCTCATTCTTCCTTTTCAGAATGCCAGTACTGGGGCTCAGACCTACAGCTTCCCAAAATAGCTTTTGAAGAAGTCCTGTACAATGACGAAAGTGCATACAAGTGGCTTTGCACCCTAAAGAAAGTAGGAATTGTGCTGCTGACAGGAGCTGCTGCTAGGCAAGGAGAGCTGATTAAACTTGGCCACAGGATTGGGTTCCTGCGTCTCACGTTTTATGGGTGAGTTTGGTTTTTAATATCCTTGCTTTGCTGGCTGTGGAATCGCCCCTCATGTATTTCACTTCAGCTTGTTGGACCCATTTTGTGGATTAATTTATTAAAACAAGGTGACATTTTTTTCTTCTCTGCACGTTAAAAAAATGTGGTGTCAATTAACGTTCTGTACAAGAGGATTGCTTTGGTGTCTTGGGCAGGGCATGTAAAGAAGAGCAGGAATAACATTAACTGCTGAGAGAAGGAAAATATCCCTGGAAACAGATGTTGTCAAATAAAATATAACCACAAGACAGCTTTACTTATCCATGCCATTGAAAAAAAATCAAATATCCCTAATCCAGTTGCCTTCTGAATAGAGGAAGTTATCTGTACTGAAACTTTTTCTTAGCCTGATTTTGAGTCATGGAAACAGGTAAGACTTAGATGATCTTCCTCTGTCTCACATCACCAAGAAGATGGGCAGAGTACCCATTTCCCTGCTTTCAACTGAGTCTGCTCTCACACAGCCAGTTCTTACAAGCATTCTTTAAGGCTGCTTTTTTTTTTTGCAAAATCGAGAGCTCATCCTGCAGGAGTGCAAGCAGGAGCTTTTAAATCATCCTTTTGATGCCAAGGGGTGGTAAACTGGACCTCAACCTCCCCAAGCACCTACTAGGTGAGTAAACAAATGATGATGGTAGCTTATGTCTTGCTGAGCTGTCAGTGACTCCCACCTGGCTAAGTAAAGGAGCAGCTAATATATTGCCCTGTCCATTGCCCTCCAGCTGTTGTTATACTTTTTTTGCAATGTATATAAAAACCCCTATTACTTGGATGTGTGTTTGCTCTTAAAAAAATATTGGGGGGGGGAAAAAAACAAAAGGCAATAACATTTAAACAAAATTGTGAATTCTTGGTGTTAGAATAGCCATCAAAATCAGAACATTACAGGCTTCCCATCTGAAAAACTTCCTTCTTCCCCAGAATAGAATAAAAGATAATAAAAATTATGACAAGAGTTCTCCTTCACTTGGATTTACCTCTAGTTCAAAGAATAAGCAAACAAACCATGTGGGAAATAACCAGTGTCTCCTTTGTCTAAAAAAAAAGATATAAAATAAATAGAAATGGGGGGAAAAATCACAGTCCTGGTTGGAAAGATCACATTCCCTCAAAACTGCAAATCAGGAGGAAAGGTTTGTGATACCAGATGAAATATATTAACTCAGACTGTTGATTGAGGTGAGGGGCAGGAGGGTGAACAAAACTTGCCTTCTTCAAGCTGTGAGATTTATTAAGAATTATTGTTACATCATCATTTTGCAAGCATCATTCCACCATTAGCTATGGAAAAATATGTAACTGATGCTACTGGCTTTTAGATTTATTTATGCTGAAAATCAACCAGTTTGGGGATTTTTTCCCCCCATCCTTTAAATCAGGAAAACTGCCTCAAGAAATCTTCTTAAAGTTGGCAGAAACTGAAGTGAACTCACAGCATGTAGAACAGCCTTTGAGAATGGCATTTTAAAAGCTTTTTTTTTTCTTTCTGTTGTCTTCCAAAAAGAGGGGATGGAGAGAATAACTGCTTTAAAATACCATTACTATTATGGAGCTTTTTTGTCAGTTCCAGCTGCCATGATAAATATTTGTAAAGCTTTAAGGGGAGTGATACATAAATGTCCTGGGGTAGTTAAGATAATGTACTTTCATTAAGGTGTGGTTTCCTTTTTCTGCTTACTGTGCCAGAAGGAAAAGTGGTTTTCAAAGTTAGCTGGGATTCAGTCAAGTTAATCCTCCTGAAATATATGGGAGCAGAACCCCCTGCTCCACTCAGAAACCTCATCCAGTGCTACAAAGCATTCTCTATCATTAAAAGCATTCCTAATGCCAAGCACTTCTGTGTTTGGCAGCCTGCTGTGGTCTCCTTTTGAAACTTGCATCATTATGAAAATACTACTTTTTATGAAAATTCTTTCAGTTTTGAAATGATCCTATATAACAGATAGGAGGAGATTCTGAGGGGTATCCAATTCTGGTCATATCTGAGTGTGTTTCCCAGCTTTCCTAGGTAACTGAGGGATGAAACATTTCTTCTGTTGGTATCCAGACAGCTGCACAAGCATTTTGAGTTAGGAATGAATACACCAAGACCCAGATAACAACAGCAACAAAAAAATGTTGGTTCTTTTTTAAAGCATACCACTAAAAGAAAATATATAGAATCTTCAATATACCTCAGAGGAGAGGAAAAAAGAAACAACAAAGTCCAAACAGCAACAAAAAGCCCCATGCAACTCCTTCAACATAACCATGGATGTGTGCTTGGGTTGCAACAGAACTTTTAGTTGCTTTCCTGAAAGCTTCAGGGAAGAAGAACTGGATTGATAAGAAGTTCCTAAAACTGGAAATAATCTTTAAACCTGTAATAATGTTCTTGTCACGGCAGCCCACTGTGTCACCTGTTGTCATCTGCTGAGCCCTGCAACATATTTTTCACTGAGGCATTAAAAAGTTTTTGATACTTGACTCAGCAGCAGGGTAAGAGAAACAAAGTCTGCCATCGTGCCTGGTACTCTGTCTTAGCTCTCAGTCATCACTGCTGTTTAAAATCAGTGCCAACTGTCCGTTTGAAGCTGTCTGCAACATCCAGCTTGTGATAACTCTGCTGTGTTTGAAAAGTCCCTTAATATATAAATGCACTTTACCTGTTAAGTTACTCTTTCCCTGTCTAAGTTCAGCTAAGAAGAGATTCAGACTGTCCTAAGGAGACTTGCCAGTTTATTAATTGGGTTATCAGAATGTTGGGGTTTTTTTCCTCATTTACTCTTCCCTAATATGATTATAAAGTAATGGTTATTAATGTTTACTCTCTTTAAAGAGAGCAATTTGTCAGAATGAGTTCTGAGTCATTGAGACTTAATCCTACAAAGAACCTCCCACCCATTAATGTTCCATTGAAATTTGGCTGAAAGGTTGAAATCTGACCTTGGTCCACACCATTTGAGCAAGTAGTGGTCACAGTTTCTTTCACTGTTTAAATCAGATGTACTATTGATGTTGATTAAATCTTATTTTTACATTTCCTTAAGTGTTAAGGTTCACAATAAAGGAACAATAAAAGGCTGTACATCTTGGCTTTTCCAAAACCTATTTGCTAACTCTATTTACTAGGTGAAGAAAGAGAGACTCGATGTTTTGGAAATTTTCCAATTGACTGAATTTAAAAGAACACTTACTTAGCTAGAACATTCTGTTTAGCTGAGTTTTGTTATTTTCTTTGTAATTTTTTCTTTTTAAACACAGCTGTAGCATTTGAAAGTCTGGTTTACGTAATTCCAGTTGAGCCACCACGGTTAGATTTACTCTAGGTCCTTTCACAGTTGCTCATTATGTTTCTGTTTATGATTAGGTTGATTTTGCAATATTAAATTAAGGCCTGAAAAGCATAAGGTCAAAGAGAGCCTAACATCCAAAGACCAGTTTTGCAGACTAGTCTGGATTTCAAGTGACAAAAAAAACCCATCTCTGCCACAGGGTGGAGTCAACAAGCTATGCACAGACCAAAGTCCAGCTCTGAGAAAAAGAGTGCATGTTCCTGTGCTAAAGGAAAGACACAGTTGTAAAAGGAGTAGGATGTGGATTATACACTGTGCATATTAGCAGAGTCAAGACCTTCGGGGGGGGAAGGGGGAAGAACCAAAACTGTTAACCACATTTTCTTTTTCAGAGTAGGTTGCCAACTTGCACAATGAGAAAGTAACCACGCATGCACAGGCAGCCTGCTCTGGAGTTCAGAGCCAGACTTGATGAGCTGATTTGGGGGTGTGTGCTCTTCCTTACATCTTGGCTTTCATTTGTCCAGGTCAGAGATCAGGCACTGTTAGCTGTCTCCAAGATGCACTGTAAGGATGCCTTTGTTAAGGCTAGACAGTAAAAGCAAAGCCATTCAAACTTAACACTCACAGCAGCACAAAGGGCTGCTGCCAGAACTGTGTGGCACCATTATCCTGCTGAGGAAGTGTACAAGATGAATTTGTTACCTAAACAGAGAAACCTTGACCCAAAGCTTACTGAGTCTTTGGAAGGATAGTGCCTGTCCCTGCCACTGAGCTCTTCTGGCATAGGGTGAAGTCTATAGGGAACATTTCACAAAAGCAAGTTTCATCTACTTGTGTGTGTGTGGTTTGCACACTGACTTCTGCTTCGGGGCCTTGACTTCTCGATGCGTTGAGAGGAGCTGCTGGTTTTTCTTTTATCTCTGTTTAAAATTGCTGTGGGTAGGAAGTTGGGTTGCAAATTATTACACCTTCTCAAAAGAGATTGTCTCTCTTTTGCTGCACAACTATTAACCAAGTCTCTTTCCTCCCTGGGCACATGCACACATGTAGAGACACACATACTGCTGCCTGACACCTTCAGCAACATTCAGCTGCTCCCAATGCCATACTGGTGATGTGACCACTACTTTGAATTTTTTTTTTTAATTATTTTTTTTTAACATGACTGTTTAAACCATTTATTTTCCTTAAGTGATGTGCCTGGAAAAAAAAAAATACTGGAAAATACAAGCAGGGTCATGCATAAACTTTGTATTGTTACATGTAGGGGTTTAAGAAATTATCCCTAAGGTATTTTTTTAAGTTAACTCACAAAACCAGTTTCAAATGTCTCAATACAGAAGTGCATGAAGTTGTAACATGCTAAACATAGCAGAAAATAGTTAGAGAACTATATTCAAACAGCTTAATAACCCAGTGTTTCTTAAATGTGCAATTCATCACATGAAGTCTTAAAAAAAACCAAAAAAAACCTCAGTTGTTTGGGCTTATTTTTTGATACAGGGGGGAGTGTTTTATAAGGAACAAATTTCTTATTTTTTTTTTACCATATGTATCTGGAACCCAGCCCACAAAATACTATGGAGAAGTAAAGACTTCTTTCTCTATAGTGTCTTTCCTCCTAATTTAACCTGGTTCATTTTCAGCTATAGTTATTTTAGTGCCTGGTCTTGTTGCTCTATGTATTTCCTGCAGTAGCAGAAACTCCACTGAGTTTTCAGCCTTAACAACAGATTTAGGGCAGCATTTTACAGTCCATCACCTGTGGAACAGAAGTTCATTTCTGGCATCCAATTCTGAGGTGGTTTTTACAACTATAATAAAATAATAACTTTGGGTAATTCCCCTGCTGCTTCACTAGCAGCCTAATACAAGGCCTACCAAATATTGTAAATAAAAGGATAAATTTGAAATTGGAAAGCTTGCAAAATAAAACATTACCACAACAGGGCCATGAATTTTAAAATGAAATGTAATAGCAGTGAGTATAACCCTGACACATGGGAAAACAAAAGCCTTTCCTGTCTAGTTGCCTGTTTGGTATGGGCTGCCTAAAATGTCGTTACTGTAAAAAGTGGAAACATTCTCTCAATCAGCCATGTAACACCATGAAGGGGTTCCACAATTTTAAATTAAGCTTTTTCTTTATGTTACAGAGGCACAACTCCATTAGCAACATTTCCACTCATACCACAATTCATTTCTCCAAATTCTCATGCTCTAGACCTTGTGTTCCTCCCCTATTTCAAAGCCTTGTCCAGGGCTTGGGGTGGCACAAGGGGCTTCCTTCACGTCCCCACCACTCCCACTGGAACAGCCAAACCACCTGCCCCTCCCAGAGGGCTTCATCTGCAAGAGAAGGACATAGGTCTCAAATCTCTTACGAATGAGACTTAGAGGTTTAATGAAGTTCAAGACCAGATGATTCAAGTGTGGCTTCAGGTCGTAGCGCAGCCATTTTGCAAGACTAAGGATGTAACAGGCTAATTCTGCTCAGGGAGACTCAGCCCATGTTGCCACTTAATGCCAAAATTCCTACACCTGCCAGGTGCCAAATAGCTTCATCACTTATGTTGAAATTTGACCCTAATTACTCAACTGTAAGCCATTCCACTCCGGTTTGCTCTCCCTAAGGGTCAAGAGTCCTCTGACATTACCCATATTTTCTTCCTTTACATCTTGTGCACTCTCCCCATGACTGAGTTGATACTTTAGCTCAGTTGAGACGCTGACAAAGTGAGGTTGATTGTTTTCACCTTCAGCACTGAGCTCCCTATTAGCATTGCTGACTTCAAGTCAAGAACTTGAGCTTTGAGTGAAGCTCCTGGCATGGAAGGAAGGGCTCCAAAGGACCAGCTTCCCTTGCAAAGCCTAAGAGCACAAAATCACTGACTGTTTTTGCAAAAACCTCACAATGATTTTATAAAGTACTGCCTTTCCAGTAATTGCATGTGTCACTTATAAATGAAAACATTAAAACGTGTTAGATTGTTTTAGAGCCATCAAGTGACATTGGAGCCTTTTAAATTGAAGCTATAGTGACCCTAACTACCTTCAAGTCTTAATGACAGAGATGTTGTAACAGGCTGGTTTTTGGCTGTAAAACTGGAAACTAGAGAAGTGTGGTTGAAATTATCATACTTGAGTACTGAAGTAATGTACTGAGGAATATGTGCTGTACCAAATAATAAAAATTATTTCTTCAATGCAGTTAAATACATATTCAAGGGAGTTTTTGCCCTGGCAATTTCAGAACCTGAAGTTTAGCATTTTGCATAGTTTCTATACTAAATAGCACTCCTAAAACAAATGTTTGTATGCTATATATAAATCATTTTGGTCTGCATGTTCTTTAGCCTATGTTCTTTCTAACCTATTATTAAGCAGTAATGCTAGGCACAGACCACCTGAAACATAATTTATTTGGTCTATAATATTTCACAAGGGAAAAACTAGTTTCATATTTTCTCTTAAATCACTTATGCTCTTGTGTTTATGTGGACTGCATATGGTGACTTACACTTTTCCAGACAAATGTCTGGATCTATAACGTGTATCTGCTGAGCACTGTCTTCAATCGTGTGAACAACGTGCAAACAAAATGTGTAATTCTTGGTCTTATGTTCTCCTGCATGGTGTGTCCCTCCAAACCAGTTTTGATTGTGCTGCAATGTGATATATTCATGTCTTTGTCTTATAACTAAGACTTTCTTTTTGTTACTGATTTTTGTCAAATTTCAAGACAGAAACCATGTAACAAAATAAATGCTGGTAGTTCTCAGAAAGAGCATCAGAGAAAGGGAAGAATTTATAAAGTCTTTCATCAAGACATTTTCCTTTAGAGGCAAGCCTTGAAATGACAGGCAAGATCTCCCTGCAAAAGATATTGGGTTTATTGTTTTTTTTCTAAGAACATAAAGCTTAAAAAAAAAAAAAAAAGTGTGGGGAAAGTTACTTAGCCTTTAACAACATCATATTTCATTGGTAGTGTGCTCCACCTGGCAGGGAAAAATGGAAGGTTGATCAAAAGAAATGGGCCAACTTCCACGCTCTTATTTCTGAAGCCTCAGCAATAAGATGGTGATTGGTGATTTATCCTAGCAGATGCCTCTAGGTTAATGACTGCAGCTGATCCTTTGTAGTCAAACTGTGACATCCTTGGCATTCAGGAAAGTACTGGTGCTGGAAAGCCATCAGTTTTCTAGATCCAACTTTTTGGGCAGATGTCCCTCAGCACACTCAAGTTTCTAGCCTGAGTCTAGGACTGCTGAAATCAGCCTTCTTTGCTGGGGTAGGGAGACAGTGCTAAATCATTATTTCCTTGTAATTTTACAATATTTTCACGTTCAAAGCTTGAATTACTCTTTTTACTGGCAAGCTGGCTGGCTGTTTTAACATGTTTTCTCTTTTCCCTTATAAAGACCAACTTGGCAAGTGCAAGACAAAGCAGACGCTAACAATGTGGCTTACACAACTGGGAAACTATGTTTTCACACTGATTACCCTGTTCTGCAGCATCCACCTGGGGTAAAGTGAATCTACTGCCTTTTTCACAGCACAGAAGGGGAAAGGGAAGTGTTCCTACAGCATGAAATATGGTTAGAGTTCAGTGCTCTGAATTTTGCCTGGAAAGAGCAATGTAAAAGTAACAATACATGAATCTGCATAGAACAGTCTATATACACGTAGGTATGCAATATATGCATTATGATGTAAGCTCTGCATAACAAGCCCATTATGTATGTCACAATTTAAAATGGAACTTCACAAGGTATTGAGAATTTTACCATAGCAGAAAGCATTAGGGTCCTGTATGTGCTTTTGATGCTGCTTTCATTATATTGAGGAAGTTGTGTCTAAATTCTGTACTCAGCATCTTAGGACAAATCTGTTCACTTCAGGAGGAGAACATATTAGAAGAAATATTATTGTTACATTCTGTTTTCCATAAGTTGATTGAAATTAGGCTCCTATCTGCCTTTTCATAATTAGACAAAAAAGGGGCATTTTGTAAAGCTGGACAACAGCCACAGAAAATAGATTTTCACCTAGTCCCTGTCTTATCAAAGCCTAATCCAAATAATTCACTAGAAAACTGAAAAGTAGTGGGAACTGGTACAAAGAGACAAAGATCACCCTGGGAAAGTTTACATCTATAAGCTTCATACCTACAACTTCACCTTCTCATGTTGTGAAGTACTTTGTATGGGTTGTTTCTATAATTAAACAAAAAACCAATGTAATTTATCAACAAGAAAGTGCCAAATACTTCACATTAACATCACCTGAAGGTTGCAAGCATTAGAAGATTTCCCAAATGGGATGGGTTTGTGAACATACTGCTTGAGTTTTCTGCTTCTGTGATAGTGGTGGCTCTGAAGCTGCAGCAATGGGAGCTCAGTCTTTAGCTGAAGAAGAAAAAACAAAACAAAACAAAAAACAAACCAACAAAACCAAAACAACACCAGATTAACAGATATGAGGGAACTAATACTAATGAACAGTTAAATATGCAAGCTAATTCTTCTTGTAATGAGACATTCATTCATTCATTCATTCATTCAAGGTTCAGTTCCTCCACTGTATAAAGCAAACCACGACAGGAGGTGAAAGCGAAGTTGTAGATGGATTTCACGTATCCAACCAGCTGAAGAAACAAAATCCTCAAGCATATCAGATCCTGTCCTCTACTGCTGTAGACTATACAGATGTAGGGGTGGACTACTGCGATTTTGCTGTGCAATGTAAACAAAGGATTATAGAGTGAGTAGTTTCAACAAAATCGAAAAGTGTAGTCGGGTGAATGACATGTTGGTAGGAGAAGGTCTGCTCCTGCCATCTCGTGGGGAAACACTGCTTTAACTGGTCTGTAGTTAATTTGGGCTTCGGGGTTGTTGGGGTTTGTTTGGTTGGGGTTTGGGGTTTTTTTGCCAGGGTATTAGTTGTTCTGTTCTTCATAACACCACAGAGTATTTTTCCTTCTTATGTTTTGCCACACACCAGCAAGATGTGGTGGTAATTAGTGCAAATCCTTGATGCAGACACAGGTTAACAGCAGCTGAGTCTGATTAGATTAAGAACTATGTATTATAACAAGACAAAACGCAGGTTATCATAATCTCTTCTGAATTTAAAAAGTTTAAAGTTCTACAGTAAAGTGTACAGAATATAGATGTTTGAGGAAATCAAGTGTCTACACTTGCTCCTGATTATCCCATTTACTCGTTAGCCTTAATTATCAAAATTCAACCCAATAACAACCCAAATTTCACTATAGAAAGATACTGCAATTCTACCAGGAGAGTTCAGTTGCTGTTTAACCACCTTAAAGTCTCTCAGTAACAGCATAAATACGTTCCTTTTCCATTCCTTCTCTGTTTCACAGCGTGGATTCCAGAGGCCAAGCAGTTCGCATCAATTATAATAATGCAACAAGAGACACAGTGTTTGACGTACCAGCTGAAAAAGTGAGGCCATTTTATGCAGCTCTAAAGGAATTTGATGATTTATTAAACAGCTCAGAATACAAGTTTACTTACAAGCTGAAACCAGGTCAGTAAGTTGCTTCTCCTCACAGTGATTTTTCACCTGTTTTTTTCCTAACAGTCAAAACACTGGAGCATTGTTAGCACTGGTACTGAGAGGAAGCTGCAGTCCTTTGGTCACCTGGTTTATTTCATACTGAATCCTTTATTCATCTCTCAGATTTTGTTTGCCACTGCTACACTAGAAAGAAAAAAAAAAAAAAACAACACACAAAAAAGCAGTAATTAAGTCTAGCTATTGATTAGTCCAAAGTATCTTTATACTACATCAAACACCCGTACCACATAGGAGGGTCTCCCATTCAATGAGAGCTAGATAGGCTGGAGAGCTGGGCAGGGAGATTAAGGGAGTGGAACATCTCTCTTCTAAGGAAAGGCTGAGGGAGCTGGGTCTCTTTAGCTTGGAGAAAAGGAAACTGAGGGGTGACCTCATCAATGTTTACAAATATGTTAAGGGTGAGTGTCAGGAGGATGGAGCCAGGCTCTTCTCAGTGATGTCCAGTGATAGGACAAGGGGCAATGGGTGCAAACTGAAACATAGGAGATTCCACGTAAACATCAGCAAAAACTTCTTTACTGTGAGAGTGACAGAGCCCTGGAACAGGCTGCCCAGAGAGGCTGTGGAGTCTCCTTTGCTGGAGACATTCAAAACCCCCACCTGGACATGTTCCTGTGTAATGTGCTCTGGGTGATCCTGCTCTGGCAGGGGGGTTGGACCAGATGATCTTTCGAGGTCCCTTCCAACCCCTAAGACACTGTGATTCTGTGAAGTTGGAACTTATCAATAGCACCACAGATGGGAAATACCACATGTAAGACTGCTGTGCCATCCCAATTCAGTCTCTGTTCATTAAAGGATACACAATGCCATACTTCTCCCTCTGTTTCATTTGATGCAGAGTACAGACATTGAGCCAAATTATACATCTTTCTGATGCTTTGTCAGTGGGGCACCTTCCCAATGGCTGAAGGAGTTGTAGAATATCTAGAAGATGATACAGATGCATCACATGCAGAACACTGAAGGAAGCTGAACGGAATTCCATGGGGAATTCTGTTATTGTCTTTGCTTAGACACGGAATGCCAGTATAATGCTGGATGAATTACTGGAGGCCACTTCTGCTGTGCTGCCTTTTGCTGGGTGGCCTATGCAAGACATCTGGAAGCAGATCTGCAGAGGTGCTAAGTGCTCTAAACTTCAGCTAGAGTTATCCAGGGCTGGGTTTTGAACATAAAACATGCTGCAAAAATGCCCTTTATTCTTTAAAAGTCAGTCCATGCATGTATTTAACTACTTTGGCCTTCATCTCTGTTCTTTCATTCCCCAGCTATAAAATAAAGATATGAGTAGACCCTCATCTCTCAAAAGATGTTACAAAAGTAAATTCATCAGTATATGTGACCTCCTTATGTACTGGGATGCTAGAGGCTTTAGAATGTCTGTGAGGAGATGAATCTCTCTATTGGGAACATGCAATAAAATAATTTATAAGAACACATAATAAATGGTGAAACAAAGTACCTCACATTACATTAGTACCATCTATCCCATCAATTAATGCACCAAAATGGTGGTAGAGCAGAGGAGGAGAAGGAAAGAAAGAGTATAAGGTTATTTGATTAGAGATTTATCACAACAGTGGCACACAAGGGAGAAAAATTGAAATGGCATGCTAGCCTTAACTGTGTGATTTCCTAACTTTCAATGGTTTGACTTTGTTCTCATGAAGTTCTCTCAGCAGGGATAGTGATGCAGGATGTGTATCCTACAGTTAGTACCAGACAGAGCAAATAAAAATCATCCTAGTGATTTTCACCTTTTTTATCCTTCCTGGGGATTTGCAGTAGGCACCTTTCCCCTCAAGGCCTGTTTTTCTCAGTGTGGACTCCCCTACCACTCTGCTTTGTAACTCCTGGTTGTACAAGAAAAGAAGCAGAGGTTGAAGGGACCTTCCCTCTCCACTAGAGAATGACCAGCTAAATGTAACCTCCGGTGTCGTGGCTGTGTGTCCCCAGCTGAGCTGCTTGAAATCATTGCTCCCTAAGTGTGGATGCAAAATCTGCCTCCTCTGTTTGAAGGAATCAACTAGAACATGCCAAATATTACACCCTGTGCACTCTCTTTATAGGGGACATAGTGACGTTTGACAACTGGCGCGTGCTTCACGGGCGGCAAAGCTACGAGTCGGGGTCAGAAGTGACACGTCACCTGGAAGGTGCCTATGCAGACTGGGATGTGGCCATGTCCAGGCTCCGGCTCCTCAGGAAGAGGCTCCTGAAGAGGGACTGAGCTTTCTTCTAACTTCTTTTCAGAAACTCAACATCGTGAATATATTTTTGACCTCCATAAGCTAAGCAACGTGTTGTTCATAAGAATTTATCTGTGCCCTGGTCTTTGAATCTATACAGTGCATTGCTACCTCTGTCAGTTTATTTGCTTTTAAAAATCAGTGTGCAAAGTAGCTTGAAAGGTTATCACTTTTCTGGGCTGACTGGGTATCCCACTGCCTTAATTCTCCTCTTCAAATACACCTGCCTTCCCTAGCAAGCTCGGAAGGGAGCTTCAAAAAGGGGCTTATAAGTATTACTTACTAATGGATTGTTATGAGCAGCACCTTCCTCTGTTTTCAAAAAGGCATTCTTTATTCCATAAATTATAACTAAAATTCATTATCAAGATAAGCAAGCACTGCTGTGAAGTTATTTTTACATACACACCTAGAACTCCACTTTAACACAAGGTCTCATTCAACAGATGCTGGGTTCTGTACATCCCGCTGTACCCCATGACCATCACAGCCACAAATAACTTTTACTGCATTTCTAAGTCCATAAGCTCAGAAACCACAGAGTTACCAGAGAATGTGTTGTATTAGTTTACCTCTGCATTAGGAACAGAAATAAATCCAGTCTAGAGGTGGCAGGGAGGGACAGAAACCCCATCAGATGCTGCTCACAAATGTAACTTAAGATCCGCAGGACAGACACACAGTGAGGAGGAGGAACTCTGATGCTGCTTTGCAGTTAGATATCCCAAAGCACAGGAGGTGGTTATTGACTCCACACCTGACAGAGAAGTGGTGTCTGAACTCAGACCCATTTTTGTTACACCAAACACAAGAGCATGTCTCTGATACACTTGGTTTGCAGGACAATTTCCTCCAGGTTGCATTCTGAATAGAGATCACACTATGTTAAAATTACTGCAGCTGAAGTAGTGGTTTCTTCCCCATATTCAGATGCCAAATTGAAAGAGAAAGAATTTTTAAATACTTGAGTTTATAGCCAACAATACGTCCACTGAGTTTATTCTTTGCTTTTTCACAAAAAAAACAAAAAACCCAACATAAATGAGACCCTAACGTAAGCTTGCAAACACTTCCATAGCTTCTACTCATCCTTTACAGGCAACACACATCTCAGCTGAATAATCAAATAAAACTAAATTAGGATTTGGCCATGACCTAGTGTAGTGTGGTTTGAATCCATTCCTCTGTAGGTAGTGAAATGTTTTCAATCAAAGTTTTGACATTAGGACGTACCTTAACAGAACTGGCTTTTAGTGGGAATCTGACTTCTCAGTGGCTCCTTTGATAATAAATTTTGCGAACATGAGGAAAGTATTTTTTTGCCTTAGCTATAAAAGGGGAAAATATGAGGAGAATTTATTACCTATATTCTGTAAGATACCAGCAGTACTGTGGTTTTACTGTGATATTTTCCAGATAACAATTTAGTGAAGATTGCAAGTCATAACTTTAAAATAAAACACCTTGGGATTTATACTAGTGGTTAATAGAGATATTTTCTGCTCTTTTTTCCCTGTACTTTTCTAAAAACTGTTTTATTAAAACTTCTGTTTATTAAAAACTACTTGGAGCTGATTACTGTTTTGGGCTCATATCTAATCTCACATATAACATCTTGCACTCAGATAGGAAGTAATTCTTGTTATTTACAGATGTTTGTAAATACAATTAGACCTGGCTCCATTCAGGTTTGTCCCATATACTTAACATATAGATAAGGTACAACTCTTCATAGAATGGTTTGGGTTGGAAAGGACCTTAAAAATCATCTATTTCCAACACCCCTGCATTGGCAGGGACACCTCCCACTAGACCAGGTTGCTCAGAGTCCCATCCAACCTGCCCTTGAACATTTCCAGGGATGGGGCTTCCACAGCTTCCCTTGGCAACCTGTTCCAAAGTCTCAGCAACCTCACACTAAAGAATTTCTTCCTAATGTGTAACCTAAATCCATTAACCCTTGTCCTCTCACTACAAGCCCTTGTAAAAAGTCCCTCCTTTCCTGTAGGTCCCCTTCAGATACTGAAGGCCCCTATAAGGCCTCCCCAGAACCTTCTCTTCTCCAGGCTGAACAACCCAAATTCTCTCAGCCTGTCCTCTAGGAGAGGTGCTCTATCCCATCGATCATCTTTGTGGCCCTTCTCTGGATTCTCTCCAGGAGCTCCACTGGACACAGTACTCCAATTCTGGAGCCTCCATCATAAGAAGGACATGGAGAAGGACATGTGTTACCTTTGTTCTGTTCATGATACATCAGTTATCCACCCTGTGGTCACCAACTGGCTGCATCCAATGGGCTCATAACACAGGTGGAGAAACAGGAAAAATATGTATCCATTTTATAATTTGCAACTGTCTTTTCTCTTTTGTCCTAGCTTTATTTTTCTCCCGTTGCATTTCATAACAATGGACATTGGATCCAATTCCATGGAAATTTTTCATGAACAATTTAAAACTATTTTTTATACGTCATAATCACAGCTAGCTTTTAAAGCTCACTGAAAGCAAGCAGCACCTTGGACATGTCAGTTCACTCACATCTCTGCAGATCACATCAGCACAGCTCTTCTTTAGCCACTGCTGAGCTACCTACAGCACGTGCCAACTCCCTTTGGCTGGGTGGACAGTAAACCCAAGCCCAGAGGAATTTCCAAATGCCAACTTGAGGCCATTTCCTCTTGACCTGTCACTTGTTACCTGGGAGAAGAGGCCTAACCCCACCTCACTCCAACATCCTTTCAGGTAGTTGTAGAGAGCGAGAAGGTCTCCCCACAGCTTTCTGTTCTCCAAACTAAACAACCACAGTTCCCTCAGCTGGTCCTCATAGGACTTGCATTCTAGACCCTTCACCAGCTTTGTTGACCTTCTCTGGACTTATGCTGAGGTACAGGCTTGCTCCCAACAGCTTAGTCTCATGTACAGGTCTTGTCTAAAGACTTGCACAAGTCTTGTCTAAAGGCTTGAGAAAGGCACGCACTAGCTGCTCCTGATTACAAGGAAGAGGAGAGGCCCATCTCCCAGTCTCTTGCAACATCTCCTGCAGTACAGTGCTGGGGAACAGGGAGAGTGGCTGGAGCAAGCAACAAGCTGCTGTTTTTCCCTGCTACTAAGAAGGATCTTCAGCAGACCCAGAGCAATTCAGAGTGCCCCCAAGGTTGCTCCACATCATGTCTTGGCCATCTGGTCAACTGAAGGCTTAAGAGCTGCTGTGGGGGAGTTTTGTTGGATATGAGTTGGTTCAGTTAGCAAAATGTACTTAAAGTCAAATGCTTTACATATTTTAATGACTTAAATTCATGAAAGTTCCCAATAACTTTAAAGCAGGCAGAGGATTTTCTTTGTTGCTGTGCCACGATACATGGCTTTCTCCTTCAGCTCAAGCAAAAGGAGACAGGAGGTCTAAACATGTGGACAGCAGAGCGTGGTTCCTCTATCACCCTTTCTTTCCAAGCAGTCATTTAGATCAATAACTACTCGTTTTGGCACTAATCAACCCACGCATCTCTTTCAAGTTATTTTTGGAAGCATTCAAAGCAACAAAGATCCCAATGCAATGGACATGGAGAAGATACAGCAATTTTCAGAGTATGTCATACTCAATTCTGGAATCTTTCTTTCTTTCTTTCTTTCTTTCTTTCTTCCTTTCTTCCTTTCTTCCTTTCTTCCTTTCTTCCTTTCTTCCTTTCTTCCTTTCTTCCTTTCTTCCTTTCTTCCTTTCTTCCTTTCTTCCTTTCTTCCTTTCTCTCTATTTATTTATTTATTTATTTATTTTTATTCTTTTTTTAATCAAACAAGAATGTTGTTCTGAAAATGTGCTGAGGGCCACATAAACCCTTGAAAGGAAGCGGGTGAGGAGCAGCGAGCCTGGCAGTGTTGTACCTTTGAAATGCTGCTCGTGATGGAGGAGCTGGTTAATTCCCCACAGCATGGCTGAAATTCAGCAGGACCCAGCTCCCTGGCTTCTAACCACACAAGTCTGTAACTTTCTCCCACTTCTTTGCTGTCTTCTATACCCTGTTCACTATTAATTTTTCCCACACTGCTCTCTTGCGACTTTGTTTTCACTTCAGGCAGGAGGAAAACCCCAAACCTTTCATTTTCTTGACTCCTCTACAAGATTGCCAAGAAAAACAAATCACGTGATCATGGTTTGGTTTTGGGGGGGTTTTTTGGCAAGTGCAAAGATTTAGGAAGAGCCTGTCCTTTTCCTTTCTCATTTCCCCAAAGCCATGTGGCAGAGGTTCTCTGACAGGAATGCCCTGCAAGGAAGCAGAGGCAGCTTTGTGCATTGTGCTTGCAGCTTCTCCTGGACTTTGTCACTTCCCTGCCTTCACAACGTCGTCCCTTTGCCCAGAGGCATGCAACCTGCTGGATTCTTTAATTCTGGATATGGTTATTTATAAGCTAAATGCTTTATGTACTATTTACTTTTTACCCATGGCTATTATTTCCATTGTCATTAATTTACAAAGCATAATTGTTTTTTCCATGAGCAAGCACAGCAACATCTCTTTCACTGCACTGAAATACTCCCTTGAAACACAATGCTAATTACCTCAGGAATAATCTTCTGCATTCTGGATGCACATTCCCCTCATCAAACTATCCACTTATTCATCCTGGAAAAGTGAGGTTTAAAGTCAAACAGCCCAGGACTTAACAGAGAATCCTCGTTCAGTGGTTAGAGACATGACTTTATCCATGCAGTGCCCAGAGGGCAGCAACCCAGCACCTGGAGCAGCACAATGCCACAGGAAACATACCAGAGAACAGGCCAGAAGGTGCCATCCAGAGCTAGATCCACCAGAGAACTTCAGCATCTCACTCCAGAGCTCCAGTGAACTACCACCCTGCCTATGCCTCTAGATGAGGGTGCCCAAAGCTCAAGATGCACCCATCCCACTGTTTGATTTCAAGGCTCCCAAAGGACCTACTCCCAAGTTCAGCTCCCTTGCATGCCCAGGATCATTTTTGCCTGTGCCCCTGACCCCACCAGACCCACCAGCACCCCAGAGATGACTGGAGTGATACCAGCATCATCCCAGGGGCCAAAAATCTCCAGCAGCTCAGTGCAGACCCATGGGTTCAGGTGCTGCACCAGACACCCATGCAGACATTCAAAGCACCATCCACACCTGCTGCTGCCTCCCCAACAGGGAGAAGAAACCCTTGTTAGGCTCTAACTGGGGTCTGTCATTAAAAGTGGAGGGACATCTGGTCTCTGTCATGGCCTTGACTGGCTCTTGGTGCCTTTTGGTCTTGCAGAGTTCTGGTCCCTTCTGCAGGGCACACAAAAGCCGAAAGCCCCTGAAGATGCTGGTGAGCTGGTGTGCACCCTTATATAGGTTAGAAACGGGGTTTCCAAGTTCTGTACCCAGCCTGAAAAAATCACATAGTCCAGGCTAAGGATTAATAAACATTGGCACAGGCTTCTCCAACATTTTTACCTCCTATAGGAGGCTTCACTGGGGTTATGCGGTGCCTAATGGTGTGGTCTGCAACCCAGATCTCCTTATGACTAGAGAGCACATAGGGTGAGGTTGGCTCTGCAACTGCCTCTGCCTATCAGATAAAATGTCTTATCTCACTAGACCCATTTCTGTTCTCTTTTTACCCTTAGGTTGTTTGGTTTTTTTGTCCAGAATAAGGTGAACAATCAATTATCCTTGAAAGCCTCATTTTTCCTTCCAAGTATGTTCATGTATTTAGTCCACACAACCTATAAATCTGGAAGTGTTTTGAACAGAGGCATAGCTCCAGTCAGCTTTTACATGTCCAAGGACCTGTATTCTATGTTTTGCAAGGAGTGATTTTGGCAGTATTTTTAGCCTTTTGTTTAAGAAAGGAGAGACAAGATGAGGTCAGATTTTCTGCTGCCATGCACGACCATCCTCAGTCATAAACACATCCCTCATGGCTCCTTCTGGAGGTGAAGAAGTGCTCTGGCAGAAAGGGTTGTTGAACATTGAAGTGGCATGAGCTCGTGGATTCCTTTCCTTCACAGAGCATGCTTTAGTATATACATTAAAATATATATATATGTGTGTGTGTGCAAAAATGATCCTGGGACAAGAAAGAGCTGAAAGAGCAAGGCCTCCTCTCGCCACTCAAGATCCCCTGCATGGTCTTGCCCACAGACACTGACCCAAGGGCTTGTACATGGGGAACATCATAAACCACAAAGCTGTGTGAACTATCATAGTGTTAAGCACAGACATTAAACCAGAAATTAAAAATTCTGTGTACAAAAGTCAGCGTTGCTGCAGCAGCCCTCTCAATCTGAGTACATCAGTGAGCCGAGTGCAGAGGAGTTTGGATGTACTCCAGTTCCTTTCTGGGTCAACATAACCTTTGGCACCAGGGTACCAGCACGACCCTGAAGCTGGATAGATATGCAGATAAGTGCTCACTAAAACTTGCTTAGACTTTACCAACCCCAGTGGTGGCCATTGCAGGGAACACAAGCATGTGGTATATTTGAAGACAGGGACAACTGCAGCAGCATTTTGCTGCTGTCTGAGCAAGAGGTGTATCCATGAGAGGACAGCCCTGTCACCAGCAGGTCAATGCTAGAGGAGGAGCCAGAACTCAGCAGGGTTAAAGTCAAAGGGTGCTCTCCTCTTGGTCCAGTTGATGCTCAAAGACCACATTGTCTCTCTTGGGCTGCAGGGAGCAGAGGCAGCGACACTAACGTTCCCTGGGGAAAAGGTGACCTCTAGGGATGCCACTTCTTGAAAGCTTTGCACCAGCCAGGCCCTGGTCAGGGTTATTGGGACCAAACAAGGCAAAGATTCCTGGTTTTACTGCTTTCACTATTTCGTTCAGCCTGGCTGGCTCAGGCTGAACGCACAGGAAGACTTCACACAAGGCTGCAGATCTACTGTTTGAACAAATTAATTTGACTTCTAATGATGTCAAACACCACTCCTCTAGTCAAAGATGACTTCCCCAGCAGATAAGTACCTTTTCCTCCAAGCAACACTGTGTCAACACAAGCTCAGGTTCTCCTCTCAGCCTGACACCCTGTCAACACACACAAACGCACACGAGGCAATATTGACAGATAAAGTTTGAGAACATGAGTTTTCAACAGAAAAGTCAACAGGAATTGCTTCTTGGATACTTGTATTATTTGACCTGTGCGGAATGAACATGCTGTTATAACTTGTGTTTGAGAACTGAAAACTTAACCTCCAGCTGTAACACACGAGCCTGAAGTCAGCTCCATCAGAGCATCCTGCAAAGAACAGGTTTTGACTCCCAACATGAGAGCCTTCAACAACAGACAAGTATCATTTGGATCAGGTGGAAATCACCTTTGGAAACCAACCTGAAGAAAGCAGAAAAATATATTTTGCTTTAACTGAGGATTTCTTCTGCTCTGGAATTGCTAGTAATATTACATATGTGTTCATACACATTTAGGTATGTGTTATAAATGTGCCTGATACCAGCCTCAAACAAACAAACAAACAAGTAATAATACATTATTCTTTAAAACCCTTTTTTTTCTCTTATTAGTTCTATACAACTATTAGTATCTTTATCAACTTTGCCAAGCCATTTAAATCAAAAGAAGGATAACCAGTTCTTTTAAATTAGTATCTCTGGTAATTTTTTTATTTAATCCAATAGATCATTGCATTTCCTAGAATTAAAAAAAAAAAAAGTCTTTTATGTTTGCTTGCTCAACTCAGCAAAATGTTTGAAGAAGTGTAAAAGCAATTATTTGTCAAAATCAGGAAGGAAATTAGACTTCTTAGTGCACTTGAAAACTAGTGTAAATAATACGAACACGATTAGTCTCTTTCCTATAGATATTTTAGATCCTCATGATTGATGCATGGTTAAAATAAATCCCTGTGTAGCTGGTTGTACAGAGGCACCCAAGGAGATGAGGAAAATGATAAATAACACATACTAAGCTTATATAGCCACCCAGCCACAGCCTTCCACAGTCTTAGACTTCTTGCACTAAATGCTTGCAGCAGTTTCTGACCTCACTCTTTCCTGGGCCATCACCAAATAGTGATGAACCCAGAAGATTCTTTCTGGAAAAGCAGTATTTCCAGAGACAACATTCAGGGTCGTTTAGAGTACAAACTGCTTCTTTTGCCTGTGCCAATACTCACATAAGTACACAGAGCATGGATTAATCTCTTTTCCAGAAGAGTAGCCTCAGTATCACCTAAAAATATTACTTAAGAGCTCAGGGTATCACCTTTCTGTTTTGAGTGCAGCCTTACAGTAAGTGTTGCAAATAACAAGGTAAAGTTGTCAAAGCCAACTGAACAGGCCTATCTAGACCACTATCTTCCCAGCATATCAAACATGGGGCCATGGCAGAGGGCAACCAGAAAAGACACATTGGGATCAGCCCTTTCTGAGGTGAATATTTCCAGAATATTTGTAAGGGCTGTGCTTCACATGGAAAAAAATAATTTATTCTTTTTTTTTTTTTTAATGCACTGCTTAATTTTGTCTTTAAAGATGCTCATGTTGATGTAATTTCCAGATGTTTAAAGTCCAGGGCAACTCAGAGTGAAAACAGGCTGGGCAGGACTCACTTCTTGAGGCCAATTTTCCACCTCCAGGCTACTGGTCTGTACTGGGAGCAGGCTGTGCACTGCGTGCCTGGCTATCAACACAAGTTGAAACATGGAACAAGAAAAAGCCCCCACCAACAAACAGTGTGATCAGACTCATGCATTGCTGTCTGTGAACTCGGGACACAGCAACAACAGAGCCAGCAGCTTAGGGGTTAATTTTCTCTAATGAACCCATAGCTAATTGTTGGTCCCAAGACAACACTGAAGTGTTATGGACTTTCTGACATAAAGATGATTTCTTAGCCCTGCTGCATGTGACCTGCAGTTCCCCAGTTGTCATGGTTTAATGCTGGGCTGGCAATTAAACAAACACCCCACACACACCCCTTATAGGGAAAAGAGAGGGAACAAGAGAGAGAGACTCTTACAGGTTGGAAACTAAACTATACAGCTTTAATGAGACAGTCGTGATGAAAAGTAATGAAATATATACAAATATACACAAAAGTACTATGGCACTCTCCCCCCAGTAACACCCATGTCACCACCAAAGTTGAAGGGCAGGCCCTGGAAAAGTCCTGGACTTGACTCCTGGAGTCAGTGGCAGGTGGGAGCTGGGGTGCAGGAGTGGTGGGGTGCAGGGATTGGGATCAAAAGCAGATAAAAGGATGAAGTCCTCCCAGGGTGCTAGCCGTGGACAAAGTGAGCACAAGCCCCTTGGGATGCCTCAAATGTATTTCCAGTATGACATGTATGGGATGGGATACGTCATTTGGTTAACTTTGGTCACCAGTCTGGTCCACTCCTCTCCAAAGGAGGGTGGCAGGTGTGACCCCTTACTCCCTTCTGATTCCAAAGCATAAGATGTTTTCTTCAGAACCAAGCAGCGGCCTTGGTTCTACATACTGTCCTCTCACCATAAGCGTGGAGAGTTATCAATCCTAGAGGCAGACACTGACTGAAAAACATGCTGTTAATTTCAGCAACTGCAGCTATTTAGAAGGGACTCAACTGAAAAGTAAAATCACAAAAACAAAATTAGTTCTATCCTGGCTTGAACCAGGACAGCAGTGCTGGGACACCAGGAGTGGTCTGCAGGCTGGAGAAACCACTTCAGTACACTGGGGTCAGCACTGTGCTGGTATCCAAGCCCTTCTTCGGGTTTTGGTTTATGGTCATAAAAGCTTCTTGTTCATTTATAAAACCATTCTGAATTTGGAAAGTGGCACGGTCAAGCACATTTCCATCCCTCATTGCCTCTTTGTTACAAAAGGATTATGCCATGACAAACATGAAGATAGCATCTCTCATGCCCTCTGAAGGATGTTTTCACGTTGTAAACCAGCAAGAAATACCTTAATCTCTCTGAACCACAAATACACTTGGACACATTAAGACAGCATTGTTTAAAAAGAAAAAAAAAACAAAACAGAAAAAAAAAATCCACCACTTTCATAAAACCTCACAGTGCAAGAGGTTCAGACACTCAGACCCCATACTTCCCCATCCCTACCTGGTGGCTGGAGCCTGCTGGATACCCCCTTTCTGCTACACACTCCAACAAAACAGCTGCATCAACAGGCAGCCCATGAAGCTGGACAGATGATAATGTGACTTTCACCAACATAATTTGATCACTAAGAATATCCTGAGCTCCACTGCCTTTTATAAAAGTAACTACTGCTGAATATTTCAACCAAGGTTCAGCTCCTTGCTGTGTGCTGTTGTGAACTGCAAAACCAGAGACAAGGTTGCCCACCAATACTGCCAGGAAACATCCCAGAACTGAAGTTGAACTAGATACAGCAATTCCGTAACAATTATGGAAAATAAACTGAACAGATCTGTTTCCCTATTTTCTGCCACTGGAGGGCATTCATTGCCCTTACAAAACCTCCCTATTGCAGTTTGCAAGCAGAAGAGCTGCATGTGGTGGGTCTGTGGTGTTCTCATCCCACCCAATGTCAACAGACACTTGCATGTGCTCTCCCATGGGAGCTCCCAGAGGAATCAGGGCTCTTCTGCGAGAAGGTAGTTGAGCATGCACTCAGAATCACCTCACTGAAGTCAGGAGGCTTATTCAACAGCTTAAAACTAGACATCGGCTCAAGAGACACTGTTCTGAGCACAGCTGGGGAGCAGCATTTGGTCCCTGTCCTGAAGGAAATGGGGTCAGTCCTTCCACACTGGCATTTCTGAAGCTCTGGCCCAGCAGCTGCACTCAAATGTGCAGTTATGCCCTTATAGAATCAAATAACTGTTTTGGTTGGAAAAGACCTTTAAGATCATTGAGTGCAGCCGTTAACCCAGCACTGCCAAGTCCACCACTAAACCATGTCCCTAAGTGCCACATCTACACATCTATTAAATACCTCCGGGGATGGAGACTGCACCACTGCCCTGGGTGGCCTGTTCCAGTGCCTCACAACTCTTTCAGGGAATAAATTCCTCCTAATATCCGATCTAAACCTCCCCTGGCACAACTTGAGGCCATTTCCTCTTATTCTATCACTTCTTATTTGGGAGAAGAGATCAACCCCCACATTGCTAGAACCTCCTTTCGGGGAGCAGAGGAGAGCTATGAGGCCTCCCCTCAGCTTCCTGTTCTCCAGACTAAACAGCCCCAGTTCCCTCAGCCACTCTTCACAGGGCTTGTACTCTAGACCCTTCAGCAGCTTTTTTACCCTTCTCTGGACACTCCCAGCACCTCAATGTCCTACGTATACTGACGGGCCCAAAACTGAACACAGGATTCCAGGTTCAGCCTCACCAGTGCCAAGTAAAGAGGGATGATCCTTACCCTGGTCCAGGTGGCCACACTATTTCAGATAAAACCCAAGATGCTGTTGGCTCTAGATGCAACCCAAGTCGTTAGTGCTGTTGAACATCTCACACCATATATTCTATGCATGCAGGAGCAAAGAAGTGCATTTTTTCCACTGGGGAGAGTTCAGATAAGCCTCTGTACAGCTTACATCACTGAGGTGGCACAGTGCCAGCACTCCCACCTTCCAGGGAGCAGCAGAAATTGGATTTCTCTCTGAGTTACTTAGGCCAGTGTCACCTCTCTGAGAAGTTAGAAGAAAATGTCTTCAAGCTCAAAGCAGAGAAGCTGGTCCCTTAGTGTACCAGGGTGACATTTAACATGAGAGAAGCACTGGCAGCATTGCCAAAAATTGAGACTGTCCCTGCTGCAAGGATCTTGCCAGACCCAAAGTATGCTTACCAGTAACACCACCAGTTTCAGGGCCAAGCTTTTTCTTTCTTAAGCCAGTTTTAATTTGCACCCAAGATTCATGAAAGGCTGGAAAGGGCGAGGATAAAAAAATTGGAGGGGAGGAGGGAAACCAACTATAAATAAACCTAGCTGGTTTCACCCAGGATATATATAGAAGGGAGACACTTGCGTATCAGTTGAAGATATAAAACTGGTGTGTTGGCACCTCTGGTGGGCCTGGAGTTTCTGCAGAGAGGCGTGAGAGAGAGGACATGGGAAAAGACCTGTACAGCCCCACATCACTGTGCTGGGTCTCATGGAGTTCTGAGCAGCTCATTCCTCTCGTTGCAGGGACCGGTGTGCACGGTGGCTGCACATGGCTCTGCCCTCCCTCTGCCCTCCCTCAGCAGCCTGGACACTTACACCTACTCTCAGCCTTGCTGAGTCCTGCTCACAACTGCCTCAGCTACAGAAACGTGCTGATGAGGGTTATGTGGGGAGGGCTAAATATCTTTTCAAGTAATTGGCCTGAAGGTGTGTGAATAGTTTGAGCTTTTGACTGGGCAGGGGAGGGAAAAACATAATTCATGAGCACTTGTTGAGATGGTTGACTGATCTGTGTTCCCTCCCTCTTTGTATTCAAGATGACTGGAAAATCATGTTGGCATCAAGTGACAGCCCTTTATAACAGCCTCACCCTCCTGGGAGTGTTTTTGTTATTGTGTTCTCTTTAAATGGACTTTTCTGCTTGACATATTGCATAATGTGGGGGGTTTAAAAAATAAATAAATAAATACTTGAGCTGAAATAGGTTCAGAAATTATGATCATTCATTCTTTCAACTGATCAATAAATTTTAAAAATGGTACTTAGACTCAAGTGCAATCTATTTTTCCCTTCATTGCAGAGTAACACACAGAAGTGTAGAAGACAGTTGAGAGGGAACAAATGGTTTGTGTTACCCTCAGATTTGGGACACAAATGAGGAGGCTCAGGAATGTAGAACTACAAATGCTACATTAGTTCTGTTCTAGTCTCCAAAAAAGCTAATGGCTGCAGCTTACAAAATAATGGGCCAACCTGGAAGGCAAGAAGCACAGCAGCTGGCAGAAAGAGTGTGGCTCAGACTTTCTCTTAGTTTATGTCACATTCCCCTTCTTAGATCACTCTGTAAACTGACCATTCATTGTATATGAGTTAATCACATTCCTTAAGGATGGCCCCTCCCTGGAAGTGCTGAAGGCCAGGCTTGATGGGGCTTGGAGCAACCTGGTCTAGTGGGAGGTGTCCCTGCCCAGGGTGGGGGTGTTGGAACTAGATGATCTTTAAGATCATTTCAATAGCTTGCATTCAGTCGCTAGAGTTTTCCTTCTGTTTTGGATCACACGTATGTGGAACTCTACCAAAAGCATCATATTTGCAGATATGTCAACTAAACAGTCAAAGGTCAAGAGGCCATCTAAAACATGAGCCAGACTAGCAGTGCTGACAATTGACACAGTGACAAGTGAGGGACAAACACACAAGATAAGGGACAAGGTACTTGGGCTCCCATTGCTGCATGTGGAAGAGGCTAAACACAACATGAGGACCACATGCTATTCATTCCTCACAGGGGGTACACACCACACTGCAAACCCCAAACTCCAGCATATGCTGGGGCAGACTCAAAGATTAAGAGGTCACCAGAAACCCTCCTCTTAACTTCAATGAGTTTCAACTGCAGCTTCTGGAGTTTGTCTCCCAAATCTCACCCCTTTTCTGATTGCTACAAGATGTTTACGGAGCTTGACGTTATTGCGAGAACATTTTCCTTCAAATATCAGAGTTTATCTGTCAAACACCACATATTTTAAGAGAGTTTTACAGAATCACAGAATGTTAGGGGTTGGAAGGGACCTTGAAAGATCATAGCAGCCCTGCAAATTAATTTCAGCATTTAAAGAAGCAAGGAGATGAATTAGTTGATGGTATGCTTATCTGAATGGTAGGATAATGAGAAGCTTTGATGAAACAGTAGTAACACGAAAGAAGTTCTCAGGATATCTGCTTGACACAACCTCTCCAAAACAGACACTACAGAGTTCTGGTGCTTTCTGGAGAGTATTACTTCAGTTCTGACTACTTTAGAAAAAAAACTGAAAAATGGATCACCCAGGTCCATGTTCTTGCCTCACGACAGCTGGAGGGATGTGAATTATGAAACCAAGCTTATAAAAAGTTTCCCAGTCTTGATTGCTTTCAGACACTTTCTGCCAGTATGAAGAAGGAAAGTCCACAGATTCATCTCCTCTACACCACGTATCATAGGGCCTGAGGGGGCTTTACCAAAATGAGCAGAGTACCAGACATGTCCTCATTATCAATAAAAAGTGACCAAGAGTCATAGAGCATGGAGTTGCCATGTCTGCTCCATCTTCCTTGGGCATTCCCTGACCTGAGGCAGTTGTCCTAGCAGACAGTAATCTAAGTTGAATGGCCCCACCCAGCCAAAGCTGGTAATGCAGAGGTGAGGAGTGACCACACTCCCAGACATGAGGGGGCAGGGGGGAAGGTAGAGGGGGAGAGGGAAAGCTACAAAGAGACCATTATTGATGAGCTGGGATTTGTGATGGAGATACTTCTGCTTTACTGGCTTAGCATAGCAACAACTGTGTGCGTAGTTTAACGTTGCACTCACTAACAACAACAACAAAGTTGGAATTTGCCCACAAAAATGCATCTTACCAAAAGCATAAGTCAGAAAATAGTAAACCTCATATTTCCTCAGATCCAGACAGTCAAAGATTCTTGTTTCCAACTTCCATCCTCTCTAACACACTGCTAACGTATGCAAAGCAAAACTGATCTTCAGACACGTTCCCCCTTATTCTCATGCTCAGCTTTTCCTTGGAAAAAAAATCCTTATAGTGTTTTCAGCACCTGCCTTCTGACCATCATCACACGCCTTTGGCCAACAAGGTGGTGACAACTGAGAGTGCAGTTTTAACTTCCCTTGTGCTTTCTTCTGTTATCAAAGAACTTTGCCATGTCTCAGCAGGACTTGCAACTCAGGTATTTAGAGGTCAGAGGTTAATGAAGGAAAATAGAACCTGATAACTATATTATAGACAATCCCAGGGCTCTCACTCTCAGTCAGTCCCTGCTGTGGTGGCATCCCTGTGAGACTGCTGTAGAGAAGATACAGGGGCCTCTCTTGGTTTTAGACTATTCTGAAACCTACTGAGGAAGGAGGTGGTAAAAATACTCACTTTGATACCTTTTACACCTGAGATACAAAAGTCTGCTTTTTGCATTAATAAGCATTCTAAATTGCATCATTGCTTGAGTGTATGAATCCTTATAAAAACAAAAATCTTAGTGCAAATCACTTAGAGACATCCTTTTACCACCAAATTTTGTCCTGCAGTCTGGAGTTCATTACAGAGACTTTAGACAGGGTTCTCAGACCACATTACACTAAAAGCTCACTTGAAAGAGGCAAGATATTTGACTTGGTGCCACAGACTTGCAGTTCTTCGGCCCAGCTGAAGATTATCCACTTTATCTCACCTCTCCAACAGTTTCCTTTCCACCAGCCTTGCTTCTCAGCAGTTACAAAACAACATTGCCTTCGGGTCACATTCAGATCTGTGCATAACAACCACCCAAACCTGCCACTTCCATTCATTCTGGAAACTCAGTTTCCTGCCAGTCCTTCAAGCAATAAGGAATACTAAGCCTAGAAAAATATAGTCCAGGCAAAACACTTTGGTGATTAAGCCACAGATGCCCAGATTGTGACCATAGTGTCCCTCCACATCCATTGACTCGCTTTCAAATAGGAAGAAAAGCCTTTGCTGCTTGAGCAGAAATTCTCCATAGCTCTTGAGTTAGTCAATATCAACTTAATAAATCATGGTTTAAGAGGCAGTGAATAACCCCCGAATATGGTGACAGCAGCCTACAAAAACTCAGAAAAAGGAGGAAGGCACAGAAGAACTTGCTTTTATAATAAAGGTCACTTAGGGGTTCCTTGCTGTTTCATACTCACTAGATGCAGGAAAAGAGAGAGCTGTTTCCTATCCTACTGCAGATACCCTGGGTGATCCCAGGTCAGCCAGATAACCTCTTCACACTTCACATCCAAACCACAAATCACTATTTTGAGTCCCTTCTGAGAGAACAAATAAACCACATTTCACACATTGCTCCATCTTCTCCTTCATCCCACAGCAACCTCCTTGAAAAGCCAACTCTATTACATACCTAAATAAAAAAACTCCTGGAGGCTCTGAACAACCTGAAAAATCCTTTAATACACAAACTTTCTTGATGCCTTGAAGCCAACAAGAATTTAATGCTTACTTTAAATAGGCAGGCTCTTCCTCCATTCAATCCCACAGGAACAGCCAGCTCCCTGAGTGTCTTTGTTTGCAGACCCAAACCAGTCAGCAACCTTCACTCAGATTCACAGTGCTACACAAGCCCGATCAATTAAGAAACATATGGAGCAACTTCTTGAAGTTCTCTGATTTACAGGTAGAGATAAGGAAAGTGCACTCACTTCCTGATGAAAGGAAGGCTGTGATTTCCCTGGCCAGGGAGTTGAGAGTCAGCAACCAGCCCCACGGCTCCCAGCCCTGCCAGGGAGAGGCCAACACACACGAGGGCTGTTATCACCCAGGTGCCCCAGGAACTACTGATGGGAAACTACAGCTGTGGGAAGAAAAATGGGTTTAATTAGAAGCAAATGGGCCTGGATACACTGAAGAGATGAGAAACTAGACTCTTGTGCTTAACTTTGTTTTATTCCCACTGAGAACACCTTCTATTTCATCGAGTGGTGTGACTCAGAGCTGGGACTCCAGCTACCCACAACAATATTGTTCATGTGCTCCTCAGTAGAGTGTATAGGCCAAAGCTACAGTTTAGCAAACACTTATTCATCTAATTTAGCCTCACACATAATTCTACTGACATCAGTGTGTGGGTAGTTAATCAACCAACCAAGAGAGTCCAAGATCAAAGGTAGACTTGCCTGAACTGTCCAGCCCAAGCCAAGGCAGCAGAAGACTGCACCTCCAGCAGTCAATCTGCCCTTATTCTGCCTTGTCTTTTTTTCTTTTCCCTAGCAGTCTGGCCTGCATTTCACCCAGACATTTTCCCTTACATCCAACCTGTCAGTCTTACCAGGTTTAATCATGGCCAATTAATTTGGTCTGTGCAGCAATAGATATTTTTTAATGTACCTTGAAAACCTAGAGCAGAATATGGGAGTAGCTTCTGGGACTGAAGGCACCTTAGAAACCTGAAGGATGACCACCAAGGTCATTCCTTCATGGCAGAAAGAGGAACATTCATAAATGCTCCAAAACTGCTCAGAACCCATTGCTTTCTAGCTGGAATTGTAATTGCCCAAGATCTTCACTTTTACACATGTCAGGGAAGCTCTGCATAGAATTCAAAATAACTTTCTTGTTGTAGAAACAGACTAGAAACACATAAGTCAACGTCTCCTTCCAAGTAAAACCACATGCAGATTTTAAGTTTGGGTGCATTTCCTTGAGCCATTCCAACAGAAAAAAATTATGGGGTAAAGGGAAACTTAAAAACATGAGTCCAGCTGTGTAACTCCCAGAAATTATCAACTCAAATGAACTGACCATGTCATAAACCAACCCTCAAGAGGTGCTTAGTCACACTGCTGAAGGAGATGAAATGGAAAATAGAGCAGGGCTGGAAGACACCCAAAGAAAAATGAGAAGGGAGCTATATTCTGAAAGACTGTGGGTCAAGAAGCAGATGAAGACACAGTGTGCTTCTCAAAGACAGATGTTTTTCTTTAATTGCTTTCAGCTCACTTTAGGCAAACATCTGCAAAAGTCAAGACACCAGAATCCACCCAGACTTACAGCTTGAACTTGTCTAGCTTGTCTGGCCAGCAGTACAGAGGGAGAAGGCTTGAGGAAGAAGGATGTCCAACAGCAAATTTTGAGTGAGGAAAATCCTTCACAAATACACTGGTTTTGTGAAACAATTTCACCACAGAAGTCAGAATATTTTGTCCTGAAAAGCAAGGACACTCATTTTGAAAAATGTTCTTTTGAATGAATTCAAAATAATAACCTAAGACTTATTTAAAGAGGTAAAATAACAATTACAAGATAATGAAATATGTAGTAGCAAGTTAAACAGACATTTTATTAATGAGAACTGAGGCTAAGGGATGAAGTCAGGATCTCCAGGGCCTATCTTCAAGTTCTGCCTTCAGACCAGACAGTGATCATGGCTTCAAGGCTTGGAGATGTCTGCTTGTGGAGACGTCACAGACACTTTTCCAGGCTGTCCTCATTTTGACACTGGCCACCAGGAGACCCTCCTGTGGAGCACTGACAACCTGGCATAGAGGATGGTGGGCCCTTCTTTGGGCTCTAGAGTCCACACGGGTGGAAGCAGTGGCAGCTTGGTGGCTGCTTTTGGGGTGCCAGCAGAGGCTTCACTTCCACACAGGAGTGGCAGAACTGGCTGTGCCAATGCCATGCACTGCTGCTGTAATGGAAACAGAAACCAAAACCACAATTTGAAAACACCAACAAATATTTGTCATGCCAACTTCAGCATAGGTCATGCTGCTGATGTCTGTACCAAGCACTGCAAGGAGGAAGACAGCCACAGGTCCTGAGGGTCTCTGTGTCTTCATTGCTGGCAGAGGAAGAGCACACACCAGTGTTTTCTGACATGTCACCATGCCAGGGAAGTTAACTCTTTAAACTGATGTCTCCATGATGAACATCAGGAGAGATTAACCATGCTGTAGGTAGTTGGGTACCATCCATGTAAAGAACCTGAATAAGTTAAGATTAGACCAGGCTAGGGCTGGAGGAAGGACAGGAGGCTGCAGGAGGACAGAAGTGCTGTCTGAAGCTAAGGATCCTGTGCTATAAGAATAGGACAAGCTGGAGCAAGAACCATGAAGACTCAGCAGGACCTGTAGTTGATCAGTTAAGTTACTGTTGATTTTAGTAAAAAAGGTTAACATGATGGGCTGATGGTTTTAATATTCCTTCAAGTTGTGGAAGCCCAAAGTTACAGGTGCTCTCTGGTTCGACCCTGCTCCCTGGCAAGTACTTCAATGGCTGAGCTGCAGGCAGGCACTCTCTTCCCTTGACATTCTTTCTTTGCAGGGCAAGAGACTTATGCTTGTACCTGTTTCTTCTCCTGCTCTAGGCGTGCCCTCTCCAAAGCATGACCCAGTTTGAAGAAAAGGGTTAAGGAACAACTCTACTCCACCTCTCTTTTCTTGTGTAGAAAGTACCCCAGGCTCCTGGTTAATGCCCTTCTCCCTCAGCTGTTACACACTGGACAGGCACGTTTCAGTTGTGGAGATTTTTGGCTCATACTCAAGTATGGTTGCTTGACTTCCTAACCCCTACGTAACATGCTCCTTGTTCTTGATGCAAAACAAGAAGAAAGATAGAAAAGGCTCTTCAAAGAAATCACTGGAGCAGCAGGGTGGAATCCGAGTGCTGATGGGACATAAAAGGCCATCAGGAAAACAGTTGCAGTAGCCAACAGGGAGGTCCAAAGGAATAGATGATAGAAAGCATTGATGAGAACAAAAAGCACAGACAGCTCATAAGAAAGAATCAACACAATTTCACAATATTGTTTATTTTATTCATTTAAAATGTGTTCTGTTCCATTTTTATGCTAGATCAGTCAGTCTTTGCCAAATCTCTGCTTTCCATGGGGCTGTCTGCTGCTTGGGTCAGTTTATTGTTCACTCAGATATTTGGGTTACCCAGAGTCAGTGGAGAAATCTGGAAATGGTCCTTTTTGCAATGAAGGAAGAAACACAAAACTGCTGTTGATTAGTTCCCATTCTGACTGTGCATTTTTATACCCAGCTTGATACACTGAATGTTCTCAGCATGATTCATCCAGAAAAATAGCAATTTAACATACAAGGGCTTGTTGGAGCAGGCAAAAACATTCCAGGGAAACACAGATTTAGCCAGAGGATTTAAATATCCACATATAGAAAATGATCTGGCTTTGTCTGGATGAAGAATACTTTTACAGGCTAGGATTCTGAAAAGGAGTCAAAGGGAGGTAGGCACCCAAATCCCAGTGAAATTTCAGAGCACTTTTAAAAGTCCCATTCTGGAGTATGACTCTCAGACTAAACTAATGGATCAGATCCAAACATGCATAAGTGAGCACAGATTTAATATGGAATCAAAGAAAAAAAAAAGGGAAAGAAATTAACTCATGAAGTCATCAGGTTTATCCCCCTGCCCCAGGCAGGATCATCTATACCTATATCTTGCTGACAGATGTTTGCCTAACATGTTTTTAAATACCTCCCAAGACTGAAATTCCAATATTTCATTATCATCACTGTTAGAAAGCTTTTCCTTATTGTTTAACCCACATCCTTCTTCCTGTAGTGCAAAATCAAAACATCCTATCAAATAAAATATAGACTTTTATTAGGAAAGAGCATTTATGTCCTTTTTACAGCTTGATTCCACCTCATGCACACTCGAGGATTGCCCCTGCAATGCCCAAAGGCTTCTTTTCTAAAAGCTGAACCATGTAATTTGATTAGCTCTTACCTCCTTGGTCTTACCCAAGAACTCTAATTAAGCTCAATGCTCCTCTTCAGGATCTTTCCAACTGGTCCAATTCCTCTTGAACTGCAATGTCAGAGAAGTCCAGCTGAGGTTTTTCCAATGCTGGGAATAGCAGAAAGATTACTGTATATATCAAGCAGGCTACATTCTTCCTTGTGCACTGTGGTATTCAGCTTTGCACTGTCTTTTTCACAAGAGCATGTTGACTCATTCAACTCCCAGAAGAAAAACTCTCTCAATTTACTGAGCTCCCTTCCTCCTTTTTATGCCTGACTTATTCCAGCTGTCCAACTCAAAAAGCAATTTTTCTTTTATAGGGCTTCTTACTTCAGATCCTAAT
Source organism: Apus apus (assembly GCF_020740795.1). Lineage (NCBI taxonomy): Eukaryota > Metazoa > Chordata > Aves > Apodiformes > Apodidae > Apus > Apus apus. The sequence continues at coordinate 5,814,882 of NC_067286.1, forward strand.
TAGCAACTTCCAGTTGACCTTGCTCACCTGCCAGGGTGAAGCCGTTGAACAGAACAGTTAGCAATTATAGAAATCAACCCTTGCATTTCCTTACAGCTTGTGCAAGTTGTTTTAAAAAAAACAAAACAATGAAAAACCCAAGACACTAGAGCATAACAATAACCTTAAATAGACTACATAAACATCAGCCAATCTCACTTGTTCACTATAAGCATGAGTGGCTCGTAAGATTTCAGAAATCATGTCAACTACTTGGGAAATGTATCTATTTGCTAGATGATACAGCTATAGACTAGACTGGAATGGGTTGGAGGGACCTTAAAGATCATCTAGTTCCAACTCCCCCGCCATGGGCAGGAACATCTCCCACTAGACTAGGTTGCTCCAAGAACCATCCAACCTGACCTTGAAGACATGTACATCTTCTCTATTTTCTAAAAGCAGCACATTCCCAAAAGCTACTCTAAAGTACATAAATGTTATAAAACTCAGAAAGTATAAACTGTGAGAAGTTTGTCTGGGAAGAATGGAGAAGGTGTCCTTGTGCTTATACATAATAAGAGCAATCCCCATGTTTTTCTACAGAACCTCTGTCCCTTTCACGGTGGGCTTTTCTGGTGCTGTGGAATGCAAAAAAATATCCCTTCAGTTTTTACACTGCATGAAATACAACTCACATGTGAAAGACATTAATGTCCTCGTGGATATTTCTAGTGTGCATCCATGGGCTGACATTTTGAAGGCATTGGGACACCTGGGTCCCCAAGAAACTGAGGCAAGCTGGGCTTGAGCAACGATGAGACCTAGGGCACATGCTCCTACAGTTGATAAGAAACCAGCAGAGCCCAAATATGCCAGATCCCATGGATAGCAGCTACCTGCTGCCACTGGCAGCCAAACACAGACCAAGCCTTGTTATTGAACTTAAAACAAACTGTATGCTCCAGTTGGCTCCGAGCCAACAAGCACATTTGTGCACCTACTATTTTGCAGTGAAGTCTAACCAACCTTGCACTAACCTGGAATGTCAGCTCAGTTGTGCTTCCAACACCCAAAAGCTAGGCAGGTTTTTACCGAGCCCCTGCCCAGAACTACCTGTGTGGCACCATTGGAGTCCTCAGCAATGCTCTCCTGGCAGGATTAGATAAGATGCAAGATTTTGCTCACATGAGTCAGCCACCTCACCCTGTTTCTTTGTCAGTGACTTTAAGACCTTGTCTCTACTTGAAAGATATCAAAAACAATACTGTACATGAGACGGAGCTCAGACCAGTGCCCAAAATGAAGTTACAGTAGGAAAACCTTTCTTCTTACCAATCCAGCTGTGTTTAAAAGCCTAGCTACAAAATCCCTATAATCATACCCTGTTACCAGCATAATTCAGCAAACACTTCAGTGTTGATCAGGTCTGTGGTGAGCCCAGGATGTGAAACCCAGAGAGACATCTGCACAATCATTCGTCTCATTTACACTAACAAACATTAACACAGGCTTGCATTCCCTAAGAGAGTTTCTTACCAAGCTTGCAAGGTTACTGCTGAGTTGACAGATGAGTTACAATCCAATTGAAAAACTAATCTCTATTCCTTTCAACTCTGCCCTAACATTACACAAGTAGGTTTGAACATTGAATGTTTTCCAAGTCATGCTTCCAAATTACAGTGACCAGCCTCTTCTGGCTTCTTAGACACCCATAAAAGTTTTAGAAGATTAAAACAGTTTGGGGCAGAGGGATTTTTTTTTTTTTTTTCTATCATATTTCAGTAGAACTGCCATCAGGTGGAGTTTCAAAAGTCCAACTATTACAATGTTTGCAACACCTGAAGAAACTGGAAGTCCTGTACTTCATTTTTATCTGAACGATTACTCCAAAATTAGCCAAGTCCTTTTCTTTGAGTATTCAGGCCACCTACAGCAAGAGGAATACACACTCCTATGAGTCCCTGGAGATATTCACACTCCACAGGTATCTACTCCCTTCTTTGATATTTACTACAACATCATCTTGTAGTTTCAAAAAGGGCAGAGTAAAATTATAGAAATGACAAACTGAGTCACAGGACCCAGAGCCATGTGGAAAACCTGCAGCAAATCGGAGATAAACACTGGCCCTGGAGTCTGGATGTCAAGGCTGCTGGGCAAAACTCTTTTCTAATGCAACCAGCATTTTCCTGCTCTCTTATATTTGCAGGTATATTGCCTCAGCATGGGTGAAACAGCAGACAACAGACCCTGCCTGTTGTATTGCACACTTAGATAGGAATTTTCCTGGCTTTGCTTCGCACCACTGTGTTCCTATGCAGTCAAAATATGAGCACTCAGATGGTTTAACTGGAAATCTGGCTTTTTAAAGGAATATCCCACTTCGTGTGGCTCTACTTTTGATTCAGGAGTGATGTGCAGAGCTCTAAGTCTTGAATATGTTCCTTTTATTGTATCTATTTTTCTTTCTTCTGAGACTTCAATTCCAGGAATTTGCTGCTGTCTTGTAAAAGACTCATGATAGCTTAGTAAATATATGAATGTCTGATATGGACCATTTGTTACGTTTTTTTCTTTTATTTTTTACCACCAGGAGGTGCAAATGATCTTCTCACCAGCACCACTTTGGTCTTCATTATCATCCTCAGCTATATTCAGAGGCAGAAATGCCTTTCTTTATTCTGTTACCAGTATTTTTTTCCTTAAGGCTGCCCCTTCATCCTTTCTTCTTGCTGGCCATGAGGGCTCTCCAAACCCTTCCCAAATGCCATTTGCAGCCCGCTAATGAACCAGCTCTCTCTGCATTGTTGCTGCTGCTGACAGAAATGTTTGGTAGTGCTTGCACACAGGAAAACTGCATGTACAAGGCATTGCAACAGCTGGGTTTTGGGGGGGAGGTGTTGTTATCAGCCTTTAAAGATCTTGGCCAAGCTGGACAGTCAGGCTGGAGGAAAGCTGGCTGCAAGCCACACAGGGAAAGCCAAGGACCCCCCCAGATGCCTGTGATCCACTTAAAGAAGTGAGCATCTGGGGAGTTACAAGCAGGAGAAAGGGAGCCCTGTCTTTCTCACTCCATGCAGAGGTGGACAGCACTAGGGACGGGGGGTTTCTGTCCCACTGCACACATGTTCAAACCCAAATGTAAATTTAGCCTTCGTGAGAACTGGCGTCTGAACTGAACCCAGAACTAAGAGGAGGCATTTCTTCCATGCAAGAGCAGCCAAATATGCAAGATATAATCACAGGGTGATGGCAGGCTCTCAAGATCCAGGTCTCACTGAGCATCTAGTGAAGATAAAATTTTTAGCAGATTTAGCTCATTTCCACACTTCTGATACCGGATCTGATAGCAGCAGCTCAGATCTAAATCTGGGAAGCTCCGTAGCACTAAGATGTTTCCAAATAGTTTTCCCTCTACTCTTTACACACAAACATGCCATCAGTGTGCAGCATGATGATGTTGCAGCATGGCTGTAATACTAAAAGTGCAAGACACTCAGCATTAGTGAAAAGAAATGCAGCATCTGCAGTGCTCACCTGTGTCCCACCTCATCTGGAAGCCTCACCCCCAACCTCCTCTGCCCTTTCTCCCCATAAAAGCGGACAGGGCTACCTGGATCATCTCTCTGCTTTAGGAGTAAAGAAGCAGAGAGTGAGACACAGACCACACTTCTCTCCATGACTCAGCACCACACACCTTGTTCTCCCCAGCAGAGCTGCTGTGCTTATGCTCCCTAAGAAAGAGGGGGCACCAGGAGGAGGTCCAAGGTCGCAGGGTCTTCCAATCCTCATGCTGCAGCCCCTAGAGTCAGATCCTGCCCTCCTCATGAGACCAGATCAGCTGCAGAGGGCTCTGTTAGACACTCCCTGCCCACTTGCAGACCTCACAACCCTGTTAAGCTCTTTTCAACTGCTTATTACAACATCTTGCTATATTGTGATACCTTCTTCTGTTATCAGCATGATGAGAGATACACCCATCAACCAAACACAAGCTAATGCCTTCAACAGATAAGTGTAAAGACATGTAGGGGTTTTACTGATTTCCAGTAGATCAACCTTTAACACTTAATTTAAGCTTGGTCTCTTTTAGAGTTAAGTGTGAGCATTCTTGCAATAAAACTGCTGTTAAGTTTTTATACATTGCAATCATATTTGGAAATTTGGCAAACAGTGAGTGTGTGGAGGAGGAAAAAAAAATACTACAGAAGGCAGAAGTTTATATGCATTCCTATAGAGAATATAGTCAGGATTGGCTTGCATTGTAGGACTGCAGGTGTTTGGCTTGTTCAGGTTTTGGGGGTTTTTTTACTTTTTTAAAAGCTATTATTCTCAAAGTCAGGTGCATGCTTTCTCTACAGTTTAGAAACTGGCCAATCAAGGCAACATTTAAAATTTCTCACTTTCTTTGTCTCTCAAAAATACCACACTGAAAAGTCCAGGGAAGGTCCTAGGTCTAGTTCTAGGTCTAAATGTGCAGAACCATAGAATGGTTTGGGTTGGAAGGGACCTTAAAGACCATCTAGTTCCAACCCCCCTGCATTGGCAGCGACACCTCCCACTAGATCAGGTTGCTCAGAGCCCCATCCAACCTGGCCTTGAACACTTCCAGGGATGGGGCATCCACAGCTTCTCTGAGCAACCTCTTCTAGTGTCTCACCATCCTCACAGTGAACAATTTCTTCTTAATGTCTAAGGGCAAGGAGGGGAAACAGGCTCAATTACACCTGTTTCACAGGAGCCGAAGCAAAGATGACTGAAGGGAGCTGAGAAGTGGCAACAGGAGTAGGAGAAGGGACACAAGCAGAACATCTGTCACTTTGGTCTCTCAACAGGCATCACTAATGTTGGACAGTGGTAACATGCAGAGACAAATTCTTTGGAAAGTCAGCCTTGCAAGTACTGACATACAAATGTAGAGTGAGGGTTTGATGCTGAAAAGACTTGACTTGGGTTAGAATTACAGTATTAAAGCTACATTTCCACAGTATTTCAGCAGTCTCCTAATGGCTACCTACGTAGCCCAGTCTACAAACAGCAACATTTGTAGCCTTGTAGTCAGTACTTCAGGCTTTTGTTTTGAACATGGCATATGATCCATGTCAAGATGTCATGGTGTGCTCACCATCAGCAAAGAAGGTGCAGATTTTGAGGAAATTAAGAACATACAAAGGAGAAAAGGAGCTTAACCAAGCAAGTATACCACCAATACCTTCAACTACCTCTGTATTAAGTGTTCAATGGATGTAAAACCTGTCAACCTCTAATACCTTCCCTCTTGGTCTCATCTTCCATGTGTGCTCATCCAGTCCTTCCAACACAAGAGCAACCTGCTGACACACTGGGTGACTTGCATGGCAGAGAACAAGAAATACTGAGGTGTCCAAGGAAAGAAAGAGCAGGTCCACACAGCTGCCTTCCAGAGAAGGCCACGGCAGGCCCTAAGGCCCTAACGTGGGGAGAGGAAGAACAGCCAGAGGCCCTGATGGAGGAGAAGGAGGAGTACAAGTGGAAAAATGAGGGGTCATCATTTGGTATTCAGGAGGAGAAAGAAGAAGGGAGAACTAAAAGAGAAAATAGGGAAGAAGCAAATAAAACAAACATCACTCAGAACCTCTGGACTGTGGCAAATGTGAAAATTGTGGAGGGGGTGAGCAAGGAGAAAAGAGGGATGGAGGGTGTTTGGTGTGCACGGCCCAGAGGCACAGCAGTGCAGGGAACTCTGAGAGGGTTTATCTGCCTCACATGTGCCAGCTGACAAGGCCAAGGACAAACTAGAACATTGCAAACTGACAAAAAGCTTAATTCCCTTCTCATTAACAGGCAAAAGTATTGGCACCAAAGTGTGCCTCTCATTATCTCCACAGTTACTTTAGCAGTAAATCTTGACTTATCAAAAGGACAGTGTGACTGCATCGTCAAGTACAAAGGAATCTAAATTCCCTTATTTGCACTCTCCAGCAGACTGCAAGTACAAAAGTGCAGGGTACTTTTTTTTTTTTCCTAAATGTGACCTCTAATTGAAAACAAAAAACATTATTTTGTAGTGCTAAGATTATTTTCTAGTGCTGAGATTTTTGTCTGGTGCTCAGATGGGAAGGAATTAAATATGATCTGAAAAATTGTTAATTAGAAGGGCATTGCTGCAGTTAGTGGTTCTGTTTCCTTTGTATCTAAGTTTTACAGCCATGCTGTGATTCAAGAACATCAAGAACTGCTTTTGCTACCCAGTGAGCTATATTATGAGATTGCTAAAGTCAAAGGGATTTTTATCATTGACTCCAAGGGTAAATCACATAAACTCATAGGGGTATTTAATTAATATACATGGAATGCTGTGAGCATCAAGTGGTACATTTAAATAGACGTCCCTTTTCTCTGTGCTTTTGCTTGTTAAAAGAGGATTGTGGAAGCTTCCTGGTCGAAGGGCACAGAAGCAACACAGTGACACAGGAAGGTCAGCAGGACACACATCACTGGCTGACCTGTAGCTAGAGCAGCCATGGGAATGGAAGTGCTACAGCTAAAACATCAGTGATAAACTTACAGGCCTCTGTCTGAGAAAGTACAGAGACAATAACATCTAGCAACAATCTTGATGGTCAGTGAGGATAAATGTAGCACAAACAAATATTATCTTTATTGGAAGAATGAAACAATATCAAGATTCATCCTCCTAATTCTGGGATAGATCTGCTCATTTACCCAACTGCATGTAATACACCAGGGACTTTTGTTAGCATTCCAAAAGGAAACGTTAACTCATAACAATCCAAGGCTAAACCTCATCTCAACAAAGAAGAAATCAAACTGCAGAATGTTTGGCTGGCCATTTTCCCTTGCACTTCAACCCTAAGACAGACCTTTGCCTGTAGCTGAGCTGAACAAGCACACCTACCCCAGAGGCCACATGGAACACTGGCAGCATTTAAAACAGTGGCTTGCTTGCAAGTGAAGCTCTTTTCCAGACCAGAAACAAAATAAAACCTTTTAAACCCAGTATACAGGTGTGCATGCTGGGAGAAGACAGCAGCAAATTGACAGAAGACATTAACTTGAACCACTTGTAACTGCACAGATTAAGCTGGAAAATACTTAGAAAAATACTGTGCTGGAAAAAAATATCTAAATGTTTAAAGAAGCTGGTGACCACAATGATGATTGCAGTTTAAAAACCAGAATAGAATACAATAGAGTGCATTTGGCTCTTTCCATAACAAACAGCATGTTTCTAATCACTAGCATCAGAGTCAAGCTGAACATTTCAAACCACACCACCAAAGACAATAAAATTGTACATGCTGATGTGTCCGACTCAGCAGACCACATTATTGCTTCATGCCTACCTTGTCCCTTGTCACCCCAGCTTTCTTACTTGTTACCAGCTCCTTTTGCTTGCTTGCAACTTTTATTTTGAGCACTGAATTTTTAAAATCACTCAGCAGCTCACATTTAGATAACTGCTCAGATTTCCTAAAGGGTTTTCTTCCCATTAGTAATCCTGGTGAAACAGCCAATTATCCTGGAGTGCTTAACACCAAGCAGCTCTCTCTGAAATATAATTTGGGGAAATTCAATTTGAAAACTCTGTACCTAAACTCTGTACTGTCTGGCCCTACCATGCCTTTTTTTCCCATTAAGACAAATAAAGTGGAGCAGCTGTTAATCTCAGGAGAAGACGAAATGTGAAGTTGCTCCTGTTTGATAGGGTGGAGGTCTGTCTGTCTGCAAAAGCTGCTAATTTCATACAACATTTACATGTTGCAATACTAGCAATTTTTGCTTTTAGAATGCAATTATAAATAATGCCATCTGCAGAGACAATGTGCAGGGAATTCTGATAGACAGCTGCCAAAGACTCATCTTGTTTCGTCTCATTAATGAGGGCCATAAAAACAGCAACAGGTGAAAATGAGTCAGATTGGAAATGTATTAGAGCCTGCCATATTTTCAGTATTCAATTCAATGCCTTTCCACTAAAGCCAGGGAGGAGACTCTGCAGATGAGGCCTCTGGAGGTCAGTCAGAAATGATTCCTGGCTCTTCCCCAAACTCCCTGTGTGATCTTGTCTAAGCGAGTTTATTCTTCCCTACCTCAATCCTCTGTCTAGCTGGAAAACACACACTAAGCCTCTCTTGGCAAAACACAAGTACTGAGCTTAGGTAAGATTAATCACCTACACAAATTCAAAATAGGGAGTGATTAGCCAGGGTTAGACCTGTTATTTTTCATAACAGGTCTTGGAGGTTGCAATGGATCACCAGCTGAGCACGAATCAACCACGTAATCTGTTATGGAAAAAGCAAACACCTCACTGGGACACCAAGAGGAGCAGAACCCATGAGCCACACAGGAGCCCTTCACCTGCTGGCAGTGTCCCATGGAAAACAGCATCCCACTCTGGGTGAGTTTCAGCGAAGACAGACCATGAGGAAGACTTGGGAGGAAGACAAAAGAGGGAGACCAGAGGCCCAGAGTGGCTGAAACACAAGAAGAGCCTAAATTAATTGCTATCTTCTGGCCAAAAATAAAAATGACACCAAGAAAGGGAGGATTAAAATAACAGTGCTCAAGGCTGCTGCAAGGCAGAGTAAATAATCTCTCTCTAATACCTGTGGTGGCTGGGATAAGAAGAAAAGAGCTTGAACTGCAAGAAGAGAAATTTATGTTAAACATGTTGGGAAAAAAGTTCTCTAACAGGAATGGTAGTAAAGCACTAGAATAAATTGCCCTGGGAAGCTGTGGAGTGTCCATTCTTGGAAGCTTTCAAGAGCGAGTTAGACAAACATCTCTCAGGAATAACACAGGGAAAGTTAATCTTGCCTTGGGGCAGTATGATAAACTCTGATCTTTCAAAATCCATACAGCCTGTGGTTCTGTGATAATATCCATGCAGATGCTGTGTATTTGTACAGCACCTTGCCCATCAGAGACCTTCCCTTTCTTCCTCAAAGACAAACAGTAATTAGTAACTCTAACTAGTTTTATAAACATTGTATTTCAAAACACACGGTTTCGTGCCACCTACACATTATCCAGACTATAACTGCAATTTCAAACAAAGATGTGTTCACCAATTTCTCCACTGAACTGGACTGTCTGTTAGAAGGAAGTGTTTATTTTTCAATGCCACAGTAACAAGTCAATCCACACAGCTTTCACTGAAAGTGGGAAGAGAAATCACTACTGCTTTACAGATAAGGACTTAATTTGCACACGCTCACCCGAGCTGTAAAAAGGAGAACAAAAAAATAAGTATAAACCATCTATCTGTTCTGCTTCTTAAAGACTAAAAAAAAAAAAAAAAGCAAGACCCAAAACTTCATCTTTGAGTACCTTTTTGCCTTAACCTCAATTAATTTGACAATAGGAGGACTGTAATTCTGAATGGATTTGACTGTTTTCTCATGTGAGATTTATCATTAAAAAATGAAGAGAAAAATAGTTCATTCCTTTTCAACAACTATTTAGACCCATCTTATACATGCAGGTGACACTGTCATGAGAAATGATCACTTCACAAGTTACTGCCAGAAGTTATCTTCTCTGTTCAGGTCAGTTAATGCTGTATTTGCTCTCTTTCCAGCCTGACTTCAAGTGCATGTAGAGGCAAACCCCCTAACTGAAGCAAAAATTACTCAGGAAAACAGAAGAGCAGTCATCTAGCTAATGGGAATTTTCAATGACTGTGCTGCTTTACCCTCACAGATGTTACTGGTAGTTTCTATTTATTTCAGTGCTTCATTATTAAATTGACACCAAAGCCCCACTAGGCAATAATAAAATTTAACCAATGTTTCATTTGTTGTAGTCTCAGATACACCCTTGTGCCTGGAAGCAAGGGATGTGATTCACTTCAATTCCCATGTCGATGCCTACCCAAAGAATTCCAACTATCAGAGCCCATCTCTACATCACTGTAAATCTGACTTAGGGGGATTGAATCCCATCAGGTTTCAAAACTGGCACACCACACAGATTTTTAAGTAAAGCACTTTGACACAGTCATTCACTGTCACTGGAGGAAGAACAATAAGCAAATGGTGTACCAGCTACACAGCTGTTTCCCAGATCTTAAGTTGTTCTACATGTATTTAGCTACGTGTAGAAAATAGTACAAATCATCTCTTTTCTTTAATTTATATTGATATATTTGATATTTTAAGGCTTGGCTCCTAACCCATAATAATATAAAAATAATATTCTTCCTATCCTAAAGGATGCAAATGAGGCAGCACCTCATCTCACATTAAGTACAGTAGTACCCTAAGAAATTATAAGGAGAAAGCTTGTCCTCTAAGCCAATAAGAATACATTGACAGATAGTACTGAGAAGACCAAAGTATTTAAAGCTTTTTTTATACACTAAAATTCAGAAGATAAATCAGAATTAAATAGCAATTTCAGATAGTACTGACAGGCAAGAAAATGGAAAGAACACATTAGAGAGTACTTAGGTAAGTTAAATGCTTTCAATTCAGATTAAGATATACAAAAAAATTGAGGAAGACTGGTGAAATCCCAGGGCCCCCAGCACTTGCTTATCTATGGAAATCTGTGGAGGACTAATAACATACCAGAAAACTGCAGAAGAGTGAAAATGGTGATTATTTTTACAAAGGACCAAAAGAACCAGCAGCTGGGAATTTGCAGGCCTGACAACCTGCCTCATTTATCAAAACATACTAGGACATGGAATTAAACCACCTATTTGTGAGCACTGAAAAGAGCTCCATGAATGGCAGTGAGAATGAACTAAGGGCAAATGATGGCAAACTACTCTAATTTCTATCTATGATATAGTATCAGGTCTTGTAGGTATGTAGAAGAAAATATATCACATAGATTTACTTTGGTAGAGCTTTTTGTATTTTCTTTTAATCACACCAAAAAGCCAAATCCTAGATTAAGATGTAGTAGGTCAGTTATAAAACTGGTACAAAAAGAGACTACTTATCAATGTTTACTGTAAGTGGAAGTTAGGATTCTGCCAGGGATTGTCATGGGATTGTTACTATGACTGTATGACCAGGAGCAGGCAGCCAATAGTCAGGAGAGTGGAAAAATTAGATTATTAATTGATTCATTACATGAAGATAAGGAGGGGCAACCAAGAAGTTGGAGGAAAAACTGTAAAGAAGAAGATGCTGTTCCATAAGGACAAGTGTCATGAGTACACAGGAATAAATAGCCTTACACATACCAGCCAGGGAACTATGGGCTGGATAAAGGGATGCAGGCGTGTTCTCAGCCTGAGTCAGTGAGTCATCCTCTGGGAAACGTCAGCATCACAGAATGTTAGGAATTGAAGGGACTTCTGGAGATCATCTAGTCCAGTGCTCTGGTTCCCTCAGAGTAGAGAAGTATTTTCTCATATTCAGGTTAAATCTCCTCTGTACCAGGAGGTACAGACCATTGCCCCTTCTTCTATCTCTGGACACCACCAAGAAGAGTCTGACCCCATCCTCCTGACACCTGCCCTTTGGATATTTACAAGCATTAATGAGATCCCCCCCTCAGCCTCCTTTGCTTTCAGCTGAACAGACCCAGCTCTCTTAGCCTTTCCTCATATGCAACACTCACATCACATTGGAAGGAACAGCCAGCATGGTCTGTTGGGCACAGGTGGGAAGTGCCTCTTCCACCCAACTCAGAAAGAACTCAGTGCCTAATTTTGGGGTGCTGTATTTCAGGAAATAAGTTATTGGAACTGGATGAAAGTAGAAGCCAAAAATAACTTATTTGGAGAGACTACAGTGTGCTCATCATTGCACATGTCTAAGAATAAGTAGGGAAACATCTGTGAGGACCCTCATACATATGGGCTGCCTGGTGTTGCAATAGGGAAGAAATTACAGGCTCTGTAGTGGTCCCATTTAGCTCGATCTTTCTGTGTTGTTCAACATTTAAACAAAACAAAGAAACAAAAATACAAAGAACTCAAAACTTCCAGCTCTATAAATCTTAAGTTAGGGATGATATAATTCAATTATTTATTTATTTTTTTACACTCAGACATAGTCATCTTTTATAGTGCATGTTTAGATACTACAAGGAAAGAAAAGGAAGGAAAAATCCAAATCATTTCTCTGTGGGACAGTAACCTTTTTCTGTTACAGAGTTAGGCACCACAAAAAGCCTACAGAAGAGTAAAAAACCTATACACCAGCCTCCCAGATTCCTGGTGACACTGCTAACAGCTTCACTCTGCTTTGAATATGCCCTACCTCAGTTCTCCTCCAGAACCATCTCCTACTGAGACAGGTCTGGCTTCCCTCAACTCCATCAGTGTTTTTTGGTGGCTGGCTTAAGCCAGAGTGAGTCTTGCTGAGAGGCAACCTAAACCATTTCTGTGAGAGGTGAGCTAAACCAGTTCTCACTGGGACACAAGGGGAAGGTATTGACAACCTCTTAGTCACCTTTTAGGGCAAACACAGCTGGAAAGGTGATTCCTCAGGTCTTCACACAGTGGACAGTGTCCTGGCTAGCATGCAGACCCCCACCCAGACCAAAAGCTGAAGAAGCAGTGATTTCTAATATCTTCAGTCAACAAGCTTGGGAAAAGAGATACCCAGCAACAAAACCAAGACAGGAAAGCAGTCATGAAAGACAGGAGACACAAAGAGAGAGCAAGACAGACAAGAAAAGCAACCCGAGGGAGGTAAGACAGCAAGGTAAGGCAAAGTGGAAAGTCAATGGGAACACAAACAACAAGTTTTTACTAAAGCTGTTAATTCACTCTTCACGTCTCCCACTCAAGTCATCCATCACAACATAAACTAAATAGAGCTGAGAGCACAGCTGCCTGCCTGCCACTGTAAATGAACCTTCTGTAGCTCAGCACTGCTCCGGCAAGCTGGCATCCGGAGAGGAAAAAACCTCAGCTGCAAAAATAAACAAATCAGGTACCACAACCCTTCCCCCCCCCCATTTATTTTTTTTCCCAAAGAATGTGTCCTGCTAAGTTTTAACCCCTTCTTGCTCGTTAACTAAACTCAGTACTTTTCCTTAAAGCACACACAACCAGTATGGTCCTGAAGCACTTAAATGGTTAGTGTGTGTTTTACTGAATGGTACAAAGCTTTACTGAGCACCAGATCTGGGCTTCTGTGAAGTTTTTCCTCTGTATCAGAGAGGCAAGATCCAACTCCCACTGTCAGATCTGCCAAACAAATATCTAAGATGCTCTCAGTCTCAGAAAACAAAACATGTTTTTCAGCCCCTCCTGCACTCTTCTTAGGACATGTTGCAGTTGTGGCTTCCTATCTTTTGCTGCAATCCTTGTTTTAGTGATAAAGAGATCAGTGAATTTTCTGTGGTGTGTGGGAGACATGGAAAAAAAGTGTGATGGGTTACAGAGATGTTAAATATTCACAGATTCACAGGGGGTTCACAGATCCAGGTGATCAGGTACTGGGATCTACCAGGGATCTCAGTTTTATGCTTATGGCCAGAACAGAGGAGCTAAGGGATATTGGCATTAAAAGTGCTGGCTTGGCACTTTGGTTTTGGAATGGATGCTGCTGGCAAAGTGGCTTTTGCAAGTCACATAAGAGAAAACAAACAAAAAAAAACACCCAAAGTTTTGGGGTGGCAGCCTGAGCCTGCCTCTGGGCCTGTGCCTGGCCTGACACCTGAGCAGCACTGATCTCCAAAACCAGAGCTTTCCCTGCTCCTAGGAGGGGAAATGTCTCCCTGCGTGTCCATGCACAAAGAAGGCTTCCAGTCTATAGTCTCCAAGGGATGCTAGAAGTAAAGGCAGCAGGAGTTAACCCACCTTACACCACAGAAAAAAAGGACTTCTTCTTTCTCTCATAGAGTCATTACACACCGTGTAGGAACAGCATAGTTCCTAATATACCACCACACGGCAATAACAGCTTAGAAATATATAAATACCCAAGTCTTCTGGATATCTGAGCTGCTGCTACAGCAAGGGAGGTTGCATTGCAGCATGTCTGGGCAGTCTGAAAAGGAAGAAGCATGGCAGCTTCTTGTTTAATAGGACAACAAACCAGCAGGCAAACTCTAAGACAATTATGGCAACCCTGCTAGTTAGGTCATGAAGCTTGAGGAGCTGCTCTCTGCAATCTTCATGAGTAAGATAGCAACCTGTGTTTCCAGGCAAGAGACTAATGACTTTAAACAAGCAGAGATGTTGTTTGAGTAGGCAACTGCCACTCAGAACATGATGAATAAACTTTGTTTTATGACTTAGAGTCATATTCAAACTAGATGTTTTTTAATACAAAAGCGTGGATCACATCAAGGTCCTTTTTTGTACAATCAGGGCACGTTCTGCAAAACTCTTTAAATTCAGAATTATTTAAGCTTTAGGGTAACTTTTAGGGATGTTTAGACGACAGTCTGCATAAAGTTTAACAAATGCTGAATCAAAATGAATTGCAGACCATTTGTGAGAACAAACTAAATCAGTGCATAAATACCTACCCTAAACTTGGGCAATGTAACAGTGAAAAGATATGGAAAGTGCAACAAAGCATGTAAAGAAGAAACAAAGCCACAAAGGAAGAGTAAAGTAAGGCTTCTGTTAGCCATGAATACAGCTCAGACTGCCCTAGCAGTACTATTTTATGGCACAAGTCATACACATGGTCTGGAATGTAAATGCCATTATTAGCAATATGGTGAGTATCATTGTAGGTCTATGTAGTCAAATGCAAATGTGAATCCTGAAGAAATATGTTGATTGGCAAAACCATCAGACACCACCTTCCTAGACAGAATATTTGTGATGTTCCTTCTTTGGGCCAGGAAGTGTTAAGCACAGGTAAACTGCTAAGTTTCTGCATTTGTATGAGGCCACACAGTCCCCTATTTCAAAGGGGGCCACACAAGCCATTACTTTAGAGACTTACAGAAGACATTTCAAAGTTGCAATACTATGGAAAGAAAACAGGAAGATAAAAGAAAACCTGATGAGATTAAAATGGCTAGACTTCTGGGAGCTCAATATTGTTAAAGGGATGAAATACTGACTCCACTCAGGTCAGGGTCAATAAAACAGATAGCATGGCATCTAAACCCATCTGTAATTAGGGGGGTGCTTTTCTTACCTCTGAAAATCCTGGAAGGGGAGGTTAACAAAGAGCATGTTGGATCCAAATTAACTTGCAAAGTCTAGTAACTTTCCTGAGGCTAACCTAGCACTGGGCCCTTCCATTCTTGTTATGTCACACAGTTTGCTTTGGCTAGTCTCAGGTCCACAGGCTTAATCAGAAATCAGCTTTTCCTGCTGTGTTTTTGTTTGTTTTGCTTTTCCTGCAGGTGATTAGAGTATCTTTGTAACTGCTTGCATTATGGATTAAAAAAATCACCTGCAGGTGGGCTGAAGTAATCACATTCTGCTGGATGTTTATTAAAGCAGTAATTGCTTTCATTTCCCAAAATACACAGTGCACACATCACCCACTGTATTAAATTCTGTTAAAATAAGAAAGAAGTGCAATTATAAACCTTTACAGGCACGGAAAGCCTTGCTTAGACTTTGGTTCAAATCCACATGATAATTTTAAATGCAAATAACTTGTTATTATGGGGAACTTGTACCACTGAATAATTCTAAGTACTTTAAATATCCTTTGCCAGTAGTTTACAACTACAGTAAGTGTGTAGAGTAAAAGGAGTGCTCAATAAGCTACATTTATACAAATGCTCCATTCACCTGATTAAAGATTGACCTTAGGCAGGAACTAGGATCAAGCCATGAACTTGCCATGTTCAGGGAAAACATTCTGTTTTCCTTAGATCTTTTGTGCTGCCCTTTCTAATATGCGGACTAAAGAACTTCAGGAGTGAAAGTCTCCTTCTGTGTGTTGGTGTAAACTCTTCTGATTGATGAAAGCTGCCCAGAACTCTGTAGTGCCTGCACTCCACCTCCCTCCATCTAAAACAGCCTCTATTTTTACTGCAGTCAGATGCCCTCCCTGTCAGAGATGTTATCTGGCTTACAGGAGAATGTCTAATGCCTTGAGTGCATGTAGACCTATACACACACAAAATCCTACACTGATTAGAGCAAACATGTCATGCTGTCCAGTCTGTGCAAGGAGGTAGACACCTTACAATGATCAGGTCCTAATGGAGTTTGCTATGTTCACCTTGTCTGACTCTGCCCCTCACAAAGCTGAATGATGTGTTTCTGCACGTGCAGCTTCTTTGCTCAGTCAGTGGCAATGTCTATGTTGGGTTTTGACCACGTAACAGGGTCACTGTGATACTGTATTGTACCATGGCTGGCTGAGCTTGTTCACAGGGGAGATACAATATAGTAAGTGAAGAAAAGCTCTTGACTTCTAACTAGAAAATTAGCCTGTTTTTCAGAATCACTCCTGACACTTTGCAAATGCAGTAAAAAGTCTTGAGCCCACAGTAGCACATGGCTGCCACCATGAAGGGAGACATGAGGAGTGGAAAAATGACACATACCTATATCATGTGTTCCTGTGTCTTGGAAAGCTAAAGTGGAGTGTGTCTTCCTCCCCCCATTGGCCCATGAAGGACACCACCAGTTTTGTAAGCTCCAGCCTTGCAACTCCTGCTCCTTAAACTGCCAGCTCGAGTTTCAGAACTTGTCCTCAATAATATAAAATATTTTCAAAATATCATTATTTCTTTTGCTCTGTGTGACTACCATTCCTTCCTTAGCTTGCCAGTTACTAAAACTCCAATATTTACTAAACTCTAATGGATTTACCTTGAAACAGATTTTCCAGATAATTTAAAATCACTGAAGCACTCATGGACCAATATGACAGGTGTGTTAGAAATATCCCTCCTAGGAAATGGGGGGAGAGAGAAATAGACATAGTTACTGAGAGACAAGAATTTCTACATCTCTTTTAACTTTTAATAAGTGCTTTAGACTCATAAGAGCTTTGAACACACAAGCTCTTGGCTTCATAACAATATCCATCCCCTCCAGAGAACTGTTTATAAGGTGTGCATGTGTGTGTGTAAATGCAGAAAATACAACCTAAAGGTAGTTACAATTTAAGGGAGGGATGAGAAGTGATGAATACTTTGATATATATAAGCTAAATAGCACCTTTGGAAACCACTCAAACCAGGCATACTCTTTAAATTCAGCTCCACTGTCCATTAGAAATACTCATGTCAATCCAGTGATTTTAAGTGCTTTAGAAACTGCTCGTTGTAAATGTCTGCAACAACTGGGTTGACTGTACAGTCCTCAAAACATGCTGTGGTTATGGTCAGTAAATACCTGAAATTTCATTACAAAACACCCAGTCTCAATTCAGGGTGAGTTGTAAAGGGAAAGAAGAATATTTGTGTTAACAAATGGACAACGAGGCAAAATCTTTTCTTGCTTCAGGTGTGACTATTTGGAGAACCCTTGTATCCAGACATTACCAAAGGAGTTGCCACCTCAAGAAAACCATACCTACCAACCACTGGAGAGGGCTGGGGATTCTGCTCTGGACCCCACTTGCTCTTCCATGTATACTGAGAAGGAACCATGCCCAGACTCCTGCTCCCAGCTCATCTGGAGCTGCCATTCACAATATTTTTGATTGCAGCTGGCTTCCCAAGTGCCTTGAAAAATAATCAAAATTAAATTAATCTCAAAAGCTTGGAGAAAACATGATCATTTTGTCTGCCAAATTAGTCTTTCTAATGAGCCAATTAAGTTCCTTGCTAGCACAAATCCTTGAAGAGCCAAGAACTGTTGTTTCCCAAAACAGGCTTAGGAAAAATTGGAACCAACTTTGGTTTTTGGAAGTGAACACGGCAGGAGAGGCATTGCCATCATTATTCTAAAAAGGCAGTCTGTACATAGGCAGCTAACCAAGGCATTTTCTCCCAGATGAAACAGCAATGTTTGGTTTGGAATCAATTTCACAACGTAGTGGTGAATGCAGACCATACATCCATGCCAACACAGATCATGAATTCATCTCTGTGTGCTATTAGAAGAGCAGAGTATAACTTTACATAAAAGGTGTCTACATCTGGTACTGTTCACATGCTCTTTCCCTTTTTGCCATTCAAAATAAAAATAACAACATAAGAAGCTTTTAGGAACTGCTGTGAATTACACGAGAAGGAAAGTTTCAGTATGTCTGGAGATTTGCCATGGACATTTGGACACTGATTCCAGCAAATTTGTCCTGGTGGCATAGCAGTTTGCCAAAAACTTGCAGGCAATAACTGAGAGCTTGCTTTGTTTTTAGGAACAGATTGATGGTCCCTTTTATACCCTGAGAGGACAAAACCTGCCAAGGACAACTTGGAGATGTCCTCTAAAGGGTGCCAAGAGCCCTGTGCTCCCCAAAATGCCTTGTAAAAGAGGAAATGCTGTATGATGGGCAGAGCAGAGGGCCTTTTGTAGTCATGTATCCCTCTCCCAGTGGAGGGCAACACTTGCCTGACTACTGCAAGGAGCATGAGCCTGACCATAGCTAACTCCTTGAAAAGAAAGACCATCATAAGAAAGAAGCTTCAACATCAGTTCCTTGGTAGTTTGCAAAAATTCTATGTCTGGGTGAGTGTAAAGGGAAATAATTACAAATTAGACAAAAATAAACAGTGTCTCTCCCTGACATATATTCATGTGCACAGATACCTGGAAAGTGTTAACTGTGGTTTAGCCAGATTATTAATCCAGACTTTCTATTGCATTTACTAAAGGAGAACTCTTCCCTGCCTCTAAATAAAATACATTGTTTCTACCTGAATTTCCTTCAAATAACTAGTAATTGTCTGGAGCCCACTGATGTGACAACAGCATTCCACATCTGGACTCAGCAGTGACAAAATGAAAGGGAAGTCTCTCAATCCAATATTCAAACAAACCAAACGCACATCAGCATTTCCCCAGAACACTGTATTTTTCTATTTAGTTCTAAAATTCTCATTTCTCCAACTGCTTTTAGTTCATGAGGCCATGCAGCTTAAATAACTTGACTAAATCTTCACCTAATGTCTCCTGATGTCGTAAATGTTCACCCTGAGTGCAGAGGCTCCTTACCCATTCCCCAGCACACTGGTGGCCACCCAGTGGGGCTGGTTAGAATTCCCTCAGCCCTTTTTCACACTTTGAGAAATGGTATGGATAGCCCCACAGTGAAGTCCTCAAAAATAAATCCCAGAAAATTCATATTTCAATACTTCTGAATGGGAACAAAGCTACTGTAGAAATTTTTAAGCATGAAACTGCAGAAAACAAAATGTGAGGTCGCTCCTACCATAGCTCTGTTTTCTTCAGTTGAGTTATTATAGAATCATAGAATCATTAAGGTTGGAAGGGACCTTAAAGATCATCAAGTTCCAACCCCCCTGCCACGAGCACAGAACCCTACCACTAGACCAGGTTGCACAAAACCTCCCTGGGCAACCCGTTCCAGTTCCTCACCATCCTAACAGTGAAGAATTTCTTCCTAATATCTAACCTAAATCTCCCCTCTCTCAGTTTAAAACCATTACCTGATTTACACTGTACCCTGTGGCCAATATAAAAATTTGCCCCAACAAACCATAAGCTTCTTCAAACATTCTGTTTTCAAAATCAGCTAGAAAAAGGTATTTCCTTAAAAAGGTCTTGAAGCACCACAGTACTGAGCACTGGACTGGCACTAAGCCAGACTGCAGCCTTTTCTCCCACTTCTTTTGTAGGCCCAAGAGTGACACTACTTCCATTTATGTTTAGCTTGCTGTTAGCAGGAATGAAAAAATAAAGAGAAGCAAAAGCCAAACAGTATTACTGTTGATATGATAGTAGGAAAACATATCCATAGTACAACAACACATGCAACCTGTGTCCCTCTATTCATTCTGTGGGATGGCAGGAGTTCCTTACAAGTGACAGCACAGGTTTTCAGGAACCTCAATTCGTCCTACACAGTCATAAAAAATGGCTGATCACCACCATTTTTATCTGCCTGCAGGGACAGATTTTAGCTAAAATATCCTGGTGCACCCTCCTTGACTTCAATGGCCTATGCCTACAGGCACAGACCAAGAGTGTGACCCCGTGTTTATTTGTTTTTCAGACCACAAAAGCAGTACTGCACAACGTACCAATGTACTTTAGAAAAGCTGACCAATGGAGACTTCCTTTGCTTTAATGCACATATTTTCGTGTTTCCCACAGATCTGCTGCTTTTTCAGGCTCTCACTAAACCAAAAATGCATCCTGACTTCCAAACATCTCCTGACTGAGTCAAGTTTGTTCCCATTACTTCATTTTTAATTTTGCACATACATCAACTAATGTTAAACAATGGAGACAACCAAAGCACAGAGTTTTGCTCACAGGTTGTTAAATGATCATTACTCTTTTCCTTTCATTTTTAAGTTCTCCAACTAGCCATGGAGTTGGCTTAAGTCTGGACATTACACAGTTAGAAATACAGATGTGAGAGCTGGAAGGGAGAATGTGGCTGAAGTGCTAACCAAGATGGTGTAGCAAATGAGCAGAAATGTTTGCATGATATCATGGCAGCCTCCTGAAAGACAAAACTGTGTAACTTGCCAGAGCAAACAGATGGTTACACAGCGTGTGAGGAATATATTTCTTTTACACAAATTCATCTGAAGGAATATAAAATAATGAGCTCATAGTTAAAGAGCAAATGATGAATGAAAGATAAACAATGAACAGGAACATGTGATTAGTCATCTTTCATTTATTTCACTGGGCCTGATATTTGTATTGCTTAAATCAATGATAAAACTACCCTCAGCTGTAGGTGAAAGAGTCTTGAGCCCGTTGTCTGTGCTGGCTTATGTTGTGGCAAGCTTCTAGCTGGACCTGCCAACAAGTGCTTTTGAGCACTTGAGCAATGCTTACAGAATTAGCTCAGTTAGTCAGAAATAAAACTATGGGTTTGAAGAAAGAGCACGTGCAAAGACAAGGTGGTGTAATTTTAAATGTCAAAATACAGTTTAATAATATTTAAAACATTAAAATCAAAGTTTTAAGGTCACCTACAGTATTTGATACCAGACTCCCATGCATCTCCTCATTTGGTTGTGTTTGTTCCACTGCTGCAAGCTGCTGAACAGGAATAGCTGCATTTTAATGATGGATGTACTAAACCCATAGACATAGATCGGGGAATTTAGGGTGAGAGAGAGCAAGGGAGAGGGCAGATGTTAAGGGTAGAAAGAGCAAGAAGGCTTAAAAACTTCAAGTGAGGACAAATTCTTGGCTCCACTGAAGATTATGGGAGTTTAATCAGTTATTTCAGCAGGATCAATATGGTAATCATGACTAAAGTACACTTGAATCTTGTGCAACACATTTCAGATAATGTCAGGTATCATTAGTCCACATACATAAGGAACAGTATTTTCTTGAAAATGCCTTTGTACTTGAAATTTATTATCAAGTGGCTTAGATTATGAAATTATAAACCCTGTTCCTATATATATATATAAAAAAAAAGTAGGTAAATCATCTTCATAATCTCTTGAGCAATTCAGTAGCTATAGCACACTGAGTAGAAAGCTGACTGGAAAGAATGAATTTTGTGATTAAAAAAAATAAAATATTTTGCTCCTTCCTTCATTAAAAGTTAGCTCTTCAAACGGTTACCATAGATCAATGACATTAAAATAAAACAGTTAATTCTTTTATGTAAGTCTGTGTGGTTTAAGAATGGAAGTGAAAAGAATATAGACTATTTGAAAATATGGAGTAAGAGGCAGGTTAGATAAATATAAAGGTTATGAAGCTCCTTTTAACTACAAAATACTAAAATTCTCTACGTTCCTCAGAGGAAGTGATTCTATATGGGAAATTATTTCCAAAGGTCTGGATATAATAATAAGGCTAAGAATCATAGAACCATAGAATGGATCAAGAATAATGATTCATGATTGCTGGTTACATAATGTCCTAACACTATCTTCAACTGGGTAACACCTACAGACAATGTACTTTCTCTTTAAATGGACTCCTTACAATGCTCCAGCCAAAAACCTATCCATAAAGACAGCCTTCAGAAGCTATGAATCTGATCCCATGGATAAAGAAAATATATTGGTTTAACTTTTTTAATAAATGAGGAACAATTAAAATGCTGAGATATATTCCCTGCAAAGACATTTCCCACCCAAAATCCTGGGAAATGTTAAAAGCTTTTCTTTGGACTATTTTCCAACGAGCTTTCTCAGCATCTTGCAAAGTCCCATTTCTGTGCTTTGTACCAAACTTCTCCATGGATTATGCTTTACACTGGGACAGGACTTCTGGGATGCAAACTGTGTTGTGGGGCCATTATCTGGCAGGAGAGATGTGGCTCTTCCAGTGAACCCAGGACCTGCAGAAGGAGCTAAGCAAGACCCTGTGAAGGTATCACAACAACTGAGATCAACACAGATTAATAAGAAGCAGATCTAAAAGGAAAACTTTGGCTTAGGTTTACAAACTGCTGTTTTTAGAACTAGCCTGACCAAAAGTAGATGCTTTCCTCTCAGCTGCAACTTTTCCAGTAGCAAATCCAAAACTACAGCAAAATAGTTTGGAAAACACCTTGTTTCACTTGCAACAAGATGACAAAGCAATGCCCACCAGCTCACACCAAAGGACAATATTTATCCCGCTTGGAAATTCAGCTTGAGGGCCCCTCCAAGTGCAGCAGGGGTCTGACATGAAGCTCTCAATGGATAAGCTGAGCTATTGCTGTGTGGAGACAGCAGACAGAAAAGGAAGAGGGCAGGATGTGGTAGTGGTTGTTCAGTGGGTGGCACTTTTCTCTGCGAGGTTCCAGTTTGGCAAGAAGCCCTGGTCAGTCAGCCCAGACAACAGATAGATTGTCCAAAGGCTCAGAAATGGAAAAACGTTTTGGCGTTGTGTTTTTTTCCTGATGCTTTTCACTTGCAGAACATAAACACATGGTAGATTTCAGCTGGACTAAAATAGAGCTGCAAGGAGTCCATCTGCACAGAGCTGACCCTGCCACGACTGATTTACTGTGGTTGAAGAATAGAGCCTTGTGCCTCACAGGGGATGCAGGCTGCTGCTGGAGGCTGCTGAATAGTGCAGTGAAGCCTTCTCTTTGGTGTTTTGACCAAGTTCAAATCTGGTCAACGTCACTCTGCCATCCAAAAGTATCTTCAGGGTTTAATTTGGCTGATATATGCTTCTCTGTGTGCCTCATACACATTTGTGTCAACTGCTATTTCTGGGAGAGTGGCTGATTTCCAGGAATGGAGAAATCAATTTCTGCATGCAATTCAAGAGAGAGAAAGAGGAGCAAGGAAAAAATCCAGCTGAGTTCATGGCTCATCTGACAGTGTTGTTACAAACTCAGTGAGGATGCAGTACAAAACTGTGGCCTCCTGAAAATGGTTGATCAGGAATTAGAAAACACAATAGACACCTTGCTTTAAAATAAATTTCTCCAAAGGGCTAATTATGGAGTCAGAAAAAGACTAACAAAACAAAACAAAAACAAAACATGTGGAAGGCATCAAGCTTAAATTTTCAACATGAGCAACACTAATAGACCTTTTCTATAGCCAGGCACAACCCCTGTAATTCTACAAATTAGACTGAGCCCCTGGGAAGTATGTGCCTGCAGCTGCTGCACAGATGTGCAGATAGAAAATGAAGCAGATTCTTCCAAATAAAACTGGATGGTTCTGAGGCTAATAAAATTACTACTGAGCTAGTGTTAACTGACAGCTTTCCTTATTAAAAAAATCATACATTTCATCTTACACAAAAACATATTCAAAGCTGAAAAGTATCCTCCCACAGATAGGCAACAAATCTAATTCTTCTCACTTTAGAGTGATTCCCATCCTGTCAATATGGATTTATTGTTAAACGTTTCTCTTTGGGAATAGAGTTGCCCTTGGTGCTTGTTGGAGAGTCAGAGCACTTCCTAAGGAAGCTGGTCAGTATTTGTCAAGACAAACAAATGCACATACTCTCCTGCAAGTATTTACCAGCATTTAAACACAAACTTAGTTTCTACTTGCGAAAGATGAAGGAATAGTACCAGAGAACCTGTATGGTTGGCTGATTGTCAAGATCAGCTAACAACCAAGTTTCATGTACTGCCTGCCTTCCTGCTTTGCTGCCATGTGACGACATCCTTATCTGCTTTCCTTACAGTGTCTGGCCTCCACGTTAATGCACAGTGAAGTCTGGATTCTGCAACAAACACAGAAGCAGAGGTTCTCAGCAGAGCTCAGAAAATCAGGGTAACCAGACTCCACTGCACTGCAACAACTGAGGGCAAACCCCCACTTTAGTGATGGTCAGACAACTAAATCAGCCTTAAAAAAATCTGGCCGTGAGCACTTTTTGGCACTTTTGACAAGCCCAGCCTTAAGTGCTAAAGGATTTGTGTGGCAAGTACACATTTGTCGTGTAGAACACACGGCTCCTACAAAGACCTGTAACAACATGATTTTGAGAGTCATGTGAGCTTGACCAATTGAGAACCTTTTGTACCTAAGTCACAGATGTTCAGGCAGAGAACTGGCCTTCAACAGCCTTTACAGAAACCCTAATTAACAGGATCTGTGGCAGCACACCAGACACTTCAGAGTACTACTTCATTATAAGAGGGTACTCATTCATAGGTAGACACAAAATGACCAAAGTGAAAGACTTCTCCTGCATTTGGGGAGGGAGAATCAAAAATAAACAACAAAGTGATGACAGATGTAGAGGCTGAGGCAGGAAGGGACAAGAAACTGCAACCAGAAAGAAAAAGGAGGACAGGGACTGAAAATGGAGGAAAATGGATGAATACTGAGAGGGCATGTCACTGATGTGGTGTGTTCACAGGCAGGGGCAAGAGATCTTTTACCCACTGGAAAACACAAGGAAATGGGCAGGTCAGAAAGGAAGCAAGACTCTGACAGGAATGCTTTCAGCAAGCATTTTTCCCTCCCTCTGTCACCTCAGTGCAGAATTGAAATTCATTTTAATCTAAAAGGCTGTTTATATCCTCTTCTTGGAGCCTGACCAAAGTGTTGCCTCCTTAGTCAATGTACTTCTTAATGTTCCCAAATATGCCTAAAATATTTCCCTTTGCTATAACTCTAATGGCCTACAATCACTTCAAGCTGTGGTCTCCTCAGTTAGGATAAACAATGTTGTGCCAATGTTTGGCTGATGAAAACCTCCAGAAACATACCAGGAGCTTAAAAAGGGAGACATTGTAATTTTGTAGAGGGCACTCCTCCCTGTGAATTACTGCTCTGAGAGCATCCCACCATGCCATTAGGAGACACCACTCTGATACCAGTGGTAGCTGTCCTGGGGCTTGTTTACAACCAAGCTTATTTGCTAAGGCATCTCCACACCAACATAACTACTCTCTTTCTACTCCTCAACTCCTATAAATCTATCAAAGCCTCCAAGTGTTGCATTACACACCACAGAAGACCCAGAGACCCCTACAACCTTCCACAGGAGTGAGCAGTGGAACAGCAGCACCCTTCCCCAGCACAGACATGGCTAACCCTGCCTACATAGCCTTCTCAGAACCCTGGGAATTTTCATCTGCTTCCAGGCCAGAGCTACTTATGTTGCTATTTTCCACCCTCAGAGACTGGTGGCTGGAAAGACTTGCCTGTAACACCCTGTTTTTCAAGCTCTTTCCCAGATAAATATGTGGTCGTATTTTTAAGGCCTTTTTTCTGTAGCAGTTTGAAACGTGACAGACTCTGACACCCACCTCATGGTGGCTGATGCCCAAGGCAGCATCCAGGGGAGTGTCACAGGAGATAATCCCATTTCAGCCCCCACCTGGCAGGTGAGCCCCAGCACGTGGCTGATTCTGTGCACCCTGCACCGGAGACACACATCAGGATGACCCTCCTGTCACAGCTGTGGGTGGAAGAGACACTGCTCTGGCTGTTGGCCCTGCCTCCACCCCCTGGGGACCACTCTCACTGGGGGGACTTAAGAATCAACATGATGCCAGAATGTGAAGAGCAGCTGCTACTTCTCCATGTCCCATTCGTGAAGTGAAGGGAGAAAGACAGAACTTCCCTCGTTGGCTTTTGGCACTGGCTGTTTCTTCACATGACAATAACTGGGAGCCTAGGTGAACCAGGGAATTGGTGACATGAGATGAAAGACTTGGTAGACAGTGCATATGCTTTGGATCAGGCTTGTCTGAACAGTAGGCCAAGGCTGTCACTGTTGCAGAAAAAAGCTGCCACTGTTGCAGAACAAAGCTGCTTTGTTTTTATTTCTTATTGATAAGATGGAGGCAGCCGACGGCCCCAGAATCAAGTGCTATTCCATAAAATCGTAAGTAAAACTGTTTGCCCTCAAAAGCTTGCATGGGAGGCAAGCAGTGGAAGGAAGGAAACAATATCTCTGCTTTGCTATGGCAACTGATGCACCAGGATGTTTCTGCAGTGTCACATAGGAAATCTGTAGCAAAGCCAGAATTTGAACCTACATCTCCATGAGCTTACAACACTAGTGCAGCAGGTCTTTCCTTCCTCTCAAACAGTTGTTGTCTGACTTCTAGCTTGAACCCAAGAACATCAGCATGGAAAACAAGTCCTAAACAGCCACATTGAGAAATCAGCTCCATCAGCAATCAAAAATTGCAACTGCACCTGCAGATCAGGAAAGAGCAGCTGTTCCACCAGTGACTGCAGTCAGACACAACCTAGTTCTGTTGACAAGGCTCCACATGACATGTTTTAGAAGGCATTTTTTCCAAGCCAAGTTTTAAAGCCATCCATGAGGCAGAAAGGCAAGTCTTGTTTTCCTCCTGTGGAGGAATAGTGTTGTAGAGGTGTGAAGACTATTCCAGGAGATGCAAATGCAGGCCTGTGCCTACTGGCAGGAAGAGCTGGGCATAGCTCAGGATATTCTTCAACATCTCAACTGGTTGCCTGTTCTCTGCTAATATCTTTGATTTTCATCAAGGAGCCTTAAACAAGGTCTTCAGGAGCTACTTCTTTCCCAGAAGGCCAGGACAGTTGCATTAATTTGGGGAAGGTCTGCAGCTCTAGCACTGCCAGACCTCATGTCTTTCGACTGATGTTGAGCTTGTACAGAGCAGGTGGTCTGTTCACAGAGCAGACACAGTAACAGAAAACAGAATGAGCAGAAAGGGAAAAGCAAGGAAACTGACAGCAGCAGATATTGTGAAATTGATAGCCTTAATTTACTGTATGCCCTCAGAAATTATGGTAATGGAACGTATCCTTTATTTCATTTATTCAGATTTGGATGAGAAAAAGTATGTAGGCTGACTAATAGGATGAATCCTAATATTAGCTGCAAACTAGCACAGCCAATTCTACTTCAGAAATTAAAGTGATTCTTGCATTTTTCCCCACTTTAGTTATTGCTGCATATCTCTGAAATTAAAAATTTTCTATTTATACCACTTTTTTCTTTTCTTTTTTTTTTTAATATTCCAGAAAGTACATACATATGGTGAAATACCATTTGTTTTCTGAAACAAAATTGTTACTGCACATGCAGCTTTGCTGTCTGCTGGCCTAGGCACCCAGATGCTTTTAAAAATAACATTTCAGAGCTGGTGAGTGGCCATTAGAGGTTTCTGGATACCTCCTACCTCCCTCCCCCCATTCCCTTACTGCTTCAGCTGGGACCCTGGGCTCAGCCCAGAACATGGGCTTCCAAGCTCTTGTCTCCCAGACATGCTTGGAAATGCAGCTTCTACAGTTTGGAGAAGGTCACCACTCAGAGAAGCTGGCCAGATAAAGAGGACAGAGGCCATTAGAAACCTACCTGACAGGTGGTATTTCACTGAAGTTGTGCTGCTAGTTAAAAAATCCCTTCATTTCTTCCAAAATCCATCTGATTTCAGAAAGTCACTCAACATGTAGCAGTCCAGACTCTTGTTTTCTCAACAGTGATTAGAAATGAGCCAAATGACAAAGGGTGTTGATCTGATTTTTTGGCCTGCCCAGTACAACAGATTTCAAAACCTGTTTGTCACGTAAAGCAAAATCTTCAGAAAGATGGATGAGAGGAATGTGGATTCGCTGATTCTGCTGCACACACTTTGGGAATTTTTTTTAGGTGACTTAAGAAATCAAAATGTTGATGATTAAAAAGTGGCAGAAAGGTTTCCAGGAAGAAACAAGCTGCACTGTATGAAGCACAATACAGAGATGGAAAACGAGATGAAGCAGGGATAACATCTTTAAAAAAAAAAAAAGTTAAACCTAATAATTGTTAAAATAGTGAAGTTCTCTCTGTGGACCCACAAGATGTTACCTAGAATGGAAAGGAAAGGATGTTTGAGGGCAAAAGGATACATTTCTGTACTGCTCAAAAGAGTCTTTCCTAAAAAACCAGGTCATTTAGAAAGTTTTACATAATCCCTTAAAATGCTTTTTCATATAATCACCTATTTTTTACATGCATTTCCCATTAACATAAGTGGGAAATGCAGGCAAATTAAAATAGTCCCCTCGGGCTGTTGTAGAGAATGTTCCTGCCACTTTCACCATTGGCTCAACTCCATCCACCACAAAACCTGTAATGGAAGAAGGGAAGTAACAGAAGGATCAGTGACCTTGTGCACACTACAAGCATCTAACCCAGTGTGCAAGGATCTGTTGCTTGAGGCTAGAGAGCCCAGTGGGGAAATGTTATTATTCAGAGCCTGATTTACCACAAGTACTTCCAGCATGGCCACCTGGAGGTTAGCAAGCCTAGGAAATACAAGAGATTTTATGGACCAAAGCAACTGGCAGCAGGAAAGATAAACGGGCAGCATTCCCTGCATCCCCTGAGCTCCTAAGATTTAAGACAATATCTGATTATACAAAATCTACACATGCCATTCTGTGATACTCACGACTTTTAATTTCAAAGTGAGACTTTTTTGTCTTCCTAGTCCAATTTTCACCAATATTTTATGAGTTTGCACACAGGACATGTTGAGAAAGTTGCTATTATGAGCAACATGTTGATGTGCTCAGCAGTACAAACAGTCCCACTGAAGCAAACAGTCCCACTCCTGCTGTAAGGCAACAATATTCAATGTGAGAATGCAAAGCAAAACCTGTTCCTAAATCTCAAGGGTTAAAATAGGAGGAAAACTAAAGATGATTTTTCAGTTTCTATGAGACACTTTTCTTTTAGAACCGCTTTTCTTAACTGTGAACAGTTCAGTGATTGGTTTAAAATCATTATTAAAGCAAGTGTTCAAGAGTTTGCTATAGTAATAATAAAATTTTTATATAGTGAGCTGTATTACTACTTGGTAATTGTCCTCTTTATTGTGGGTATAAAAAAAATTACACTTAACCTTTTCACAGTAGCAGAACTACCATTAGAACTGAGAAAAGTCTTGTTAAAGCATGAACATTTGGAACTTTTTGTTTCAAAGTTAGAAAAACCAGCTGCACGCCTATAGATACAGGATACAATCTAACTAGGAGTAATCCTTAGATCCAGTAAAATTAAGCCCTAAACCTAGGGATTTCACCTGAATAATAAGGGAGATTAGGCTCTGATCCCATGTCCCTGATGTTAATTTGTCACCCCATATTGCCTGGCAGCAAAGAATTCAGGGCCAATCCTGGAAGGCTGATAGGAGTGGAGGGAACTTCATGCCTAGTGAAGATAAGGAGAGTATATTGTTTCCTGTTTACACTGGACATGAGCTTTATATAATTATCCTACCAGTTAGGATTAACTGGGCAATTATGCTGGCAAACAATGGGACATTGATGACAGCAAAACAAAGGCATCTCAGAGCAGCTCCTTTGTCAGTGCTGCTGCCAGCCAGAGCCCCACGAACCGCCTGGGTCCTGGCTGCCGTCCCAGCACCATCAGCCCTCCAACAAGGGCTGCACAGTTTCCAAGGGGAGCAGCAAGGGAAACAGTTTTCCTAACCTGTCAGCATTTAAGAACTCAAACATTTTTCCTTACCACAAAAGGAGTTGAAAATTTGGAGGGAAAACTGTCCACAGACCGAGCATATGCACAACAGATTGGCTGGAGAGAGCAGCTTTGCTTTCCACGCTTTTGAAAAGTTTCCTGCAGATTTTGACCTCCTTTATCTGAGTGAAAGCAGCATTTCAACACTGGAAGAGAAAAAAAGAGAAAATGTTCGAATGGGAATGGCAAAGGGGCTTTTTTTCCTTTTTCTTTTTTTAACCCCAAAAGCCTCTAAGCGGGAGACTCAGCTAGCTGAATCTTTCTTGGCAACAGTTCCAGTTCAGTGAATTGACTCATTTTGTCAGACTGTTTCTGACCAGCAACAGTCAGTGGTTCACACAAGACAAAGGAATAAAACAACAGGACCATTCCCATGGCTCTGTTCCTAGCACAGGACCCTGTTCAGGCCTGGCATGGCAGGTACTGTGCTCTGCGGCAGCATTTCTCCATCCCTTGCCACACCAGCCCTAAACAAAGTCTGAGTCGTGGAAGACACTCCAGGCACCAATTCCCATGTTAGATGAACCAAGTTATTCAGCCTGAGCAGCCCTACAGCACAATATATAGGAATTAAATTAGTCATTCCAAATTTCAATGCTGAATTTGTAATTTTCCAGCATATTTCAAAGACATCTAAAGACAGCTCTGAAATGCACTGGTGCCTGCTGGTTCCTTGTTAACACAAGAATCCCAAAACATCAGAAGTTTCTACCTAATTCGTAATCTGGACAATCATATTTAGTCCTAATATTCTCTCCTGTCCAGAGAAGTGGGAACATTCTTCTATTTTCTGAACAGAAAAGAGAAAATTATTGTGTCTATAGAACAACCCACGTTAAGTTTCAAAATAGCTACAATCTGAACTACTTAGAAACCTGAATCTTTAGGAGATTCAACACCTCTGGCAAAATTGACCTTTAAAATCCCAAAAACTTCAAGTATTTGAAACGTCCTGAGACCAGAGCTAGGTATATCTATTAGTTATTCAAATTCCAGATTTTCCAAGACCACAGCATGAGAGCTGCTGCTGCTGTGTACTTGGGATTTCAGTCTGGATAAGCTCCCTACCTTACTGAGGCTTAAGTAAAACCTCCAGCAAAAAATCTTTGCACCTCAACCACATTACAAAAGGGGTGAATTCTCAGTCTCTGTGGATCCCAATCAAGAACAAAGTCTAAAAGTCAATGGCTTCTATGAATTCCAGTTGCTTGTATTCCCCTTTTTTATTCTGGAGACCCACAGCCACAGACTCCTCATTCACTGTAAATAAACACTAAACAAGCAGAAGTTCTCTTCAGTTTAGGAAAGTAGTTACATAGGGACATATTCTTCCAGAAATGGAAGAAGGCTGTGAGAAGATAGGATGGTATTGCTTTTCTCCTTTTGTCTTGTTTTCAATTTTTGTTGGAGTTTTCTTAAGGTGAAGAAGAATCATGAGGATAGAGGGAAAAAAATCACTTGGAAGCTGTGCAGGTTAGCAAAATACACTGGAGAAAACAAGAGAAATCATCTTAGTACTTTCATACTGTTAAGCAGGAAAAGAAGCAGAGAATAGATACTTTTTAATGAACTTGATGCTACTTTTACACCCCTGTTCTCTCTGGAGACTTGCACATACTTTTTAGTTTTGACAGATAATAAATAATAGGTTTCCTGCCACTAATGACAAGGTTTCCCTCTCCCCTCCCAGGTTAACTGGGTCTGTCCAAGAGCTCTGGCCCTTCATGCACAATAGCTCACTTGCTGCAGAGCCCCTGCAGAGGCAAGCTGAAAGCACACTGAAAAATATTTCTTCTGCTCTCTTCCTGAACTTCTTAAACTCTAGGTGACCCAGAGTAAAATCCATTTTAATGGGGCCTCTGTTCAATCAGTCAACTGAATCCTTGTTGAACTAGGCAACAGAAATAAATAAAAAATATATTAGAAAAAGACATTCATGTTTCTTTTTGGAGTCTTGATTCTTCCTTTCCTTTCTTTAGACAGCAAGGAAATCACTATGTTCCCAATTTTAGGCCTCACTTCAGGTAGAGCTGGTAGAGCTAACCAGCATTATTCAAATAGTGCAGCTACCATTCAATAAATAGTGGTGCACTTGGTTTTATGGCAATACCCTTCCAGCACCACTGCAGATGAGGTCCTGTTACTCCACTGAACTATTCAACCCATGCTTCTGATTTTCAGTGAATTATTTCCTCCGATGGGGAGACATGTCCAACGAGCAACAGTTAGAACTGAGAACTGCTAGACATCAAAGTTTTTTTCATGTAAAAAGAAAGAAAATATCTCTGTATTTCACATGATGAGAACATCAACTGTTTGTTCTTCCATTTCAGCCTGATGCTATAATGAGAGAAGCCAGAGATATTACAGTAGATGTATTACTTTATCTCTGTTATGGTCTTCTCTGGAACATAAATGATATTACATTTTAGGACAAGTACATAGAAAAAATACAGAAGACATCAGATATCTAATTATGCTATCAGTATTGCAAACCTCAGTCTTCACACATTCAACCTCCTGCAAGTGTCATAAATCTACATTACTAAAACAGTGCATTCTTGAATTGTTTTAATTTGGATTAGAGTAACAAGTGACAAAAGAGGTGAATTTGGCAACAAACCCAAATCACAGGTCTTGAAATTGTCATGTGTAAACAAAATTAGTTACACCAAAACAGTCAAATTTAAGAACACACCTTTCCTGTAACATGAACAAGTACTCTGGGAGGTGTAGGAGACAGTAGGAGAGAGAGATGCTTCCTATCATCTTGCTCTGTAGCTTCTCATGAAGCATTTCAGTCTTTCATTGACCTTCAGGTGAAATAAACCCTGCCATATTCTCTAGTCTTTGAGGACTCCATATCCACAGTTCCTCATTAAATTCTGTGCTCTCTGGATTTATGTGTACATAACACTGTTCTTTATGACTGAAAGACCTAAGCAGACATTCCTTCAGGTCTCCCTTGGCTTCTAATATTTCTGCATTAGCAGCAAGAGTCTCTACCAATCCACAGCTACACAAAATGGACTTCTTTCATGCTGCCATTAATGCATTTCTTTCCATTTTCAAAAGCACTTTGAGGAATGAGTCGGAGGCAAACAAGTTTTCTAAAGTATTAAGCAGTTCCTGGTTTTGAAAGCCTTACCACATGGTTTAGACGGCCAGTCTATAAGCCCCAAGGCAAATTTTCAGTACTGAGACAAGAGAGGAGACACACACTCCTTTTAATACTACTAGTATTTGATCATTTAAACAGCCACACACATTCTGAAATGCAGTCCTTGGAAATTTTACTCTACCCCCCAGGCACTCCCTAAACAAAGGGTGCCTACATTTGCTGTACAGGTCTTTATACAGAGGTGAGGAAAAAAACTCTTATAGGAAAAGCCACAGAAACAAGAAAAACACCAGTTTAAATGACGAGCCACAGCTGGGGATCAAAGGGTCAGCATTTTCACCAGAAGGGAATCCCTTTTCCACTCCTTGTATTATTTATCAAACTAATTACTGGACTTCAACAAAGAGCACTGTTTCTCCACTTTTGGCTCCATTTGCCTCTAAATTTCAAGTA
Source organism: Apus apus (assembly GCF_020740795.1). NCBI lineage: Eukaryota > Metazoa > Chordata > Aves > Apodiformes > Apodidae > Apus > Apus apus. The sequence goes on from NC_067286.1 coordinate 5,848,337, forward strand.
ATTTAGCAACAGTTGGTCTAAGAAAGAAAGCTGCTAAGGGCTACTACAACACTAACTGCCTCTGTTTTCTTTTTTGCTCCTCCTCTACCCCATAACCCACACCATAACTCAGATACACTATATTTAGATTAAACAAAGTCCTTAGAACAAGATGCTTATCTCCGTTCAACTGCTCCGGTCTCCAAGCGATCACAGACCTCAGCCTTTGTGAACTTTACAACTTGTTGGATTTTTTTTCTTGAAATGTGTCTATTCTTAAAAGCCAAACCCATGGAAAAATAACTGAAACCAAATGCCATGTGATCAGGGCCAACCATAACACATGAGAGCCCTAAAATAACAGGAGAGATACTGTGGTAACGCCTGACCTTCTGAACTGTGCATATGGGTTGAAGCAAAACAGCCCATATTCACGTCTTAAATGGTGCATACTAATAGTTTATTTGTAATGCAGAAGAACCCAGCTTACAGAGCCCTGATTTTAAAGCTTCAAGTACTTGTTTTAGATGCCAGAGATGACTTCACTTTTTGGAATAAGCTTAAACAAGGTCACAGTTGAACTTTATTAGCTTATATGGTCAAAATCAGTTCAGCAGGCAGTTCCAATGGCTGCAGACATTCCCTCTTCCTCCTACTGTGTTTCCACCTCAAAAGGAAGGTGTTCTAGCAGATTTGCTGTTCTAAACACCTTTGAAATATGGAGTTATCTGGCTGGACTGAAACTACCAGCTCAAAAACTTTTATTTGAAGGATACAGGAAACACAATTTCAATAAGAATTTTTTTACAGAAACAGTTAGCAGCCTGCTCAGTTCTGCACCCAGCCCTTCACTCAAGTGATAACATCTACCAACTACATTCAGATCATCCCTGTAGAAAATGAGCATGTGTAATCCCAGTAACCTAAAATACAGATTATGTTGCTGCTGACAAATATGACTGGAGCCATTTGTATCTAGCCATATGCAGACCATAACGCCACCAGGACACTGACTGACAAGAAATCTTTGTGAAGATAAACAAAGAAGGCACGATACTTCAATAAGCAGTAACTGCAGGCCACACAGCTATGGCAGTGTGGGGATAATGGTCATGACTATCCATGTTACATACACAGTCAGGATGTTCATTAGCTGTTACTGTCATGAGATGGGTTAAATCTCTGGGCAAACTGCAAGAGTAAACACTTCCCTTTATCCAACCTAAATGTTCAAGATGGCCAGACACAAAACCAAACTGCAGACAAGTCACCGACCCCCCAAAGAAAGCATATTCGGGTTTGCTCAGGAATTAATAGAGGTGGTCCCTGGGAAATACTTTTAACAGAATGTGCAACTGTGACACCATGAAAGGAGAAAGCACTGGGCATAAGGAGAGATGCATCAAAGGTGACAACATCCAGGCAGTTGCTGAAGCCTGAGCAATGTGAATAAAAGGGAAGAAGTGTGAGAAAGTTGCTGGGTCTGGTGCTAGCTGAATGAGGGTGACAGCTCAAAGCCAGGAAACCTTTTCTTATTATTCCTATCCTGGAAGAGTTTCAGGGAAATAGATAGTCCTACTTTCTTTGTAAATGAACAGGATCAGTTTAGAGACTCCTCAATCCACAGCCATGTGTTCTTCCCTGCACAAAAAAACCTTGTCCTTCCAGATGAGCACAAAGTCAGCAGAGTAAATGTCGTTGCCAACACCGCCTACGCTGCCGACAGCCTTTATGCTACACACATATAATGAAATCCTCATCCCATTCTAGTTGGAAGTCCTGCTGGCAGCAACACAGACAAGGTTTTCTTTATAAGCTTATCTTTATTTCATTAAAAAGTTTCATATGAATAAAAAGAAAAACATTAAAAGAACTACTTTAGAGAGCTTTGTCTTTCCCTCCTTCTAGATCTTGAGTCTGTCCCTATCTGCATCACACCTGTGCTTACAAGTCTCTTGCAGCAGAAGCTACCAAAGGTCTTGGCAGAGGTGGGCAAGTCAATAGGTAAAAGAAACCAAAGCTGTGTGCCATTTGGCATGCTCTGCTTGATAAGTAATCTGAAATCAACAGTTTTGACAACAAAGGTGAGATGTGGCAGCCTGACCACAGAGGGAAGAAGAACAGTAAAATGTCTCTTGAGAAATGACAAATTCAAGAACAAAAATGGAAGCACTTGTACACAGATAGGATAGAGTGGCCAGAGGATGAACTGTTACAACAGTTGATCTTGGCACAAGACCATACTTTGTTGTACTGCTTCCTTCAGGTGAACGCCTGCCAGAAATACTGCTGGGCAGAATCCAAACTCTCCTCTGACCAGAATCACTGAGCACAAGCAGAAACCCTTCAAACGGAACCATGGAGAAGGGGTTAAAAATACAAATCACCCCTTCCTACAGAACCCCTTTTCCCCAAAACAAGATCACCACAAGACATACCTTCTTTATAGAACCTTATTTAAAAGCCACAAAGTCAGTCAGCTGGATGCTTCTAGCTGTTAATAGGGATACTGCGGTGTTTTGTTTTGGGGGCTTGGTATCATCCATCCAGAACATTGATTCCTTTCCTCTCTGAGAAGAGAAGATGAACACATGGAACTAACAGTGGCTCACACAAGATGGTCTAGGACTTGAAACAGGCTAACTGTAGATGATGACAGGTACTACCAATATCCTGTTCCACCATCTTGTGATGCATCTGGACAGTGTTGTTCATGCTTTCAGTATAACATTGCAAAATGTTACTTTGCAGAAATGTGACTCTGCAGGGGAGGGAAATATAAATAAAGAACAGTTGCTGCAATATCTTTATTCTAAAGCCAGTAATTATAACGGGAAGTCTAATTATTTAATAAGTTCAGGACAGAAATCCTTCAGGTCTGACACTTGCCCAGTCCTGTGACATGAAGTATGATCCTGATCTTTCCAAAAACATCTCTTCATCTGCCTCCTCTCCCATCCCATCAAACCACCAAGCTATTCCCAAACACTTGTACAAACAGGAAGAGGAAACTGAACTAACATCCTCATCTTAAAAAATGAAGTAGCTCCCTTGTGCTGTAACACTTGCTCCCTTTTGAGTCCTGATGAAGTACAAAACAACACAACACACACAAGCTCTGCTTAACCTTAATCCTTAGCATTCAGGTTTCGTTCAGAGCCTACTTCAGAGTAGCCCAAGGAAACAGCTCTTAATCCAGAATTTCGAATTTTTATCTACACAAGCTTTTAAAAGCTGTAATTTCTGATTTCAGCAAATATTTCCCTTCTTCTATATCCTGTGCCCTCTTTTTAAAAATAATCTTAGCTTCCTATCTTTAATTTCTGTCCGTGTTCAGTCTCAGAAAGGGGATGATTTTGAAATTTTTCCCTCTGTTCATCTGATACTTTCACAAGTGTGAGGGCACCAAATAATAATGCCACTCATCATAATTTTGATTATACCACTACCCTAGGAACTAAAAATTAACAACAATGCAGATCAGACTCATACACTGCATTCTATTAATAAACAAAACATGCTACTTTTACACATGTCCAGGATGGGATGTTGCTAAACCAGATGGGTCAGGGAAGGAAAGGCAGCTCAGGCTTAGCCTGGTCAAGAAACACTTATGAAACTGGGCACAGTTACACTATTTCCTAATAGATACAGCACTGCTCAGAGCAGAAATGCATGATATTATGTCAACATTTGGCTTTCTTAACTGCATCCAAAGTCAGCTTTGTGATTACAGAGACTATCCTGGAAAAACAGTGGCTTGTATGTCCAACAGTATCCCAGTCCTCTCCTTTCACAGTGAGGTTTCTTTTGCCCTGCTGCTGGGCCTGGCTTTATGTGGGTTGATAGAACTGTCTGGCTGTTCACACCCAAATCACCTGGAATTTTTTTTTCCCCTGCAGTGTCTTAGTTAGTTTGTCAAGAACAGACCCCAGTGGGAACCTGCAACACAGACCTGCAATGAAAGGGTTCTTTGCAGAGCATCTGGCTCCCCAAAACTGCAAAACATCAGAACTGAATCCTGCAGGCTCTCACAGGAATCTCCTTTGTTGGAATACTTGGATCTCAGAAAATATGTTCGTTGTTCCTACAGATATCAAACATAAAGTTGTGCTGACAGCACGGATGTTAAAGACAAAAATCCTTCTTTTCACACAGACAATTAATCTTTTTAGTAATAGCATGTTCTTTCGTGGATTTTTGTACCTGGTTCATGGCAACACCTGGAAAAGAGTGAGAAATTTGTGTGGCACACACCAAGCCGGAAGAAATGCTGAGGGCTGACAGAGTCACAGAAATCTGGGGACTGAAATAAAGAGCTGCATGTTTGTAGCTTCCTCTTGTTTGTTCTACCAACTAGTCAAGCACCTGAAGATAATTTTCAAAAGCTTCCATCAACCTGGGTTTTCTGAGCTTCAGCACCATTGAGCTCTTCCAGGAAGCTACCAGGTATAGCTGCACTAGCAGAGGATGCTGCAGAGCACCAACTAACCCTGAAACGCTGAGGGGCTTAAAAGTCTTCTGTACTCTGTTACCTGAAGGGCTGTGCCAGAGGTTAGATATTTAACTCCAAAGCATGATTTAAGTCTCAGAGATAGTGAGCATCCTTCCAAGTGATGCCAGTGCAAAATGAGGATTTACATTTTAAAAACAGGATGAATAATTCATGCCTATGTTAACATGTTCAAGTTTTTACAAGCTGGAGCTCGAATATTTGTCTAACGACAACTGTAAAAATGTAGACATGGAATTTGACATTTTATCTTCATCACATTGATCTAACACATAGAGTAGAAGTCCTTGTATCTCACATGTATATCACTTCGGAAAATATAGCCAGATCCTTTGCCAGATACTGAACTGCTCTCCCCAGCTGCTTTTAATTTCTGGAACCTCTTTGAAATGTGCAGATTAGCCAGTCATAAATATTCATCATTATAAAGAACAGTAAGGTCAAATTCTCACTTTCCATAACAGTTTAGTCTTTCCACAACATCTTGTGAAAGGACAAGGGGTAATGGTTTTAAACTAAAAGAGGGTAGACTAGATATAAGAAAGACATTTTTTACAATAAGGGTGGTTAAACACTGGAACAGGTTGCCCAGAAAGGTGGAAACATTCAAGGTCAGGTTGGCAGGGGCTCTGAGCAACCTAATCGAGTTGAAGATGTCCCTGCTCATTGCAGGGGGGTTGGACTAGATGACCTTTACAGGTCCCTTCCATCCCAAACTATTCCATGATATTTTGTGAGAACCAAGCATCTGACAACCTAATTAATCTCAACTCTTTTGCTAGATTAAAACACAAAGATTGAGATCTATGCAAGCAATGAGAGGAAACTCACACAATGTTGAAGTGTTGCCTCCTGAGTCTGAAGAAGTCAGGAGAAGTTTTCTTGAAAGCATATGTGCCATCATAGTTGTTTGTATGTAATGTCTCCAAGAAGCTTGCTGCCTTCCTGAATAAATCCAAAGGAAACCCGTAACTGTATTAGTTACATAAGACCATGTCAAACTGGTTCATGTCTCAGGACTGACTCTGCATTACTTATTGCACCCCTTCCCTACACTGGCCTGGTGATACAAGGGGAAAAGGTAAGGCCTCATATTCCCTTACCTTCCTGTAACCTGCCTGTGTTAGCCAGCCTTACTTGGAGGAGGAGAAATAAGAGATAAAGAAAATATGATTAGGGGGTTAAGAAGTCAACTCCATGAGAGAAGGCCTGCAAGGCATGCAAAGCACTGCCTCCTAAAGATGAAACATTTGCTTTTCAAAGCAGCTGAGGAGAATAAGCTTCCAGCAATGACAAGAGAACCTAGAGATCCATTAGGACATAAAGTTCAACCAGATGAAAGAAAAATCCCACTCATTTCTATCAGCACTTCCATCAAAACAGAACAGATTGAAAATGTCTTTAGTCAAACTTTTGCCATTTGCCTAATGAACTGACTGACTGATACTTTCTTTGACTTAGTTTCTTTGCAATCTTTTTTATTATTTAAATCAAGCTGAATGTTTTTATATTATAAAAAACCTAAAGATAATGGGAACAGTCATATTAATTTTCCACTGGGTTAAGAACTGGACAAATGTTGCAAACCTTTCATTGACATGAAGGTTGTTTGGTTTGACAGAATTATTTGCAGATTAAATGAATACCCATTCCTTCTTAAAAAGCAAAATTTGTCCTATATGGCACATGAATAATATCCTTATCACATAGCAGACAATGAGGAATGCACATTCCAGATACTAAAACCCAGAAAAGACACTCAAACAAGTGGGAACATCTTTATTCTAACAAGCAAGGTTCCAAAAGAAGGTTCAAGAATACAGTTATGTCATCTTTTTTTTTTTTCCCCAAGACTCAGTTTACCAAGAATCACACCATGTCCAGAATTCCACAGAGCACCAAGACATCTAGTGAGAGAAAAACATATTGCAAGTAAAATTACTTTACAGTATGTAAACTAAACTGTGTTGGGTTTAGTTATTAGGTACAATAAGTCCATGGGAGCATTGTTAGAGCAGTATCATTACTATTTGATTTTTTTCATATAATAAGTTCCTAAAGTTTCCAGGAAAAGAGATGAGTGGGAATAACACTCCAACAAAACCTACCTGTGTGGGATGTTTGACACCCCAGTGTATTCATACACTGCATTACGGTTTCCACAACGAAAGGAAAAACTCCAGTTCCACTGGGAAAGGCACAGCTCAGCTGGTGCTTTTGCAACTGTCATTTCCCACTTCCCCTAAAATGGATGAGGCAAAAGCTTTAATCTGTGTATCTGAATGTTGGTTAAAGTTTTATTCAGTAATTTTGCTTATATTAGGAGCTTTTAGGATTGCAATGCTCTGGTCTTTTATCAGGTTCTTGTTCTCATTAAGATGTAGTACCATAAGAACTCAGAGAAAGTCCTACCCAATTAACAGGTACCTGTCACATTTATCACTAGAGACCAGATTTATTTCAATTAAAATTCAGAAATCATGGTGAAGCAGCACATGGCACAGAAGGCCTGAACTCTCTTTTTAAAGGAAACACAAATTTTCCACAACTGGATTGACATGAAGAAGCATGAGAAAAACCTGGAATAGCTGAATTCCTGAATCAATAAAAAGATCAAGCTAATTATTTTCCCCATGAGCCTGGCAAACACAGTTCAAGCAATCTGCCATCATCAGCTTCAAATACATCAGAACTGCTTCTTGGGGCTCATAAAATTGAGAGCAAGCAAATTAGTTCAGAGAGCAGAACCCCTGACATTCTGCCAGGAAACCATGTGTGGAAGAGTCCATAGGAAAGATGTAAGACTGACAGATGAATCACATTTGAGAATCAGAACATACTGTTTCAAATTGAAGCTGAAATTCTCAAATAATCATAACCAAAAGTGGAGATTAAAAACAAACAAACAAACACAAACAAAAAGCCAACAAAAACCATTGTAACAGATTCACTGTAAATTGCAAGGGATGGTAATGGAGAGAAACATTCAAATTCCTTGAAATTGGAAATTAAGTCAGATTCTCATATATATATAATTTTTGTTATCTCTTTTTTTAAAATTTAAGCTAAGCAAATTCATATTCACCTCCACACTCAGTGGACAGCATATATTGGACATACACCTCATCCCTATTTGTATCCCTGTGTACCTTCCCTAAATAAAAAATACTGTTGAATAAAAGGAAGCATGGGACAGGATTTTTGCATTTCTTGCCCTCAAGAACATAGAAAACAAAGTATTTTCCAACCAGACTGTTGCAATCCCTGATACATTTGAGACTTAACCATGTTAGTAGGGCAGGAAAGGCTTTGTGGGAATTTCTGTTGGTCAGAACCCCTTGAAAACAGAGCCCTCAGTCTTTACTCCTGCATGTTCTGCAGCATTCTGCTGAGATGGAGACAGACCTTGTATTACTCACTGGCTGGCCTTTTTTTGCTGGGTCAGACATCCTTGACCTACTAAACTGCTTAGGTTTTAATTGCTTAGGTTTAATTGCTTACGTTTGACCTGGTATTTTCAGATCTTTTTGGTATGTGAACTTTGCTTTTTGTGATGTTGTGAGAAAATTTGGGCTTGAGAGAAAAGGGAATCCCAGAAATCTTGAGTTCAGCTATTTACAAGCATTTCTGCTGCACATTGATTAGGATTCCTTCATTATTTATGGTTACATAGCAAATTACTTTTGACAAATCTCTTATATCACAATTCAGCCAGAGGCTCCTAAACCAGGTTTTATCAGAGATTTCCCATCATTTCTCTAGTTGAAGCATGTCTGGATTTTTAAAGGTGTTCACACAGCTGCTGGAAAGCACTAGGAAATGGATAGTTAGGTAATCTAGAAGGCCTGGTGAGTAACAGTCCTAGTGATAGTGAACACAAAATTCAGGGCTACATGCTGAGTATTCTACTGCTGCTGTAAAAGGCTTTTTTTTTAAGTAGATGGTTAGGTTTTATAAAAACCCTGATGTTTTTCACAGATCACAATTTTCAGCACTGCAGTATCACTACTAAACTGTACACTGAGAATTTATAGAATCACAGAATGTCTCTGGTTGGAAGGGACCTCTAAAGGTCATCTAGTCCAGCCCCCTACAATAAGCAGGGACATCTCACACTAGACCAGATTGCTCACAGCCCCATTAAGCCCCATCAAGCCCGACCTTGAATGTCTCCAGAGATGGGTCCTTCACCACCTCTCTAGGCAACCTGTTTCAATGATCCACCACCCTCATAGTAAAGAGCTTTTTCCTAATGTTAACCTAAATCTACCCTTTTCTAGTTTCAAACCAGTAGCCTTTTCCTATTGTTACATGCTCTTGTGAACAGGTTTTCCCCAGCCTTCTTATCACAACCTTGACAAGTCTTCACATCTGAAGCACAACCTTCAGAAGTCTTGTATAGGTTTCTTCACAAAAATCATCTTCCAGACAATTGACAGCATGTTCAATTTTACAGGGTAAAGAGGAGTAATAATTTTTGCTTTTCTTTGTTATCTTGCTTTTCTTGCAACAGGTAACACTACCACCCACCAGATGCACAACCCAGACTGTTCATTTATTTGTGGTACCTTTGAGTCCTGCCCAAAGTGATGCTGGAAACTCTGTAAGGACTGAGGATACACAGGCTCCTAGCAACTCTCCTGTCCTACCAGAAACCTACACAACCATACCAGCAAATTATGTCTTTATAATTTTAAGACCTGCTTTTTGGTTTTCTCCATCTGACAGTGCAAACAAAATTCACTGTGAGACACAGGAACAGCTGAAATCTGATAAACAGGTGCAATGTAATTATGGTCTGAGCTGAAAAATTAGTGTGTTCTGTTCACACAATGTCTGGGAGGAACTGGAACCCAGAAATTGAGTTTAGATTGACCAGTAGTGCTGCTCACCAAAAGGCACAAAAACCATGAGTTGAGTCTCAGTAAAATGTTGGGGCATCACCTTACAGATCACAACACTCAGCTTTTTTGGCTTTCATAGTATTCTGAGGTGTTTTGGTTTCGTTTTTAATGAAAGTGAGGTTCTCATTCAATCCAGGACTTTAATGAGAAAAATACAAGGCTCAAAATCAAGTTGTGACAGTGACAATAACGATAAACAGTTTCTCTCAAGACACAGCTAGTGCTATGAAAGCTCTCACCAGAAATGGCCCAGATAAGATAAACCTGGCCAAGCAGCAGAGACCTGCAGAGAAGATACCCTCCAAGATAGGAGTTTGATACCATGGCTAGAAACACACTTCTAGAGCTTAATTTGCTGCACCCTGAGTGTGCCAGTATCTAATCATTGATACAAAAGAACAGAGTGGGAGCAGTTTTGAAGGTAGGTGTCTAAAGTTAAGTGACAGGAAACTGAACTTCAGTGACTACTCCTTTGTCTCCAGTTATCTGAGATAAATTTTAGGAAAGGTATACCTTATTTAAACTGATGAGCAATTTCCCAAAATTTGTCCACTTTGAGGTATATCAAAAGTTGTTCACCTAAGGAAAAAACCAGCACTTGAAACCACTCTTGAATGTACACAGAACCACGACAAATTCTTGATGATGCAAATCAAGTTGCATTTGAAATCCATGACACAGACTTTCATTCCTCCCCTCCCTTCTCCAGCAACAGGAAGAACTTGTCTTTCCAAAAGGCTGAATTCTAACCTGTGCCTCAGGCTGCAGTGAGTCAAGGTTTCACATGGGATTGGTTGAGCAGTTCTTTCTTTTTTGCCTTGTGGTTTTTGTTTCTTCTTTCCTTAAAAACCTACTGAAGGGATTTGGGATGGACTTCAAGTGTAGAAAAGTGACCATGTTTTATAACTAGAAAGAAAGAGGAAAACTTTTATTAAGTAATAACTGCTCTCTGCACAGTACTTATTTGTGCAGTGCTGGGCATTACAATTGGTTACCATTTCCTTTATTTCCAAAGTTGTTGTGTTTTTTTCCTCTCTTTTTTTTTTTTTTCTTTTTTAAGGGCAAGAACTTCTGGTTTACAGTGTTAGTTCCAGACATTCTTTGAGCTTGGTTTACATGCTCTATCAATAGGCTTTTATTACATTTTTTAGCTTTTTTAAAAGTTCAACTTGCAAAAGTGCACTTAGCAGCTTAGCAGGCCATGACTTTTAACTCATAATCAAGAATAACAATGTTGCAGCAAAGACAGAAACAAAATTAAACCAAAGTTGTGGAACACATGGAGTGACGTGGTTTCTAGATGACATTCAATTGCATCTGTTTGAGACAGTGTCTCTTATAGCAGTGCATCATCAGTGCAGTTAAAGTCATACTGTACATGCTCACCATAACAAAATGCCAGACAACTGAGAGTCTCCTTTATCATTCAGTGCAACTGAGCCTTTAACACCCTGTGTGTTTTTACCTGGCAATCAAAAGTGCTAATTTATGGAAGCTGGTAGCTTTCAGACATGCTCCGACTATGGCAGAGAGAAGTTACTTAGCTTGTCCTAGATCTAACAAAGAGTGAGAAGCTGAGTGAGATCCATCAATCAGGAGTTGTTAAATCAAGTTCTTTAATTTCATCACAAGACAACATTCTTTACCCACTATATATAGTCTCAATGTTAATTAAAAAGTATAGTGTGTAACTCTACAAACTATACACAGCTAGACAAGAATTATGTTGAGATCATGATTCAAACGCTTATGATGATTCATCTTACTTCCCTTTTGTGTTAAGAAACTGAAGCAACACTAAAGCTTAGCCAAATGCTTTTCATATATATAAAAATACACATATTATACATATTAAGACTCCAAGAGACGTGCATTTGAAAATTTTATGCAAATAAAAATATAATTTCATACATGTTTCTACTCTTGAAAATGCCCCAAGATAAAACAGAATGAAAATGCTTCATAGTATTAGAAGGAGGAAGAAAACAAACAAACCCCTGGATACACTTTGTAGATTCTATCATTAACTTGTCAGGTGTGTGTTTTGTTTAGCAGTGATTTGGTCTAGAAAGTCTAGATTGCAAACTCTTTTTATATACGACTTCAACATAATTTACGACTGCATATGTGCAAAATCAGCAGGAAACAGTAGAACAGTATTGCAATACTTGTATTATAAAGTCAAAATGTGAATTAATCCTGTTTCTCTTCCTAGCCAGCCCCTCTGTTGACCACACAAGGAAACACAAGTTGCAGTGCCCAACCAGCTGTGTGCAGCAAAACCTTAACTAACTTAGATGCTAAGGGACACAGTTGTAAAAACAGAGTTTTAGCATCAGTAGAGGAACTACATTTTCCCCCTCAATCCTTTCCCCAAGCTAAGCTAAAACCAAACACTCCCTAATCATTATCAAAAGCCTAAAATACTGTTTACTCAACATTAAACTTGACACAAGACAATTTTTGTTACTATAAATAAAATGTAAGGTGGTTAAAAGAGATTTTTCACAGAGCTCCTGAAAAAAGTCAAACACTTTCTTTCCCAATAGTCAACAATTAACAGTCATTTTCATTAATTTCTCCCATGGATATTCAGGTGAGTGACCTAGTGGCCAAATGAGACTATATTATCTGGAGATACTTAATCCCTTCTGCTGGAAATATTTTAGTTTGCATATATAAGTTCACAGATCACAGACTGAAACTCACATATTTTTTTGGCCAAAGGCTCTGGAATCATTATTACTCTTCAGTTACACACTCTCTCTCTCTCTCTCTCTCTCTCTCTCTCTCTCTCTATATATATATATATATATATAATACAACAGTTTCAACAGCAATATCTAAGGGAGGTCAAATTCTCTAAGTCTGTTGGCAAGGACAGTAACTTACTGATAAATCACCATTCAAAACACTGAACTAGGCATGAAGTAGAATAATATTCTAAGTGACTGTACCAAACATTGAACTACTTTATAAGAAGATTATGTTTTAAAAGTACCGAAGGCTCAAGGTTAATTTGGAAAGTGCAATGCCATTTTTCAATTGTTTTAAAAGGCATAATGTTGAAGCTTAGTTGCCTTACTCCTGTTTAAACATTTTAATCCTGAAATATTATACCTCTGAAGCAGCCTTAGAAGAACCCTAACAATTTTATGTATGAGCAACACACCCAGACCACCTGAAATAACAAAAAAGTTGGGAGTTTTTTTTTCAAAGATTTGTTTGTCTTGGATTCTCATGAAACATGACCAGCACATCTTACCAATTTTCAAAGCTGTTCAGCTTAACCAGGATGGAAGTGAAAATAGTTCCATGGTCAGCATTTAAGCATGGACTTTACACATAGTTCAATCACAAATTTGGCCTAAAAAACAAGAAGAAAGTAAAAAAAAGATGAAGATAAAAAAAACATCAACAGCACCTGGATGCTAGAGTTTCTTCAAATTACAGTTCCTGTAACTTTTTTTATTACTAGCAGATTAAACCAGGATGAGAACATTTTCCATGCTAAATTATTTGGGGTCATATTACTCACTTCCCCTGCACCAAGAATCTTGGTACAGTTAAAACAGACTTACCCTCCCATTTTCCTTCCTGAGGAGTACAAGAATTTGGATATGAAACAGTACTAAATTCCAGAAAGCCACTTGAGGTTGAAGTACACACAAGGAAACAAGGAGGGTTCATACAGTTTATGTCAGCTGCAACAGCCTGGAACATCACAAACAAGAGTGAGCCATAAGCTTGAATGTTTAACCCTGTATCAATGCAGCAGCTTTGGAACTTTGCTTAATAACTATGACACTGTCTAGATCCTACCAATGAGGGCACTTCAAAAGCTGTTGTCATTCACATTTGCCTTGGGATAATTTGGATACACTTCGGACAAACTGTGCATAGGATGGCACAGAAAAAAAAAAAGTGCTGGGTGAGCACACTACTTCACTTGTTCCACTTTAACCTTCTGTCCTTTTCTGTGTCATGTGAAATAAATAATGCAGCATAGGTACCATTTTCTGCTCATTCACAGTTGCAGCTTCAGTTGCCATCTGCCTTTCATCTTTGTTTCCTGCATCCCTGGCAGTTCCATCTGGTATGGAAATTGTTTCTGCAAGCTTCTCAGGTCCTTTTATACATTGGTCATTGCTTAACTCAACACGTCATGCTCAACTGGAATAGACAACCTAAAAGAGAGAGAAACCACTTCTGAACAGCAGAAAGAAAACCCTGGTATTAGCCCTTTAAACTAGTGCACTCAGTCAGCAAGAACAACACAGGAATTCCTGGGATCCATCCTCTATAGCTTGATGACAGTTTTGTTAGCAAAGGCTGAAGTGTGAATTTGTATTGGTATCTTTGAAGGGCTCTTTGAACTCAGGCTTACCACAGTCATCTTGCTTTCCCTCCCAGGGACTGATAAATCATTGAATCATATTATGGTTTGAAATACTCCACATAGCTTTCAGTACCTGTTATTTAAAGATGGATGCACATGTGTCAACGTGAAAGTGCAACTGAAGAGCTTTCTTCTTACCCTGATTATCATCCTAGCAAAAAGGACCTATGTATTATGGATTTCATACTTGTGCAATCACATATATGGTGGCATTGTAGAACAAAACTGGTTGAGGTTTTTTGGTTTTAGTCAGACTCAAGTTATGGAGAAAACATTCTAGCATCTATTAATATTTTGGCATTGCTGGATTACTAATTAACAACTTGTTGCCTTAATCCCAAAATAAACAACCTTGCATTGTTTAAACTAATTATCTGCAAAAGTCCAAGACCCATCATCCACAGAAGCTCTACACAAAAGCACCTACTATGGTATTTATCTAGTTGGGTTAATCACTTATTATTTAGTGCTAGTAATACTGAAATCATTTCAGTTGTGACTTCAGTAAAAGAAACCAAAGCCCAGGTCCTTTGTAACAATATCTTTACACTTAATTTAATATAAATCCACCCCTGCATCTGGCAACAGCATAGTTCAATAGATTTTTATATTTAGGGCTTTAAGTATCTCACTTTTCAAATCACCCACCCCACCAATTTTCTGTAAATTCTAATTTGCCTGGATAATAAACATTTCCCAACCCTACTTGAGCCAGACCACGCAGGCATTTAAGTCCATATATGAAGAAAAAGCCTTTGCATTTTGCAAAAATTTACTTTCACGAAACTACAGTTTTAGAGAATTGTCTAATAGGTCATTATAAAATGAGCAACACGTGTACAAACATGGCTGTAACATTATATATTAAGTGGAGCCTATGCTAACTGAATAGGTCCCAGGCCTCAAATCCAGGCAAGCGTAACCGCTTTAGCTCTGCTTTATCAAAGATCTCCCTAACACATTTCAAATTAATCAAGTGTTTATATGCTTTACTAGATCAGGGTGCTCAGATTTCCTTTTCGTTACTGAGTGGAAACACAGCCCATGACGTTGCCCAGGGGACAGCAAGTCTGGAACAGTCACCTTTTGACCACAGCAATGAAGTGTGAAATCGTTCGTATTTACTCACAAAAGCCTCCCAGTGGAAACGGCATCAGGACAAGTGACTGCTCTTCAACCTGGTTTTCAAAATGACAAATTAAGAAACTGATTTTACAATTAAAACATTACACTGGCAAGGACATTACCAGAACCTGATACAATTCCTGGGTGCAGGTGAAGCCTTGGCTCCACACCAGAACTAGTAACAAAACTTCCAACGTTGCATTATGTTACCTCCACCTGCTGAAGTACTTCCTAAGAGTGCAAGGCTGCCCACAAGAGCAGTGACCTCTTACTCATTTTATGTTCTATGACTTGTTTTGATCCACTTTACTGCTTCCAACCCTGGAACATCTATGTGAAGATCCATTGTCAATTACTGGGAAGCCATGCTACTTTACAGAGCACCTACACAGTGATTTTCAAAATCAGTAAAAGTTCATAGGAGATACAATCCCTCACAGTGTGAATGAGGCACTCTACTTATGACTGACAGATGGGGGAAAGGTTCAGAATCCTAAAAGGATGCAGCAGCCAGGAATTTGAAGTGGTCGTTGCATTCTTCCAACCAGAGGTTCTGCAAAAACAAGGGGATGAAAATAAGCTGAGGTTGAGTCTCGTTTTAGCAGCATAGATAGAAAGATGCGAGATCTTGGATTGTTTCTAGTGAGTAATTCAAGATTCTGCAACCTGATCTACTGTGACATTTCATGAGCAGGGAAATCCAGGAGAGAACTTAATAAGAAACTACAGAATGCTGTTTAAGCTACAACAAAGTGTTAAGATTTTATCTTTCTAACATCTGAGAAAGAATGGTGTAAATTAATTATTCACTGCAATGGCATGAAATTAAAGGTTTTTGTAGCATAGAATCTTAAATTATGCTACAAGGCCAGACTATTTTATTGTGTGGTGATAATCCTGTTGGAAAAAAACCAAGCAATATTTCTCTTCTTTGCTCAGCAAAACCATTATGTTGATTGAATTGGAGCCAATATGCATACTCAGGAGCTATCCTGCCATCACCTGATTTGTAATTTGGTTAGGACAGAACTGCATTTACAGTGCTAGATAAGCTACAGCAAGGGCCTCATCTTAAAGCTGCTATTTAGGGGTTGTAAGTGCACTTCCAGTTGGCCATCTCCAAATGAAATGTTGCTCTGATTCTGAAGACAGGATAAAACTTCCTGCAGAAAACTTGATGGAAGAAAAATAACACTATCCTTGGGGGGAAGGAGGGGAATGAATAACAGCTTTAGATATTTAGTAGTATTTTCTAAAATATCTAAACTAGAATTCCAGTAAGTACTCAGTTTGATTGTTCTGGCTAAGGCATCTGAGAGAAAACTTCTAGACCTTGATTTTTACTGCTACAGTCCCATTCCTGAACCAAATACACATTTAAGATTTATTTAGCCCTTCATCCAGGGTGCAGATATGAGATCCTGAAGGACATCTCTACTTGGGTTACCATAGGAACCCCTGTTGAATTGCCATTTCTCACTGTTCAAGCCAACAGAAAATTTGTCAATGATGTGTTACAGCAGAATCTATCCATCAGTTTTTTCACACTCCATTAATAAAATTGCTATAGGTGCCAATCTCCATATGATAGACCATTTTATGTCACTACAAGCAAATAAATCCTAAAACAAATAGTCATAAATTTGCACTCGGGTAATTACATTAACATGCCTTAGTGGTGGTCACTTGCTGTTTCAGAAAACCTATTACAAAAAATACTTACGTAAGAGTATATGGCTCTGCAACTAGATCAGAGCCCCAAGAAATCTCTGTAAGCTAATTAAAAATTGATCATTTACATTACAGTAAAGTGCTGTACCATCATTGAAACACTAATGAGCTTCTGGTAGCTTACAAACTGTCAAACTTCTTGCTCTCATAAGACACCTCCACATGGCAAGGTCAGCTGGAGAGATTTACAACTAATCCATTAATCCACTAGTTTCATACCAATCCATTGCAGAGGTCCTTACAGAAAGAGCTGGGCACAGAGTTAATGTGCAGACTTTGTGAAGTCCAGGTTCTCCTACTTAGCAGAAACACAGTTTAACACTCCACGCATTTTACAGAGTCCAGAATAAGTGTGTCTAGTATAATTAGTATCAAATAAACATACAGGAAATGATAGTGCATGAACCATTAAAATTATTTTCTGCCTTTAAAAAACCCAACCTTCAGTGAACCAAAAGCTTTACATTCTTTAGAATATGGAAATAATCTATAAACAGCATTAAGAAAATATTCTAGTAAGTCATGGCAGTGGCCTTGCTGGGAGTTTTGTCTTTCATGAGGGCTGTGTCAGGTGTCTGTTTCATTTACATACTAGAATAAATAGGAAAATAAACTGTTAAATAAATACAGCATTAAAAAATGACAGCTTTTACTCTGTATGCCCTATAATAAGTACTAGGCCACAGAAAGTCAGGTACTCTTAGTAGACATTCATTAATATAATTATAGCCCATGTTGTATATTACATATTCATAAACGTTTGGCACTTGATTTACACACTGATACAGAAGTAACAAGCACAGACCCATCAGGGCCAGCGTGGAGCCTAGATGTCTTGGTGATAGAAGTGAAATGCATCAGATCAGCTCATGCACCCAGTGTTTGTGATCAGCTGATGAATACTCACACACTCATACTAGGTTTTGTCTCTTTTGTCAGCTCAAATGAACATCATTTTTTCAAGCTAGTTCCTGAGCAGGACAAAAGCTGATCTCCTGAAGTTCAGGGTTGTGATCCCTCCTTCTTCCCATGGTCATCGCAGGCAAAGATGCCCCAAACCTTCACATCCGTGACCAGTTCTTCCTTGTTTGTACTTACCAGGCCCAGCAAAGAGCCTCCCCTTGTCAGCTCCTCTACTAGCTGTGTCAGGAAGTTACCAGTGCACTTCAGAAACTCCATCGACTGCCTGTGCCCTGGGGGTGTTGCCCTTCCAGCAGGTTTCAGGGTGGTTCAAGTCTCCCTGTGAGACCAGGCCCTGGAAGCATAAGGCTTCTTCCAAGTGCCTGAGGAATGTCACACAATTCTTCCTGCCCAGGTGGTCTGTAGTAGATGCCCACCATAACATTGCCCACCTTCCTTTCCCATTTTAATCGTAACTCACTAGGTCATCATCAGATGGGAGGGAAGGTTGATCTGCTTGAGGGTAGGGAGGCTCTGCAGAGGGACCTGGACAGGCTTGGTCAATGGGCCAAGGCCAATTGCATGAGCTTCTTTAAGGCCAAATGTCAGGTCAACCTGACCTGCACTTCAGCCACAGCAACCCCCAGCTTGGGGGGTTATTTTAGCTACACAGAAGAATTCCTTCAACAACAAAAGAGGACAATAGGAAGAAACAATCTGGTGCTTTTTATTGGCATTGAGGTACACTTCCATTACAATTGGCTACATATTACTTTTTCTTGCTTTTTTTGTCTTCTTTTCTTTTTTTTTTTACTAAAATTCAACATATAAAAAACCACATTAAAAAGCTGAATGATCAGTTCAGTGTAAATATAAAACCTGTTCACAAAAACTTTTTTCAAGAAGCAGTCTGGTTTTGGACACGTAACTATATATAACTTCATATTAATGGCTCATTTCACTCAAGAATAGTTTTGTTTTCTGTACTATAACTGCTTTCTGCACAAGGATCCAATACCAAGGTTGTTCTTGGGCTTATAAATTACTGTACGTGTAGACGCACGTGGCCGATAAGACACAGGTCTCTTACTCTTCTTCATGGTAAGAACATTGTCTTCCTTTGGAGGAGGTGCATGCACAGGTTTCCAAGGAATGGGGTTATAATATGCTGGGACTGGATACAAATTTCCACCAGCATACCCTAAAACATTTAGAAAATACCCATAACTAAAAAGAAATATTGATGCTACAAGCTTTACAATGAAAGTAGTTATAATAATCATCTGGACTAATAAAAACAAGTGTCTTTAGAGAAAGACAGCAGAGGCATATCACATAATTAAATTATTTGAAGTAATAAATCTTCCACTTTTTTTTAACTAGTAACTGTCTCTATTTAAAAAAAAGCAGATCAAATGTTGGGTAACATTCAGAATGCTGAGTCTTTTGTCCACTTAAGAGCTGTAAATGTCTACGAATTTGGCTACTTTGCATTATTTCAAAGCATTTATAACTAAAACTTCCTGTCACCACATACACAAAGCTCACATTTTTCCAACTTTGCTTAACTGTTATTCTTCATTTTTATTGAGGAGAAGAAAAGACACTAATTACCCACATATATATTAATCATCTGCAATTAATGATCTAGGGCCCAAAAAGCAATCTCAGAAAACCTAAAATGCAAGAGAAGGAACATGTTGCCCTATCAGTCATTTTTCAGTGCACACAATCAAAGTCTGCAATACATTCCAGTGCATGAACAAGACTGAGTAGAGAAATATTTTTCAAAAACCACTTAAACAAGTGACTGCAGCTGTTGGGAAGGAATGAAGGCCCAAAAAACCCACAATGGCAAACTTTATCACCATCTATAAGCAACTGTAAGCAAAAGAGGAGGAACAGAAGCCAGGAAGGTGCACTGCAGGTGCAAAGCTACATTGAAAGGAAACTTTAGATCAGAACACAGGTTGATTCCCATGTCTCCTCTTTCAGACAAGATTTCTGTCAGCCTCTTATTAATCTTTGTGTCTCAAAAAACTACCTCTTTGCTAAGGGGTGTTCAGGTGGTGCACACCTTCTGTAACACAAACAGTAACTGTGCAAGGATGCTGACACACCACTCATTTGCTTCACAGGAAGCAGTGACTGGCTCTAGTGATTCCTATGCCTGATAAGGAAAATGAGATAACAATCAGTTATGGCACAGTATGCCACATTATTCTTTAAAAAAAAAATATCATTTTACTCCCAAGTAACATAAATGCCTACAAAAATGCACAAAAAGGTCTTGGAGTAAAAGCTTCTCTACCCATATGAGGCACTAATTCTCACGTGTCAAAATTAGATACGGGATTAAAATCTTCAACAGGATTAATTTTACCTTAAAAAAATTAGAAAGAAGGAACCACAAACCTAAGTCACCACATATGTAGTGGGAGTACAAACCTGCAGACTTCCAACGTGGGAAGCCATATCCATTTAAAACAGGGCGTGGTTTATTTCTGGCATTATGTAGCCATTGCTTAAAGATCTTCTCCGATTTCTCTTTCTTCTGCTGCTGTTCAGCTTCCCTTTCTTTTTCTTTTTCCTAACAATTTAAAAAATAAAATGAGATTCTTACAGACAGAGCCCTGTACAATACACACAAAATGGTATATAAATCTTTTGCAGATGCCCAGACTGCTGAATGTATTTCAAAGATGTTTTCAAATATAAATACATTTTCCTGAAAACAGAAAAGTGGTGTTTTTTTCCCCTGTAAGTCTTAAAAAAAAAAAAAAAGTAGAAAATCAACCTTCTCATTAACCTAGTGTTTGAGAAAAAGCTCCCAGAAACCTTTTAGAAGACTATATGTAGTACAGAATATTTAAGTGTGTTGTAGTTATATGGTAGATTT
This sequence comes from Apus apus, assembly GCF_020740795.1. Taxonomy (NCBI): domain Eukaryota; kingdom Metazoa; phylum Chordata; class Aves; order Apodiformes; family Apodidae; genus Apus; species Apus apus. The sequence goes on from NC_067286.1 coordinate 5,868,787, forward strand.
TTAAAGACTACAGAATTAAGGTCAAGGCCTAAAAATTGATTATGGTGTCTTAAAAGATAATCCAGGTAAATTGTTACATATATTTGTGACATGCTTATGTGTTCTGCACTTCAAGATTAACTGCTGCAATTACAGGGGGAATATAGAAAAATTCTTCTCACCATGATCCTCCCCCAAATCTAGCTACAACAGTACTACAGTACTCCTATAACATTACATATTCTAGTGAAAAATTATGCTGCAATGTTAATTAAATTAAAATACAAGCAATTAACCTGACAGATAAGATATCTGGTCACAAATTTCATAGTTTTCAGGCATAATTATTACCAATACGTAATATTTCAGAGCAATTTTTTATTATTCCTGCAAGCACAGCCCCAATAGAACACTTGTTCTAGTGAACTAGAGGAGCTCAAAGCCCATAAATTAGGAAGCTTGTAACAAGTAACAGATCTTCTGAAGTTCACTATAAAAATACACAGGGGATTAAGTAATATGAAATAGCATTAAAATTGGAACTCCTAGCATCAGATTGGTACAAATATGCAAAAATGCTTTTATATGATATACGTGAAAGCATAATAATAACAACATAGTAGTGGTGCTGGGAGAAGGATGAACATAATGCTGCCTATTTTCTGTCTGGGTCACCCTGCAATGGACTGTGAGACTTGTATTTCTCTTTTCCTTATGTCATAATTGTAGTGGGTTTGCAAAGACTATTAAAAAAAGGCATTAATACAAATCTTGCTTTTCTGACCATACCTCAATGCACTAACATTGCTACTTTTGAGTATCTCCCTCATGTACAACACTTCCATTTGATAAATTCTAATCAATTTAATCAACCAATTTATTTAAGGTCCAGATTATGTAACCCCAACCAAATAAATTATTAGTTGATTAATACCTTCTCTTTTTTCTTCTTTTCTGCCTCTTCAGCTCTCTTCTTCTTTAACCATTCTTTATACTTCTCTTCAGCCTTTTCTTGCAACTGCATTTTTTCTAGTTCCCTGGTGGCTTTTTCTACCATTTCTTTGCTCAGCTTCTGTTCCCTTTCCCGTCTTTCCTAAACGAAATAGATCAACAACACAGAACAGAAACTTTTCAGTATATTTCAATGACCAGTTCTTTTGAGAAATACAGTTAATTTTATTATTTAATTACAAACAAAATTACCATAACCCTGAAAAAAACCCATAGTGTAAGCTCTTTGAAGACAGGACCTATTCATCACGTGGTTCCAGATAAAACAGCCTTAAACATATCAAGTTGTCATAAAACAAAATAAAAAAATCTACTTTGAGGACTCCTTGTGCTATTATTATGTTTACTACATTGCTTTATTTAACTCAGACATTTTTTAAAACACTTCATACACCTCAGTATTTCTGGGAAAGAAATATATATTGCAATTCCTGGCAACAGTGTGTTAGTTTTACTTTGCAGTGAATCCAGAGCACACTACAGTTCCAAATCGAAGTCAGGCAAACTGCCCTCTTCTAAGAGTCACTGAGATATGCAGATTGTTCAGCACACTTAACCATAATTTGATACAAAAATCAGAAGTTCACATGACAACCCAGTCCATGTTTTGTGGTATTCTCTGGAGTTTTAACATGCTTTAGTTTATTCACGTAGGGACTTCATCTAGCAATCAATCCACACATTTCCTCTCCAAACTGTGAAAGAGAAAATGAGAAAACACATTCTGGGGAAGGCAAGAAGTGGTAACTGAGTGTGAAGTGAAATTGCTACCTGTCTTTTGGGAGATACAATACACAGAGGTGCCATTCACTTCTGTGTCTTCCCAGTGTGTGTGTATCTTACAATACACAACGTTCTGGGGACCATTCTCTAAGCAAACAAGCACATATGAGATGGCCTTTTCTTGATCTGGAGCAGGAAGTATTTTCATTTGAAGACTAACAATAGCTCTCACTTTTCTTTCCTGTAACCTTTAGGAAATGTCTGCGATGCCACTGATTTCAGTACTACTTCTGCTTAGCTCTGAAGAACCTGTACACACATGTAGAGGCAAAAGACTTCAGATCAAACACTTTCCACTTTATAGAAAGGAACTGTTGAATAAAAATGTTGTTGTTTTTTTTTTTAAGAAATCTTCTTATATGTTTCCCTGCATACTTCTCTTGAAGAAAGGAGATGCGTAGTATAGCAGGAACTTATGCTGACTCAGAGTTATTACAGTTGGCAGTATGATGTCAAATGCCTAGAAATACAACTGCAAAGTATAACAAATAAATGGAAAAGAGGACAAACACATTTACAATAGCAGGAATATACTTTCCTTTCTGTTCTACCTCTCACAAGCTCAAAAAGGCAGAAAGCTAGAGCTCTGCCCTGCTGCCCCCATGGGCAGTTATAGATAACGAAGCAGAAGCCATAATACTGGAGCTGGGGACCAGCACAACTCTTGCAGTTCGTTCTAAGCAGGGTATCTGCTGGTTCAATCCTTGTCCTTCATACCAAAATTACCAATAAAGTTGCAACATGAAAGATATATGCTAAAACAGCAAGTTAAAAACATTGCCAAAGAAGGCTTAGAAAGATTTCAAATCTTTTGTTCTTAATCTCCATTGTACATAAAAGTAAGTTACAAGAGTAAGGACCTTTCAAAACTACAGTCTTTAGCTAAGGGTCTTATCATGTGAAAAGCATGAAAATATATTTATGAGAAAACTGAAAAAATGGCCCTTCCATACCTAGGGGAATTGTTCAGTAATGGACAATTATAAGCAGAAAACAGACTAAGAACTTTTCTAGAGACTGTAATTAAAAGGCAGGGAAGCTTCGTAAAATTATGTCTCTCTAATCACCATACTTCAGATTAGTTCAGCTACAACCTAGGCTGACTTCAAGTTAAATTAGGTCCTGTGTAAAAAAGATATGCCATGCACACTTCCATGGAAGCCACAATTATTGCTAAGTTTTACTTCCAGTGAGACATCCTTAAGAAGGGGAGAGTCCCTGCAGAATTGCAGACTTTGCAGCTGCCTAGAAATTATTGTGCAGTCAAATCAGAAATGCTTCCTCTTTCTCTTGTGCACAGAACAGCTTTTAGTTCATAAAGTTGGTGCACACCACATTCCCAGCTGCTTTAATAACCTGCTTCATGTCAAACTCCTGTCACCCTGGCCTACCCAGCTTCCCCAAACCTCATTGCTTTCCCTTATATGAGTCTATCAAAAATGCTGGGAATGTGCATATTAATGTACATGTTCTTCAATCCTCTCTTCACTCTCCTTCCACACATATTCAGGGGGAGAGAAATTATGTAATTTATGCTTGGTATTGTCAGATTGGGTTCTAAAAATTCTCTTTGATCTTGTGTTCAAAACAGACACAATCTCTTCACTAAACCACTGGTAAATTTACAACTGCTTTAAAACACAATTACATGTATTACATAAATTAAGGTATTGATTGTAAACTACCCAATTACTCATTGCAAGAAAGGCTTGCTCTCCTGCCACCCCACCCAAGCACACTATTGAGGAGAAAGGATACAAATCTGGCCTGCAGGTTCACTGCTCTGGGCTGTGATCCTATCAAGCCTCCAAGCCTAATGAAGCCTGAGCTAGGTCAGCACTTGGAAATCCCCCACCCAAAACAAATCCAGCCACCCCACAAGGCAGTGAGGGTGACTCAGTAGGCAGCATGTGCCTCACTGAGTCAGTACCAAACCAAAGTCTCATCAGCAAAACTACTAACTTTTCCAGAAAAATCAGACTTATGCACATGTCGAGAATTGTCAAAGGAATTTAAAATTCAAAGCATTTTCCTTCCCTCCTGACAGGAAGTAGAAATAGTTTTTCAGGCAGAAAAAAGACCAATTACCATTGAAATAGAGACACTATATCCAACTGGAAGAAAATTAGTAAAATAGATATTTCTCTACTTTCACATCAATGATTAAATGAGAGGTTGGAAAGGGTAAAGTGCAGAGCTGCTTTCTGTTCTGTATTTTCTATGAGGAGTGTCACTGAGTAGAAAACTTTCCAGATATTAATGTTGTGGATTTTATTTTTATGGTACTTCTCACAGCAATCCTTCCCATTTTCTGGTCTGTAAAATGTGACAACAGTTTTCTTTTCATAGGTAACTGATGGATCTATTTTGCAGCTGTTTGCTTTGACATCTTAGCTACAACATTCTAGCATCATTTTGACTGATGGCAAAACACAGGAAAAGTCATAGGATACAATCACAGAATGGTTTGGGTTGGAAGGGACCTTAAAGATCATCTAGTTCCAACCCCCTGCAGGGGCAGGGACACCTCCCACTAGACTAGGTTGCTCAGAGCCTCATCCAACCTGGCCTTGAAAGCTTCCAGGGATGGAGCTTCCGCAGCTTCCCTAGGCAACCTGTTCCAATGTCTCATCACCCTCACTGAAGCATTTCCTCCTAATGTCTAACCTGAATCTCCTCTCTCTCTTCCAGTTCTGATCCATTACCTCTCGTCCTCTCACCACACTGCAAACATCAGAACATCCATCCAAATTTCCTCATGTATCCTCATAATAATCCTAAACGTCAATCATATTTAGCAGCCTCAGAACTGTGGGTTGTTCAGCCAACTGTTATTATCTTTTCAATTTAGCCCTATTACACAGCTCAGTCACCAAGCCTAGCCCACAGAAACACTTCTTTAATGTCTCCAGAACTGGCATGTGAAAAGACCAAGAAGCTAGAAAGGAGGTCAGAGAAACAACATTGAGCTGCAGTTGTCTACTAATCTACTGACAGGCAGGTTTACAGTGATTAATTGCTCAAGTTCTCACAAAGTCAATGCAGCCTAGTAAGTGGAGAGTTGTAAGATGGTTACATACATGGATCTTTCTCAAACTGTTTTATTTCACATGTGTACTAAATATTTGTGACAAAGCAGGAAGTCTCAGTGTACTTGGTCCCTGAACACTCTCAGGATCTTCAGAAGAATGCAGACCCCACAAATGCCCCTGAAAGACACAAACACTTATATTTTCATAACCTCCCAACCTGAATTCCTCCTCCACAAGTCTATGGAAAACTAACCATGAGAAGTGAGGTAATTCTGCTCACAGAAATCTAAAGGTAAGTTTGGACACAATTAAGATTCAGGTGTGACCTCTGGGACTGGCTGTGCACAACCTCACAGACAAGTTTTGTGCAAGGACACATCATGCCATGCTTAAAAGAAAAAAAAAAGAGTACTCCAGGTCTAGATACTGAAAGCCCCGCAATATGCAGGAAAAAAAAAAACAACCAACAACCCTTAAGAAATTAAGACCAGAGTTACAAAAAAAGTTTAGATACGTAAAGACAGACTTCGGCACCTAAACAGAAATTTTAAATTCTTAAATGGTGTTGGTTCTCAGGGTCAGAAGTCATTTATGCTAGATATTTAGGCTTCCCTCACAAACACATCCTTGAAAGGGTGCAGGCTTGAAAGAGCTGAACATCTCAGCACCCCTTTCAAGTCTAAACTGTCAGCAAAAACCAGAGCACATCAGGCTCTATGTAAAATGTAGCAGCAACCACAGCTTTGACTCAGAACAACAGTTCAGCTGTTAGAACATTAACCTAGGACAGGGAAGATGTCATTACCTCTCTGCCTAAAGGGATTCAAACTAACGTGTCCCACTGTGGGGAGAAAACTCCATCTACCAGGCTGCAGGCTGGGATGACTGGATTCTCCACCCCTGTTGAAGAGGTACCACTCCTCACTAAATAATTAACAAGTCATTGGATGAAAGAAAGAGCATGAGTAAGCATGACTTTTTAACTTGAAAGTCATGCTCCAGCTGCTGAACAATCTGTCTTCAGTACTAGGAACAGTGAGATAAATACAAATTAAACAGTCTTTGGAGTAAGAGTTGGAATCAAAGTCTTTCTTCTGGGAGGAAACACACAGCACCCCAAGAAAGGGAAGGGTGCTGCAAAAACAGTCATTCATGATTTTATAATGTGTTGGTTCTAGGCTTTCATATTTCTTACTACTTTTTCCTTCTAATAAAGACCATCAGACAACAGTAAAGTAAGTTAGAAGAACAAAATTTTCAATGAAGAAGCATCAAAAGAATTTTCCCATCAGGGACCTGTTTTTCCATTAAAATTTTATTTTTCAGTAGGTAATAGGGACTCACTAAAAGAAAAAAAAAACAACAGGAAAAAGCTGAACAACAAAGTTCTATGATTAATGTCTGCTTTGCTCATATTTACTTTTAAGAAAAAGTGATGCCTTATTCTCTATTGAACAGTGCTGAACGTATTTGAAAGGCTACAGTCAAATTAACATGGGTATTAGAATAATTAGTTTTTCCAACGTAAAATGTGTAACTTCACTGCTTGTGCTCCTACAACTTTGTTAGTTGTAATATCATACACTAAAATAGCATAAAAGTATTACATGCAAGTTAAAGACTAAAGACAGGGATGTTAACATGAGTTTTAGAATGAGTTATTTTGGGATGCAAGCATTCTGCTTTTGAGATTGCAGTTATTGTTGTAAACACACATATTACATATATGTACTAGTTTTGGCTAGGATGGAGTTAATTTTCTTCATAATGGCTCCTGTGGTGCTATGTTTTGGACTTGTGACCAAAACATGGTGGATAACACAATAGTGGTTCAATTATTGCTGAGCAGCACTTGCAGAGCTTGAAGGCTTTTTCTGTTCCTCACCCTGGAGTACTATGCCACAATACATGACACACTTACAGGTCAATTTCACCTCTTAACAGCTTTACTCTCCCAGATGTTAACAGATTTACCCACTTGTGGTTAGTGTAACTTTAAAAGTAAAAACAAAAAGAAGAATTCACAAGCATTAATCCTAACCTGAAGAAACTGACAGCGGTTGAGTTTTCAACACCTATTTAAGATTTAGTTCTGTGATGAGATGGGCATCGAGGTCATCACCTCCCTTCTTTTTAAACTTCACTCTTCAGTTCTGAGTTGCCTGCACAAAGCACAGAGCTCCTTCCCAAACTGGAATCTAAATACAGCAATTAGCAACCAGGCAAAGTTTTTAACACACCAGAAGGATTAAGACAGATTCTAATGGCTTTGCTGAGCCACGTTCAGTTCTGCATACTGCTCATATCAAGGCTACTTTAATACTGAAAACACAATTAACACCAAGTTGGCTGGCTCAGCATTTATAATCATGCACTCCTCAATTTTATCAATAAATCAAATTAACAGTAACTCCGAAATAAAAGGTTTAGTTACATAAAAAAATCATGTTGCATTCCAGTAAGTTTTCTTCTGGAATCAAAAGCATGTTTGGAGATATTTTAGAGCTAAAATACTTTGATTAATATTATTGTGACTTGTTAAAAATAGAGCTCTATTACATCTAAAACGAAACAAGTCAAATAGAAAATTTACTGTTTGCTCACAAATGACTCAACTTTAGGAGAGAAAGCAAGACTACTTTTGTCCAGCAGAGATCTAGTATCTTACCAAAAATTGTAAAAGCATTAGTAGAACCAAAATAGTGCCTGACAGTTAATTTTATTATGCTTTTAACTCCTAATGAGCTTGAAAATTTTTCCATATTTGCATGAACACATTTCACAGCTTAAAATGTTCTTTGATAGCTCATATTTCAATATATTACTTTTAGTTAACTTACAACCTATACAATCACAAAGACTATTCACATGAAAGAATAGTCCATTATTATTATTTTATTTTCAAAAGTAGTTTATGCCAAATGATTGGAAGCATAGCAAAAATTCACACCATATAGTTTTAAATATATTCTAAACAATAAAAATTTAAACTGCCAGGGAACAAAACTAGTGCTCAAGCTTTGCTGCCTAACCTGACCCTAACAGGGCTATATTTTAACAGAGCATCACAACTGGCATTGTCATGCAACAAAATGCATGGCAGAGAATTTTTATGCTCTTACAAACATTTACTGCCAACATAAACGTATCTCACAATCACAGTAAGAAGATGCAGCGTCTCCTGGTGAGGGAAGCTCAAGATGAAGGAAAGTTTCATGCTCACTCAACCATCCCCTACTTCCTTCAGTATTCCCCAATGGGAAAGGAGACAGACTTGGGATCATGACCATCCCCAAAAGTACTGTGTCCTCTCAAGTACAGCATTTTCTGCAGTCTACACACAGAGGCTCAGAATCAGCACCAGATATGAAGAAGGTTGCTTAATGCATATTTTAGTGAATACTGTGAGTTTTGCCTCAAGGAGCACCTTTACATCCTCCTAAGAAGAAATGAAGTGAGCTTTCCCAAATATGAGATGTGTTCATGCTCCCTAAGAAAATCACAGCAACTGTCAGTGCACATGAATCTAATGTTTAACTTCACGTCAAATCTTCACACAATTTTAAACACCTTCTTAGCCACTGAATTGACATATTTGTCCTTCAGTCTGTGTACTGATCCACACATGTTCTTGTGGAAATTTGAAGGTCCATGCAATACAAATGTTAATACCCTACAGACAGCTAAGCTTTTAAGTTTAGTGTGTTCTTGATTTGAGTGTGGTTTACAGAAAAGACTAGCCAGTGAATCATCAGATTTAAATGAAAATCAGATTACTTTTGGTAAAAGCTTGGGACATGGCCTAAGGATGACCTTATCCTTCCAAAATACAATATGATAAAGTCCAGACACAAATATGGTTTTTTCCTCATCATCTGTGCTGATGTGATTACCATAAAAAAGACCCCTATTCCCATTGTCATGAGAAAAGAAGTTAATCAGTAAATCCACACAGATCTTTGGAAGACCCAAATAGGTTGAAGTTTATAGAAGTTGAAGTGGGGGGGGGGCTGGGAGTAGGGGAGGAGGAAGGAGGGAAAATGAGAACTTTCACTGTTTTGAACTGTGAACAAATTTTAACATGCAGCCCAAACTCTTTCAAGCCAATGAATAGTTACAGACATCTATAACTTCATTTGCATTCTAAAAGAGGAAAATGGTATTGTTTGTGTTGAATAATGAATCTTCTACTTTCTGCTGTATACTTTAATAAGAAAGGTCCCTTTCTACATCATAACAAATGCTGAGAGCAGGACTGGTTTGGAGGCAAGTTTATGCCAATCATCCAGTCAGCGTTGAGTCTAAGAGTAATTAGGTTAGATTCAAACACAGGTTATTCTAGTGGGTCTAGACTGAATTTGAAGGAGTTCTGAAATGGTGAAGACAAATATATGAAGTCTGGACATCTAGTCCAGCTAGTGCCATTGTGATATTTTAAATGAATTTTCATCTCCTTTTATTCAGAACTGGAAGTACAGAACTGTAAGCAACTGGTATTTCTACAGACCGCAAGACAATTAATGCATATGCCCACAAACTATTCAGGGCTGAACGAGCCCAAGCCCCCCAAACATTCCTATTTTTGCCACCCAAAACACATGCTTGCTTTGTGTCACAGGGAGCATACTGTGCAGTGCTCCATGGAGGTCAGGATCCTGGCTGCTTCTAACCCTGGACTCAGGCATCCCTCTCAAGAGAGCTTAAAAAAAAATTTTATCCCACTCATAAATTACTTTCTGGATGAAGGAATTCCCAGTTGCTAACTGTGGTCTACTGAGAATTTCCTGAATCTAGCCTCACACCTCAATTATCCCTCTAAATTCTACCATACTATTTGCCTGTCCACAGTGCTACTCAACTAAAACCTTCTTCTGGCTCTACTTGGTGTACAAGACATTGCAGACAGTTAAGATGTACACTTTACCCAAAATGTTTGGGCAATGGATCTAGGCAGTCAGAAAAAGGAGGATATACTGAAGACCAAAACTCTAGTTATAATTAGCAGAAGGTTACTGCACAAGACATAGGTCAATTGTTACTTATCTGACTACTCAGAAAACAAATCTCTTTATACCTTACAGAAAAAAGTCAGTCTTGGAAAAATGTTTAATTGTGTTGGTGTGGTTTTATAATTTTCAGTTAAAACAGCCATTCATTCAGCAAACTAAAAACACTGTTGTCCCAAACATTTTAAGTATGTTTTACATATGTTTACTTAAGCATGATATGTGCTAGAAGATTTGTAGTGAAGGCAATATTTACCTCTTCTCTTTTTTTTTGGACCCATTCCTTGTGCTTCTCTTCAGCTATCCTTTTCCTCCTTTCACATTCTTGCTTTTGTTTTATCTTCTCAAGCTGTATATTCATTTCCTAATGTAAGAAAGAGTACATATCTTGACTTGTGGTGACCACCTACACCAGCACACTCAGCACTGAACAGTGCTGCAGTTCAAACAATGTAAGCATTACATTCTGAAATTCTTCCTTTGTTAAGATTTTGGAAGATATGGATGACACTCAACACAAATATTATTAAATACAATCAATAGAAATACATACTTTTTAGAACATGAACTGGAAATATGTATTTTAAATAGGCTTTGGAAACAACTAAATGTAACAAATCACTCAAATTATTTAAATGCCCTTTCAGTCAGTAGAATCTTAATTTGCAGCAGTACTTTTCTACAATACATACAATTTTCTGCTCTGCATTCAGAAAGGCATTGATAGCTAAGTGAAATGTTACCTGTGATGTTCAGAACCTGAATAACAGGAACCTTAGGGTTTAATCCAAAAGTTAAAGCCAAAATTATTGCAGATTTTAGCAAACTTTGAAGCAGAACCTTTATTTGTAAGATAAGAAATCCTGAAATTATTTACTGTATGTCCTATAAAGATAAAATAATTTCACTTTACAGAGATGAATCACAAAATCCCCAAGTGAATCACAAAAAGGTTAGGACATCGCTCAAGGTCAAATAGTAAATCAGTAACTAAAGTGAGAAACTATCTAACTTGGATGTGATTGTTCTAACCACTACTCAATACCTGCAATTTGATGTTAAACAACAGTATCATTTAATCAACTGCAACTACAAACATATTAATCAAGAAAAGATAAGAGTGTGCTCATTGAATTCTGCCCCAGTCCAAATATTCCAGAAGTGTTCATTGCAAGGGGGTAAAAGATGGAAGGAGGGGAAAAAAATGCTGGGACAAGGAAATCTATGCTGGGAAAGGACACCAAACAGTTGTATAATTACACACCAAGTGGGTAACAAAACTGTGCCTCATATCTAAACAAGTAGCTTGGCATGCTTACACCCAGCACACGCCCTGTCATGTTTTACTATCTGCATGCAGTCATATGTAGCCATGATGGGAATCAGGGTACCAATTATATAAATATGTTTTAATCCTTTAAACTCTAACCATTAACTGACAGTTGGATAAGCAGAATATTATACAGCACCACTTCAATAAATCATAACATTTAACAAAAAGAATGAGTGTAGCATGAATCACGTCAGCACTGTCAAACACAAACACCATGGAGGCCCAAGACACTGAAAGATAATGGACAAAATGACTGGTTCCACAATCAAAATTTAAAAATAAGTCCAGTATTTTGGTTCTTGTTATCTTGCCTGGTACTTCACATAAAAGTATTAAGATGCATTCACCTCTTGAGCTTTAGCTTGTGAGCGGGCACGTAGTTCCTTCTCTTTGCCAATGAACCATTCTTCCCATGGTGACAGATTATCCTTCAAGGGTGACTCTTTTTTTTCTTCCCATGGTGACAGATTATCTTCTAAGGGTGACTCTCTTTTTTCTCCTGATATTTCAGAGTCTTCAGCTCTCCTGAATAAAAAAATAATAATAAAAAAAAAAGTAAAAGCATGTTAACTGGAATGTAGTTGCTTGAATGGCTAAGCAGTGCTACTGCCTTGAAAATGACATGTATGGCAGGTTGTGACAACAATGCCATTATTCTTCTACTAGCTTAGCCATCTTCAAGATGGATAAATAGCACAAGCACTGTACCTCTGACTGCTCCCCTTATGTTCTACGCACTAAATTCTAGCTCCTTAGTGATTTTCTGCCCCCTTTTCCAAACTGTGGAACAGATTCAAGCATTACCTTTTATGAACTAAACAAAATCTAACACCAAAACATCAAAGTGTCACCTTCCTTCTCCCATATGGAGACCAAGGGAAATCAGAGATTTAACATTAACATCCTGTCCTTGGTCAGAGAGACTCCATGGATCAAGTGGCCTCTAGTATAAGCAAAGGACAAGCGAGAATATTTGTTCTTCTTTCAAGCCCTGTGGAACTGGATTCATTATATCAAAAAGCACTAAGGATTACTCACTTTAATAGGTATTTTTCCACCCTAAAAAGCCTTCACAGGAAACACACTTAAGAAATACAGCTTGCATACAATACCTGATGATATTATACAAGGTTCTATTAGACCTTTAATAGGATACCTTGCATAACTCACTCATAACTTCTTTACTCATTAATAATGCAGCAATCCTAGCCCCAGGCCAGATATATCTTTTATAATATTCTATACCTGCAATACTTCATAAGTAAGACAGCATATTAGGCTCTAAGTCAATGAAAATTAAAAACATGCCAATAGATTTCTTTATAGGGTTTCTTCTGTCTTCTACAGAATTTTTTCTTAACAGCAAAGCAGTGAAACTGAACTTCACTTTAGTGTTTTATATGGACACATGGGCTCTGGAAACCTCTACCTACATACTTCACTACAGTAATTCTGTTTGCTGAATTTAAGCTACAGAAGAGCCATCTGAACAAGTGTATTATGTCAATGCTCCTGAAGTAAGTCTTTTAAGATATTTGGTTTCTATCAATGTAGAAGTATTGCACATACTCAGGGAACAGCAGTACAGTATTTTACATCTCAGTCAAACCAGGACAAACATTTCTGTGGTACAAAGTATCTGGAGACAATGTCAGTGCTAAGGAGTTTTGTCCTATTCTTCTTCTCCATTGCTGTCACCCACACGTGCGCGCCAACGTGACCATGCTGTGACATGCTATGGGGAACTGATTCACCTGAAACTAACCAGAAACCACTGATTTTCCTGAATCAGCCCCCCACCCTCTTTATAGCATGCTGCCACAGAGATGTGGCACACCAGAACTGCTAGAACACCCTGACACACCAAGAGCACCTGCACAGCAGCAGCACAGGCCCAGCCCTCCCAAGCTGTCCAACACATTCTGCAGAATCCTGGGGCTTTTATGCCACAGCCCAAAAACTTAATAAAGAGAGCTTTTAAACAGGTACATATAATAAGGGATGCCACTGAGGTATGCATAGTAACACATTTTGTTAGAAAAGAACTCTCTGAAAGTTCATTAAAGATAAGGATAGAAGTATTATGTATTCAAATTCAGGAAACCAACACAGCTTTGTCCAGACTTGACATTTTGGGCAGGGATACTTCCTCCACACATTCTTTTGCTGTGCTCGATTTGCATTATGGCACTTTGTACTAGAACAATGCTGACATGTTAGGCTAACCTGAGAAAAAGTATTGTAGAAGGAATGAATTAAGAAAAACATTATTTACTAGGTGTTTTCCTTTATCTGTAATTTTAAAGTTCAAGCTGTTAACTTCTCAAAAAATAATTCACAGCAATAAATTAAAAACTTATTGTCTGCAAGTAAGAACATAAAACGAGGGTTAAACAGAGGAAAACACAAGCTGAATATGAAGAACTGTCAGGAGAAACATTTCTCCTCTTCTGCAGTCCTGTTTACAGCTCTCAGACTGCACCAGAGCACAGTCCTCCTCAGTGTGCATCCCAGCCACCGGTCAGACTCTCCCTGGCACAATGATTATGTATTTTAGCCACAATGAGCTTGAATTTCATGGGATCACTTTCTGAAATGTTAGCATGTTCACAGCTCTGGCCTTCCTCAAAATAATTAAAATAACAGACTTCTCAAAGTACCACGTTCTCAAGAGCACATTTGTATTTAAATAACTATCTTAAATTAAATTACTTACATTTGGCATTAGAACTAAGTCTGATTAATAGAAAACACTGTGATTATCATTTACCATATATATTCACTTAAGTCATGCCATCAAACATAACACTGATCTATAATGAAAGTATGAAAATGCCTCACACCATTTCACAAAGCCTTGTTTTCAGCCTCTCTCTTTTGCAAATACTGTTTTTCCCACGTTAAATGCCTGCCTCTGGCTAATTTTTGTGCAGTTTTAAGAGGACAACAACAACAAAAAGACTCTTTGAGAGAGTGTGTGCATATTGGGGGGGGAGTGGCTGTGTAAGAAGAAGTGTTTTTTGTTATTATACCTTCGAGATCTTGGCACCCCTACACGGAAGCTGCTATATGAACACTTATTATAAGACAGCAGCAGTATTATTCAGACACAGTGTCTGGATGAGTGAAGTATATATTGTGCCCACAGAGTTTAATGAGGCTGTTCCAATTCAGGCCCTAGCAGCTGCACCCTACCATTGCCAGGGAAGACTACAGCAACAGGCCCAAAAATTGAGAGCTGTTTCAAGTAGCATCTCAAGCTGCAAAGACACCTAGTAGTTTCAATTTAGTGCTACAGAACTTCAAGGTACATCAACAAAATTGGTTACTGGGAAGGAGTAAAAGGAAATGTTAACAGAAAACTTTAAGCAAGAGGGATTATAAACGGGCTAATACCCTTTTCAGTCTGAAGCTTCTGTTTCTGACTACATCCAAACACTTGTCCTGGGCTTTCAGAACTTATTCCAAGAAAAGTTTGGTGTGGACCATCCTCCTTCAGTCCAGCTGGGAGATGTGCTCTCCACACGAGGTGGAGAACCCTGCTGGAAGCCAGCAGTCCCCTGAAGCTCAGCTGTCCTTCCCTTTCCCCACTGGCACTTTCAGCTCAGTTCAGTCTTGCCAGTTACATCCACCACCAGCTACTGCACAGACCTGTGAAGTTTCCATCACTAAGGCTGTATTCCAGGCACTCCCTGCTTTTCTGCCTTCTATTTTAAAGGGAGGTATATGGATTATTTATTCTCCTGTCAAGCAGAGGAGATCCCAAGGGAAAGAAGACCTATTAAGTTTGCATGTAATTAAAAGGGAATGAAATCAGGCCACGGGAACAAGAACTGTGCAATGGATACACATAGAAGTGACGCTGCATGTAGCTATATACACCAGGCACAACAGCCCGATAAGTCTCTAAAGACATTTAAAAGGATGGCGGGAAGAAATGCACCTTTTTAACGTGCAGAGACCCTGAGGCTCAGGTCAACAGCCTAGAGGCGTTTTACAAACGCATGAGAACACTTCACCGCCCATAGAAAAGACCGTGGCTTCCCAAGACACCATAAAAAGGGAATGAGCTCCCTGAAGCACCTATCTGTGCAAACAAATCCGTAGTTACGTGGGATAATCCTTCGCCCCCGACGAAGGCCTCAAGCGGGGGGAGGCGAGTGGGGGAGCCCGGCTCCTCACGCAGGGCCGGCCCCCAGCTCTCTGCCCCAACCCGGGCCTAGACGCAGGGGTTACCTATCGCCCGGCGGGCTCCGGGAGGCCACCCGCTCCTCCTCCTCCTCCTCCGCCTTCTCCTTCTCCTCGCCGCTCGGGGAGCTGGGGGGGAGCGGGGAGCAGCCGGAGAGACTGAGGGGCTCCTCGCCCTCGGAGCTGGCGGAGGACGGCGGGGTTGGGCGGGCGGCCTTCCTCCTCCTCCTCCTGCCGCCGGTCTGGGCGCCGCTGCTCATGCCGGCGGTTACCGGCCGTTACGGGCCGTTACGGACCGTTACGGGCCGTTACCGGCCGCCTCGCGCCCGGCGGGCCGGGCCCCGCAGCCTCCACGGAAGAGCCCGCGCTCCCGGCGGCCCCCGCGGCTCCCCCCTCCCCCCCCCGTCGCCATGGCAACCGGGACGCGGCCCCGCCCTCCCGCCTGCGGCCGAGGGAGGAGCGGGCCCGGCCCGCGCGGCCTGCGGTCATTCCCGGGAACACGCGGCTCGGAACCGGGCCCCGCTGGCTCTGTGTTGTCCGCAGCACGTCCTGTCCCTGAACGGGGGAGCAGCGCTGGCCCCGGGAGAGCAGCAGGCCCTGCAACAGCCGGCCTGGCCACCTGCCCTGATCTCTGACGCTCTCCTACGCTACTTGATACGAACTCTTTACATCTGTTCTACCTAATTAAATCACAATTTTACATCAGCTATGCAGCTAATCGATATTTTTTATGTTAAAATAACTCTAGCCACTTGCAGTAAATCAAAGGTTCTAGTATTACTCTCTCCAGCTTCTAACAGGCAACAAGTAACACCTGTTAAAATAATTTAAGCTTACGATTTGGGCACTGGAAACAGCAGAACATCCATAGAACCTAAATTTCATGCCACGGGAAGTTACACCAACAAGCAAATTTGAAATTGGACCGAATTCTGAGCATACAAGGTGCAGAGTGCAGTGCCTCAGCTTTGCTAAACACAAACCATCTCTGGTTCTACGTGAACGTCTGTGGACGTGCTGCAGCCACCCAAGGGGCAGAAGAAGTTGTTTTTCCTTCCTGGCTTAAATAAGCACTGTGAGCAAAGCTTCACGTCATGGCAGGCATGGAAATGTCAAGTATTTCAACAGGGTGCAGGACAAAGTAGTTTCAGAACATCTCAGGAAGGTTTGAAAACCTTCCCCGACCTTAAAAGTCCATTTCATAGTGAGAACTGGCAACAGCCTTAAATGAACAGAAAAAAAAAAAAAAAGAGAAAAAAAAGTGCTTTCTCCCTGAATTGAGCAGTTCTGGAGGTCACTGCACTGGGCATCTCTCACTTCTGATGAAGCCCCACAGCTGCTCATCCAGGATGGCCAGAAGGTATGAAGCGGGTATCTCAAGGCAAGGCAGCAACGAGCTGCGATCCTGCCAAAGGCACAAACATCTGAGTCTTTTTCTTTCCTCCCTATATTATTATATTGAGGATCCAAGAACAGGAACTGGGCAACGAGCTTTTGTTGCCACACCTTAGTTTTGTGACAAGATGCCAGAGTTTATGCACTGAGACTGCCCGTGCAGAGGGTGGCAAAAGCCAGTTCACCTTCTGGGGAAGTAAAGCATTGTTAGCGGAGCGGGGGAAACATCCAACTTTGAAGAGAAGTGAAAATATAAAATAGCATCAGTTATCCCTCTTCTTCCCATTCTGCCCAACTTGTCAAGACAGCTCCACAGTCACTGCACCCTACTTAACACACACAAGGTAAAAGCCCAAACAGTGTAATTTTGTGAACTACTAACCATTGAAACAACAGTCCTGCAGGTTCAGGCACAGGGATCCTGTCTGTGGCCATAGCAGGACTGGCAGCATACAAATGACCCATTGCAAGGAACGTGCTTCACAGCAAAACCCGAATTCTGTGAAATTGGTGCCATAATAGGAAAGGCTGACTCTAAACAGCATCTGCCATGGCAGAAATTAAATGCCAACAGTGCTAAATTTTATGGGCAAAATCCAGCTGACATGATGAAGCTGCTGCGAACAACTGAGTGAATTAATACACACCCCCCCACCACGGTTGTTACCATTGTGAAAAATCAGCCTCACTTCTCACCCAAGAAACAACAATAACCCACCTACAAGGAGGACTGGAAGGAGGACCTGGGGAACAACATACCTGTTAGGATGACCTCAGTACCAGGAAAGACCATGGAGAGGCTCATCCAGAAGCGCAGTGCAGCCAGGGGATCAGGGCCAGCCAGCATGGGTTTATGAAAGGGAGGTCTTGCTTGATCAACCTGATCTCTTTCTGTGAAGATGTCACCTGCCAATTAGATGAGGGGAAGGCTGTGGACGTTGTCTACCTAGACTTTGGTAAGGCCTTTGACACTGTGTCCCAGAGCACTCTCCTGGAGAAGCTGGCGAATCATGGCATAGAAAAGTGGACTCTTCACTAGGTAAAAAACTGGCTGCATTGCCAGGCCCAGAGAGTTGTGGTAAATGGAGTCAAGTCTAGCTGGTGACCGGTCACCAGTGGTGTCCCTCAGGGGTCAGGTTTGGCACTGGTCTTGTTCAATGTCTCTATCAATGATCTGGATGAGGGGATAGAGTGGAGCCTCAGTAAGTTTGCAGACAACATCAAATTGGGTGGGAGTGTGGATCTGCTAGAGGGTAGGAAGGGACTGCAGAGGGACCTGGACAGGCTGGACCAATGGGCTAAGGGCGATTGTGTGAGATTCGATCAGGCCAAGTGCCGGGTCCTGCATTTTGGTCACAACAACCCCAGGCAACACTACAGGCTTGGGGAAGAGCAACTGGAGACCTGCCCAGCAGAAAAGGACCTGGGGGTGCTGGTTGACAGACTGATGAACATGAGCCAGCAGTGTGTCCAGCTGGCCAAGAAGGCCAATAGCATCCTGGCTTGCACCAGGAATAGCGTGGCCAGCAGGGACAGGGAGGTGATCATGCCCCCTGCACTGGTGAGGCTGCACCTTGAGCACTGTCTTCAGTTCTGGGCCCCAGAAGGACATTGAGGTGCTAGAGCATGGCCAGAGGAGAGCTACCAAGCTACAGAACAAGTCACACAAGAAGTGGCTGAGGGAGCTGGGGTTGTTTAGTCTGGAGAATAGGAGGCTGAGGGGAGACCTCATTACCCTCTACAACCACATGAAAGGAGGTTGTAGGGAGGTGGGTGTTGGCCTCTTCTCCCAAGCGAATAATGACCAGAGGACATGGTCTGAAGTTTCTGCAGGGAAGGTTCAGATTGGATATTAGGAAAAATTTCTTTACTGAAAGAGTGGTCAGGCACTGGAACTGGCTGCCCAGGGAGCTGGTTGAGTCACCATCCTTGGAGGTATTCAAGAAATGTGCTGATGTGGCACTTCAGGGCATGCTCTAGTGGCCAAGGTTGTGGGGTTTTGTTGTGGGGCTTTTTTGGTGGAGGGTGTGTGGTTGTCTGTGGTTTGGTGGGTTTTTTGGTGAGTTTTTTTGATTGTTTTTGGCTTTTATTTTTGGGGGTTTTTTGTGTTGATGGTTGGACTCTGATCTCAGAGGTCCTTTCCAACCATGATGATTCTGTAATTCAGGGACACAGAAAAAACATTAAAATAATCCTACTTAAAAAAAACAAAACACCTTGAGGCACAAGCTAAGGCTTAGACAACTTGCATTAAGGCTTAGACAACAAGCATACAATTATTAAGAAAAGGATTTATATCAATTTTACTTGCAATCTGGAAACAAAAAAACAAACAAAACAAAAAATTGAACCAAGTGTAGTCTTCTCAAGTCCTCAGATTTTCCAGTATGGGGAAAAACAGTGCAGCAGGCACAGCAGTGAGGAAGGAAGCTGCTTGGCTCCAGACTGGGTGTCAAGAGCTGCACGAGCACTGACTATACTCTTCTACTGACTATTTTTATGCCTGGATTTGTAGCTCTGCTTGACTGGAGACTGTTAAATCTGAGAGGTCTTGGATAGCTTTAGCTTCCCTTCACAGTATGGTGTTCTCCTCTTTGCAATATACTGTACCCACTGCTAGTCCCAATCCAGATTCTGTTGGTTGCAGGTGTAGAGCCATCTGCCTTTACAGAGTGCAGCCTTGTTGAGGTGAGAATTTCTCTCTTAGTTAGGGATGTGCAAGAACTCTCTGGAACACACATATTCAAATCCCATCTTCCTGAATTAATAGCATGATCTCCTTAAATCAGTTGTTCCATGTCAGCTGGAGATCATGTCTCTGCTGCTTTTGAACAGCCCTCACTGGTTCAGCTAGTTTATGCTTCCATACAAAACCCAGAATCACAGAATTATCAAGCTTGGAAAAGACCTCCAACATCAAGTTCAGCTGTCTGCCCTACAACCCCATACCATTAAACCATCTCCTGAAACACCACAGCTACCTGGTTTTTTAACACCTCCAGGGACGGTGCCTGTACTGCCTCCCTGGGCAGCCTGTTCCAATGCCTCACTACCCATTCAGTGAAGATTTTTTTCCCAATATCCAATCTGAGCCTCCCCTGGTGCAAACTGACCCCATTTCCTCTTGTTGCATCGCTGGTCACCAGGGAGAAGAGCCCAACACCCACCTCACCACAACCTCCTCTTAGGTAGTTTTAGAGCACCCTGAGTTCTCGCCTCAGTCTCCTCTTCTCCAGACTGAACAGCCCCAGCTCCCTCAGCTTCTCTTAAGACCTGTTCTGCAGACCCCTTATCAGCCTCGTTGCCCTTCTCTGCACCCTCTCCAGCACCTCAATGCCCTTCCTATCCTGCAGTGCCCAAAACTGCACACAGTGCTCAAAGTGCAGCCTCACCGAGGCCGAGGAGAGGGGCAGGATCACCTCCCTGCTCCTGCTGGTCTTTCTCTTTTAAACCTTCATTTATTAACAGATTTAGTTGTCTGTTTTGGGGCTGAAATTTTCAAAAGGCACTTACAGGTTATACTTTTGTTACCAGAAACCAGTGAGACACTTGGTATTTTGTTACCCTCAAATCTAAATACTTTCCCTATAGTAAACACCACAGTGACCATTAACTAGTATTTCCTAGTTAAACCTAAATGGTGTTTTAAGAGTAGTGTAGTGCAACAAACTGTGTCCATTCACCCTCCAAGTTCTTACAGGATACAACAGTAAAGAAAACAGTAATTTGTGAGGTATTAGCCCATTTCAGATTTAATTCATTTCCGTATTTACTTAATTATCTTCAACTGAACTCGACAGCTAAATTGGTCAGATCCTATTGCACGATATGTGAAAAGGAGTATTAAAAATATTCTCTTGCTAAAAATAAACTTACGCAAGCAGTAAAAGATCAAAAGCATCTATGTAATTAAAAATTATTAAATCGAGAGTATGAAACAAACTCAGCACTGTGCTTTTAATTAAAAATATTACCCTATAAATTAAAACCTAAGGCTTAAAAATAGTAATCAAGGTCAACAGAATTATTAAAGCAAAGTATCCTTCTCTAATTTTGAAATTTCTGAGTAAATTTATGATTAAACACAGGAAATTCTACTGGAAAGAAAAGAAGGGGAAAAGGAATCTTGACCAAGTTGCTAAGAAGATGCGTTATTTTTGTAAGATAATAAAAAGGCTGTTTCAGGCTAAGAGATCTCACCAGCATTCTGCCACAGAGCAGGCTAATTAATAGAGGCAAGAAATTACTCTCAGTGAGGAAAGAGCAGGGAATATCTCAACAACAACTTCAGCAATTTAATTTGTGAGTCTCTCCTCCTGCAGAAAGCTGCTTCCTCACAACAGCAGATGAAGAAGAAAAATAAAACAAACAAATGTTCTCTTTGTCTTAAGTTTTCCTTTATTTAAAGTCAATGGCAAATCCCTTTTGTCTGCTACATCCAGTGTTGGAGCTTGGTACAACAGTTTGGAGGGGTTTAGAAGGAAGGTATGTGACAATGTCACTGTAAGAACAGTTTCAGCTGGCTTTAGACTCACAGGAATCAAAAGATTTCTTTCCTGCAGATGCCCCAGAAGAGTATTAATTGTGAAGTTTCAATTGAGTATCAAAACTGTAATCAGGAAGCTTTGCCTAGCTGAGATGGCTGCCCGGGTGACAGCTCAGAAAGCCAGTTGTACAGAGGTAACCAAAAAACCTTACTTGCACAGCACAGATTTAAGGCAAAGTTGTCCCCACATATTCGATGCCACTTTCAGAGTGAGAAGAGGGAGCAAGTTCTCAGTGGCTGGCTTTCCTACTGTGGCTGTGAACATCTGAACATGATGCCTTACTACTGAGATCAGCCTGTACAGCAAAGACACAACAAAGGAGCTATGAAGTACCTGGTGGCTTGATTTCTCCAGGTTGTCCTTATGTCATCATCCATAGGTGCTGGGCACATGGTGATGCTGAGACAGCCAAGTTTTGCCGCACTGCTTCTTGATGCATTGATTTTAGTGGCCAGTGCCTGTGCTCTTTCACCTCTAGCAGCAGACAAAACCTGTGTGTGCTGGCAGACACTGGGCTGACTGCATTAAAAATTTGCTGTTAGCTAACTGTAACTTTACAAAGCCATTGATGTATACAATAAATACTCTAACTCCAGATGGATCACGTCTGACCATTTAAATAGCATTCAATTGTAAAACAGGAGAAGAAATAGATCCATACTCAAAGAACACTGAAATTGATAGTTGATTTCCTCCCCTACCAACTGGCATCTGACATGTACTGTCCTTTTTGAGAAGTATTCTTGTTAGAAATATTCTCACAACCTGTGCCTGGCTGGCCAACAGATGGACTGTGCAACAGACAAAACTGTGGCTAAAAAAAACCAACACCACAACACTCAACGTGGAAATAGCCTCAGAACCAAAATGATCATCTGTATGATTTTCCAAGCCATACTAAAAACATTTCAATTCAAATATAATATGTAATAATGTCTTTATTAAAGAGATTGCTTTATAAGAGAACAAACACTTCTCTGAAGGTTTTAACCTTTTGCATGCCAAGAGTCAGCATTAGTCTGAGATAATAAACCCCCTTGTAAATTGACAACTTTCTTACTTTGTTGGCAATTATTACCTGAAACTCTCACCACATGTAGTTGGGAGCAGATGACACATTATTTACGCTCAATAATTTTACATGTGCACCATTTTCAGCCTTATCTTTTGAAAAACAGAGATAAATAACAATCAATATTGATGTACCCTTTATTTGCTTTCAGTGTAAGATTGCACACTAATTGCAGATGTAATATTCATGAGTGTAAATATAAGAATTAACAACTCTGGGTTGGTTTTCTTTTCTTTTGTTTTTACATGTGAATATTTTGGCTTACAAAATTAACAGCATACAGTAAATAAACCTCCTGTACTTTGTACAAACTACATGATTTTGATATACAAGGATTCTGTTTTTATTACAGTGACAATATACAACCATGTCTATTTACAATGCAAAAAGTATATAAACCACATTTTAAACATTCTGCTACTGGCAGCCACTATTGTTTAGGA
Organism: Apus apus; assembly: GCF_020740795.1. Classification (NCBI taxonomy): domain Eukaryota; kingdom Metazoa; phylum Chordata; class Aves; order Apodiformes; family Apodidae; genus Apus; species Apus apus. The sequence continues at coordinate 5,891,576 of NC_067286.1, forward strand.
GGTAGCTTTAATTAACAAAATGAACTGAAGCCACATTTCCCATCATGTGTTCTATCAAATAATTTACAATACAAAGATAAAAATTAATTGTATGAACAGTATATACAGTTTAATTCTCAAAACAGCAATCTAGCTTTAAATCTTAACAAAAATGTCTCCAGAGCAACTGGGATGGCAGTGGATTTGCTCTTGATTTAGGTATTGTTCAAGAAACATAGAGAATTATTTAATCATGCATTCGTAGCTTTATGTCACTCCAATTTCAAACTAAATATAAATGGCTCACTGATTGTACTTAAATCATTTGGGTCTCAGGACTTGAATGGTTTAAAAACACTGCACTGATTTAGATGAAAATCAGTCAGTTTGCACAGTGTACTTCACTCTCAGTAAAATAATTGTAAAAATTCTTTTCTTTATTGCAAAATTGCTTTCTGTGTTCCCTCCATTTGCAAAGATCTCGGTCTATTCCTAGATATTATTGGGGTGCTCTTAACATTCAGCAGGCTGCAGAGCATTCGCCAGACAAGATATGAGCTGTATTCATTGACAGAACTGCTAACACCCCCCCAATGCATCAATGTTTCTTCCAGCAGGGTGACCCGACTGCATAACGCTGAAGAAAGTTGCTGTGGTTCACCTGAACTAATGCATCATCACTGGAAAAACATGTCCAACCCTACTATTCCTGACAGCTGTTCATATTCTTATTTCTCAGAGTCTACAGTCACTGTGGATTACAAGTGCTTTACTGTAGCAAAACCTTTTGTAACAAATTAAACGCTGGCTTGAATTATTAAACAAACATGGCATTCCTATATTGCTGTCACAGTTACGTGTGGGAGAATTAATCCCTTTTTTGGCCCTGCAGTAAAATTCATCCTGAGATTCAATGCTGAATACACTATACAAAGCTAGCAAAAGAGGTTTTTTTTCTTATAGAAAAGTCACATTTAAAAATAATTCCTTTAGTATTAAACAGCTGTCCTTTATATTGTGCTTTGGCAAAAAAAAAAATAAAAATAGAAATCAACAGAACTTACCTCGCCAACAGCAGAAGCAAAGTACAACTGGAGTACAATGTGGAAACACAGCATTAGCATGTAAAAAACTGTATAAAAGAAACCACTATTGCGTGGAAAGAGTAAAAATATTGGGTAACAAATTTGGTTTACCAATTATTTACAGTCAGGGCAACCGATTTATTCGAAAGTTATTTTTTTAAACGTATGGCTCAAGAAGTTACCGCCCGCTTCCCTTCTTTCCAAACGACACTGAGCGATGATTACAAAAGTGCTTCCTGCTTGAAAGGCCAAAACAGGCAGCGGCCTGCGAAGGGTTACACCTCGTTATCAGAACAGCTGTTGGCCAGAACACCTTTCAGTCTTTAATCCTGGGTATGTTGTAGGCGTAACGCACCAAGGGGAATCCTCGGCTTTGGTAGAAACAGGCGCGGCCACAGGCCTGCACTTGGTCCGAGCTGTCCGAGACGAAGGAGTCGTCCTCGTCCGCATAGTCGGAGTGGGCTGACTGGGTGCCACAGTCTGACCAGTAGCCATCGGGCCTGTGGCACGGCACCACCGCCAGCGCGGGGCAGCTGTGGGATTTGATTAAGTGTTTACAGGGCACGGGCTTGGATAAAAGGAGCGACTCGCAGCACTCGCAGACGGCAATGTTACCCTGCAGGTGGGTGTAGACCCCGCACTCGTAGTAGAAATCCTGCGGGACGCAGCCCCCCTGGGCGCTGACAGCGATGGCCAGCGCGCCGTTCTTCCTGCTCATGTGGCGCCTGAGCAGCTTCCAGTCTTCCTTGAACTTTGGGTTGAAGAACACATACAGAACGGGATTCAGGCAAGCAGGTAATGGGAAAAATATCAAAGTGACAGACTTCATGATCTCGGGGCTGATGGAAATGGCGGTGATCAGCGGCGCAAAGGAGAAGAAGGCAACGGGGCAGAAGAAGATGCAGTTTGTGAAGATGAGCCAAGCGACGTGCTTAATCATGCTGGACTGCGAGTTTTCGGAGAGGTCCTCTTTTTCCAAGTTGCAATAGAGTTTGGTGTAGATAATAGCCATTAGCAAAAATGCTAATGAATTCAGGAGCACTAAAGTTACTGTGAAGCCTAACGAAGGTGTCTCTCCGGTGGGGAAGGGCAAGCAAAGGGGTGACGCCGAGTACTCCGCTTTATAAAAGAGTGGTAAGCATCCTGCTACCACAGCACACAGGAAAGCAAAACCTGCTGCCATCTGAAACTGTTTTTGGCGATTGCTTTTCCCCTTTTTAATGATCTCCTTTGCAGAGAAGCTCCGTTCAACAGCTGCCAACATCAGGAAAAAAATGGCACTTTCTGAGGAAAAGACTGCAAGAAACCCAGCTACTCTGCAGCCACTGCCAGTCTCCCACCATATGCCAAATTCAGCAAATCTGCCCCAAGAGACAGCATCCAAGAAAGTTAAAATACCAGTATAGACTCCCATAAATAAGTTAGAGACAGAAATCAGGCCTATAAACAGTTTGGAAGACGGCAGTGGAGTACAGGATGCAAATATTGTCAGCATGACAAGCAGGTTGAAGAACAAAGCAACCAAAAAAATAAACCAGACAGTAAGTCGAATCATCCAGCTGCCCAATAAATATTCACAAGGCTTAAAAGCACCTAGAAGAAAAAAAAAACAAAACAGAGAGACAACCAATTTAGGAAAAAATGCGTGCCTTAATAAGATTTTCAAAAGGTATTACAGGAGCACTCCTCATTAATTCATGAATAGAGTACACAGCTGAACTGCTAAATAGGTCAGTTGAAAGTAAACGATTCTGCTGAAGCTATTTACTAATTAATTATGCCTGAAAAAATAATTACTGTGATGAATGGTCACTTGAGAATACTTTGTATAAACAAGCTAGCTAAACAAACTTAATTACCTTTTAGCTACTCAAAATAGCTTCTATGAGTGCCACCTAAATACTTTTTACGTGCTTCATAAATAAAAAGTTGGTAACACAATAAAAGCAAATGTCCACAACCAACTTGTAAGGGGAAAGAATTTTTTTAGAAGTAACACTTTCTCTCAAGAAATTATTCACAAACATGTCCTCTGGAATAACTTTTTGGTCACAGGAAAACATCTGTAAAACAGCTGATGAATTCAATGTAAGCAGATTGAAAGGGGACAGGAATTCACTGCAAGCCCTCTCCCCCACCCTTGTCACTGAAAGGCACTGTGAGCTTGGAAAGTCATCTAGGGGAATATAGGGCCTTTTTCTTCTTCTTTTGCCACTGAAAAAAGTTGAAATGATAAAAAATGCCCGACAAGCTAAATAATATGAGGAAAGTCGAGGAAAAAAGGTCACTACTACTGCTTGCCCTTCTAGTCCTTCTAATTGCTATTTATTCCATAGGGAAATCCTACTGATTTTAAGTAACAATTAGAAGAGTTTAACCTCTCCTACATTCCCATTAGGCACTGCTAATTGTCTGAAGCACAACAGCTGGGGATCTCTCCCTGCAGCCGGGCACTCTGGGAGCTGAAGGCACAGCAGGAAAATGCCAAACTGTGCTGCCACCTCAGGCTGGAGCTTTCTGGGCCAGATTCAACCCATGACTCCTGGCTCTCTGCAGCTCATGCCCTCCCTTGAGGCAGGTGAAAACTAAGTATAACCCATCCCTAATGCAGGCTGGAACAACAACTGCACAGAACAACAAAATGTTAGTGCAAGAGCCTCCCAAGGCCTAAAGCTATTTCCAGAAATTACCAAACAAGCCAAAAAAACAATCTTTGTTGAAATAAGCAAGCTTCGTTTCTGGGCAATGGTGCTAACTGGATTATCAAACCAGTAAAATCAGCAGTAAAATCCCTTTGGTTTGTTTTTTTTTGCAGGTGTTCCTGAGTAAGACATCCTTGCTGGGATCATTATTTTTACAGTACATTCACATGACACAGCAATACCTGCTAAGATCAATCTACTTAGTAATAAACAACTTAGGAAATTTTAAAAAGCCAGTGCTGTGCTTCCAAAATCAACTTGAAGTCTGTTCTCTAGTAGCTGTACAGTAAGATGTCTTTAGACAAACAAATAACCACATCACACTTGCCTGTCTTTCTACCCTTAAAAGTCCTTAAAATTCCCAGCCCACTGGGGGGAATTGATGCTGGGAAGGATGTGCTGCAGCTTTCAGTGCTGTGCTACTCGAGTGCCACTGTTCAGCAATCCATTCCTGCCATTAGGCAAAGCAGAAAGTGGCTCTACGAGATCAGCAATGATTCAGAAGTTACATGGTGGGTGGAGTGTCCTACTTATGACCAGATGACAGCATGGCACAGAAAACAAGTTGTTAGTATGGGAGGGACTGGTGGAAAACAAGGCAAATTGTGAACTTGTAAAACAAGCTCTTTGTTCCTTTTAGAGCTGCAGCATGTCTAGCATGGGCAAAAAGAGAGAGCTGAAGGTTTTAAAGATTTAACCCTTGTAACACATCATCTGAATTCTAATTCTGTGAACAGGAGATCAAAAGCAGATCAGCAGTATTGGTCAAATTAATTCTCAGATCACATACAGTTACATTAATAAAATATTTTACTTTCTGGCCATTTTTTTCTTTTTTTGCTGTGATCAAGAAATGCCCGTGGTATTATATATAATAAAGCTGGAGCTAGCCCAAAAAAATGAAGAGTGACCAGGTTTTCATAACCAATGTTTACCCCAGTCTGGGAGAAGAGAATGAAAGAAGACTTGGAAAACCCCAGAAGTAAATTCATTGGCAGCATTCTGTTCCCCCACCTGTGTGTTCCTGTTTATGAACACAGGAGGGTACAAGACAAAGGGAATCCTCTAGAGAGCCCATGACAAAGGCAGGGAAGGAGGAGACACTACAGCAAGCCCTTCAGGAGCCAAGGGGAACCACGTGTGGAAACTCACAAGACGAGGAAGATGAGCAGAAGGACAGCAATAAAGCTGGCTAGAACGAAAATATTTGTTTGCAAGATCAAAGATTTTCAACACTCCTGGGCTGTTCAAGTCTGAATTGGAGTAGCTCTGGTATGCCAATAAGACCTCTCGTTGCACAAATATCTGCAGCAGTGTAAAATGCTACTGCCTGCTCCAGCTACTTCTAACAGCCCTTTGCTGTCCATGAATGCAGCTATGGCAGGACTGGGGAACAGATCATGTGAGTGATTGTTCTCCTCCTCTCTCCTGCAAAGACCTCAGGCTTAGTTAAAACCACCAATGACAGCAGCTGGAGTAAAGCTATGAAAGCACAGGCTGACTTCTCACTGAAGCATATGAGCATTCATACAGTCTGCTCCACAGACGTCTCTTTGGCAAGAGAAACAAGATTATGGGGACAGTGCATTAAACACAGCAAGCTCAAAATAGAAGTATCACAGTCTTGTATGTCCTGCTTATGCTGACTTCTGCAATATAGTGCTGTGTGTGTCTAAAGCTGAGACAAATCTTTGTGACTGCTCATGAAAAACAACACTGACATCAAAGGAAGTTTCACCCAAGCATTGTAGAATTTTATCTTCTGTGTATGGAGTGACTGTGAGGAATGAAACGCCCAACTCTGCAAAAAACTGTTTGCATGACACCATAAAGTTCACAGTGTGGCTAAAGCACATTGTAAGATTTACCTGTTGCTGGTGTACAGTGAATAATAGTCTGCCCCAGTTCCTCATTCTCCTCATTTCTTAGAACATCTGCATCAGCTGTATCCAAGTAAAAATAATTTAAAAAAACAGGTTAGTTTTAAGATGACAAGAAAAAAGAGAAATGCAGTGAGCTGCCCAGGATGGAAGTACACCTTTTAAAGATCAAAGAGCTAACACCCGACCCACATTCAAGACTTTAACAAATGGAGCTGTTCTGGTTTGCGACATAAGGTTGAATGTTCAGTGTGGAAATTGCTGTAGCAGTTTGAGTTATTATTGCCTGTCACAGCTACTTGCAATACTTTGCAACAAAGCAGCAACATCTTTCATCACCAGGGAAAGATCTATGGGCCCTGAAGTAGCCAGTGGAAGGACAAGGCCTTGCTAAACATGAAGGTCGAAATACTGAGCACTACAAAACATTTTTGTTCTGGCAGAAAATGACAGAAACAATACTGGCAGTTTAGAATTAAAAAAAAAAAAAGAAAAGAGAAAGAAAAAAGATTGTGTTATTTTTCCTTAAACAGGCAAATCTTAAACACTTAGAAAGAACATGGCACTACCCATCTGTAAGCAGCCACCAAGCACTTTCAGAGACAGCTTTTGTATCCCTATAAAGCTTTACATTTGCCAAGTTTCTTTATTCAAAGGCAACATACAAATATTTGGTCTAGTCTAGGCCACAAAAATCCTGCCAGTGTAGTGCAGTGAAACACTTACCCTTCTCACGGTCCATCAAGGCACCCTGATCTTGGTGACTGGAATCTTCAGCATCAGAATTTAAGTAAGACTCACAACCCCAAAATGCACAGCACTGGTAAGCATATGGTACAGAGAGAGACCTGAAACACAGGCAGAACAACAATAAGTGCTACCAGTTGTAACCTAAGTAATTACCAACTATTAAAAAGACTTAAGTGGCACACTTCAGCTCTAAAACTGAAGCCTCTTTTTGTCATGTTTGCTAATAAAAAAACTATTTAAAACTGGATCAGCTGTAAAACTGTTTCTGATGAGCTTTGGCACAGAGATAAAGGACAGGTGATGCACCCAAGTCTTGTCTGCTGCAAGTACAAAGAAAATTCTGTGATGTTTACATCTCCCTACTACTAATTCTACTCCAAATACAAAACAAATTCTGATCCGCATTTCTGGAGTTGACATACAACTTAAACTGGAAACTAATGAAGCAAGTTAATTAAAAAGTAACAGTTTAGTAACGAAGTTAATTCCCAGAAGAAGAAGCAAAGCAAGTTTGTTTGTTTTATTTTAATTTTGCTGTTGCCTTTTTGTGTGCTTGACAGAATGTTACATACTATTAATCCTAGTAGAGAAGAAATCCAGTTGCCCACCGAATTTTAAGAAGTCCATGAAAACAACAGGATAATAGCAGACCAGAAACTAATTTTTCTGACTCAAAGCTACAATATCAACAACCTGCATGATTGTACCTGAATTCTGTTCTTGCAATTGTTCAGGAGGAACATCAGTCTAAAGGTTACCACAATGCATTAGTTCTCAAACACAGATCAAAACCAAAAAACTCATCTGCTGAGGCCTGCCTGTAAAAGTGACATGGACTCCTTTGCTGGCTTTAGACAAATTAACAGTATCTTCATCTCCATTTTTCTGTTGGACAGTATGGGAAACAACTTTTAACTGCTTCTTGAGGATTGAAATATTAATGTGCAGAAAGATCTTTGAAAATGCAAAGCAGTTAATCACTGTCTGATCCTCCTCCCACTAAAATCAGTACTGGGTTACTCTCATCATTTGCCTCCAAGAATAAACAGCATACGTGTAAAGTGTGGTGATTATGGAATCAAGACACCTGCACACCTGCTCCTGTTTTCCATACTCTGAAAGATAGATGTGTTCAGTTCAATAACAAATGGAATTCACCCAAAATCACTGCTCAGAAGTCAGGTGGTATCTGCTTGAAAAGTGGTGCTGGGAAAATATTAAGAAGTTTCAAGAAAATTGTCTGCAAACGGCTTCTGTACCAGAAGAGACAGATGCCCTTTTCATACATTGTTCAGCCTGGAGAAGAGAAGGCCCTGGGGAGACCTCATAGTGGCCTTCCAGTATCTGAAGGGGGCCTACAGGAAAGCTGTGGAGGGATTTTTATGAGGGTGTGTAGTGGCAGGATGAGGGGTAATGGATCAAAACTAGAAAAAAGACTTAGGTTAGATATTAGGAAGAAATTCTTTAGTGTGAGAGTGGTGAGACATTGGAACAGGTTGCCCAGGGAAGCTGTGGAAGCCTCATCCCTGGAAGTGTTCAAGGGCAGGTTGGATGGGGCTTGGAAGAACCCGGTCTAGTGGGAAGTGTCCCTGCCCATGCAGGGGGGTTGGAACTAGATCATCTTTACTGTCCCTTCCAACTCAAACCATTCTATGATTCTACAGTTTTATGATATGCCAACTTTAAGGCCCTACAGGACTCAGCTAACAGCCTGATTGTCATGAGTATTATTAAATTGGGCTTCATTTTGTTGTCACGTTGCTTGTTCCTGTCAAAGTAAAGGAGGGACCCTGCAGTGTTCTCTCCCAACATACCGGAGTTTTGCAAAGTTCTTCGCTGCCAAAGCCTCCTTCAACTCAGAATTGCCTGCAAGTTTAAGCTGGTTCAGTCCACTCAATCCTTCAGCTGGAACTGAAGTGAGTTCATTGAAACTTAGGTCTCTGCAATGTGAATATTAAGACAGTGTTACAACAAAGTGAACTTGAACATCCTATAGCACACATTTCATTGAAGTAGGAAGGCTTCTTCAAGTCTCCTACCAAGGCTGTGGTCAGGCAAATGACTGTCAGTGCAGCAGGAACTTTAAAGAAGTGTTCTCTGCAGATGTTCAGCTAGTGAGAGGTTTTGTGAGCCACAGAGATGAAATACATGATGGGCACATATCAACGTTAAGCTAAAAATATTTATTATCTCAGTAGTTTAATGCTAGAGAGAGGACGTTGCTGCAGAGAATTGCCTACTTACAAGTTAACAAGAGCTCCAACAGTAATGAAAGCTTCTTTGTGGATGTGATGGATCCGATTTCTACTGAGGTCACTGCAATCAATGCCAAATGAGATTATTTTAGCAGTTTCATCAGAACTTTGTAACAGCCACTATACTGAGAAAAACCTTAAGGTGACAAATACATTATGCCTTTGTCAGAAAAGTGGAACAACACTCCCATTTCCCCTCTCTCCCCAGTCAGCCAGGTGCAGCAGCAGCCAAATCCCTTGGTAAGGCAGGTGTAAGCTGCTTAACCCTCATTCCTGAGGTGGCATCCATCTCCCATTCCTGCCCCCTTTCCTTTCCTTCCTGGTACTAGCAACTCAGCCTATGCTCCCAAGGCAGAGGCCATCTCTGGCAACCACTCTTTTCCCAGGCTGAAGGTGCCAGGATGATCCCTTTGGTGACAAGCTGCACCTAGGGCAGATCACATTGGATCAGGTGGGGCAAGGCAACAGAAGAACAAACACAAGAGCATCTGCTTTGTTGGATTTCAAAATCCACATCCAGCTCCTACTGGACCACCATGACTTATATTCTGACATTCCTTTTAACAAACCTGTCAATTTGTGGATTTTTTTTTCCCCCCTGATAATTATGTTCTTGCATAATCTTCATATAGCTAGAGATGTAAGGACAAGGGATAATTTTATTTACTCTCTGCTCTTCTTGAGAAAAACAGGAAAATCTCTCCAAGAAAGACTGTGTAATGGAATAATAGAATAATAATATATTGCAAAATATTACAAAAAAGTTTTCCTTTTTCAAATCTCCACATATATAAAAAAAATACCATTATAGCCTATAAAAGCAAAATGGAGAATAGAAAAAAAAGGGACTACAACCCACTGCTAGTATCTCTGGTACAGCATTTGCTTCACCTAAGGATTCAGCACATCTGCGCTTTTGCCACCATTCAGCTTTGTAACACCAAACCCTGTGATCAGTTTACACAGCAATCAAAAACATTATCTTGTTTTACTCAGTATGCAAAACTATGTACACTTACAGGATACGAAGGGATGACAGTCCTTGAAAGGTATCCTCAGTGATTTCATGGATTTGATTATGCTGTAAGGAACTGCAAAGGGAAGAAGTAGAAACAGAACTTCATTGGCAAACTGGGCTGACTTCAAAACAAGGGACTGTTCAGTTCCTCCTAATACATAGATTTAGCCCTATAAATGGGAAGATTTTTCTCATTTCCCCCTGTAGGCAAACTGTTTAAATACCTGCTCTGCACTTCACATTAGCCATGGTAGTACAACCATGAAGGTCTTTCGTGGTGCCTCTGTCCAATCCCAATTCACAAGTCATTTAATTTAGAAGAGACTGTTAACTGTGGACTAAATTACTTCCAAGTAGCACTTTGTGAACTTTGAAGAGTCACTCTAAGATCTAAAACCAATCTACTGAATTCTGATGGAACCTTTGGGCCCTATTCTTACCCTGCGTGCACTTTCCCTTCTCAAAGTACGGATTTATGCAAGAAAAATGTTAGGAAGAGCTATTGGGCAAACTATGCTTCCATTTCAGTAGCTACCTTTACAACGACACTAAAGATGTCAAAAGTGTAACAGCAAAAACCTGTGAGAAATCTATTTCCACTCTGGTTAAGTGGAAAGAAGCTTCAGAGCAGTAGAGGTAGAAGGAGAAGCAGGAATATATGCAGATGGAAAAATTATGTAGGGTCTGGAAATAAAGCTTAAACTTAAGCTTTAAAGGAATGAAGTAAGGAAAAGCAAAGATGGGTTTTGAATGTGTCTTGGAGAGACTGCAGGAAAAACATTTTATACAAGGTTGTTTACACAAGCTGGTTGGAGGGAACTGAAGAAGAGTGGAAGAGATGAGGCAGAAAGGAAAACACATACATGTTCATTCCATCTATGAGTACAGCAATATTACTACGAAATGCAGGATTAAGTGTCCTTCATTCTTTTTTGTGCCATAGGAACGATTAAAAGTGCTTGAATTCCCTACCCAGCACACCCCTCACATGAAATAGCCGTATTATCTCTCTCCTTAATCTTAGAAAGTTATGATCAAACATGAAGTAAAAAAAGTTTCTAGAGACTTGGACTCAGCATACTGAGGAGGTAATAAGGATAAACAACTTGTATTTCTACTTACATTTCTTCCAAGGAGTGGCAGCCCTTAAAACTTGGGAGGTCCTTTATATTGTTATAAGACAAGTCCCTTCAAAACAGAAAATGGGAGAAAGGTGCTTAGTCTCTTTCTACCTGAAACATCTCATCACTTGTAACCGTTAAATGGATGGTAGGACATGTCTACCTGTCAGAAGCATTATGTGGCAAAACTAAGGGCAGTTCAGAGAACATCTTGAATGGAATCACAAGCGTGATGTCTCTACAGTCATCCTAACTAGCCCCACTTTGATTTACATATTACACACACCCAAAAATGTAGAAAGACATAACTGCTATGTCAAGCTTGCAATAGTCAGCAAATAGCCTTCAGCTCTGCTTCTGGATATATGCATACCCCAAAATACTGTACAAATTCCCTATATTCTAAGAGTTGTAATGTAAAAAGCTTTATTCATAACCTTCTTTTTTAGAATAAACTGGATAGATGGCATGTAATGCAGGACTTTGGTGCACATCTTTATTTAGGGTGTTGGTACCTTCCTAAGCAGAGCAAAGAACATTCAGATTCTCCTGTGAAACTATACAACAAAAAGAGACTAGAAACTTGCCAGCAATCTTCACAAGTCTGTTCAAAAGATAAACTCCCATTTGAAAGAAATCCTACCTCACCATTCTTTTTCCCTAGTCTTTCTTCTATAAAACAGAATGTATTTTTCTCCTCCATTTTTCAGTACTTTTGTTGCAAATGTTCCTCTGTGTGTCCTTTGTAAATATGGCTTTGCCTTTTCCTCCCAGTAGTTTCATTTTTCAGTTTGGGTTGGTTTTGTTGGTTTGGGGTTTTTGTTTTGGTTTTTGGTGTTTGTTTTTTTTTCATTTAACATGTCCTTACACTTTTTCTGTCTGTACTTTGCATTACTACCCTCTTCCTAATGCTCTTCTCCATTTCCCTCGGTTCCTGATGCCCTCTCTTCTGTGTTTCCAAACATAAAAAGTCATAGACCTGTAACTAAACTCTCTTAAGCTCTGAATGTAGATGATTACTTTTGAGCTAAGAATGAATGGTGGCAGAGTGAATTTGAAGGTGCAAAGACTGTTCTGCAGCACCACCTTACATATCTTACAAAATATGAAAGAACTAACACTGCGTCCCTATAAACTGGCCCCTGTTTCAGGAACATACAGCATTAGATCTATTCTGTCATGAGTCCTGATTTGAAGAATCAAGAAATCAGAATCAGACTTCCAACTCTGATAGAACTACTAGGATGAGCAAGTATAAGCAAGACTTCTGCCCTTAAATTAGATTTAATGGGTTTTTTAAACATTTTGATGCAGATGAAGATAGCAGCACAATATATATACTTACAAAGTTCGTAGCACCTTTTGCTCTTGGCATAAATTAACAGGAATACTGTTTATTTTGGTCCCTGTTAGAGTTCTGTGAAAAAAAACAAACCAACCATATATAAATGTTTGCATTGTTGATGGTGGATATCATTAGAAGCATATGTAAGAGCTGAATAAGGATGGTGTCTCAGCTATTGGGGTGCCAGATTTACCCACCACATTTTTTTTTGGTTTTGGGAGAGGCAAACTTTTCTGTTTGTCAGATCATGGGAGTGGGGGTAGAATCAATGGCCTTTCAGCTTGCCAGCTGACCCTATTAAAAAATAATTAAAGGGCACCCAAGTATCACAGTAAGACAAATGATATAATTACATCTATTGGCAGGAAGAGCACATATATCCAGTTGCTCTCCAGATCCACTAATCATATTTCTATCATCTCACAAGAGGCAAACCCAAGAAGTTATGGAAATTATTTCTGTACAAGATACTTACAAACTCTCCAGGTTCACAGTTCCTGTCAAATTAGGAAACCACTGCACCATGCTGGCACCCCGAATGACCCTAAAAAATCCCCAAGAAAATTAGCTGTAAACTATTAGGCAAAGAACTGCGACATTCAAACCTGACATCAGGTGGGGATATTTTCACCAAGGAGACATTCTAACATCCTCATGGCTGTTGTTTAAATTTTGCACATGAAGATAGTCTTTTTGCTGCTTCATATACTAGTAATTTGCTTAATAAATTACTCCTCCATTAGCAAACAACTGAAATTCCAGTTAGAAAGAGTCGTATGAATACACATATGAAAAGGGCATAAAATCTTAGGTAGTTTGCAGATCACAGTTTGATGTCTCACTCCATTTTTGCTTTCTTGTCACCCCCAGAACTGGTATCTTTTGAGAGCATGCATGCACTAACCTGCAAAACATTCTCACAATGTACATCCCTGTTCAAAAACTACCTAGGACATACTGCAGTTTAAGAACCTGAGCATTTGGCCTGAGGTTATGTGTCTTATGCAAGGCAATGAAGATTAAAAAAAAAAAAAAAAAAAAAGGTTGTAGAGCACATTTACTAGAGCTTCTTAAGAAACAGGATATTTCCAACAATAGCAATGTTTTAAAAAGCTTACTGCAAAAAAGGTATAAGGTAAGAGACAGTCACAAAGTTTAGTTATTTTGAGCTCTTTGCCACAACGTTTCATATCCATTTATTGTACTATAAAGTTGAGGTGATACTTACAGGGAATGCAGATCTGACAGATTCTGAAAGGCTGAGTTCCCCACAAAAGACAAAGGGTTATCATACAAATGTCTGGGAAATGAAAAACACGTTTCAGTTGGTGTTCGTGCAGTCACTGCTAAAAGACTAAAAATAGAGGCATGAAAATTACTTACATTGTTCTTAGAAGGGGGTTTCCTGCAAATGCACCATCAGGAATTATGGAAATGTAGTTACTGTGAAATCCCCTAAAGATATTAACAAGGAAGAAAACCAACATTTAAAAATGTACTGCCAGTAGATGCGACCAATAGTCATTTACTTCACACCTACTCAATTCCCAATCCTGCCAGAAATAGGATTGTAGTTAAAACAGAATGAAGTCAAACTGTAGGAGTAACTTTGAAGGGATTATTTCTGACTACTGCACATCAGCTAATCTCAAAAGATTTCATTAGAAACAAACCGTTCTGTCCAAAACATGATCCCATGCTTTCTCTCTTCTTCCTCCCCTCTTAAGGAGGGAGCCAGGAAAACATGTGTGATCACTGAATACTTAATTCTGCTCCTGGAGACCAAAACCAGCTCGTGATTAAGATCTATGCTAATGGTTCTCCTGAATAAATTGCTTGCTTATATAATTTTCAATAGGTTCCCTCTCTAGCTGATTATATTTTTCCTTTAATTATAGCATCACTTAGCATAACTTTATCTGATCTCAGTTGCAGCCTAATGAGACAACCAGTCTTAAATCTGGAAATTTCTATTCCCTTTTGCTTTATGGAAAGAAAAAAACTGGTAGAAAGAATAAGTAATACTCACAACTCCTTTAGATTTGGGAGTGCTTTTATGGCTTCAGGGAACTCTACCATGTTATTATAATTTAAATCCCTAGAAGAAACAGAGCAGAAAAATTATAAAATTCTTAACAGTGATAATGAATTGTTAAAATATTTTTTTCTTTCATTGAACTGTGTTAAATAAAAAGATCTTAGAACATCTTTAACGAGCCCACAGAACAACTTGATTTTTAACTTAGAATTACACTTCTGATATTGTACATGCTTTATAACCAGCTAATAAACTTAGATATTTAATATTACCCAGAGGATTATTCACATTAAGTCAAATGACACTTCTTTACAGCAAAGCTCAGTACTTTTCAACAACTCTCAGATTTTTCTTCAACAGGATTTACATGGAAATGAACTAAGATTTCAATGTTTAAATAAAAGTAGATACAAATGACTACTCTTTATTAGCTTACTAAGAATACTTTTCTTTCAGGTTTTACAGAATGAACAGTAAATAAGCCATTAGGTAATAGCAAACCTTGTAGCAAAACCAACTATAAATACTGAATGGAGGCAGAGGGGAATCTCATTACACTGAACCACTACACATCAGGGACAGGGATCATTTGAAATCTCAGTTAACCTGACACTGCTCTAGCAGTAATGTCAGGATTGGCGACAGTCTTTTCTGCAGAAAGGATTCCTTATGAGAAGCAATTTTAAAGTCTTACAGCAGCTGAGTACATTTACTTATCACCTGTCTACTAGTCCATTGAGGTCCTAAGCAAGTGACAAGGTAGTTGGACCAAGCAGCATTCCTGGACTCATCCAAACTCCTCATGTTAACAGAGGGTGTTACTGACTTTAATGTGTCCTTGCCCTCTCTTCTTGTCTTATTCATTTAGCATTCTCCTAAGAGTAACAAATGCACTGCTGAAGGAAATACCACATCCACTGAGAGAGCTGAAAGGAAATGAAGAGAGTGACCCAAGCAGCTGAAAGCCATTCCTCTCAAGGAGGCCTGGAATACTGTGGAGCTAGGATCCAGATACTATGGACACCCAGTCTGGGGCCATAAGGAGTGGGGACGCCAGGCACGGGGCGAGGGGAAGGTGATGCTTCTCAACCTCATCCCCTGTTTCTGTCTGAAGGAATATAAGGCTCACTGCTTCAGATAACCCAGTCCATTACCTTCATATTTGCCAGCATTTGAAGTGAATGCAGGTGTATCTCTTGTGAGAAAGCCTGGGAACCAGGAGCTGGGCTGTTTTCTACCGGCCTGCAGAGCATCAGCTCAGGAGCTGAGGAACAGTTTCCTCGGCAGGCAGTGCTGCCCACCCAGCGAGGGAGAGGCAGTGCAGAAACAATCTGCTGGGGCCCTCTGAGAAACCTCCTGTCGTCACACAGCAGTTGTGGCAGTGTATCTCAAATATGTTTAATCCTACAGTAAATCTGAGAAACAAATATTTGTCCCTTATCACCCCCAGGGCCACTCAAACACTTCTGATACATCCACCTGACTCAGTGGAGTGCTATGCAAAGATACACCAACTAGATCAGGGCTAGGAACATTAGAGCTACATCATCCACAGTGACATTTCACCCAGGCTAATATTTACCTGCTTCTCAACATAGTTAATGAGTTTTGGTGGAGCACTGCACTGATACTAGCCTTCAGTTCCAAAAGCTGAGCTGGACCTGTGTCAGTGCTATGGGTTGTGCTGTGCACACATGCCTTATTTGCAAATTCTTCACCATACCAAAAAAATTACCTTGAGTAAGCTGAGAATGAGACAAACACTGAACAATGAATTTCTTTGAGAAGTATACTTACAAGGTTTCAAGGTTGTCTAATCCATCAAAGCAGTGTTTTCCTATCGTTTTTATTTTATTATTATGAAGATGTCTAAACAAAAACAAGTATTAAAATAAGTGAATGATTTAACCTAAGTTTAAAATTAGCATCTCTATCTATGAAATCAAGACAGCTAAACCGTTTAGAAAAAAACAGTATACACAGTGTATTTTGCAGAAGAGTATCTTTCACTTCTAAACAGAAATATTTAATCCTCGTATGGAAACAAATAGATTGCCCACAGTCAAGATGACCTATTAAAAACCTTTACCCACTATCCAAAAGTGTGGTAAAAATATGTTTTAAACATATAATCAAAGGAATTTTCCATATTCACCCTTGGCAATATTGAAGACTACAACAAACAGGTCTGTGGCAGATAATATTTTCTTCTTTTAATATGTCTCTGAAATCTTTCTCTGACAACCATTGGTTTGAAATACACATTATTAAAGTGAGATATTAGGAAAATATATGGCCCTTTTGATTTTCTATTTAGGAGAAAGTCTTCAGCAAACCTTCAGTAGGTTGTCTAAGTATACATGGTATCAGCTCCTGTTGGCAGTATAGGCTGTAACTAGACAACTGAGCCAAAACATAGCAAAATACCATTTTCAGTGCCAATCTAGTTTAATCAAAACTGTAACTGAGAAGAAAATCAAAGTGATCTATGAAATACAGTTACAAATACTCACAGAACAACAAGACTTGAAAGGTTGGTAAATGCATAGTCAGGAATGTGTGTTATTTTGTTAAGAGCCAACGTTAACGCCTGCAGAGAGGGGAGATTGCTGAGGGGATAGATGGGAACTTCTGTCAAACTGTTGTCATCCAACCAAAGGTGACGCAGCTGCACCAGGCCCTCAAAACTGTCTTCTGGTATGGCAGTAATATGGTTTGCATCTAAACGCCTACATTTGAACAGAAGGAATTCACACAGTTAACATACAAGCTGCAGATTAAGTAAAAATGTTGATTAAAGTCCTAGTACTCCTGGATATTTTTTTTTAAGCTTATATGTCTTACAGATTTTATTTAATATCAGAAGGTTTGGAGGTTTACTGAATTATGCATGAACACCCTTTCAAGGCACATGAAGAGCCCATAAAAGTAAATTTAATAATTTTTTTTTCTCAGGCATTTTTAATAAAACATGTTAACAAATTCATATGCTTATAATCAGCTTAACAAGCTGAATTGGTAACTCTGTAGATACCTCTCTCCCCCACAGATCCCCCAGCTGCTAATACTGCAACAAGTCTTTAAAATGGTAGCTTGATAGCGTATCAAGAATTACAGGCATTTACTGGTTTGAATTGATTATCCCCATAGCTACATTGCTGACAGCACCACATACTGTTACATGCTTTGTTTTGTGGTGCTACTGTACACCTTAAACAACTACTGTAGAGAACACAATTGTTAAAAGCAGTTCTTGAATGAAGTCAGATATTAATCACCCTGAAAAATGAAACATTACATCATCAACTGAAACTGAGACATTTCTTTCAGTCTTGCACCTGATCCTTTCTAGCATGCTCCACAACAAAAATGCAAAATAGCACATTAGCACTGTTGACTATTGTACATTATTGGATTTGCCATCACACTCATACATAAAGTCAACCCAAGTGCGACAATTAGTTCTGCTACAGTTGCTGGCTCACCTATGCTATTGGGTTTCACAGCTTCTTCAGGTTTCAAAGCATCAAAAAAAGAACTCCACACCTGGAAACCTAGGAGGCTAAAAAGCATGTCCTCAGCTCTGACACCAGATGTGAAGCCCTCGTGAAGGGCGATGCAGGTGTTCCTCTGAGTCTCGTCTAGAATCCTTATCCATGACAACTTGGATAGCACCTCTGACAACCAGGGCAGGCAAAAGGCTCAGATAGGGACCGGTTCAAGTTTGTTCACAATGTATCACAAAACCAGCTGCACTGAGGATGAAAGTGCAAAACCACCTATGGTAAAAGCTAAAGCTTGAATTTAAACAGACAGAAACCCCAGGAATGGGCAGCAGCAAAGGATGACCCAGGAAGCAGCAGAACATGAATAAAGTGCTATTCTTCCTACGGTGACGGGAAGAAAGTTCAGCAGTGATAGCCCACGAGATGAAAAACACAAGCTGTGACAAATCCGAGCTGGCATAGGGCTGAGAGCAACAGGCAATGTTTGACTGTCCTGTGACCTAGAGGCTGTCTTCTCTAGGTCACAGCTGAACCATGGTGACTTGGCTGCAAACACAGAAAAAAAACATCTTGCATAACTGCTCTGAAATGACTGGTGTACCAGCCACGGTATGTGTGCTGCTGTCTGGGGAAACAAACACCTATACGCTCCTCCATTAGCATTGACACTCATTACAATACAAATCAGCACAGGTTTTAAGCTATACTAAGCATTCACTGTGTTTCTGAAGCCATGACCAGACATGCTCTTGCAAGTCTAGCTGGATTAGTTTAAGAAATCATTGCCTCCAGCTGCTCATCCTGTCCCTCTCTGGGCTGGCAGGCTGGACCAAGTGACTGTGCTCCAATTGTCCCTGGGCACAGTCACAACAGCTTAAATAGTAGTAAAATTGTTCTTGGACCCCAGCACTTACAGAATGTGCTGAAATCAAAGGGAGAAGACAAGCTGGATGAAGAATTAATGCACCTTATCTGTTTCTGTGAGAAAGTTTTGTTGTTGTGATGTACATGGTGTAAATAGTTGAAATTATTAGGGAAAAAAGTCAGCAGCTAAATTTTCATATAATAGGAAGTCAAAGAAATGCATCAAGTAACAAATACATCAATAGAAGTGGGAACTTACAAACCTGTCTGCACTCAAAGGCTTTCTCCTAAGTTGAGTGAGGTGCCATTAGCTCTAAAGCTGTACATCAAAGAGCTAATTCCTATCATTCATATACTGGCATCCCCTTATCATTTGCCCCATGGTCTGACAGGTGTGTACACTATTCTGTTTGAATGCTTTTAGGTTGCACTGCGACTGGAACATTTCAGAGAAATGAAATATCTGATGATAACAAAGGAAAAAAAAATAAGGGGGAGGAGTAAGGAAAAAAGCCTGCGGCTCTGCTTCAGAAAAAAAAGACAACCAAAACTAGAAATTACCTGTCTTTCTTCTCTCTCCTAAATTCACACACCTCCCTGAAGATCAAAAGAATTATTTTCCAGTGGAATAAACATATCCGAGTCTTCTCTTCGACTAATTTCTCCCTGCCTCCCCCTCTCCTTTTTTCTTTAAGGAAAGCAGCATGTTGGAGAGGCTGGCCTCACTCCTTTTCACTATTCGGCTATGCCTGTGTTTGTACTTTCGCTGTGCTCCTCTTCATTTACTCAAGCAGATTTTGGAAGACCAAAACAATGAAGCCCCAAGCCCTGCTCCTCCTCTCCCACAGTTAAAGCAGAAGATGATCAGAGGATAAATGGTTGTAAACAATGAGAGAATCAAACTCTCAGCCAAGGAGAACAAAGAGGGTCATGGAGAAGATGACAGACCCTTCATCCCCAGCTCACTTTGATAAGACCTCAAGTAACTCTTTAACTGATGGCTCTCCGAAGCCATCCAGTCTGTAGTGTTCATCTCCTGCCCACAGCAGTAAAACCGAGGGGGTAAAGAAGAACACCAACCACCACTGTCACTGAGCAGGGAGGTCTGGAAGGTGAAAGGTGATTTCCTGGCTGTCACTTTTTAACAAACATCTGGCATCATCTTAAACACGATGTCTGAACAGAGATTTAAGTAATTAGCAGTGTCACATCATAAAGCTAAAGTGAAGGAGAAAGACAGGACCTCATGTTATGATAATTCGTGCCTTTCACTCTTCACTTAGATAGCAACTTCCCATGTTTCTGCACCTGAAGATCACTCTGCTAGCCCAAAGTTTTCACAACAGATACATCAATACAACATTTGAAAGGTTTTCGCTGCAGTTTCATTTGCATTTTCAAATGCAGTTAAAAACTGCATTCATACTCTTAAAGGGAAAACTTGTGATTTACAAATGTTACAGGAACAAGCATAGCTTTTACAAACACTCTTTTTCCAATAAAGCGTTAAAGATTGTTCTTTAAATTAGAGATTGCAGCATGTACTTAAATAATCTTTTAGAAGCTACTTCAAGTCCAGCTTACCTATAGGCATTGGTTTGTGAGAGACCTTTACACACAGTCTCTAAATTCAGAGTTCACTTGTAGAGCTGTCATCTTCACTCTTATTACCTGTCAGGTTCCCTCCTCACACAAACTTCAAGTCCACAAGAAGAAAAAGCAGGAGGATGATAGAAATCTAAAGATTCAGCAGCTCTTATATCAGTATTTGACATATTGCTAAAACAAGCAAAGAACATAGTAACTTTAGGGTCTTCAAGCAATTAAACTCAGCTTTAAGGTAACTGCAAAACTACTATTAACTCCTGCCTCAACTCAAACAAATAAAAGTGGCCATTCCTGCAGATGCTCCCTCAGGAGCCAGCCAAGCTCCTCACCTCAAAGCCCAGCTGGGTGCTGTGGGTGTGAGATACATCTCTTAAGTGTCATCTTAAGTAATAACATTCCTTATGGATGTTCTGCTGCTACAAATTCTGTTAACACTCTTTGCCTGGGAAAGGAGATGATCACAGATTTGTTTGCAGCCACTATCCCAGCCTTGCTAGCTCTCATCTGTGACCACACTCGGTCTCCCAACCTTCAGAGACTACGAAATTTTAACAGCCTTGTACTAATAGCAAGAGTATAATGTTGATGTTAATAAAAAGAAACTCACTCCTGACTCTTGTGTTAAACCACTTCTCCTCAATGGCAATTGTTAAGGAACTTTGCTCTTTAAAGTGCTCCTTTAAAAACCACAAAGAAATCACTCAAATAACACTGGAGTAGATTTTTAGGTTTTGAAGTTGAGTGCTGATAAGCCTGGTACCTAGGAAATTCTGCTACAATGCAAGGCAATAAACCCACCACGTTAAGAGAGGTACTTTAAAATACTCAGTGCGTTTGCTCACTGTATCAAGCTGCCACTCTCTGTACCTTATGTATTGAGAACATCAATGCAAGGATTTGCTTTGTTCAAAGACAAATTTACAGCAGCTCTCAGAAACTAAAGATACATGCCAAAGCTATTTCAACCACCAGTGCTGATGTGCCAGTGTATCTGTCTCTTCCATTTAAACATTCAAGATGGTATCAGTTAGAGACTACACAGTTCACTGCAAATTATCCACATTTAGCTGATCTTTACCTACATGCTGTGTAACTTCCACCATCCCAGTTACATTTCTGCTTATTCAATTTCTGAATAATTTCCCCATTTTTATTTAAACATGAATAATTCCTTAAGCAAGCCCAGACAGTTAAATAAGGAAGCTCACAAGAAATACCCATACCTAACTTTCAAGAACCCCAGAAGGAGCTTCTGAAGATGAATATGGCATAGAAAAATGACATTCTTGTCATTTAATTTGTAAAGTTAATGAAGCAGGTTTTTTTAACCTGCTGCATATTTTAAAATTTTTCTGCACAACCAAACATGCTCGGGAGAGCTTATACACATTCTTCACTAAAATAATGCAATGGAGAAAAGCATATTCCACATATTTAAACCTGTATAGTTTTTACAGGTTAAAAACATATGTGAATACCTCCTTTCCCCTTCTGGTGCTGATAGTTTAACATCATAACACAGACTCGTGTGAGGGCTGCTGGTCCCTTTTATCAACAGCAAAGCAGGGAACCAAAAATCCTCTGGAAAAGACAACCCTTTAGAAGTTGGTTAGTTGAAAAACCACCTGCCACTATTAAAGGTGCATACTACATGTAACGCTGTTTAACGTCATCTAGTGATTGCTGTTAATGAACACTTCACACAGTCTCCTTCAAAACTCTAATCCTGAATGACAAAATTGTCAAAAAAAGCCATAAAATACACTAAGGAAAAAAATAGCAGAATTAGAACAGAACTGTGAATTTTTTTAAATCAAGACAGTGTTTGCATTGTCCTCTCAAATTCAAGGGTCTTCTCTTCTGATGCTTTTCCACACGCTTACAGGTTATACGACTAAAATTGCTGTCGCCAACGTGAACTACTGCTTGAAGTTGTGCAGTTTCATTACAGCCCCAGCAGAATGTTTCTAGATTTCATTTGGGTTTTGCTTTTTTCATAAATACAGATTTAACTTGATCTGTATAAGGAATCATTCCTAAGAAAAAGCTAGAAATGCAATGCTATACCAGATAAGTGCTATAGCACCTTTAAATGTGTCCCAACTGACTGAAATACACCCTTCATCCTCTGTCCCCAGCCTTCTTCTGTATGTTCTTACCTTGCAAAGCAAGATCCTGCTCTCATTTCTCTCAATCCCACACTAGGACCCCAGTCTTTCCTGCCTGGGCCAAGCCGATTCCCTCTCCCAGAAAATATAATCACATTCCAGTTCAGCATGTTCATGTCTCCTGCCTGATCCTGCCTTAAGCTTTCTGAGATAGGAAGGCAGACTGCAAAACTGGTTATGATCCTGCAGTGGAGGCTGCCAGCAGACCAGGCTAGGGAGCCAGAACTGCCACCAGGTACCACAGAAAATTACTGCTGACCACATGCATGAAGACATTTACCCTGCAGCTCAGGTGAACACCCACACAGAGAAACAGGAGCTATCACAGTTGAGTACCACCCTGGCACAATCCCAATACCCACAATTTGGGAATCTGGCCTAACAGCATAGATGCAGTGCTTTGAACTATTGCTGCAGGATGCTCTAATATTCCCTGCATGTGGGCACATGTGCAGGGACAGTAACTCAGTTGATTCCTGAACTACAATTGTAATAAAACACCTCCAATACCTTAGCAGCTCTTGACAAGCTTTCAAAAATGACTCCTGGATTTGATGGCAAATACCACTAAAGTTAGCCACAATTAGGGTTTTTTTTGAGACTAAAAGGAACATAGCTCTGCTTCCCAAAGCATCTGAAAGTCTCTGTTTAAATAACATAGCTCCAGTATTTGTCACACAGGATTGTACTAGAATATTCTGTGCTATGACTTAAAATTCATATGTAGTTGGGTTTCTGGGCTGAAACAGAGCAACACTAGAAGCTCCTGTAATTACTGAAACAATTTTACAAATCCCCACATTCTAAGTCAAAGCTCAGAATAAGCAGTATTACCAAATGAAGTCACTGCAGTCAAGTAAAGAAGTGACCCTCTGAAATGACTTCTCAGGATGCTTGGGGAGCAACACACCACTTCTCCTGCCTCTGCCTCACAGATTGCCAATAAACCTCACCGACACCTTTTCCAGCTCTGAAGTACAAAGTATGCCACTTCATTACCTTCTGATAACAAAAATCCACTGTTGATGCTTTGCAGTAATTGAAATGCATCAATACTGTTGTTTACATTTGTGAAGCTCCTTATTTATCAGGTTCTTCTGCTACCAAAAGCTGTGGGCACAAGCTGGGCAACTAGTGTCTGCTGCCTCGGCAGTGTAGTCCCACGGTCCCAGAGATCACAGCATCTTGCAACGTGAGAAAACATCCTGCCAGATACACTTTTCTGGGGTGCTAGACAGCGAGTTTCCACTCAGCAAAACTTTCATTTTGCTAAATTTCACCTCCATTAATAAGGACTCTATTCTAACTCTCCTTCTGAGGCCAGAGCTGGGAAAATAGCCAACGTAAACAGAAAATAAAGAGCTGTCATTTAGTATTCTGAACCGGGCTGGCTACTCGCCAGTTATAATATAAACATTAGAGATCATGAAGCTCCTGTAACCATCTTCTTTACTTCCACCCAGGTATGTTTACTGGGCTTGTTAATACACAGAGTGGGGCAACCATCTTCCTACGCAGCTAGAATTGGAGCACATGGAGAAACTGGATAGTTCTACAAGAGTTGCAAAGCAAATGATTTATCAATATAGTATGAAGTTTTATGAGCAAGTAATTTGTGTCTTCACCAAGAAAAAAATCCCCCTAAAGCCTGCTTCAGAGCAAACTGGGAAGCTGCCAAAAGGGAATTAGTTAAGTGATGTTAAAACTTGCAGGTTTTGGATGGAGTTTGTGTTAAAAAGGTAGAAGCAGGTTTTCTAACATATAATCTGCAAAGAGTTATTTGTCTTCGAAGGTCACAGCAGCTCAGGAGCTTTAAATCCATTTTTGACACAAATTCCTTTGAAATAAAATACCACTTTTCCTTTTTTTTAAAGTTAATAAAGCAGCATTATAACATGTTTCACACATAAAATTCAGAGGACCAGTCTTACATTCCTTTGCCAGAAGGTGTTCCCTACATTAGTGGGGGATATGCATAATTACACTGCAATTTTTTGAACAATGTAATCAACTGAAAGTTTTCCCAAAAATCATTAAAATGACAGGAGTGCATTCTGGTGAAGTAAACAAACTGCACAGGAAAAATGCTTTACATTTCTCACTACACTCTGTCTCAAAAAACCCAATTTATTCTCAAATTGCTGTCAATTCTAACAAATTCTGATGATCTCGCAATGCAGACAGATTCCCTTCTCAGGAACAGAGACAGGGACAACCCAAAGCCTGATCCACACCAGTGGCAGAGAAATAATAATAATAATTAAAAAAATAATCTGAACTTCTGACACTGATGCCTTCCAGCTTGGATTTGCCCACCATATTTCTAACAGCTATTCTGAAATGTAAATTTGATTTTCTGCAGAAAAAGTAATAACAAGCACCTTGCTACTCATGAACCCAATTTCCTCCTTTTTCACCTTCCTAACATTGATACTGTTTATCATTTGCCTATGAAAAATGAAGCTCCCAGAAAGGGAAACCTCACCACACTTTAAATTGTTACCATTATATTTTAATTACAATTATGTCATGTCGAGTGATTATACTGGTTATATTATACAGTATTACATCATCTTCCCATGACTTTTTTCAACAAGTAAAATGTCTGCTTTTTTAAAACCACTCTGTCATCATCTTGTTCTCAGTCATATTAAGAACATATTTGTTTAAAGAGCGAGATGCTGACTTAATTTATCCATTATTTTTCCCTTAATTTTGTCCCTTCCCTTTTACACATAAGATTATCAAACCAGCAACTAGAGATTTAATATTTTTAACATTAATTAAAGTACATTACTGGAAGTAAGTAGAGGAAAAAGCACGTTCATCAAAAATGAAATGGGTGATTTGTAAACAATGGTATTTACTAAAGTAGTTTCTTTTTTGGCATCACAGAAATGCTGGAAGCCAGGACAGTTTTATTTTGTTGTTTTTTTGTAATAATTACTAAAGGGCTATTCATATTGTGCAATTTGAAGGGTTTTTATTACATTGCACAGTATTTGCACGAAGCAGACTGTGGTCCTCAGACCAAGGTGTGCTCTCTTCTACTCACACTCTAAACCAAGAGGGAAACGAGGACATGAAGTTTGCAAAATGGCTGGAAACGGAAACCTGCATCTGTTCTACTCCTAGATCCAAAAACCTGGAAAAATCCAGGCCAACCCGTGGCATCAAAACTTGCTGCTCTCTCCTGCTGGGAGCTGTGTGCTTCCCACACTCGCCGTGGTGTGCAGGAGATCCTCACTGGTGAGCAGCCCAGCAGAAGCAGGTCCCAGGCTGCCCTGGGAGGTGGCACATCCCTGCACTCCACAGGCTCCCACTTCCCAGCAGGATAGTCTACAGCCAATCTTGTTCTGCCCCATGCTGCTTACTGAGCTTTCTTCAGATGGAAAAGGCGGGAGCAACTATGAGACGGCAGTGGCCAAGATCCAAGCTTAGGGAATGCAGAAAGCACCTCTGCAAAATTGTGCAACAGTTTGCAAAGTTATTCTGCAAAAGTAATTTTTCTTTGGTGGTTTGGTTTGGTTTTTTTGCAGAACTACCCATAATCTGATGCAACACTGAAAGAAACAAGATCTTAGGCAGGAAAACTGAATTCTGGCACAGAGGGAAGAGATAAACTGCCCTCTCTCTCTGTAGGTAAGCAGAAAGGAGGAAAAATTTTCAAGCCCTTCCCCCCTCCCCCTCCGCCTCCTCATCACAGTGATAAGCATCTACCACCTAGAGAGCTGTAACTAACTATTAAGGTCTGATTAAGATGCTTTATAAAACATAATAAGCCATGAGATAGTACAAGCACGTATGAAATACCTTATGAGCAACTAGCAATAATGGCTGAGGGATTTCAACAACCTCCAGTAAAACCAATAACATGTCTCAGGCAATATTCCTTCCCATAAACCCCTTTTCCTCCTCCAGATACAAAATATTTGAGCATGATTCATTTTTGCACAACATTTTAAAATTGCTTAAACACCTTAGGACATGCAATAAGGATGATAAATGTTTAACTCCACCCCCACTGCATTTATACAACAATCTTGTACCTGCATTTGGGTTTTGAAAGAATTTGGATTTGCATCACTCCACCAATGAGGACAAATAATATTCCATATGAACCTTACTTGGGAAACTTTGTTCCAGCTAGAATGGCAGTATCAGAAAGTCCAGGTATGTTATTACACATACATGATTATATGTCAAAACTCTACAGAATGAAGTAAATGTGTACAAAGTGACTGAAAGTGGAACTTGGAGAACAACACAAAAAATAAAACCTAAGTAAGAAAACTTACAAGGACTGTAAACCACTTAATCCTCTGATGGCCTCGTTAGGTACAGTCTTCAGCTGATTGTTCTGCAGGGTTCTGTAAAAAAACCACCATGTTAGTAAAGCAGAATTTGACAATAACTTTTACCAACAGTAGAGGTGACAGAGGAGCCTATGGTGCTGTTACGGTTTCAAAGATTTCTAGAGTACAAAAAACCATCTACAATTATCAAGACCAGATATCCAGAGGCAACGATGAAACAAGAAAATGGTCTATTTCAGTTTATTTATAACTCATTAATTAACTGCATTAATTTGCAGAGAACAAGCCTCTGACATAACATGCTAAAATTCCCCATGGAACTCACTGAAGAGGTCGAACAACTTAACACTAGTTCAAATTTGCTGGAATAAGTGATATTTTATTATTTTTGTGTGAAATCATCCTATACATGCTACAAAATACACAAACCTCTAATTTTCTTAAAGCCTCATCAATACACAATGTATTAACAATCTAATTTACTATGTTCACAACAAAGCACCTCTGAGCACAATGTTAAAAAGAGACAGAATGAAACTAGAGCCAAGCTGAATTAAGTTATACTAGTTTGTTGTTTGCTTTTTTTAAAAAGTTCTCTTACGAGACAACATATTATTGCATGATAAGTTCTTTTAAAGAGAATGAAAATAAATGAGATCTCATACATTAAGAAAATCTTCATAGATTTGAGTGCATACTGGAGTAAAATGAAAGTGGTCAAGTAAGTTAGATGTTAATTAATACCCAAGACCCAAGTTTTTCAAGAACTGGTAAGATTTCAAGCATCTCCAGTGCTGTAACCAGGATCCTGATGGAGATACCTTCAAAAGCCTTGACATTCTGCATTCAATTTACAAAACACTGTATTTAGTAGTATGGCAGATGAGCAGTTTTCTGCTCTGTACCCTAATTATGATGTTTAAGCTTCTTTCTTTCCAACCCCGAGATCCTTTTTCCCCTCTTTGCTTTTAAATATCTGTTTAATTAACTATTACTCTACTAGCAATTGGGAAATATTTACATTAGCATAATGCTACAAATTCTGGATACAGGCTTTTAAAACCTTGAACAACAGAAAGCTCTTTGTATCCTTAGCTATGGAAAACTAAGAAATTATTTCTAGCACCAGAAGGGGACAATTCAAAGGTGAGTGTTCTAAATCTCTAAGTGCTACCTGATAAGGTCAGGGCACCTAACACAGTAAGCTGAGAGGAGGGAGAACAACTAAAAGCTTTACATGTCCTTTTCAGGATTTTTCCTTCTTAGGGATTCTTCCCTTTTAGCATTCTTCTGCTACAATATATACCTCAGAAACAATTAAAAGTCCTAATTAAACACAATAATTACAGTTTAGTCAAGTTCACCACCACCTGTAGCAGGTCTTTAAAAAAAAAAAAAAAAAAGAAGAGCTATACTGGGGAGGGGGGGTTAGGGCAAAAAAAAATGTCCTCCAGAACCCGATTACTTACAGAACTTTGAGTTCTTTCAAGCCAGACAAGGCCTTTGGATGGATAAAAGAAAGGTCATTGCCAGCCAGCCGCCTGGAAAAAAATTGCAATAATAATTTCAGTCAGAAAATACAGTACTTGTACAGCCATCTAACAAGGAGGATCACCAATACATTATACCTTGCAAGCAATTATACATTTCACAATTATGCCATATTCACAGTCTTCCAAGTTTGCTACAGTTATTTTAGCCATTGCACATTTTTACCCTGAGGAATGCCTTACTCAGCTTCATGGATATACCTCCTAAAGATGCTCAAAAACACACACACCAGAATTATAAAGAATCTTCTTATGGTACTAGGTTCAAAAAGTGCATTTACCGACTATTAACATGATTCCCCAGCTTTCAGCATTATTCTGCTGAAACACATGCTTGGGTACCCATGTGTTTTTAATCTACCCAGCAGTTTCTAAAGAAACTATGCAGTTAAGTAAAAATAGCTAGATGACAGCATGAGGCAGGGAAAAGTTTCTGTGAGAATTCCAATCGCGAAGACGATATTCACAAGCAGGAGGTATGTTCACAGTGCTGACCATTGACAGGATGCCTGCTGACATTACCAAGACATAATCTTGGCAGTATTTCTTCACTTTGGTCAGCTATTTGGACTAACTTTTCAGAAAAGAAAACTGTTTGGGGGGAGGCAGAAAAGGAATAGGATCCTCAGCCATACTTGCTCTCTCTCAAGATGTGGCAGTTTCAAACTTGGACTGCTAGACACACAAAGTAAATTGTGAAAACCACCATGATATTAAAAGTAATAAATACAGGAGATGCTGCAGCACACAAAGCAGGAAAGCAGAAAGAGCAGCCAAAACAGCTGCTTTCAAATAGCTCTTTCCCCCTTCCCCCCACTCTATTTTTCCTTCAACCTTTTTACCTCTATCCTGACTAGCAGACCCTGTGTGGTCCAACCTTTGCTCAGCGGCTAATAGTTGTGACACAAGGTATTTTATTAAGGGTAAAAGACAATAATGCAGAACACCTGGTAATCCATAGCTGCCAAAAGATGCCATAATTTCTGCCAAATTATTTGCTATCAGACTTGGTTTCATATTCAAGCTAAGCAAAACCTACATTGAAAAAGGTTGTACAAAGAAATCATCTGGGAGAAAAACTGTGTACAATGCAGTGAGTGTTAATAATTAAAAACCAGTCCATGTGCTTTAACAAAGGTTACAGAATATCAAAACCCACCTCTCCTGCTACAGGGCTCTGTGAAGCAAGCCAGCCACATTAAGGGGAAAATATTATTTCAAAGAGGCAAATGAAGGAAATAACAAGAGCATCATCTAAGGCATCAGCTTGCCTGAACATAGCAACGTTATTACTTTTTTATCTTAGTTTCTAACTGCATAAATGAGATTACCCAAAGCATTTAAGGCCTACCTAAATCTGCTTGCAACAGAATACGACTTAATAAAATACTGCCTGATAAAGAGGATGGTAGTTATGTTTATCAAATCTATTTGTCAAAGGTAGATAGCTTTATTTATAAACCAAGGGAGAAGAGGACCGTTTCTCATGAACGGGAAGGTGACAGCTGCAGATACTACTAGAGTTTAGAAAACTGTGTTACTATAGTTCATTATATTTAGTCCTTGTATTCTCACACACACCCCAATTGCCGTAGCTATGGCTCTGACATCATTAGAAGCATGCTTAAATCTCAGCTTCTTTTGTCCTAAAAAAAATAGAAAAGAGAGATCTCCTGACTGCTGTGTGGTCTGTGTATAACCAAACAGCTCTGAAAACAGAAGACAAATAAGAAAGAATTCATGTTTATTTATCTTTGAAATCTCCTGTCTCCAAACAACCTCAGGATTTTGGAGGTTGTGACATAATTTTTCAAATATTTTTAATTTTTAACATGAATGAAAAATTCCAGATGGCAACTAAACACTCCTTTAAATTCATTTTGCAGTTGCCCGAATCAACTGTACTAACTTTATCTGAGGGGACGTGGCGGGAGGTTTGCAGTATTTCATGGCTTTCCTTTTAAGAATTTCTTAAGAAGCTCACAGTAAACAGAAAGAAATACAGATGTAACGTGCTGGGTCTCTACACCAGAAAGCCAGTGATCTGCAGAACACATGTTTATTTCAAAAAGTGTTCAAAACACCACAATACTAATCCTTAAATCAAGCAAAATTTAAGTGAGGCTATCACACCAAATTATTTTGGCACTCAAACACTACTAGCTGATGTTGATGACCTACCACATGTTTCAAGAAGCAGCAGCCCTGGTAAATGGCTGCAGCTCTGGTAAATGTATCAGGCAGCTCTGCCTGCAGCTCTGCAGAGGTTCCCTGTTGAAGGGGCTGGTGTGCAGCTCCTCAGGCATCTGCTGTTAACTTCACCCTCCCCCAGTGAGGCTCGGGATTATGATTTGTTTTTAAAAAGCTAAACTAAATCCAGTTGAGTTGCCTCTCCCAATCTCACTGTCACTAACACAACCTACAGAGCACAGGAAAAAAAAATAATGCAGCTGAGCCAGAGCAAGGCTTGCGTGACTTCAAACAGCAGGACTTCACCTACCTCAAGGCAACTCCTGTTTATTCAGACTTTTTGCAACCAACCAACAGAAAAAACCAAAACAACCTGCAATCCATTACATTTCCGTTTCTCCTCCATCTGGCAACCTTCCAGGAAACAGGATACAACTAGCCAAGTGTGCAAAGGCTTTACTAATCAGTTTGCCAAATATACATTTATCATTCACGTCGTAGCCTTGGGGAGCGTGGCTGCTTGTTAGGAGGTTTCAACTGCAGCTCTCCAGCAGGCAAAGACCAAGTATCACACACTGCTCCCAACATGCTCCCCCCTGCTGCAGCACGAAGCAGCTGGGAGGATGGGAAGATTTCCCTTTACATAAGCAGGTTCATTCTACAGAGAGAAACCAAAAATTAATATATAATATAGAACATGTACAGCATAGAAATTCCAGCATCAGAAATTGTCCAGTCATTTTCCACATTCTCTCCTTTCAGCCTGCCTCAAATGTAGTCTCAATCAGATTTTCAAACAGAACATTTAAAACACCTAAATATTTTACAAGCACCTCTGTTTCTCTCATTCTGTCTCTCTCACATGCTTTGTAAACGGGCTAAGAAAAATCACAGCTTTACCAAACCAAACCTGCAGCACCACATAAAGGAAGGAGGATTCATCTTCCTGCAACAACATCCACTAATCTGCTTGGGGCCTGCCCATGGTGGAACAAGTCCACACTGCTATTAAGATACCTGAAGACAGCTTTACATTTATGCTACTGAGAGCTGAGTACGTATCCTTCCCTGGACTGTGAGTGGAAAGAGTCTCAGAGACTTGGTCTGAAAGTCCATTTATAGTTACTGAATCAAGGCACATCACCATTAGTAAGAACTTTGTCCAAAAGGCAGAGGACTGTAAAACAGATTAATTCACAAATACAGTGAAGGAGCTCTCAGCACAGGAAAGACATGGAGCTGTTGGAGCGGGTCCAGAGAAGGGCCATGAAGATGATCAAAGGGTTGGAGCATGTCTACTATGAAGACAGGCTGAGAGAGTGGGGGCTGTTCAGCCTGGAGAAGAGAAGGCTCCAGGGAGAACATATAGCACCTTCCATTACCTGAAGGGGCTACAGAAAAGTTGGGGAGGGACTTTTCACCAGAGAGGGTAGAGGCAGGACAAGGGGTAATGGTTTTAAACTGAAAGAGGGGAGATTTAGGTTAGACATCAGGAAGAAATTCTTCACCATGAGGGTAGTAGGGTGCTGGAATATGTTGCCTAGGGAGGTTGTGGAAGCCCCTCCCTGAAGGTGTTTAAGACCAGGTTGGATGAAGCTTGTGCAGCCTGGTCTAGTGCAAGGTGTCCCTGCTCATAGCAGGGAGGTTGGAACCTGATGATCTTTAAGGTCTTTTCCCACCTTAACCATTCTGTGATTCTATGATAACAGACAATTGTAAAGTGCCATGTTATGCTACAGGACACAAATACTTAATTTGCTGCCTTTTACTTTTCAAGGTACACAGACACAGCAGCAGGCATTATCTGAAGTGGGGTGTAAATGTATATCACACTGACCAAGAGCTTTCCTGCCAACTCAATTGTGACTCCCCTGTTTGGACACTCTGCCCAGGACTACAGGTTTCCTGAATTAGCCCAGCTGAGTTACACCTTGGAGGCTTCTGCACTGGAATCACAGTTCTCATGTGTGACCACGTTAGTATCTTGCTTCTAGATCAATAACTTTAACTGCTTGGTATTGAAAACTGTAGTCCTCTGGTTTTACTTAAAAAAAAGTAAAAATTGAGTGTATCAATGGCACAAAATTCCTGAAAATTTGGACAAATTCAAGTAGACAGAACCAAATACAGCATAGCAGGATAACAGAGGAGGACATACAGAGGACAAAATACTTCTGCTATCTAGTCATATACAGAGGTGAGCAATACTCTCTAACCATTTATTTAAGTGACACAGTAAATTATCTCCAGATGTAGAGGACACCTTGTTGTTATTACAGAAATCAGGATACAATCTGGCTGGGGAACAATATTCCATGGTATCTCATTCCCAGAGTTCATAGCAAGCACAGCTTCTTGCACTGAAACTCTTCTTAAAGCAGAAAGGACTGTTTTCTCTCTTTTGGGAAATTAAAACTTCAGCAATTATGAGTCTGGCAATCCAGCTGCATGTTAACTAAGCCAAGTTAATCACTGGTGTCACTCCAAAATCAGGGAGGATGTCCAAGGGATATAGTTTTATCCTTAACAATTAAAACCATCACTCTCATTTTGACAGGATTCAATACAAACTTCTTGGAAACGTCTCTGCTTGCCTTGCATCCCAGATGGTGGTGAACCTCAGAGGCTACTTGAGTAAAGAATGAGATCTCCTTCTGTCCTCAAGATCTTGTGCACATACAAAATGTTTTTGCTGTGTTGTTGGTCTTTTTTCCCTTTAGTGGTATTCTGGGGTCCTCTTAACCTTACCTGTCCATCTTGATAACTATACATTGGCTTTTTTTTTCCATGTATCAATTGCAACCTTACTTCCTCGCTGAAAATTCAAACACTGACACAGACTGCAATCCTGACAGGCCACAATAAATCACCTGATATATCAATTTTATTTTTACATTAGATGCTTTTGGGTAAGACCCAAGACCTAGTCAAAACTGAACACTCCACAGTCACCTTCAGAACGTCTACCACTGGCTACCTACCCAGGCAACATCTCCTTTCAGCTCTCCAACTTTTACCTACTTGTTTTCATCCCATGGGAAAATATTCTGTTGCTTCCCCTCTTATACTTTTTCCATTTCTTCACTTTTTTGCTGTCTTGCATCAAACTATTCTGCCATCCTTACAAGCCTGACCCTAACATCTCCTTTTTCAGGGATTCCTGTGCTTCCCACACTAATTTGAATTTTATTTCATGTTCTCCTGCAACAGAAGTCACCTTTGAAAATGCCTAACAGACACACTTGATGGGTATCACAGATTAGATTTTCTCCAACTTAAGAAGTCCAGGCTACACTTATTCCAGAAAAGCAGACACTTTGGAACAGAACTCACTTTTCTTAACAGGTGATGCATAGTTCATAGAATCACAGAATGGTTTGGGTTGGAAGGGACCTTAAAGATAATCTAGTTCTAACCCCTGTGCATGGGCAGGGACACCTTCCACTAGATCAGGTTGCTCAGAGCCCCATCCAACCTGGCCTTGAACACTTCCAGGGAGGGGCCATCCATAACCTCCTGGGGCAACCTGTTCCAGTGTCTCAACACTCTCACACTAAAGAATTTCTTCTTCATGTCTAATCTAAATCTCCTCTCTTCCAGCTTAAAACCACTACTTCTCATCCTGTCACTACACACCCTTGTAAAAAGCCCCACCCCAGCTTTCCTGTAGCCCCTTCAGATACTGGAAGGCCACTGTAAATTCTCCCAGAGCCTTCTCTTCTCCAGGCTGAACAACCCCAACTCTCAGCTTTTCTTCATAGCAGAGGTGCTTCAGCCCTCATCCAGACTTGCTCCTTCCTGTGCCTAGGGCTCCAGGTGGGGTCTCACCAGAGCAGAGTAGAGGGGCAGAATCACCTCCCTCAACCTGCTGGCCACACTGTACTATAGTTATGTACTACACTTTATTCATTGTGGTGTGAAGCTTTACACAAGAGGTACAGCCACTTGCAGGAAGACACCAGGGGCTGGCTGCTTCCACCATGCAGAGGTGCCCTGCCGTACAGAAGGCAGCTCCTGCCCAAGCTGGGCAGCTGCAGAGGAGGACAGGCTGGGAAATGGAAGCAGTGGCACAGGACTAAACTCTACTTTGCCTACCTATGATAGCAAACAGACCCTTTGGTACTTGTGTCAGCTGCTGCCTGCCATACTCCTGTGAAGCCAATCAATAACCTACAGATCACTCCCAATTCTTCCACGCCAATTTAACATAAATAAATGGATACTTTATTCTGCTGCTGCTAATGGAAAATGCATTTGTCCCCTTTTCTCCTTGCCCTGAAGTCTTCTCAGTATTGTACAGCCTCAACCATTATTTATAAATTCCCAAGTATGTGAGCCAAGATACATCAGGACTGGAAAAAAAAAAAGCCTGTAACTACAGCCAGCGCTGAAACTGCACCAACTCCAGCTGAAAGGGCACTTCTCATCCTGAGCCTTCCCTTCCCAGCATTTACACCTTTCTCAAAGTTACACTGTACTTCAAGGCAACAGCTTGTTTTCCAAATGCATTCCTGGACTAAAAATTTAAAATGCCTAAACTGATTGATTAAAAGAAGTCCTTAAGAACAGTCCAGAAGTTCTAGTTCTAAATTGTCAGCAGGCATCCCCAGCACCCACTGCAAGACAAAATGTAGCTCTATGATATTGCTTTTCATTAACTGTCAAGGAATATTTATAATTCTTTTTTTCTTGTTAAGAGGAAAATAAATGATTATGGATTTCCCTTGCACGGGAATGCAGGATTGAAGCTACAGCCTAATTATTTTCCTTTGTCACCCCTCCTTTTTCTGATTGATGCATCTAGCAAAGTGACACTGCAAAATGTGGAAGTGGCTTAAATCCACGTATATTTGGCAATTAAAGCTCTCTTACCAGCTTTCTAACCACTGCAGATATACATACCAGGTAAATATAAGACCTGTGTTTTCTGGACACCTCCACAGTGAACGACTTCAGAGAAATGGGATTAATTTTAGACATGACTCTTTGCTTCAGATTCAGGGCAACAGTTAATTTTCCCCTAGCTGAAAAAAACCACAACTATTTTATCAGAACCATCTAGAATTTTACTCTTCTATAGGAAGAGCAGGAAAAGAACTTTGTATGAGTACAGGTTCTTCTATGCCAGGAAAAATCTGCCAATGCTAATTAGGCAAAGTACCTCAGTATTCACAGTACTCACAAAAAATATACCAAAATATAACCACCCAAGTTGAGGGGAGGAAAGGAGGTAAAAATTATTTCATTCCCCACCATGTCTTCTTATGGTTACATACAGCATCACACTGAGACACTATGGTGACAGAACGCACTTTTAACAGCCTTGACAAGTGATCTGTGCGGTGGGTGGGGAACTGGCTGACAGACCATACCCAGAGGGTGATAGCAAATAGTTCCTCCTCAAACTGCAAACTGGTCACAAGCGGGGTCCCCAGGGATCGATGTTGGGCTCAAGGCTCTTTAACATCTTCCTAAGTGACCTGGATGTTGGGATCAAGAGCACCCTGATGAAGTTTAAGGATGACACCAAGATGAGTGGAGAGGTTGACACTCCAGAAGGGAGAGCCACCCTCCAGAATGACCTAGACAGACTGGAGGAGTGGGCTAGCAGGAACCTTATGAAGTTCAACAGGGAGAAGTGTAAGGTCTTGCACCTGGCAACTACATAACCCTTGTTACAATGCTCTAGTACTTAAAGGGTGGCTACCAAGGAGATGGAGACTCCCTGTTTACAAGGAGTCACATGAAACAGACAATGGGTGATGGGCACAAGTAGATCCTGGGGAGATTCCAACTGGACACAAGAGGTATATTTTTAACCATGAGGACAGTTAAACTTTGGAATAGTCTCCCAGGGAAGACCAGCAAAGTGGTAGATTCCCCAACATTGGACAGTTTTAAGTCTCAGCTTGACAGGGTGCTGAGCCATCTATATATATAGACTACAGTATTACTTAGAAAGGTTGGAGAAGATGATCCTTCAGGTCCCTTCCAACCTGACATTCTGTGATTCTGTGAGTCACTTTGAGTATGGAGATAATGCATTTACCTCCCACATGTAGGATCTGGGTTTTTTTACTGTCTGAACACTTAAGGACTTTGTGATTCTTCTTGAGGCTTGAGGCTGGAACAAGCTGCCTGCCACCTTGCATTCTCATATGTCTTTTGACTCGTGCTCCAATTCCTGAAACTGAAGAGGAGGTGGACTGCACAGTACAAGCACTGTCTGGGGGACTCTACCTGGAAAGACCCAGCCTGAGAGCTTCTGAGACTACTACTCAGCCTCCAGAAGTTTCTTATCTAGCTTATACTTTCAGACAGCCCCAACCTGGCAGCTCAGGCAGCATAATAAATTCAGGCTTGTAAGACAGGTCTTGAAGCATAAGGCTGCAAAGTTCAGCCTCCAGGCCATTTAGCTAAGCCAGCTTCTGTGAGCATGCACATGTGAAAATAATGCTGAACACGGAAACTCAAAGACGACAGATAAGGAAAAAGTTTTGTTTCCCTCTAAATGTACTTGCAGCAAAATAAACAGTCTTGGGATCCTAATGCACAACAGGCCAACTTTTGAAATTAACATGCAGAAACAGAAAATGGGAAAAAACTTCCTCATCTTCAAAAAACAATGGAATCTACTCAACCTACTAGCATCTGTCCCCACAAACAGGAAAAATATGCAACTGGTAAGCACAGTGAGAAACTTCTAAGCTACAGAAATACTGTTCTTATATCAGCAGGACTGAAACTCATCCAGAACCAAACTGATTTAGGACTTGCACAGATAAGAAAACATTAATTAAACACAGGTTGGCCAACATGTTTTTAAACATCGTTTAGCATCTAGTGCAGACCAAGTAGGTGATGTTTAAAAATATCTTAGCTGACTGTGGTTAATTCTACTTGGGAGTCTTTGCCTAAAGGTTTGTCTTGACTAGAATTTGAGGGTGCAAGTTGCAACACGCCAGTGCACTTTCTAAAGCTCTGGTGCACATAAGGCAGCAAACATTTCTAATGTATGCTAGCTGCTCAAGTCAGAGCTTAGGCTCTTAACTTGCTACCACACGCGAAATCTACATCTTGCATTCTCTTCATTAGAACTTTACCTCTTGGAATTCAAACTGGAGTAACTGATGAAATTATCTCCTCCAGCTGTTCAAATATTCAGAGCTGGCAGATGGAGGAAGATCACTCATTGGCTTGTAACCCAATGTCAGGTGGCTATTTTTGAAATACCAACAGAGGATGTCTACACTGCTGCCCTTACAGCAAAGCAGCTAAAGAGACCTCTTGGTTCATTCCTCAGTCTCTGCTGGTGGGGCTGAACAGACAGATATGGGAGGGTAATATCTCAAATCATACCAGCTAGTCTCCCAAGCACATGTTTAACCACAGCCTCAGTTACCACATGTTGGCTGACACAAGGAATCAGGACAACTTTTCTCATGAACATTGTTCCTTACCTTTTCTACTCAAAACAAGCCCTTTGCTTCCAGCCTCCCACTGAAAACCCTGGGACTACTCGTGTTTATGAAAGGGAGAGGAATTGTACCATCTCGTCAACACTGGCACATTACCTAGCAAATGCTATTTTAAAAGACTTAGCATTGAAGGGCAAAAACCTCCTTTGGCAAAAACCACCAAATGCTCCATAGCCAGGTGAGGAAAGATACTGCATCTCAAAGTAACAGCTCAGCCTTGGTGGCCTTGGCAGAATTCCAAGACATGCCTTATTCATAAAACCAAAGTAATAAAAAAGATACTCACTTCCCCTCCTTCCCCAAAGATAATACAACTTGGTGCTGATGCAGAAATTAGAAGGAAGGGGACCATCTAAATTACACACTGAAATAGATACTACAGAAGTAAGCAGCTGTGACATTTCAGCCAGGTGGTCATCTTCAGCTGCAGTCAAGGAAATATAACTCTAGACATTTCCCTTACAGATACTTCCTGATTACAACCTTATGGCAAAACCACTTCATTTTCACTGCCAGTATGCATTTTAATTAATCCTTACATTCTTAAAATATACTTTGCCAATTAAAAGCCATGTTCAGAGATTGGCTGAGGGGAGGAGAGGGGCTTGAGATGTTTAAGCAAGATCTCTCAATGCTGTCATCAGCATGGATATAATTAGGCAAGGAAATTCTGAGTTGATCTACCTTTTCCTGAAAAATTAGTTGCACACGTGCTGTCTCTTGTTCACTGTTTCTTTATTCATTTCTTAAAAAGCAGATTAGCTTTTTAAAATGTTTTTATTAGCTTTTTCTTTTATCACCTTTTCTCTCATCATTTTCATCAGTTACTAAATAAAAACCTTAATAAAGTTTGTCCTTGACTGATAAAAAAAATCTGAGGGTAGAGTCACAAAAGACAGGCTGTTCCATCTCATTTATGAGCAAAAACCAGAAACACAACAGACCTGGACATCAGGACACATCTGGAAGGTAATCAAGCACTGCTGCTTCTTGGGGCCTTCATGAGTGATCTTTTTTTTTTTTTTTTTCAGTGGTACTGGGTCCTCAAAACCTCAACAGTCAGAGCACATCCTCCCTCATCCATGTTGCAGAAGGTCAGAGCCTGCCCTGAGGTTGACTGGTTGGAAGGTGACCTGTACTCCCCTTCAGACAACAATGTGCCTGTGTCACAGACAACCTACAGACAGAAGGACAGCTTGCTGTCCTATGGCCTCCCAACTGGCTCTCAGATGGCCAGCACCCAGACAGACAAAACCTTACCATCTAAGCCTTGCCCATCACTGTGAGGCAAATAAGACAACATTTTAAAGGGCTAGAAGTGGAGATCAAAACAAGGTTAAAAGCTTGTTATGTTAAGAAGCCTTTTGCTTTATTCGAGTTTCTGAAGCCAGACTGGAAAACTGGCAAAAATAAAAATCATTTTGTATTGCCTTCCTTGAGGAGAGAGTGCCTTTTTCATTAATCCAGCAGATCATTCACAAATATAGTGAAAGAAAATCATACAGTTAAAAATCCTTCAGACTACTTTAGATAATTTTAAATGTTAGAAGGAACTGCAATTGTTTAGAAGACCAACAGAACACAACACAGCCTGGCTCTTCTAGTTAAAAATTCACACTGGAAAATGGTTTGTGCTTTCTAAAAACACTGCACTATCTAACTGTATTTCCCTCTTCTATCTTTCTATAAATACTTCAAGGTGTGGTTAGAAAACTGTGGCCAAGTTTTTCAAGGATTTTCAGTTTAGATATTTTCCATATCAAGTTCAGGGTTGCAGCATATTTACATTAGCATTTTCTGAAGAATACACTTCATTAACTGCTGTGGCAAAACCCTTGGTGGTCTGATCCTCAATCATTTGCAAATTACTTCCAGATGAGTATCAGTTACACAGAGATGGAGAATTTTTATAACATTTATAAATAGTGCAAGAATCCTACAGACACACGAGAAGTGTAACGAGGCTGCAAAGAGGGGCCTGTGGAGCACATAACCCAAGAGACAGATGCTGCCCACAGACAAGCTGGAATGCCTTTGCTTGTACCTGTTAGTAGTACTCAGGTAGGACACTCTCTCAATGGTACAAAAACTCAGATTATACCTGCAAATTTTATACTTTGCAAGGGAGTTTGTTCCCTAAACAAGGCCATTTCAGGTGTCTTCATCCACCTGGCCCCAACTACCAGCCATTGCTCTCCCATCTGTGTCAGACCTGTCAGTCTCATGCAGGTGTCTCTGATAACCCAGCACATCTGAAAATGCCAGTGGGCACACACTGAAGCAGCCAGGTTGCTCCCCCTTCAGTGCCACAGAAGGCACCTTTTAATCCAGCAGGCAGCTTTTACAAGTCTGGTATGCTCCTTTGTTCACTTTGGTTCACTAGTGCTCATTTTGGGATTCGGAAAACAATCCTGCCAAATAATTCATTGCATTAAGGAAATTACAACCCCCATTTTAAATTACTCCTACTGCATTTTTTTAATCCCATCCTCTTCATGCATGCACTGTGTAAGACTCAGTTGCCTACATAATACATCTAATTGCCTCCCATTTAGATTCAATTAAGCCCTGTGATACTGTTTTGCAATATTAATTAACTAACTCTGTTGGGGGCTGATCTCCCACGGCATTTGACAAAAGAGAAAGGTGTCTGGGGCTGTCTCCTGGATGAAGAGCTACTGGAAGTCTGTGGTGGGGTGGGTACTTATTGGATTCCCATCAAGTTTCTGGGACTTTCATTTGCCTGAGGCATGTAATTCTTGGGAAAAGTTTGAGATGGAAAACTCACCTCCAGCACAGATTTCAACACCACTTTGCTTCAGCTCAGTCTCTTTCCTGCAGAGACTCACATCCAGGTTTCTGTGCTGGAAAAGCAACTTCTACTAATGTCTGGCTGTTAGAATTTGGATTTGTTCAACTACAAATAAAAGCCAGGAATAAAGTTTGAAAATCATCTTAGAGTGGAGAGGGAAAACTGTAGGTGTACAGTGGGAAGTTCAATAGTTTGGGTTTTTTTCTGTCCACAACCAGCAAAAATAAAGACCAAAAAATTACTGGACCCTATGCCATAGAGAAAAATGGGCAGAATGAAGCAAAAATGCATCACGTCTGGTGCTGGTCATTTCCAATACAAAGTTAAGATGCTTTTGCTTGAATCTACTTTAGTCTATTTTATTTCCTCTAGGAAGAGCACGTCCTGAAGCAATGGAACCTGGAGTTGACTTGTGAACAGATGATCATAACCAGGTCTTTCTAGAACAGGAAGAAACTTCCCTCATTTCACTGCTCATGGGCATGGCCAGAGCCTCTGCAAATAGGCTACAAAAGTCAAAGCCGGCTGCTGCAAAACATTACTAACAGCTCACAGCTCTCAGTTAATGGTTTTCAACTGAATTACTGTACAAAAATACTGCCTGCTTATGGCTCTGCTCTCACAGTTGTTTTCCTGCTTTTCTGCATCCATGACAACTGTTGACTTGGAGAGTTTTTCTTTTCAGTCTTTCTGCAGGTTCTCCTACCTCTGCAGCTGTAAGGAGCTAACTTGAATGCAAGTAGTATTTTCTGTTGTACTAAGAAACTACAATTTATTCAAATATGTTCAAACATTTGCCAAGTATCATTATTTTTGTAAAGATGGGCGAGTTTCTTTTCCCCAGCAGTTGCTTTAACATCTCAAGCAAGCATGCTAGGAATGATTCGAAGCTTCTGGGTATTCACATATGATACTGAACTTAACACTAGCCTATTTTTTTGCAAACTGCAGTGCTGGAATTCAGGGGGACATGAGGTACACGTAGCAAATTGCTCTTAAGCAATAAGCACAACAGATGATGGCTGAAGGCTCTGCCTTTTCTCTTTACCTCCTGACACACCCCAGGGTTTATACAAGTTGCACAATATGCACACCCACCAGTTAGGTTTTATTGCTTAATTACTTATATGGAAAAAATGAAGTCTCCCACAGTCATCTGAAGTTGGGAAAACAGAATTGTTTGTTTTTCAACTTTTGGTGTGAAACAGGAGTATAAAGAATTTG
Organism: Apus apus; assembly: GCF_020740795.1. Classification (NCBI taxonomy): domain Eukaryota; kingdom Metazoa; phylum Chordata; class Aves; order Apodiformes; family Apodidae; genus Apus; species Apus apus. The sequence continues at coordinate 5,933,465 of NC_067286.1, forward strand.
GAAAAAACTGAACTACAAATACAGTCTAATAGAACAACACACAAACATAGAGCAGCACATATTAGAAAGCACATAGGGAAGTGGCTGGTATATATTCTGAGCCAAGTAAGCCTCCCTAGACCTCTAATTAGCTTTTTTTTTAATTGACTACTCATGCCATACAGACTTTCATAAATTGCGTCAATTACACAAATGCACCACCTGAAATCCTGGTAAACCTATTTTCCTTCATGAGGTATTCTACACTATATTGCAAATTTAAGCAATAGCTAAAAATCAGAGGCAATAAACTGGAACCTGTTAAGCATGAAATAAGATACCACACACAATTCACCTGACATAAGTCTGTCCAACTGGCTGACTTGGATCAAAACTCTTTAAAAACAGGGCAAATTGAGTTATTTACCTGTATTAGTCATAGTAGCTGCTACATTATTAGGACATAAAAAGACCCCAAAATTGTAAGGAGAGGTAAAATACCCTACTAGACCAACCAATGAAGCTACAGTGCAAGGAAGAACAGAGAAGCTTTCAGGAATGCAAGCTTTTCTTCAGGAACAAGTAAGCCATCTGTTGCCAAATTTTAAATATCCTTGTTCCAGTCAGGTATGGTGGTTGCATTTGTTATGGCAAACAACCAAGAAACAAAAGGTCCTGGGCTTTATCTCTAGGATTTTTTATGCGGCTGATTTATCCTGTTGCCCTTTACAAATAGTTTTAATTCTTTGCTTCAGTTTCCTCATCTGTAAAGTTGGAAAAATGCTTCCTTACTTCATAAAGGTTTGTCTCTTTGGGAAAATGAGCTGTTCTGTCCGTAAGGTACATTTACTGGAAAATTTCTCAACATAACATTCATAGCTCCAGTCTAGCCAAAGTTAAAAATAAGAACAGGCTAACTTTTATTTTAAATACTCTTTGATATAAGAAATGCTACTTTAACACTGGAAATGCAAGAGAAGCAAAGCAAACTGCAGTGGCTTTGTCTTATCTGTTGCATGTTGTTGGAATTTCAACACACTGACAAAGGTTGAACTACTACCTTGTCTTCACAGATAAGGAAACTAAGGCACACAGAAGTCACTTGTCACATAACAGTACTTACAGAAGTACATAAGAGTACTAAAGCAGTAATTGAAAGTCAAAGCCTTCTCCCTGCTTATGACTCTGAAACCCAATCTAATCCAGGGCTATGCTGCAAAAAGATGCTTCAACTTCCCAAAGGGATTGCAGTTAAGACTTCAGCCCAGGAAAAATGGGCACATGAGCCTTAGCTCTGCTTGAGGATTCAGAAGTGCAAGTATCACCTAAATTAAACCTAAAAAAACCCTAAAAAGACAGAGGGGACAAGAGGGAGATGGGAACTGGAGAAAGAATTTATGACAGATAAGCTAAGAACAAGAAGCCCTGCACCACAGAACTTGACTTTCTGATGCAGGTCTGGATGGGCTTGTGAGTGCTGCATCTGCAGCCTACAGGGACAATGGGAGTAAGCTGCTCAGTACATTAAACAACATATACTTTATGGAACTTATGCAACAGCTATACTGTAGCTCCTTTGGAAACAATGGTAATTACACACCTCTCGTGCTATCCAAAGATAACACTGTAATTAGCCTGTGTCATCACTCTAGCCATGATTAAAATAATTAAAGTAAAAAGTCCCTTGTAAGTAGCATTTACTGTTCCGGTTTCCAAACTTGTACAGGATTTTTTTTTTTGAGTATAATTGCTTTCTCTGTTTGCAGCTCAACTTAAGACTATTTCCCCACCCACCTTCCACTTTACACAGCCATCTGATGTTGTAGTAAAGCTTTAACGTGTGAAATACTCACAGCTCTTCCAAGTAGGGAAAGTTCTTGAACGCATCCTCTGGTAGCCTTGTGATGTTATTCATGCTGATGTCTCTGGGGAAGGAAAAATAAGAGATTCATCAATAAACACGAAGGGATTTTTACACAATAGGAAAAGGAGGAGGAGAAGAAAGCTTAATCAGATGGTTTGATAACAAAAAAAAATTCTAGCATCACACAGGAGTATCTCTTTCTAGAAAAGTCTAGAAATTTGCATGTCAAACTTCAAAGCACAGTAATTTGAGGATCCAGTCACAGCAAAGATCTATGTCATGAAAAGTTGATTAAAAAGTTTTCTGACACCTCTAAACAAAATCTACTGTGAAGCTACAGGGCACGCATATCTGGAAGAGGCTCTACAGTCCTGTTACTCCCATTACTAATTTTTACCAACTTACATATGCATACAATTCTAGCACAGATGATTAAGACTGCTCCAAAACCACAGCACAGGAAAAAAATTGTAAAAAAAGGTTGTGACCACCCACCAAGCAAATTTTCATCCCACAATGTCTCTAAAAAAAAAAAAGAAAAAAAAAAAAGCAAAGAATACACACATTGGGACTTAATAAAGAGCTTCTGGCAAACACGGCTTCTGAAGCAACTGACAAAAATAGCAGAAACATGTCCTAGCTCTACCACTGGTTTTTGTTGTTGTTTTTGTGTGTGTGTCTTTTTTCCTACAAAACCTATAGAAGGTAATAGTTTTAAGCAGATTTCATTCTCAGTCCCTAAGCACAGACAGGTCGGCAGCAAGTGCTTACATGATAGGTATGCAGATCTGCTCAGCTTTTTTCTTTCTGAAGGAGCACAGTAAGTGGCAAACCTGGTGCCATCACCTCAGTTCACACCTACATAACCATCACAGATAATCCAGTCCTAAAGCAAGATATTACTCAATGCGAGTAGAAGTAGCACGAAAACAATTCAGTTTGATAATTAAGCTAATAACTGCCTAACAATTCAGGACATAATCCAAGTTCTTTCTTTCCACTTGGTTACTGCTTTTTTTTTTTTAAATGTGTAGTTTAACAGGCAACTCAGTGAGACTTGTTAGTAGAGCCCTCCCAGCTTCCTTCTGTTTGTCGTCTTCCACTTGTAGCCTTCCACAAATTTTTCTCTAGCATGTATGTGACACCATCCCATGTATTTCAGGTAAAAAGCACACATAACAAAACCACCCCATCCATCTCCCTGATAATGAACAAGTACCACTGGAGCTCCTCCATGAAGATCTGAAGGGCTGGTGGCTGCACACAGGAAGCAGATTTTGTTTGCCACCTAAAATGCTCAGCCTCAGAACATAAGTACCAGCCCTTGCCTATTGCTGAAGTAGATGTTCTTAACCCATCCATTGCCACCAAAATTTTTCAAGTATCTGCCTCAACTGGAATTACCACTTCTTATGATGAAGCAGAGAAAGATGAGTTTAGACACTTCCTGGTAGAAGAGAAGGGCAAAAATCTCTGAAAAACTATTTTGTAGCAGCAAAAACAACTCCCTTGAGAAATTAGTAAGTTCCACATTCAGGATATCTTCAGTGGCTCCCACCCACAGAAGGTCTCAGTGCTGACCTTCGAAGGTTCAGAGTCAGGCCCCTAAGTGGAGCATGGAGCATACAGAGGGGCCAGTGCTGCTCCTAAGAAAGTAGTGTCTTGGGACATTTGTGCCTTCTTTTATGTTGTGACATACCAAACGCCATGTCAGTACCATATAACTTACCAAAAAAAGTTGCAGCAGCTAATTAAACCCCTTTTTGCAAGGAATGCCCACATTACCATTTGCCATAGCTCATTAAAAAAAAGTTTCCTTATTTACACTGACAACAGAATTTTTTTCCCCACAGCAGTTGACAATGTCAACTGATGTTAGTGAATTTATGCTGAGATTAACAAGTAACTGGCAACTGTTCTGCTGCCCCTGACCGAGCAGCACAGGCCCCCACCCACCACTGACATGCACGCTGCACTCTTAAATTAAATCTAGAGGCAATTGTTTCTTTAAACTAAATGTTTATTAACTAGCAAGCCAATCTTCATTTCTCATACCCCAGTGTAAACCAAGAGAGTTATTCCTCAGAAGTTGTTTAGCATATACTAATATAACTTGAGAGCAATGGAGATCAAAATAAGGTTCAGCACATAAAAAACAAACCCAATTGTGAGAGACAACCAAGAAAATCCACTGCAACGCAACAGGCTCCTTCACTAAGCTCCAGAAGGAGCTGAGCTGGTGATGATTTATTTCTAAATTCTACAGCCTGTGTGTTTTAAGAGGTGCTTTGTGTCTCAACAGCAGCTTGGGTACCGTGAGATGCTGCAGTTGCTGTGGGGGGACATTTTTCTTCTTGTGAAGGAAAGTAAATAAAAGTATCAGATACATGAATTGTCAGCTGTCTGCTCCACAGGAGACTGCAATTTTTATTCTCCCTGCCCCCTCATATACATTTTTCAAATTGTCATGAATACACACATTTCACACACCCAGGCCAGTCCTCTCCTTTCCATATGACTACACATCCCTTCCAGTATCAACTGGGAAGCATTTATGAAAACAGCAGGAGAATAATAAAGGAGAGGAGACCCTACATGAATCCTAAGAAATTGTAAGCTGTGCAAGACAAATCACAACTCTCTTAAGAGTGTCTAGATGATATAAAACCCTACAATCATATACACAATATTAAATGGTGGTAGTATAAATTAAGTCAACAGTACATACCACCAGAAAGCACTTTATGAATGGCAACACATCCTTTTGTCAGGGATTTGGACTGCAAACACACTTGTGGTATGACAGGATAGCTACAGAAGTAGTAAAGAATCACGTCCATCCGAAAGCAAAGGTCTTGAAGATTCCAGAGCTACAAATGCCTGATTTTCAGAAGTGGCATGTACAATCCTAAGCAAAGTCGACAGAAATCATGTAGACATATAGCATGGCTGGCAGCCAAATTCTACATAATTCCAGCCTTTTTCTGGGATCTGAAATTAGCAGAGAATGTTTTTTTGCCTGTAGCTCCAAATGTTAGCATTTACAATTTTAATACAGGGATTACAATACACAAATTCTACTGACATTTATTTTCGGTCAAATGGCATTTTAAACAAAACCTGGCACAGAGACACACTGCAATTTTGTCTGACATTATCACGTGAATCTTCAGGGACTGCTTATCATGTTTCCCTGCTAAAAATCTGGAAGTATTACAAAGTTTCTATATTTGCCTTCGTTACATGTTATAACTCCCACTCAGTAAATAAGCCAATATCTTTACAGCACTGATTTGCAGACTTTGAGAAATATCAAGTCACTAACTTCCAAAGTTTCTTAATGACCACCATGCAAGTTTTAAACCAATTTTTTTTCTTAATTAAAGACATTATACAAAACAAGTTTTGCTGCAGAAATCACAGATTGCCAGTGGCTCACCAATCAACATACTCGGGTCGGTAACACTTTGAAAAACTGCTAGAAAAAAGTTAAGTTTCAGCATAAGGGACAAGAAGGTGAAAATACACCAATCTTATCTGAAGTTGCATTATCAACAAAAAAGCCACCAAATATAGAAGGAAAGACCTATAAAGAAGTTTAGAAGCCAAAATTTAAAACTTGATTTGGTTTATATAAATAAATGTATTGGTTTTAAGTCTACAGAATATCCTTAGTCAAAGAATGTGCCCTATTTGCTGGTAATTAAATATTAAGTAGTTCAAGAGGTTCAATGGAAGCATTTACCCATATCGCTAGAATTTGTTACTTAATAACTACTCTCTTAAAAGTTTGCCTATTAAATTTGGAAGATGCTTTTAATAATAGGTGCTTTATAGAAGCACAACAAAAATCGACTAGCAGCATATATCACAAAACAATATCAAGTATTCCCCCCCAAATCACTATCCAAAACAGAAACAGCCGTTGCCAAGTTTCTACTGCTTTTATTTAAAAAAAAAAACATATTTCGTATTTCTAATATTTCAAATATTTGTATCAGTCTATGTAGAATCAAGGAGGCAGTCCACACAATAAAGATAAAATACAACTTCATGCTTTGAATACGTCAAAAAAGTCTCCATGTGTTCCTCCAGCTCTACCAGAAAGACCTCAGGCACCACACTGCCAAACCTTTCAATCACCACCAAAAAAAACCCAACAAATCCAACGAAAAAAATAAGAAACAAAACACCAGAAAAACCCCACGCTTGCCCTTATTTTTACTGCAACAATGAAGTTCAAACTCTGAATCTGGCTTACGTTACATTTCTTGTTCTGTCACCAATTTGCAGTATGACCTTGTCAGCCCAGCAACCAACCGCTCTGTCTTGAAGTTAAACCCAGCCCCATGCTTATATTTGGGATGTTTTCCCCAAGAAGCACAAAAAGGAAACAGCAGCTTTAAGAGGCAAAAGATGAGGACAGGGTTTTACACTGTACATTTGTCAGGAAAAGGAAGGAGAAGCCAGGGCCAGACCTGCACCTTTCAGCAGTTAGCCATTAACCGGGCTTATCTGTACTAAGCAGCCAGGCTAAGTCTTCCCTCTCAAACCAACTTTAACCAAGGCAGGTCAGGGCGTGACTGGGCAAGGAGCTGGCATCGAAACTCTAATGATGAGCAGCTGAAGGTGGTAACCTCTTTAGCAAGAAGTGTCTGCATCTCGGGGATAACATGAATCACAGCCTTATAGTTACAATTAGTTTCGCCATTTCAGGCAGGAGAGATGTAACGCCAGAACATAAACACAATCGTGCTCCCTCCTACAGTGCTGTTGCTGCCCTGGCTGCAGTTTTACTGACAAGTAAGACTCACACACTCACTCAGAAGTTTTGTCTTTCTTACTGAAAGGTACTACAAAAAACAACAACAACAAAACAGTACGTATCTTGAAGAAACCTACTGGAAGTGTTATTTCACCATCCCAGGTACTGCAGAGACTAATTTTTACAGGTTAAATGTGAAAAATCAAGCCAAGGTACTCCAGCAGTTATTTGTTGGCTACAGCCTGCTTCAGTAGATCACTTCAGGTTAATATTACATTAAATCTTCATAGCCAGCTCAGTTTAGTAAAGTCCCTTGCTTTCACTTAACACAGAAACACAGGTCTTTAAAAATACTTCTATGTATACTAACCACCAAGGACACAAAAAGCCATGAAAACCTCCTTATGTCGAAAGTAGGCATCAAATCAGATAAATGAACTTGGGAGAGGAAGGCACCTTTACTGGACACAGTAAGAACACCCAGCACCACATCTCTCCATGTAAAGCAGAAGATTTAAACTACTCAAAGCAAACAGCAGTGGAGATTTCAGAAATCTAAATTAGGCAATATAATGCACTTAAACTTTATTATACTCTTTCTGTGCAAGAATTCTGGTTCCTAAAGGAAAGATTTGGTCGTTTGTGTTTTTTTAAGTATTCTTTGTGCTACCACTACCCAAAGGCAGAGTTCCCCAGGCTCCAGGGTAAGCAGAAATATCCCACATTCAACTTTGCAGGCATCTGGAAGTAAAACCCATCCAACCTCCCAATAATTCCTATTCCTTTCATGATCGAGCACTCCAAGTTACTTCCAGTGTGATAAACTCCCTGTCATGAGGCTGCTCTTCTCCCCAGTCCCCTTAATATTTATTCTGGAATGTGATCTTAAATTCTGGCCATCTTTGCCCCACCAAACTCAGCACCACTTATCATCTCTTAAACGGTAACTGACTAATTCTCTCACATTTTAAAAATAAATAAATTATTGCTTATCTTTAGACAGTGGCTTAAGCCACAGCTTTCATTGGTGGCATCACACAAAAGAGAATCAGATAAAACACACAGCATGTCACAGCACCTTCTGCAGCACACAGATCTCTTTCTCACTCATTTTAAAGCACTGCCTTGACCATAAAGTAGCCTGACCATCTTAGATTTATCCTAAACATCTTTCTTACTCACTTCCAGAGTGGGATTCAGGCTAGAAAGGACAGCTGATTAGAGACAATGGAAATGGAGGAGGGGGACAATAATTCTTGCAGGAGAAGAAAAGCTGCAACAACAAAGAGGGACCACAAAATGGGAAACACAGACTTCTGTAGAGGGCTACAGAAAGCACAGGCAAAAAATCATAAATAAATTAGCCCAAGATATAGGCAGAGAATGAGAGCTAATGACACTCAGTAACTGATGGGGACTGAAAAGGAAAGTGATGCCAGTCTCTGTGGACTGAGGGACACTTCACTTCAACAGCTTTTTTTTTTTTAAACAAGACCTACCATTCTTCACTGTAGCCAGACAGAAGGTGTGCCCACTTTCAGCAAAGAAATCTTCCTCACTACCCAGCTCTGGTGTACCGGCTTGTCTCCTAAAACTCACAGAAGATGTGGGTGCTAGGTTTTCTATCCTGCATTGCAGCTTTGGTTATCAACACCTGGATCTGCACTGATCTGGGGGCACACACACCTTCCCACCACATTGGTGTGTACTGCATCTGAAGGTGTGGTTAAGCATCTAAAATACTCCACTTTTTATATGAAGATCTTAAGCTAGAAAAACACAAGATACCTAGCTACAGAAGAGGAAAATTAGATCTCAGCCAAACCCAACTGAGACTGGTTGCTTAAAAAATAAAATCAAAATACTCCCCTGTGCTGTCACTTCACTGAGGTAACTTCTTTTCAGCTCTTCACCTAACCTCTATCTTTTGTGAAGTTTAGAAGAGAAGGGGGAGAGAGAAGGAGCGAGAGAGGAGTGTTTGTTGAAGGAAGGAAGATCATGTTTCAACAAGGCACCTTTAAAATCCTATAAAATACTCCCTCTGAGCAAGCTTAACCTGTTTGCTGATAGATAATAGCATGTAATACTGTAGGCTCCATTCAGTCTTTTCCAAGGTCTGGGCCCTCTGCCATTGCATTATTTAATTATAACACTTACAAAATGATTTAGGCAGAGCTATCTTATTTGAATAAAGCCCTCCTACCTTCTTGTATAAAACCATTAGGTAAAAGGTCTTAATCTCATGTAAAATTCCCCAGGTAGTAAACCTGATCCAGCTTCGGCAGTACGAGGAAAAGCTGGAGCTGTTAATAACTTCGGAAACTACGTTAAATAAGCCAGGTTATTGCAAATGCAAGCCAACACGATGCTGGAAAACACTCAGCAACAACTAACCATCCATTACCACTGGGATCGTTGATACATGGATAATGCTCCAATTAGGGTAACACAGGCAAAGATCAACAAGACAAAGCAACAGTTACTTTTCTTCACGTGGGTCTACCAGACCAACAATTATTTGCTGATAAACAAAAATAAAAGGGACATAAGTATACAGTAGTTGTATGGTGATGGTCAGTGCTTCAAATTCAGTCCGGGTCAAATCTGCTTTAAGTAGGAGAACTGCCTGGTGTGCCAACAGCAGGGAGAGGCAGAGGAGCTGCAGCAGGGAGGAAGAGGAGAAATCAGGGAAACTGAAGGTTAGACCAATCTAAATTGTACTGTGGTGCTATGGTCTTGAAGAAATGCATTTGGTGCAGAACTCCCTGCAGAAACATGCTCACAGGATGGAAACAAATGTAGTTTTCAAGCAAATCAACACACCGCAGCAGCCAATCCCAGGGGAGACCAGCAGCTGAACTACATCCTTGGGTTTAGACCTACTTTTCCATTTAGCCAGCTTCTTCAGGATGAACATAAAGCCACTGAAGGGAGAGAGTCAATGAGTTTACATTAATACTGTCCTAAACCTTAATTGTATTCTGTATGTAATGAAAGTATAAAAGTCTAGAGGATCAGCAAGGAAATTCTAATTAAACTAATTAAATTTAAAATAAAAAGTTTGAGTCTGTTATCTTCCTGATAAGAAGCATCAAACAATTATCTTCTAGAAGCACTTCACATCTACTGCTTTGAACAGTAATTGCCTGCACTGTGGATCCAATGAATGCAGCTAAAATTCGAGGACATATATGCAGACATGCCAACCCCAACAGCTATAACTCATGAACAGGAGGCAAACAAATGCCAAGCAAAATAAAGATCATGTTTACAGCAGACCCTACGCTTGGAAAGTGTTTGAGCTTGCGATGGTGTTTGAGTCAGAAAAAAAAAAAAGTTAGTAACGTGCTGCATAATTAATTTCTTACCTTTCACATACTACCTACATCTATCACTGCAAGGTTTGGCTACATCAGCCTATACTCTTAGCTAACATTTATATGGTAATGGCACAAAGATGTCCCAGTATGTTAGACTGATTTTGTATTTAAAAATTATATTCTCCAATTTCTGACAAGGTCTGCCCAACTACCAGGACCCACCTCCCAGTGGGAAGGGTCCCCTGGGTATGCCAACAGCCAGAACTCTGCAGTATTAACTATCCCACATCCTCCAATCCTTACTGCCACGTCTTAACGCGTTTTTCTCCTGATCTTTATCTGCTGTTCCTTTCAATATGGGCAAAGTTGCTAATGATAAAAGAAAATGGAAGATTTGAAACCAATTTTTGCTTTAATGTAGATTTTTCTCTTTGTGATTACATCTCTCCCTGCTGCCTCTGGCATGATAGTGGAGACCTCTGGCATGTAAAAAGCACAGAAACCTGTTCTGTATTCACAGCCTATTTTGCAATGACAAAAAGCCTATCAGCCATGCCATTCTTTTTTGTTTACGAGCATGTTTCCTTTTCCACTTCTTCTAGGAAACATTCTTGTAGGAAAGGAAATATCCAAATACTTAAAGCCTTAGTCAACATCTGCTGTGACTGGCCGAACAAGGGACAGGTTGCATTCCCACCCAGCAAATACACTTGCTATTTCCTAAGTACCCGTGCTATCGCCTCTAACCACCACAGCGTCTTATCATCTGCTGTTTGCATTGCAACAAGAAGCCAAGGGCCCCAGTTACACGTGTCAACGTGATTGGTGCTGTACAAATACACAGTCGGAGACACTCCTCACCTGGAAGAGTTTGCTGCTTAAATGGACAAGACAAACAGCATGAGAGGGAAAACTGGCATGCAGAGGTGAAGCAACCTGCCCAAAGGCACCAGCAGAGCCCTGCTCAGCTGCCCACTGCTGCTCTCCTGCTATGTCCAGCTGCTACCCCCATGACCTTCTCAAAATAAAAGCAGGGACTGCAGAAGTAAATTCTACCCAAACTGCAGAACAAAAAGGGAGGGAAAATAAAGACTAAATTAGCTTTCTTTTTTCCCTTTTTTTTTTTTTAAAGCAGGAAAACAGGCCAGGAAGACGGCTCCTAAAGTTTCTCGTTTGCTAGATGTGAAGGCTCACTCCATTTGAAAGCCAAGGAGCGGATTTATACTCTTAACAGCCATGCAAACAGTTTATACACAGTGTTTCCATCCACTTTTCTGTGGCTCAAACTAACTGGAATGTTCACGTGGCCACTCACTTGGGGATGAAGCCTTTAACCTGCATTTTCATTGAAGCAATCAAACTTCAGTCCACTCACCAACCGCAGCTACTAGAAGGGATTGAGATATTCAGAAGTTTTCTAAAAGAAGGGTACACAGAGCCCTTTTCAGTAGAAATACAAAAAAAAACCCCAAAAATATTTTTAAAAAATGCTGATTGCAGTAATCTTTTAGCATTTTGCTGAAAAGGGACCTATAACATTTTCACTGACAGCCACAGAAAGGCTGAAAAAATTCAGACAGGTCTGTTCCTGCATCAGAAGTACCAACCCCCCTCTTCCCCCACCATATTTTTAAGTCACTTCGCCTGCCTCCTCCTTCCCATGTCACATCAACCTGGTGTTGTTTTTTTTCCTTCCAACATGATGTCTTAGCTTTCTTTCAGACACAGTAACTAGCTCTAATGTACCCTATTCATGTGCCAATCAAGCCATCATCAAGATCTTAGAGAGAACAATACTTGTATGCAAAGACCTATTTTGAACTGGTATTTGAGTCACTGCAGGCCAGCCATTAAGCAATCACACATACGGTTAATGGCCTATGTTGACACATGGTGGGGAATTAACGCAGAAAAAAAAATTCCACTGCATTATTATGAAAGAGATCGTATCCTGGAATAGGAATATAGCGCAAATTAACATGCTCTTTGGTTAATTTTTAAGAGCCACACGTTTGGTGCGGATTACAGGCTGAGGGAAGCTTACGGTAAACTGGAGGAGGAAACAAAGTGTCTTTCTGTGCAAGAGTATTTCCCTTACATAGTTAGAGATTATTTATAGCAGAGAGTAAAATTATGCATTATTCATGGTTTTATAATTATTTACTCTCTGGAATTCAGTAACGCCAGGGAATTGAGTACAAAAAATAAAAAATGAGGCCGTGAGCGTGACAGGCACGTTAGTCAAGCAGTCTGAGGGAAAGCCTGTGCTGAGATACTCCTCCTGCATCTATGGGTATCCATCACAAAAAGTGAATGACCAACCCGTGCTAGACCACAAGGCAGCCCATGGACAAAACCGAGTGGAAACTCTCATCATCCACATCCCTGATCTGGAACCAACCTCCAATGTCCTGCTACCACCCAAACTCCTGGTAGGGAAGCTCTCAGCAGGCTTATGTCACAGCTACCTTCTGACTTCAAAGTTTTTTTAAAAAATAAAATTTAAAAAGTAGTATGCTTATCCAAGACTACAAAGGAACGACAGACTAAAACACTGGAAAGTGTTTTATATATATATATATATTTATAAATGCCATTATAAGCATTTGGTGATAATCCCCTCGGATTCACACCCACTTGAGGTAACACACAGACTACAGGAGAGCAGCAGAGCAGTTAAAAATCTCTAAGGACCAACAATTTTCAAAAGACCACTGCAAAACATCTTTGGCCAGGCTGATTATCATGCCCTGAGAAGTAACACAGCAGTTGTTGAGAGGGATCAAACCTAAGTAAATTATTTTAAGCTGACTGCAATGTCTTCTGCACTTCATCCAGCTTGTCTCGTGTCTCCTGGCAGGATGGCTGGGGCAGAGAGCTAAGGCAAGTTGTACACCTGGTGGTGGAGCCTTTGGGTGCAAGCTTTCAAAATTATCTTCTCCTGTTAGCAATACTTTTGTATTTCACTGACATGTCTTCCAGACATGAGAAACTGAGGAATGCTTTTAATGCCTTCACCTCATGTAACAATAAGCAGTAAACTGGGTGGAACAACAACTCTCCAGGTTAAGGGGCTTGAACCTGGAATCATCTTAGCCCAAACACATACACCCAAACAATTAATCACAACCATTATTTTTTGAAAAACTTAAAGAGTATTTGTAAAAGCCAGTAAAGGCAGGCAGAGGGAATGTATTTTTAAATCCACAGCTCTTCACATATGAAAGAAAAAGGAGAATGCACCAACAGGTTACATGCTTAAGTGCATTAAGGTGTAGCCAGAAAACTGGCTTATATTCCCATCATTTTCCATCTCCATAGTGGAACTATTTCAGGTGGGGTTAGCAGTCCTCCATATAGCATGGCCTCACTAAGAGCTGTATCAGCACAATGATGAGGCAGCAAACTGAAATGGCAGTAAGAATGAGGAAAGGTACTGTAGGGGATAGTGGAAACTCTGCTCCAAAAAGAAACATAGCATGTAGCTTCACCTTCAAGCAAATCAACACCAGATTCCCTAAGGGAGTGTTACAGAAAAACATTTGCCATGTTTTAAGTAAATCAAGTTAGACTGTGTTTGCAACCTAGCTAAAATAGGGCAGAATTGTCAGTTGCAACAACTGTCCTCACCATTGCAGAGTCAGACTGGACCACCAAAGTAACTATGTAATTTTTAAATTACTCTTCGATGTTTTTCTTTACCAAGTTAAGCCAGACCCAGGTAAGACATCTATCTGCATTTTAGCTTAAAGCACACATTGCTAGATCCGACATAAACACGTCACCCATGACCAAACCAAGGTTCTGTTCATTACTATTGAGGAAGTTCTCAAGCATTTTTTTCTTATCAAAAACTCCTGTGAACAGCCATTGCTGAAACACTAAGAACATCACCAAACTATGTAATCAAACCAGTTTAATGAGATCTGGGTCCACCCCCCCCCCTCCAGTCTCAGGTCCCTGCTGCATAACCACAAGCACCTACTAGGCAAGTTTTGTTCCTTTTAACAGCTTCAAGGGCAATTCCATAAAACTTAAACTGCCTCAACAGGAGTGCAGGGAGCCACACTCACCCTTTGGACTCCAAGGACACCACATCTCACTCCACCTAGCAACACAATATTTACTACAACAAACATTTCTCACCAAAAGCTCCCCATTACAACTCCGGACACAGATCCACCAAGGTTCAGTTCCTCACCCCAGCACAGACTCATTTTGTGGGTTTGGACAGGTCGCTTCCCCTTCCCAAACTCCAAGTTCAAAGAAGAATAATCTTTTCTGCATCTCTGAGAGGAAGGGGGAGGATAAAGCTACCAGTATTTCTGAGCTGTCCAGACAGAGCCCAGCACTTATACCTGTTTACACTGATAGAAAAGAAGCACTATCATTACACACATACATTCATATAAAAATCTTCTGTTGCATTTTCAATCTGTTTTATTGCTCTCTTAAAAAAGGGGTACACAAACAGCTACAAATCCAATTTCATAAATATGCCAACTTGAGTAACTCTAAGTACTTGGGAACTTTATTCATTTTCTTCTGGTTTATTTTGGTCTCCTACTCTGTCCCACCCAATGTTTAGAAAGCAACCTGAGCCTCAAAAGTCTGGGTAAGCCCTACATTTTTAGAAGGCTAAAAGCAAAAAAAAAAAAAGAAAAAAAAAAGGCAAAATAAAACTGGTGTATGTAGACAGTCACTGATACAATGAAGCCAGAAGACAAAATGTAAGCATCCAAATCTATATACAACAGAACTTTAGCATTTAATATTTTTTTCCACTTACATGTAAACACGTAACTTGGATGTAATTAAAAATTATTTCTGGCCAAAAAAACCCCAACTTCTTCTGCAATACAGCACTATAATTATCTACATACTGAGGGAAAACGAAAAGCACACAGTACAGCTTTCCAGAAATCAAAATAGATTTCATGGCAGCACCTGGAATGGCCTTTGTAGAACCAAACCTGCTTTTACACAGAAATTTTCGAGGCATCTTAAAGTAGCTGGTGAAACACAAGTGGTTTTGATATGACATAAAACTTAGGTTTCAGAAATTATTCATCATCAAGTACTTTGACAGAAGAGTAATTTCCACTTTATGACATTTGAAAGATTAAAGTCTGCCTAAAATCTTCTGAAGTCTCCCACGTGGCAGCATTCACACGTACTGATGTCTAACCTTGTGTTTCACTGGGGAAACAGCACCTTCAACAAATGGTGAAATGAGGGTTGCTGCCTATTGACAAGACATGTAGCCAAATACAAGAAACCAAACAGTCTCTCTAGCTTCATATAAGATTCCCATCCTTTTGGGTTATACTGGTTCAGCTACATTGCTCTTGCTGAGTTGTTTGAGATGTATGGCCAAGTCTCTTACATGCATGAAGACACAGGTTGAGCATCCACCTTACCTTTCAGTGAACCTTAGACATGAGTCAAAATGAAAGCTGCATAAAATGTCTCCAGTTCACTCTTAGAGAAGAGCTACAGGTTCAGCTTCTACTTCAACAGTACAGGACTGAACATGGGATATCTTGTATAATGAAAGTGGCAGAAATCATCTCATTCTTATCTGACTTACCACAGAGTTAATTATTTCATCTCAAGAAAAAAAACTCCATGCATGCTTTGCCTTGTGAAAAACATACAGTTTTTTCCTCAGTGGTCCAAGTTGTGAAGCTTCACAACTGCACAAACAGACTAGCTCTACTACTGCAAGTAACCCTCAGACTTCACAAGCCTTCACAAACAGAATCACAGAATCACCAAGGCTGGAAAAGACCTTTAAGATCAAGTCCAGCCTATGACCCAACACGACCACATGGGCTAGACCATGGCACTAAGTGCCACATCCAGCCTTTTCTTGAACACATCCAGGGATGGTTCTTCCACTCCCACTTCCCTAGGAAGTCCATTTCAGTATCTAATCATCCTCTCAGTGAGGAAGTACTTCCTAATAGCCAATGAAACCTTCCCTGGAGCAGCTTGAGGCCATGCCCTCTTGTCTTGTTGTTAGTTGCCTGGAAAAAGAGCCCAGCTCCCACCTGACTACAACCTCCTTTCAGGTAGTTCAAGAGAGTGATAAGGTACCCCCTGAAAGCTTCATCTGCAGCTTTGCACCAGTCAAAGCAGGATCTCATATCCAGAGACTTCCCTTTGCTGGAACATCAGACTATGGGATGTTTTTTCCCTGAGAGCTGGGCTGCCATGCCCAGGAGAAGGTGACAGAGCAGTGACTGTTGTCACTGCTGACACCTCTGTGCACACAGCCATCACTGCCAGCGTTGGGTGGACAACTTCACAGCACCGCACATGTATGCATCTCTCATGATCTCAAAATCTTGGCAGAGGTACAGCCCTTCCACTGACACTGGCCAACACGTAACAAGTGCCTGCAGAGCCACACCATCCAAAGGTTCCAGAGCCTCAAGCAAGGCTGCCTGAACCATGCTAAGCCCAAGGGAAGCATGACTAACTTCAATCAATATGGGCTGGCAATATAGTGGAAACTGGCAGGAGCAACCACATCTGCAGGTAAAAAGACATCCAGAAAAAAAAAAATATTAAAAAACTATTAAAAATCTGTAAAGGAACTGAGTTTGGATGAAGTGAAACCAACTGAAAGCTCTCCAAGAACTTCTCTGTATGTACAGAGAGATAAAGGAGAAATACCACAGTGCTTCCACCTCCAAAGGTCAGAGGACAAAAGGCAGATTCTTTTACCTGCAGCAGAAAGCCACATAAGAAGATCAACAGTCTTTTTCTTTTATTTTTTTTATATACTATTATATACAAACTATGCTTAAATGCAAATTTTAGGTGGGTACTTAAAGAGGTCACCACAAGCAATTTGTCACAACCACTGACAGGCCTCCTGTGCAGCTAATATGCCAAGAAGCTTTTCAGTGTAACAAACTCTGACTGAGATATGGGTCCTTACTCAAAATTTGCCCCAAACTGGAGCAGCCTTATCCGAAAATCAAAACAGTCTGTGAACCTGGTTCTTCATCAACAGAGTCTTTTCACACATCTAAACCACAACCAGAGGCACAAACAAAGAAAACTTTTGGGTGAAAAATAAGGTTTGAATTATAAAAGGAAGATTTGTGGGGAAAGACTGTTATCATGTACTGGACCAACTGATAGAGATGTGGGAGGTTTCAGGCACAGAGACCCTATCTGAGGTCCCTACTGGCATGCAGATATTTATTTTTCTGCTATAGGCCTTCCTGCTAACCCACAGAGGTTGGCTGACACTACAGCACACAAAGCAGCCAGCACTGTCTGAACTGGCAGCCATAAGAGGGTTAATGCACACTGCACACCAATTAGAAAAACCCTATAGTTAAAATTAACTGCAATTACAAAGAAAAAAAATAAAATAAGAAGAGGAAAAAGAAACCAAAAAACCTCATTCTCACAAGCCTAGAGAAAAAGCCAAGTACACTGTTACAGGGGGAATCCAGCCCTTTACACATTCCCATTCCAGCCAGCATATTCACAGTAGTTTCCAATAAACATCTACACAAGTCACTGGAGAGGGGGAGGAATCTGTTTTCTTTCATATAATTCCACAAAAATAACTGTCATCACAACCACCCTTGTGGCAGAAAAGTCCATATTTGCCTGCAGTGAAATCCGTCTGCAGCTGCCCTGTGGAAAAGACAGCCAATAATTGGCTTCTTTCACCTCTGTTAACCACGAACAAAAGTGTCATTCAGCTCCCAAATGGACAGAAGGCACCAATGGATGGTCAGCTCGCTGAGCCAATGGGCTGGAATAACAATAACCCTGTAGCATTTTCTTTTTCCTTTTGTTTAGTCTTTCAAAGCCCTTAATTAAGACCCTCACAAAGCACCCCTACAGGCTTCTTTCAATGAGGCATTACACGCCTGTTTTCTTGTATTTAAGGAAGAAAAGTAACAGGGACTTCTGAAACACATTAAGCAGTACACACAGTTTCCATGTATTCACCACTGAAATACTGTTACATTTTAGATATTATCGTCAATAAAAATCAGTTGAAGCTTACTGTGCCTGCCCTTGCGATGACAAAAAACAAAATCAATACAGGCAGTCTGAAATCTGGCAGAACTACAGGCACTCGCCCAAACCCACGGCAAGCCAGAAGCTCCCAACACGAAAGCAAGTGGAACAAGGCATGTTGATGAAACATCCCTGGGCATCCTGAAGCAGACAGCTGGGAAAGGACCGGGCAACACAGGGAACTAATTTGTTGGGACTGCACATGATGCACTAGCATTGTCTGAAAATGAGAGCTCGTGAAGGCAAAGGTATAAACCCTGCTGGGCTTAATGGCCTCGTGTACAATTAAATATCTGCTTGCATGTAACATACAGAAGGTAATCTGTATTTCATTATTTATAACCAAACTGATGTAATACCAATGCTTGCATATTAAACCGGGCATTTGAGGACTACCTCTGCTTTTCAGCAGCGTAGGCAGCCTCTGTTTCACAGAAATGCTATAGAAACAGAATCATAGAACCCTTTGGCTTGGAAAAGACCTTTAAAGTCAAGACCAGCCATTAACCTAGCCCTGCCAAGTCCAACTTGCAATACTACAGCGAACTACAGCAGCTCTTTTCTTGAAGGACTTCTTTCCCAGCCACAAATAGGCAACAAAAGTTTTAAGAAAACACCACTGAAATAACACCCTGGTAGGTGCAGGCTAGTTTGGGGAGACCTCTTTGTCTGGCCCCTTCCCTCTCCAAACCCACCGGAGCAGCAGCCTGCCAGGGCTGCTGGTTTTAGTGGGGCAC
Source organism: Apus apus (assembly GCF_020740795.1). Taxonomy (NCBI): domain Eukaryota; kingdom Metazoa; phylum Chordata; class Aves; order Apodiformes; family Apodidae; genus Apus; species Apus apus. The sequence continues at coordinate 5,952,185 of NC_067286.1, forward strand.
CCCATGTGTGCGGCGAAGGGACAGGGGAGCACCAGGTCCAACCACCACCTAACAAAGCCATCACCCGGCCAGCCATGGGCCAGCCCCTCCAGCGTGCGGCGGCTCCGGCCATTGTCTTGTAAATGCCCTTGTCCTGTGAAAGGCAGCATATGTGCGGCTTCCTCGCAGGAGACCAGACCAGCAATAGACCGAGCAGCCAACAACTACCAAAATCATTAGCAGAGGGTATTTTTCAGTCAAAGAACCACAGGCTGAGGCTCTCGTAATCTCTAAAGCGAGCTCTCCCCTGCAAGAACACTGGAATAGCCTTTTTATGACTGACAGAAACCCCACACAACTCAGAGAGGGGACAGGACAAAGACATTTTTATTACTCAACCAATCTGAGAGAACATAAAAAGCAACGGTTTAAAATCCTCCTCTCTACACTACCTTTAGGTATTCTTTAACAAGCACCACTTGCTCCAAAAACTTTGTGAGTGCAAGCAAAATGCAACTGGGTATAAAATCAGCTTTTTTTTTTTTTTTTCATTTTTTATTTTAAATATACCAAGGAGCTTGTATCTGTATTCACATAGTCAAGGAAGTAACTCCCTTTCAGGAACAGTCATCTAGCAGTAGTACTCAGTGAGTCTGCTCTTCAAAAATCTGACTATTTAGGTATTATACACCAAAATCTCTTACAGTCTTAGCTTTGACTGCTAAATTAAGGCCCCAACAAACAACACGACTATGACCTGTCCTACGTGGTGTTCTTGCTCCCTTCTACTATGAAAAAAAATGAGTAATTGAACTAAAAGACAAGGGGAAAAAAAAAAAAAAAGATAAAGACAATGTCTGCCTGACTTCGCTTTCAAGGCCTAACTCCAAGCACTCATTTTTGGAAGCCTGTTCACAAACCTTTATCAGAACATGTTTTATCACTGACCTTGACAGAGCTTCAACATCGATCAAGCAGGAGTTTGCTCCCAAGTTTTATTGTATTATTGACAATTTCTGAGATTATTTACCACAGCAGTTCAAGATGGATTCCACTCCAGCAGCAAAGATCAAGAAAAGTAATTTAAATTCTGAAAACAAGCATGAAAACGTCATTTTAACTGCATCCAATGCATCAGCTACAATCCAAATTCATACTGTGCTGGTAAGTACTGTATTTAATAAAACAGCAATATAATGTGAAAATATGCCACTGCAATATAATGCAAAAATAGCAAAACAAGATCAAACCCTTCCCACACCTCCCAAAGCCCCAGACACAGCTCCAAGTAGCACACAGAATCGCTCAAAAAGACCTTTAAGATCACCAGGCCCAACCATAACCTAACTCTACCAAGTTCAATGCTTAAACCATGTTTCTAAGCACCACATTTACATGTTTCAAACACCTCCAGGGATGGTGATTCAATCACCTACCTAGAGAGCCTATTTCAGTGTTTTATTACCTATTTCAGTGAAGAAGTTTCTTCCAATATCTAACCTGAACCTCCTCTAGCACAACTTGATGCCATTTCTTCTTGTCCTATCACTTTCAAACTGGAAGAAGAGACCAGCTCCCCACCTCAGTCTCCTCTCAGCACGCAAAGAGTAGAGGTTATTGGTTACAAATTACACCCCAAACTGGATAGAAGTGCTAGCCAAATTTAGTAGTACAGCTCTGGACTTCTGGATTCTATCCTAACATAAATAAAAATAATACTTATCATTGCTGACCCAAGAACATAAACCAACAGAAAACTCACATATTCTCTAATTTTTAAGGAAAATGTATACAAGCAAATGAAATCTTTCACAGAAACCCTCAGCCAAAAAAACCCTGACAGCCATTGCTTAAGAGGTCAAAGTAGTACTTATTACTAGTAATTTCTTGAAAAAGTTAAGTTCTCTCTTCAGTTTAATTCTGTTCTCAGCATTGACATGACTACTCCTATTTAAAACTGAGTAGATTTTAATCACTAAACTGTCAAGAAAAAACCGGCATACTTAACGCAAACAGAACATTACAAGTATTTACATGAAAAACAAAGACCTACCACATTAACTACCCAGCCCACACTCTTAGCAACAGAGATTAAGGCTTGTCAAGTTTAATCATGTACATACATAGGATCAATTTTTAATATAAACACATCCAAAGCATGTGTGATGGAAAAGTAAGAGCCCCAGAAAGGCAACCAAGTAATCTGCCTGCATTTCTAGCCTGCTTGTAGGCAGAAATATTATGTCTCTTTCCAGCAATATACATTTTACAGGTGAACTCCAAGAAGAAAATTGGGCTTGTGAACATTTTTCTATCTCCACACAACAAACACGGGCATGTTTTTCATTTTTTAATTCATCATAGGTATCTTATAGGCAAGAAAACACACTCTTGCTCTTACTTAAAGGCCATCAGTTAATGCAAATTCCTTTTTGATGTATAAAACTAGGTTGCAGTGAAGACAACTAGAACAGATGCAAGGTGGACAAAGAATACCCCTCCCAAGTTCCATTAATAAAAAGATCTGGTTTTTCTTGTTCTTGCTTATTTCAAATAAGTCCAATTTCTTTTGCCTTGAAAGACTATGGGGTTTACTGAATCAGTAAATTGGGGCCAGTAAAACTTGCCATGCAGCTTGAAACCTGTCCCTAATGCAGACACCTTAGTGCTACTGACATCCTGTTCTCCTCATTACTGATTTCATCACTTATTACCATCAACACATCATTTTTTTCCAATCTATCACCGCCAAATTTGTGAAGGTACTATTAAGAAACAAAACAAACAACTCCCTGAAAGTTGAGAGAGTGTTAAGGTTTTAACTGGAACTGGCAAACCATATCCTCTTTTAATTTTTAGTAACAATACACTTATAAACATCAATATTTAAGCTATCAGAAACGAAGCAGCGCTCTGCAATTATGGTGTCAGAGCCCACAATAAATACCAACACATCTTATAACCACTACCAAATCCAAAAAGTATAAAGCAGATGCAGTAATTTATTTTAACTTCTAGTTGAGCAACAAGCAATGCTAAAACGGATCAGAGATTAGAGCTCTAAGAGCTTACTTCGAAATAAAAGGCAAGAAACATTCAAACACCATCTCTTTTTGTCTGTTTCCAATAAAACACCAGGATATAATGAAGGCAGCGTAATGTAAAAACATACACAGCTTTGTCATGCTCAAAACACTTATTTCCACATACATGAAAACAGCCAATTTTACAAATGCATTTACTTACTGTGCAATTAACAGTAAAGGTTAAATAATTATTCCATCTTAGTAAGTGCACTAGATATTAAGGGATTCAAGACAAATGGAGCCTTTTGCTATTTTTCATTATATTTACCACAAAAGTTATAATAATGTAAGGACAATTTACAGTAAACATAGTAAAGAGGAAGCATCCCCATCCCTTTGACATACCAGATTGTATTTTGTATAACATACAGATTAATAGAAATTGCAGAAGACAATGCTTTTAGAGATAATCTTCATCACCCATTCCAAGAAATTATCAATCACACCTTCTCCAACTACTACCAACTTGAAGAGATTTTAACAAAGAATTTGTGTGCTTTACACCTTTTGGTCTTTACTATTTGTGTTTTCTTTATTTTTCACCATACTTCATACTAAAAAGGACAGCCCAAGTAAAAACCAGAAGGATATAATCCTGAGAAATTTCCACAGGATTAAATATGTATTTCTTTGCTATCACAGAAGCAATCAGTTTGGCTGCATTGCATCACATTCATCTCATAAGAAGTCATTCTCTTTTGACAGTTAAATAGCATATGATTAAACAACAGCTGCTAGTAAAAAGAGAAGGTTGAATTAATGGATGTTATTTGCTAACTTACATGTCCTTTCCTTTTCACCTGTATCACCCCGCCACACTATTGAAGTGCAGTGTAAACTGGTATTCTGCTGAACTCATACCACCCTTACAGAAGAGAGAAATGTTCAGAGCTTGCTATTTCAGTACATCTAGTAGCTGGGTTTCAGCAAACTGAAGCTTAACTAGCTACATGTAAAAGGTATAAATTACGTTTCCAAGACAGCTGCAGGCATTGCCTTGTTTGGAGTTGCATACTGAGCAACTCCGTTTCTCCAAACAAACTAATGTGCAGAAGGGTAAAGGGCAGTGAAGGTAATTATTGGAAGGAAATCTCTCCCTAGGCCAGAAAAGAATAATTAAGCTTGTGCAAGTTAAATCACATAGGAGAAGTGAACACTGAAGTAATAGAGTATAAGCGATAGCAAGAGCTATCTACAGTCTTCCTGAAAGGGAATTTAAGCAGGGGTAATCTAAGGTGGGATTGTTTAGGCAACACATAGGTAGTATCCCCAAACTTAATTCATGTTTCTTTGTATAAATGTACATGGTTCCCACACACACACGTGTGCACACCCCCCCACAGCAGAGAAAATGTTCAGTAACCTAGTAATTAAATGAGTGTGCTGAAATCTAAAGCAGTTAAACTGCATTCTGCAAGCCTGACTCCAACATAGTTTACTTATTGCTCATTAATACCTCCACAGATAATATCTTTTTAACAGTTAAAAATACTTAAAACATGACCAAGATTCTCAATGTGTAAGATGCCTCTTGCGCTTCGATCGCCAGAGTCTTTTGGGAACTGCCTTGTCTAAATGAACACAACATATGAGCATAAGTGTGATGAGTTTCTAGTCTATAGTCTTTCCTCAAAAGCCTTGGGCTATTGTGTGAAAACTTCAGGAAAGCCATCTGCACAACCCTGAAAAGCTGGTGAAGAAAAGCTGTAATAGAATCTCCTCCTTTGGAGCTTCTGAGCTGCGTATGTGGGGGAAAGAACCCTTCTAAGACACCAGCAAGGCACTGTTGCTGCTGACAAGATGCCAGCAGAATAGGGGTTGTTTGCATTTTTAATCACACAAACACTTGGTTGCTATTTGCTGAAGCTTCTTGGATGATTTGTATATAGTCTCTGAAAATAAACTATAAACTAATTGATTTTAAAATATAAAGCAATATGAAGCAATACTCAGTATTTTTAACATCCTATGCACTTCAGGGATATCTAAACCAAAACACAGACTACTTCATAATGACAGTCAAAGAAGCAATTCCATTTAAGGCCATGCTTGTGTGTTTGAGCTTCAAAAGGAGATAATAAAAATATGTAACATAAACCTTAAGGCTTTCCCAATAATTCTGCAGATAAGCAGTTAAGAGATCTGCTACTGGCCTCAAAAGCAGCATCTGTTGTTCTGCTAAAAACCCTTCTGCTTTCTTTACCAAAATTTAAAAGTGCACAACTTGTCTCCTAAACCCTTTTAGCAAAACCCTTAGATTAACTTTTAAAGCTGAGTATCTCTATATACCAATAGATTTCCATTGATGTACAGAGATAAACAAAATTGTGTCTGGGCAGAGATCCTCTCCACTATCTTGCACAAGGCTTGCACTGCAATACTGACTGACACACAGGCTGGGCTCAAATCCTGAAGCAAGGTGCTACTACTCCGTGGTTTTGCTTTCTTTACATCAGAGGTGCAAAGGACTTTTGTAACACTGAACATGGCCACATGTAAAAATACCTCTGCATTTTCACTGTTGATTCACACTGTGATTCACCTATTCTCTTAAAATTAGAAGGCACTTTTCAATTTGACATGGTAGCTTAAGAACTACACCAACAATTAAAATACACTGTGCACACAGGAGGAGTGATTATAGGCACTAGCTAACTTGTCCTTTTTCTCCATAACAGCATAATGCAACTAAAGCATTACCTTTCCAATTAAACATTTTGCTTATTTGTTTGGGGGGTTTTTTATGTACATATACCAGACACCCTGTAGAATCCTCAGTTTGCCCAGTACCTCTGGCAAAGTGTGAAAAACCAAGCAGGGACTGGTTGCACAGGAGCTATCAATGAAACTCTCACATTCAATCAGTACGTGTTGAATAGAAGTTCTGTGGAACAGGGACGACTCCCCAGTGATGCTGTCAGTCCTGAATGCTGCAATACACATACAGGAAAGGGAAAATAGACATAAACTCCGATTTTAAAAAGCCAGCTAAAGTTCAGAATATTACTTGTCCCATGTTTGGTCATTCAATTAGTATCTCCACACAGGTGACCCCATACCTATTTTTGCCATGACTAATATTTAGTACTTGAAGGTTATAGAAAAAAAAAAGTCCAGCTGTGCTAACAAATGAGGGAGCTCCAGTGAGTGCAATGTGATTTTATCAGACACAGCAAAACAAACATCCACAAATGTTTGCCAGTTTGCTAGTATTCTATAAACCAGCCCAAACCCACGAGGGGCAATGGGAACCTATGGCAGTATTTGTATTCTAGCCAAGCAGGCAGCTGGACAGTACAGGTATGATGTCTAAGTCCCAGGTATACATCTCACAGTCACAAGGAAAAGGAGCATGTGGATGTTTACATTGCCCTTCCAAATTGTGAGACATTTATAGCTACATATTCTCCTCTATCACAACAGAAGCTCATGGAAGAAGATTTCACATTGCCATGGTATAGTAGAACTTCTCAACTTGGCAATCACTTGCACATTACATTCCTTAAGGTTTGAAGCATTTGTTTTTATTACAGTTATTATGGTAACAAAGCTTACATGGGCAAAAAATTATTAGGCTGACACAGATATTAAGGCAGCAAGCAGCCAAGGATCAAACTGTACAAAGCTCCCCCAAGCCCTCCCAAATACCTTATACAGAAAAGCATGAAGGGCCTCGGTGGCTCCACACAAACTCCAAGCGAGGAGCAAGCCCTGAGCTGTCTCCTGCTGAGCATTCACAGGAAAAGAGAAGAAATGGAAGCTGTATAATCCCACTGAAGATGCTAAAGAACAAACCAGTGGGCAGAGCCATTTGCCCAGCAAAATGGCCTACAATATCAGTATGACCCTTTTGTAGTAAAATAAAATAAGACCGGACACCAAATTCTCAGAGCTCAGTTCACCGAAAAATGGTATTAGGAATGAGGATTATTTTATATTTAGGTGATTATTCCACTCTTCTCTATTCCTGATGGCACTGAAGCAACAGATCAGGTGAAGCACTACGCCTGAAGAAAATAGGGAATATATTTGGTGAGAAAAATAACCAGGCTTTTTGAATATATGCATCAACCTGATGTGTGTTAAGAGGATTTTTCCCACTGACACAAAAATTACTTATGTGAATGAACAGACAAAGACAGTGCAACCAGTCCTACACTTCAGCAGGATTTCCGATACATTATGGTTAAACAAAAGCCTTCTCTTTTGAACATGCTGTAGATTTAGTTTACTGGCACAATTACTTAGAAGAGTGGAAAAAGATGTATTTTTAAGAGGAGAAACTGTCCTTGCTCTGCAATTGCAGAGGTTTCTGCTGAAGGAATAAATGACTGTCATTTATTATCCTCAAAACAAATAAAAACCCTGTTTAAAACTCCTAAACCTTGAGATACTGCAAAATTTTGGTCTGGAAACTAGAGATGTATTTTTGCAGAAAACAGGTCAAAAAATTACAAGCTAGTTGAATTTTTTGAAAATGAGATGTCAAGCAAGAGCAAGTTGATTCTAAATAAATGATTAATTGACCTGGTTTATTGAAGAGATTTAATCCCTCCACCAAACAGCAGAGAGCCAGCAGATTTGCCCTTGGAAAAGACATGGATTTTCTACACCTAGCAAGACTCGCACTAGTTCTGTAAAATATTAACAGTTTGGTCAATATTAGCACATACAATTTTTTTATTTTTTTTTTTTTTAATTCAAGTGTTAAAACCAACAGAAGGAAAAAAAAGTATCAAAAGGCAGAAGCCTGTCCAGGTCCAAGCCACCTGCAACTGCGTTCAGAGTAAGGCCCTTTACACAAGTCTGTATCATTTTTCCCTCCCCAGCTCAGCTCTCCCCCTCCAATTCCACGAAGACCACCAGGACTCCAAGAAGACACCCAAAGGAAGTACAGCAGGCAGCCACTGGAGTGAAATGCCAGTAAGAGAGGTGAACTAGGACTTTGGAGATCGCTGCTAGCTGTAGCTTTGCAAAATTCCCATAAGGAATGTGTAAGTCTGGGCCTAAACACATCAATCTTCAAGCAGCACAGGGTCCCTTCGGTAGCTTCACAGGCTCCTAATTTCAAGGATCAGCCCAGAGAACTGCTGAAAGAACTACAAGCACATTTCCCACACAGGCCAATGGTTCCCCTAGTGAAAAACCAAACACGATTCTAGAGCTCTCAACCTTACCAAGAAGACGGCTGCTTCACAGATTTTATATGCAAGAACTGAGTGAAGGCCAGATCCACCAGTTATCCTCAGTGAAGAACAGCAGAGAGGTCTCCACATAGAAAGACCTAAAGGGAGAAGCCTGCACACCTAAGTCACCAGTTTCAGTGCCCCTTCTCTTTTCCAAACAAATTAACTATATCTGCTACTTTTCCAGATCATATAGAGCATATGGAAAAACACCAAGGAAAACTAAAATAATTTTTAAAAACATAGAGAACTGAATTTTACCAAGGACAGCCAGGACACCCTTTACATGAAATTTTAGCAATGAATAAAGGATTAAAGCTAGACACCACCGACTCCTTTTAACAGACACGGAGCAGCAGTCTTCCCCAGGTGTGCTCTCCTGGCTCACATCATCTTCCCCTCCAAAGCGGTGCTGCAACAGGAACAAACTGTCCTTGCTTACCTGTCACAACCTCCAAGCCCCAAGTGCAGGAAAAACAAACTCTGACTTTCCAAGCTAACACACTCTGGAGTCCTGTTTGGATGACAGGCAACATTTTGTCCCATTTTATGCTCTGAAAGAGGAAGTAATGGGCACAGGGGGAAACAGACCTCAAGGCATTTTCCAGTGGGACCACTGCATCTGCAACTCACATTGTCTGCAGAACACCAAGTACCAACCACCACAGTGCCCAGATGTTCAGAAAAAACATCACTTAGTATCACATAATGGGAAGAATGAAACATGACCATGGTGAACCTTACTGCATAGCTGCATCATTAATGTTGCATTGCCAAAATGGCTTCACTCCACATCTGGGGTTCTGGCCCCACAGCAAAGCACAGCGCCACACAAAGTGCGATGCCTTCAGCAAGAGCATTTTGGTGCTCACTGCAAACCTTGCAGCTAGCTTACTGAACTACCATGAAGTCTGAAGCCCCCAAGCCCTCTGCCCTTACAGCCCCATACACTGCCTGCAAAGAGGGGAATGAAATATTCCATATGTTTCCTTTGTCAGTGACATGCCTATTGAAAGCACAGCCACGCCGCTCTCCCCGCTGGGGCACCGGGTCAAGCTATTCATCTGTAACCATGCAGACATCAAGAAGGTAATGGGAAAACTCCCAAACAAAAACACATTTTCACTGAAGAAGGTTATAAAATACACAACCGCGTTTGCAGTGTTATTAAGCTAAATTAAACAGGTTTAGGCCTCCCCTGCATACCTCTGAAATTGCACATCCATCTATGATTCATTGCTAATTGCGTACCATTTTAAAAATCTAAACACATTTTCTCAAAAACTTTAGGGTGAAAAAAGTCCTTGTAAGACCTAACATTCCTCCAGGATTGGTTGGGGAGAGAAAAAGAGGAGGTACACCACTTAAAAAAACAACAAAACATTTCTATTTTATTGAGAAATTGATGAACAGAGAGCTGCAAAGATGGCCAATTACTCTCTGAGGACCTGACTCCTCAGGGTGCTCTCAACAACTTCACCCGACTTTGGATTTTTCTTCATCTTTTCCTTAAGATAAAGAATTAGTACTTGTTCTCTCAGAGAGGGAAAACTATTTTCTTCTCTTCCAAAGACAGCACCTTCTGCACCCCTTCTATCCCTTCTTCTAGATCACACTGATGGTGAGGCTCCTGCATTTTTCATGCAAAGCTTACAGGAATTAGTTACTGTATTTTTTAAAAGTGATAAGGTTGTTAAAAATCATAATCGTTTTCCTACCCCCAAAGAATTAACTTTATTATTTTCTTAACTTCAGATTTAAAAAAAATAAAAAAATGTTCAGACTTAAAAATTACTTCAATTGCATCTTCCCTGTGTCAGAATCTTGAGGCTGAGCTGACAAACATCAACCATTGTCTGAATGACCTACAAGTAACAAATTTATAAAACCCGATTTTTAATTGCATCTCTACTTCCAATATTAGTTCTGAACAACATCAACAAAAATATGCAAATTGAGCATCAAATTTCAACAAAAGACCTTATATGTTTTCAGGTTATCTCATGTTATACCAACAAATCTCTGGCTATATTTAAAACTGCAATCACTAGAGAAACACAAGACAAGTTCAATAGTGAAAAATCTTCATCTTCCACTCATCACTTTTCATGCTTCCTTACTGAATTGTATTTGTCAAATAGAAATGCAAAAAGAACACAAAGTTAGACTATAAGGAATCAGTTCTAATTTCTGCCATGCTATGAAGACAGTTCATCCTTTCAGAAGACATAGAATTAAACAAGATAACGAATAATATGCTTTTCAATAATTAAAAAAAAAAAAACAACTTATGTCAAAAGCTTAGCCAACAAGTTTTACTAACTCTTAAACACACTGTATGACTGAACCAGGCCAGCTAAGAAAAACATTAATTTTCTAGAACTCAGTAAGTATAAACAGAAAACAGGAGAGCAAGGCTGACAAAAATTCATGAAATTATATTATTAACCTCCCAAAACCAAATATATTTCACAGATGTCAGACCCTAGTCCACCAGGGAATATATATTGATATCATCAGTTCAAAAATAGCTATCTGAATTTATTTAAATGTTATGACATTATGTATGCCATCAGTTAGCTGATCTACATTCAAATCCAACCACAGTTTTCAGATACCTACTTTAAAGTGTTATTTTCAAGATCACTACAGCCCTCCCCGATGTTTTGTAAAAGACGTGTATCATGAATAATGTAATCTGACTGGCTGCATGCAGAATATGCTTTCAAATTCAGGGTGAAGCTGAAATGCAGATTTCTTTTCCCCTAATCTTCCAACAACAGTACTATGTTGCTGGGAAGTGGGAAGTTCTGACCTTATCTCCATAACTGTAAGTTAAATCATTCAACTATAAAATAAAATGCATTCTGCTATTTCAGCTATGTATTTTAAAATAAATGACATACAATTGGAAAATACTGAAAACTTTCAACTTCAGTGAAACTCAGACAGCTGCAGTAACTCAGCACTTTACCAAAAAAAAAAAGGTCCAGTGTTTTGCCAGGTAGATCAAGTGCCACTTCTGCATGATTTAATTATGCTTTCCAGGCACCCATACATCTAATGCTAGTTGCTTTCAATTTGGACATACCAGTTGTATTTGAAATACAAAATAGAGTAAATTTGGGCCTTGTCCTGAAATAAAGACTTTCAGAGATGTTTGTAGTGAGGACAGTATCTATACAGTAATGCCAAAATATTCCTCTCCTCTGTGTGAGCTACCTTGACACTCATTACCATGTGCAATTCTTCAACAACCGAACCAGCTGCTTGTCTATGGGAAAGGAAATATCAACACCTACCTCCACCTTTCCAAAAGGGTTGTCCAGGGCAAGCTGGCAGTGGGAGGGCATTAAGAAACAACATCACATGATCAGAAATCTCCTTTCAGACCAAAGTTTGAGAACATCTTATCAAAAACCTGCTGCAGTACCTGAAAGCCAGGTACAAAAAAATACATAAAGAGTATTTCCCTATAGCAAAATCCTAGGTGACTGCCACAGCAGATGACAGTTGGAGAGGATGGCCTGGGACCTCTAACCTACAAAATACTTTCGATACCTCTGTTAACAAATGTCTCGTAAGATTCAAATCTCAATGCAGTCTTCTTCAAAAAGGGATGGCTGCTTCTTTTCTTACCCTCCTGTGCACTTTTTCCCACCTCTGTCTCCTATTTCTAGGATCATACAAATCTCTTTATTCTTCCTCAAGCTATTTTTTGCTTTCTGCTCCTTCCGTAAAGAACCCCAAAACCACAACTTGGCAGCACAGAGCTGCAGCCTGAAACACATTCATCCTTTAATAGAACAACTGCTGGCCACGGAGTTCCATGTGGCCATCCAGCAGCTAACCAGTCCCATCCACTTCACTCCCTTGCTTATTTGCAAAACAAGAACCAAGCAAACCTGAGTTGTTGGCAAAACCTCCAGAACATAAAGCACAACATCAGCTCCTACCCGTTCTCCACAAGGGGACCATCTTTAGGAATAAGCTTTTAGGAAAAGCACAAGAATAGCCAAGAGAAGGGAAGGGAAAAGAGGGTCTCTGACATTCAAAGACGCTCCCAGAGCCCTGCAGCTCCCATGCTCTCTAAAATGAGATATGGATGCTCAGCCCTTCTGAAATCTAGGCCAGTAATTTTCTCTGGGTAAATAAGAGCTTGTGTTCTGCAAAAATTGCTGGCTTAGATGTAGAATACAAAACAAATAAAGATCCTTGCGGAGAAGGTTTCTTTGGGGTTTGTTTTGTTTTTCAATCTTTATATTACAGCTTCCATATTTTCCAGCTCAAGCAGATAGTTACTAGTAAATTCCTCTCAAGAACTGAAAAGGTATTTATTTACTAGTATAAACTTGCTTACACTGAAGTCCAACTTTTTCTATGCTGCATAAGTTTATCATACGTTTATCTTAGTATTTATTCCCCAAAGTCACATTTATGAGACTCTGCCAGTAAGCATCAAACAAGAAGTGACATATCGCTGATACAAATGAGCTCAATGGAAAAAACAAATGCTGAGTACCTGACAAATTATGTGCTATGGTAGGACACTCTGGGTTGTGTGTTTTTTCAGGGAGGAAGAAAAGGAAAACACCAAATTTGCTGCCAAAAAAAGACCATAAAAAGCTTAGAAATGTTGAATAAACTCTGCAACAACTTCACTTCTCTGGGGGCTGCTTAACAGCATCTACTTTTTTTTCCACACAACCAACATATAAATGAGCCAGTCCAAAATTAATCAAAGACTGCAATCATTAGGTGAAATCTGCTGGAGAGACCGTCACTGCAGCCACTGGGCTCTGGTCCAGGCTCTGGATGCTGCACCAGTGAAGTTCCCCTCCTGTGGGATTTCACAGGCCTGTACAAATTTAACAACGTTTCTGCCAACTAACAGGAATATTCATACTAAAATGACATGATTGTGTCTTTCCAAAATTAGTATGGAAAGCATGTTTTTTAAAAAGAGAGAAAAAGCCTTTTATTACTTGCCATCGTATCACCAGCACATGGCTCAGGCAAGTGAAAAACTAAACAGTCTAACTGTAAAACCTTCAAACCTCGAATTAGATAAGGCTTTTCTATCTCAGGAGGACTGTAATTATGATACATTTTCCAGACTCAAAGTCATGTCTGGACATCTTTACTTTTCACCGTAACAACTCTGCTAGACAGCATTCACAAAACCTCAGTCAGCTCCTTACTGTGCTTATCTGCCCACAGTGGGATGCTACATATCTGCATGTCAGTACCGGATGTATTAGAAGACACCTCACATCTACCTACTGCCTTTCATCATCATTTTACAAAATTAAAAGTGCCAGATGACAAGGTAAAAAAAAAAAAAAAAAAAAGTCTGCAGGCTCTGCTGAATCAAAATAGAATCGTATCATTCTGAGGTTTATATATAAACAGAGTAAGAAATTAACTTAAACACGAGACAGGGTAGGTGCTTCCAGACAGTCTGCGCACTGAAAAGATGATAATCAATTTGCTGCAATTGCTGAAGCTACCTCTGATATTAAACAAGGGGAAAAAAATAAATGACAATCCTTCTCAATTGCCACATTTTGATCTTATAACATTAGTGCATAACACAGCAGACAGAAACAGCTAATATTAATGTTAAATGAGTAATAAAACCCAAAAGACCAAGCTGACTGTTTCATTCTGGAGGTTTACCCTCTAGGGCAGCAGGGGCTCAAAAGCCCTCCTTCCACAACTCAAAGAAAGTAAAATCAAAGCAAGGGACTCCCACTATTCCCTGAAAATACAAGCAAGAAGCACTAGAAGGAAAACTATCTGCACTTGATATTTTCATAGTTCAGGTGCCCAAAATATAATAGCAGACACTAAGAAAGGACTATATTCCTCATGGTTGTCAGGCAAGCCCCCTAAAACAGCCAAGCCCATGCAAGATGTCTCCAAAGTCATTATCTAGCATTATCTGCTTTTCCTCTCCTCCACAAGACTCACACAAATATTAAATCTCCAAAACTGGAGTTACAGTTCTCAAACTGACACCCATGAGAAACACAAGTATGCCCTACCATAACTTTCCTTCACTAACATGGATGTTTTCCAGTGCATGGCACATGAAACATCACAGCAAAGATGAGGTGAGTACTGCAACGATTTAAAAAACCCAAACAAACAACATTTTCACATCTTGCATTGGCATCTCAACTTGCTAGACGACAGTTATTTTGCAACAAAGCAGAATCACAACCCTCATCAACAGAAAAACAAGCAGCTGGTAATTAAGAGTTACATAAACACCTACCTAAATTATACAGCATAAATGGCCGCCTACAGTAAAAGTATCAAGTAATTATCCCTGGTCATGTCCTACTGACTCCCTCTGCCTTCCTTCCCATCAGTCCCATCCCCTTGTCTCCAGCCCCTCAAAGAGTTTGTATCTAGTGCTGCCACCTCTCTCCTTCCCCAGCACTTGTGTAGCTCCCACAAAATGACTGCAGTTGGGACGACCTACTCACCTTTCTTTATTCAAATTCCACTTCTCAAAGTGCACTGATGACTCAAAAGTAATGAGCAGATACCCCCTCTTTCCAAGCTGCCTTGGTCTGATGCAACTACCCTCAGGTGACCATACAGTACACTTCAGTAACCATGTAACCCCAGTCCTTTTCTCTCTGCACCCCAGCCTAACAGTTGTAATGTGTTTAGCCAGGTATGAATGCAGTGGAGTGTCTACTCAATGCATGTTCCACACAAAACATCTGCTGTGTTTGGAGGACCTTTCTAATCACCACAGTAAGCAAGGAATGAGGAGTGGGCCAGTCAAGAGCTGAAGAGAGAAGAAAGACAAGGGGAATCCAAAAGGATATGCCTTTGAGGCTCTACAAAAATCACTGCCTGACCATTCATGGCAGCCCAAGAAACGTGGCTGTATTTCTAAAACACCTTGGAAATTATGTTATTAAAATTAATGCAAACAAATTAAGACTGCAGGAAAACAGAAGTAGTACAAAAATACCAACTCTCTTCCATGGTTCTCAACTGCTTTGAAACTCATTCACTGCCAACTTGGGTGAACTGTAAGAAACTTCACTTCAGTTGCTCTCTCCTGGCCAAAGCCAAAACATAGGCACAACTTTTCTGTGAAGTATTGTGAAACATGACTTGTAACACTCTCCCAGCCATCTCTACACTACTGTCTCTCCTCTGCTATGGTTATAATTAAAAAAGCCTCGTTATCAATGCCAAGGGGATTTCCTGGCATCATTATGCTGCCTGAAACAAAACATGGAAAAGCTTTCTTCTCTCCACGTAGGTAAGATGCTTTGCCATGACACAAACGTGTTAGGTAGGGGGGACGAGTTTATTTTCTTTTTTCTTTTTCTCTCCACAATAGCCAGCCTATCTTCTCTAGCAAAACTATACATTGTCCAGGCTAAGCAGGTCAGAAATGGGTTTTCCATTGCCTACAAAACTGTTTTCCACATAACCTACACTTCCAGTGGCCTTGCGATAACAGAGACTATTCAAGTGCAGAAGTGCCAAGAATTCACCCATTTTTTCCTTCTGTAAATACAGAAGCAGGAACTAAACACAAACGGGGACCAAGAGTATCCTTTGCTGCCACAGAATCAGGTTGCTCTAAGTTTCTGCTAGAGTTTGAAGAGCTCAAAACCAGCAGTGACACAAGCTCATCCCAAAACATGCAGAACACATTAAGTGTTTCCAAGTCTCCTCTCACTTTTGGTGTAGACATTAAGTTTGCTTCTGGAAATTTACCTGCACAGTAAGGAGGAACTTAGAAACTGAAACTCTTTGGCAACCTTATCTCTAAGGGGTGTTGGCTATGACAACTTGTACCCAATTAAGACAACAAATGCCATGTTGCAGACAGGCAAGGAGGTACTGAGCCCATTTTACACGACAGCCAGACAACGTAGTAGCGATAAAACCTTGCGCTTAAACGCATCTTTTACCAGAACAGGCTTCTAGGACTTTTCATTAACATCCCTGGTTTATCTGTGGAGGAAAGAGAAGACACTTCTCCACTAAGTCCAAGGCTCCACAATGGCAGCTCCTGACCCTGTAACTCCAAACACTCACAAAACACTGTTTCTGCCACAGAAAAAACACTATAAAGTCAGTTCCCACTAATACTTTAAGAGCACAAAAATGAACACAACATTTAAGTACAAGTAACAACCCAAGACCTGTAACTTTTGCCATTCATCAAGTAGGAGACAAGAGAAAGGCCCAGCAATCTTTCTCCACCCAGTTTGAACAACTAACCAAAAAAAAGAAACAAAACAGGTAGGAGAAACTGGAAACCTGCTAAGTAAACAAAACCTCCGGTAACTAAGAATCAGACTCGCTCTGCATATTAACTAAGCGTAGGCAAACAAAGAGGGGGGGGAAAAAGTGACATTTTTGAAGGTACCCACGACTGCTGCACCTTGGCAAGGCAGCAGCCCAGGGCCGGTCTGAAACCACGCGCCGTGATTTGCTCTGTATTGTACGTTGTGAGTGCAGCGAAGCTTCAGTCATAGCAGCCCTGACCCCTGGCCCACGCCAGACCTCGCTCCAGCCTGTGAAATCTTTGCCGGGAACCAGGGCAAGACTGACAGGTTTTATTGTGAAACGCAACAGGTTTGTGGATTAGCAACAGTACCATATTGAAAGTGGCAAACCTCCCTATGGTCGCGTTTCTACCAAGAAGAGTGTTCGTTCCTCAATTCAATTTAAAGTTACCCAAACTCAACGCAAGACCAACCAGTCTGTGTCTAGCTTACAATACCACGGGACACGGAGAAACTGTTTTAAGAGTTTGTATTTTTCTCCGTCCACAAGCAAATCTTGACAAGGCTCCCAAGCGGTATTTCAGCTGGTTTTTCAAGGTATGCATCCCATACCGAGAGTTCTGCAAAAAGCAGAGCCGTCCTGAGATAACCGGATCTACCCATGCTGCAGACTGAAAACGCCTTGACTTTTGGGAGAAGACCGGACAGCCTGGGATCTGGGTTCTGAAAAGAGAACTGAAGGAAAGGGCGCTCCGGTGCGAGGACATCGCCAAGAGCCGCACCATGTGCGGGGCAGCCGTCCCCGCACGGCACCGGGACCGACCGGATCCCACCGAACCTCACCGGGATCTACCCCCTCGCTCCCACAGGACCCCAGCAGCTCCTCCCGGTTAACCCTGCCGGCCTTTTTTAAAAATCTCCCAGGCGGATCTCTTGAGGGTTTCGGAGGGCTCAGCCTAGCCGGCTCACCTCCGTCCGCCGGGCCGAGCCCCCCGCGGGGTTCCGAGGATTGCGGCAGGGCCGGGCCCCGGGCCAGGTGCTGCTTCGGGCCCCGGGCCGCCCTCACCTGCCCCGGCGGGGCCGGGCCCTGCGTGCGGCCCGGTGGGCCCCGCCGCTGCCCGCAGGCCGCCCCCCGCGGGGCGGGGCGGGACGGGGACCGGGCGGCGGCCGCGTGACACCGGCAACAACAACCCTATAAACCCGCAATTATCGGTTTGGTTTTTTTGTCGTTGGTTTGTTCTCATAAACAAGACGGGGACAAACCACCCACTCCTTCCCCCCCGCCCCCGCCACCTCGGCTACCTGCCCACCCCGGCCCCGTTCCGACTCACAGGGCGTGCGTGAAGGCGCTGAGTCCCGGGGGCACGGCGGCCAGCCCCCGCCCCGAGCAGTCCACGCCGCGGTCGCCGTCGCAGCTGCAGGAGGCCGGGCAAGGCGGAGGGGACGCTCCGCCGCTGGGCCCGGCCCAGCTCCCCAGGCCCCAGGCGACGAGGCCGAGCAGAGCGAAGCACCGCATCGCCGGCCCCCGCCGACCGCCGGCCAGCCGCCCCCGGCTCGGCTCGGCTCGGCTCGGCTCGGCCTGCCGCTCTCCGCACAGCAAGCCCCCCTCCCCGCCGACTGGCGGAAAAAAATCGATATTGGAAAAAAAAAAAAAAACACACCACAAACACAAAACAAAAAAAACCCCAAAACACGACCAAAAATAGGAAAATAAAAAGGCGCCCGTGGCCCGGCGCGGCCCTGGGGCCACCTCAGCGGCGCGCCCGGGAAGCCAGCCCTCCGCCGCCCGCCTGCCCCATCCAACGCCCGCAGCGCCCGTCGCCGCCGCTCATCTCAAGCCAGCAGGTACCGGGCGGGGGCGGCCATGGCCGGCTCGCCCGCGCCGCTGCCGGTGAGTGGCGATCCCCAGGGAGCGGCGGCGGCCGCGCGCCCCGGCCCTGCGCTGCGCTGCGCTGCCTGCGGCGGGGCTGCCCTCGGCGCCCGCCCGCCCCTCCCGGCCCCCGCTCGCTGCGAGCCGCGGCGGCCGCTCTGCGCCCAGCGCCGAGGTGCGTATGCTAATGAGGCCGCCGCGCCCGCGCTCCTATTGGAGCAGGTCGGGCGCGGGGCTGGTAAATATGCAAAACACAGAGAGGTGGCAGCCAATAGGAGAGGGGGGCGGGGCGGTATCGGGGGCGGGGCCTCCTGGCCACCGGGCCCGGCCCCGCCTCTCGCTGCCGCCGCGCCCGGGACCCTCGCGGGGCTGCCGGGGCGCGCTTGGCCGCGGGAGCGCGGCTGAGCGGGGCTTGGGGTGGGGGCCCAGGGACAGGCTGGCCCTGTGAGCGGCGGCAGCGCCGGACCCCGCCATTCCAAAGCCCCACTTCCCCCTGCTCCTGCCCGACCTTTGCCGCGGCGGGGCCCGGCGCCCGCTCCCCCGAGCCTCATCCCGCCGCGGTGCCGCGACCCTCGGCCCTGCAGCGAGGGGTGGCGAAGGCAGCTGCTGCCCCCCGGGCCCTGTACAAGGAGATCCCAGCTGGCATCGCGCATCCGTCTCGGAGCAGACCCCCGATGCCATGCCGGCTCCCTGCCGCCTTGACCCCGAGCATGTCACTCCCGTCGCCGCAGCAGCCGCGGCTGCCGCACGAGTTCTCCTCACAAGCGATTTGCTTTTGAAGACCTGCTTACCTGGCCCACGAAACATCACCAAACTTGTGCCGGCAACCAGTCTGTGTCCTCTTTTCCTTACTGCCTTAGTAAAATAATAAACGAAACTGAACATCCAGCTGTCCCTGCAGTTCCATCACCACGTGTGTGCTGCCGTTTTCTTCAACCAATTTTTTTTTTTAACATGCTTTCTTTTGGATGGTTCAGACCCACAGCCACCACCAGGAGTGAGCCTGCTACACGTTTGGTTCAGCTCACCCACACACGGTGCTTTGTGTGGGTCACTGGATCTTACTGGGGGTGTCACCATAACACTCCGGTAACACCGGTTGAGACCTTTCACCCCCAACTCCCTATGGCCCAGACCCCATCATGAGCTCTGAGCACATGGACGTGTTGAAGCAAGTAGTGTGAAGACACCAGAGCCTGCCCTGACGGCAAACGCCGGCACCATCTACTTTACATGTCTCCTTTGGATGCTCTGAACCTGCCTGGGGAGTTGCCTGCCCCTGGCACAGCCCCCAGCACAGGCCCCAGCTGCAGCCTGAATCACACCCAGGCAGGTGCCTGCACAGCCCAACCCAAACAGCACAGATGCCCACAAGATGGGAGCTTTCCTGGGGCCTTCTGCTGCTGTACAGGTAGGCAGGATGTTCATTTCGTGGCTGATTGATGAGGAGCACACAAACAAGTGAGTGACTGACAACCTGCCTCCGCCGTAGGAGGGAAAGGGGATGAACCACACCGAGCTCCAGCTGACTTTCCCTGAATCCAGGAGTGGATTTGCAATGGTGATTGAACCCTCAGACCAAAGCAAGAGCAGCCGTGCGAGGGCTGCACGCGATATGGTGCCATGCACTTCAAGTTGCTGCAATGGCATCCAAAAAATCCTAAATACCTGCACACACAGAGAGTCAAACGCATCAGGGATGCAGCACGCTTGTTCCCAGCAGAGACACAGTGAACAGGCAGCATTCACAGCAACCCTGGGCTGTTCAGGGGAGTCAGGGGGGGAGGGACCCATTCCTTACACCTGACGTTACCAAGGACCACCCTTACTGACACGGACTTCACAGGGAATACTCCATGCCCAGCTGAGGTCTGGGTGATCAAACCTTCCTTGCACTGAATGAGGGGGGTGGAAGATGAGAACTGTTGGCCTAAAATCAGTAATTTTCTGGACTTTAAAAATCAGGCACGTAGAAAGTGGAGAACAAAAGATTTAAAATAATCTGTACTCAGGAAGGGTAAGTGCATGTTGAGGACCCTAGAAATATACAACCTCCAGTAGCCACCTCCACCTCCTACATTTCTCACAATTTCTTCAACTGTTAATTCCCTTCTAAAAATGCTAACACTGTTTTACCTAATTACTAAAAATATTATTCTCTTCCATACTGGAAATGCTGTTCTTGATGCACTGATTTTGTATTACCACCATCTTTCATCACTGCAAAAAGAAGGTGACAGTAATTTTTATAACTTGCTCTGTGCTTGTCCTATACATTGTGAGCAGTACAAAGCTGAAATTACTGATGTATGATAACACTTTGCCACAGGTTTACAGGCACATATGGTTATCTCTTGTCCTTCTCCCTGCTTGATCTTGGCAGGGGAAACACATCAAGTCAAAATCTTGTTGTTTTAACAACTGTCAGGGCCAAAGAGGCTGCACATTCGTGTCACACTCTCTGCTTTGCACTGAGGGACAGCAATGGAGGAGTAGGAATCAGAATAGAAGAGGGAAAGAATTTAAAGGGAATAATTTTCTAGGCATACCTTTACAAAACAGACCCGAACCAATACAGATAAGAAAAAAGTGACCTTTTTTTCTTTCCCAACTGGCAAAGAAAAATAGCTAAGTGTTTATACTCACTCTGCAAACAGTCTCAGTTCACTAACCCAAAATAATGGGAGCAGAAGCAGCCTTCGGTGCCTGCATGGTGTTCAGAAGATTAATAGTAGCACAGACGACTGCAGGACTGGGGACTTGCAATGCCTGCAGAACTGAAAAAAAAAAAAAAAAAAAAGCCAAAAGATTTCTAGTAACTGCAGGAAACCAAAGCCCTCATTTTCATCCTTTGAAACACTGGAATAGTTGAGGTTTTCCTCTCAATCCTTGTCTGTTTTCAGTCTATTTCTTCTTCCACCATAGATTCAGGTGGGTTTTTTTTCCCCAGTGGAGCTATCTCAGGTCTCCGTTTCCCCAGCTCCTGTCCTAGGTACAATCCACTTGTTCTTTCCATCCAGATAATATTGCTTTGCTTCTTCCAGTTAATCCAGAACTAGTTCTGGCAAATTAACTTCAGTCCTTTCCTTATTTTTTCAACCTTTGTCTCTCCCTCTCTAGCATTGTTGGAGCACTGTTCTCTCCATCACATCCCACAGTTCCCTCTTTCTTCTAATGCAGCCACCTGTTTGCAGGCACTTACTGGTTTTATTTTCCTTCATAAGGAAAACCCATATGATTACTGCAAAGCTGATTTAATTTTATAATAAAGATCTACACGCTAAGGAATTTTTAAACTGAAAAAAAATTTACAAGGGTATATTTTATTAAATTATGTGTTGTCCTTCTCCCTGGTTGATCTTGACAGGGGAAACACACGAAGCCAAAACCATATTGTTTTAACAACTGCCAGGGCCAAAGAGGCTGCACGTTCATGTCACACTCTCTGCTTTACACTCAAGGACAGCAAGTCCTAAAATTGTACCCATGAACTTTGAAATTATCATAGTTGAAAAATTTAGGCTGACAGAATCCTCAATGCCACAAATTCCAAGAAGCATCCTCCAAAATACAACATTAGTCAGTAATTAATTTGTTTCACAGAAAAAAAACCAAACCAAACAAAAAAACACAACAAAATGCAAAAGAGAGAAAAAACCCAAGGTGTGCTTTAAACCAGGTGAAGGGCAGGAGGACCTCACAGCCAAGTCAATTAAAAAAACCAGCTACTTCATCCCCCATTTGGGTCCCATATTGATGAGAAATCAGTAGACACTTTGATACCAGCTCCAAGGAAACTAATGACATGCCAGAGAATATAATGGAGAGCTGCTGTGAGAAGAAAAAGAGCAATGTCTGGAATATCTGCACTGACAAAGCAAGTTCTCTTAAATACACACACATATATACATACACACACACACTCCTTCCCTGAAAGGATGCTGAAACTTTGACTCAGTTGCAGTAGAACTGAAAACTACTTCAGGAAATGATCATCACTTGAAAGCATGAGGCTAAACCGAGCTCAGAGTTTTGTTAAGAAAATGAAGGTAAAGATCCCAACCTTGATTGAGCAGAAACACAGGAACAAGTTCAGAAAAAATATTGGATTGGAAAAAATTGAGAATTATTTTGGTAAGGCCGAAAACTTGCCCAGAAAAGAATTTTGTCAACACCTACTTTACATCTCTGTAACACAAGAAAAACTAATCATAGAATGGGGTTCAGGTTGGGAGGGGCTTTTAAAGGTCTTCTTGTCCATCAAGACAGACAAGACCACTAAGATCTGTAATTTGAAAACAGCACATGGAGAGTTAAGGGAAGAAATATACAACTTAAATATTGAATAAAAACAGGAGAGTAAATTAATTTTTAAATGCTCATAATTAAATACTACCTTTATATGCAAACAGTTCCTAACCTCCAATGGCACAGTGCCTCTAAACACTATTTCTGTTTAGAGATTGCCTAGGTGGGCCAGAACATGATGTATTTCACTGTCTGGCCCAGTGAATCTTTCCTTGCTCAGTCATTCCAAAAGCTGCCTCTGGAATCCCATGAGCTGGGCTGTAAATCAAAACAGGATGTTATCCCATACATACAAGAAAACAATCCCAGACAGTTTATTCCAACACCTTCAGTAAACTGAATACAGCAAAGCTAAAAGAGGGGACAGGCCAGGGTGTGGGGTTTTTGTTGGAGTTTTTTATTTGGTTTGTTGTTTTGTTTTTTTGTTTGTTTGGGTTTTTTTTTAATCCTAGAAGCATCAGCTACCCTGTGAACTAGCTCTGGAGATGCTCCAGTACTAAGTATTCCCTTTAAAATAAAAGGGAGACCAGTTCCCATGACTGTGTAATAGTATCATAACATAAATTATTTTTATGATCAGCTGAAAATAGGAAACTATACAGGAATGAAAAAGACATTTAGGGCTAAATAACTAGGACATAAGGTTAGGCTTTAGCCCAGTATTCACACCAATCTGTATTCCATCTCAAAATTGTTGTACTGAAAGATGCCAAAACAGGCTTTAATTCCTATTGTGCATCTTATTCCAAAGGCAGTATGATACTTCACTGTAAGCAGAGGGAGCACCACATCTTTGTCACACTGCAGGAAAGCAGGTGTTGGGCAGGAGGCATCAAGTGCCTGTCCCTTGGGCACCATCCTCTCCTGCCCACTCCCACCCAACCTACAGTAGCAATGGGCAGGCTGATCCCCCAGGCAGGATCCCAGCTTCTCCTGCTTTCTGCTGAATCCCCCCAAAACCACAGGCCTTCAGCAGAACCCCCCGTGGGGCAGCCACTGCACACCTCTCCTCTCTGTCCCACCCCACGCCTTCTCCCTGAAGTGCTGGTTTAGATTTGAGCATCACTTGACTTTGTGTGCACTTTGCAGTAATCCAACAAGTCTCTGAGTTGCACTGAGCTCTTGGAGCCTCACTCATTTTAAAGAAATGGGAATGATCTGTGCTAAAATGCTGGTGGGTCCTAGTTTTAAAGGCTAATTTTCTTCTAGAAAATATTAATTACAAGCACCGTGTGATCAAGATTTTCTAAAGACATTCTAGCATGAAATACTTTTACATTTAAAATAAAGCAAAAAATAATCAAAGTGAAATTATCTTAGGACCAGAGGGCTTATGAGCAAATACTTTGCAGGGAAGAGGTTACTTAGAAGTACATGTAATTCAGTGGAGAAAGAGCCACGGAAGAGCTGGGTAGGGAGACAACCTGCAAGAGCAAAGCCTGATAGCTGAAAGCCAAGCCTACCCACTAATCCAGCTGCTGAAAAGGCAACATACCTATCCACCGAGAGGCATTTTAAGCATTTAGGAGTAATTCACAGTATGTGGCAAGCTGGGAAGTGGCTAGAAGAGTGATTTAGGTGAGAAGGCAGAGGACTGCAGGGGCAGGCAGGGCAGGCAGCCCCGACGTGGCTCTCCGGCAGCATCTAGTGGGGGCGAGACCCCTTGTCCTGAGATCCTACACAGGAAACAACCGCAAAAAACCCCAACAAAACAACCCACAAACTTTTCTTATAAGCCATTGAAGCGCTAACCAATATAAAATGCAAGGCATGGAACCATACCCTGAACTACAAAACCGAAGCGAAGCAGAGCTTTAAGGGTGAAACCTGCCTCGCAGAGGACCAGTTTAAGGATTATGTAGCTTTAAATCCCACTTAAACCCTATTTTGAAGAATGACAGGGGAGCCCAAAAAATGTAAAGAGGTAAACTTAACTTCGATGATAAATTATTCCCACAACATGACCACGATCCTAAGCTGTTTAGCAAAATACAGAAAGCTACTGTGTTAGAGTGTAGAAACCTTTATTATCATCACAGAATAACCCAAATGCTCCACAGAAAAATAAAAACAAAACAAACAAACAAAAACAATAAAAAACAAACAAACAACACATGGAGAAATACATGAGATCTTATAAGTGATCAATCGTAACATAATCATTTGGGAATAAAGCATTTTCAGTGCAGTGCTAACAAGTGATTTCTTTTCAAGTCATAGAGAATATCCCTTATGAAGACTGAGGGGACACACTGCCCACAGGTTTCAGGTTGAATTTTGAGTATAAACTAACCTGATAACATTTCTGGATGCAATGTATTGGTTTAAATCACCTTGCCCACATGCCAGATACCTTATTTGGTGTGTTCTCTGAAATGACTAGGTCCTGCACCAGACTGATTTCTTCCTGCTTGTGGAGACTGAAGATGAACAGAAATGCTGGTTTGGTTTTGTCCTAGCATGCAATTCTTCATCACTGTCCAATGCCTTGTAATTCTTTATTTCTCACTCAAACACTGCAGTGGAACAAAAAATTTTATTCATATTTTGGGGCAGCATAAATATTACTAACCTGTGGGTGCCTTAGTTTTTGTAGGATTTGCTTTAGATTGTTTGTTTGAAAAGCTCTTACATTTTCAAATCAACGGACTCAACAGGCTCCAGCAGAGTCCTTATTACCACAATACCTGAGGAATCCCAGATTTATTTTACATAGTTTGTGTCCTGGGGGAGGAAGGGAAGCAAACTGCTAAGTAATCAAGATTTATCATCAAGTTGAGCTATCAGATACTAAACTGTCTTCAAAATTTGGGGCATAAGTGTATACTAGTCATTTTGGACCTATTTTATCCTGTTTTACCCTCTCTGCATATTTTTTAGCCTTGTCTGTTTTGCTCACTGCTAAATAATTTCCCATAATTTGTCTGGCTTGCTGTGGTCCGAGTTCTGTTCTGCAGTGTGAGATTAATGCAAAACTGTCTGCACCTGCCAAACAAACCCAAAAAGCTGCAAGTGCCAGAGCACCACTGGTCACCCAGAGCACAGTCCTGCTTTTAGCTGGCAGAAGATGGGGTGTTAGGGTTCTTCTGCCAGGCAGCACCCCTCGCCAAGCTGAGCTTAACCCAAAGCTCCCCTTTGTGTTTGCAGGTGGGGTATATGCTGATGAGCAAAACCCAAATAAAGCCTTTAGAGGCCATGAACATTTCTCCACCATGAATCTGGCCTCTTTGGAGACAGTCAGCTCACTTTTGGCAGTACCTTTATGATGTCTTCTCCATCACTAAATATTAAGAAGGGTATACAAAAGCCAAGATACATTCTTCAAGTTTTGCAGTCACACTCCTGGTGAATTGGTTGGTGCCAATTCAAGACCTGACACATACCAGCACTGATGTTCCCAAGGGGGGCAGGCACTTTTTCAAGGATATTTTTGGTGGAGGAGGGCAAATGTACCAGGCACTGATGCATTGCTACTTGGGACATATACCCACTTGCCACCATACCAAGAATGACCTAACACCACCATAATAATGCCTAGCATGTCAGGCAGGACATGGAAATTGTGAAAACTTTAGGGGCTACCTGGGACAAAGAAAGAAATCCATTTGACAATCCTTAACAGATGACAGAAACTTCAAAGACACAACCACCACTTTTCATAAGTAACCACAACCCTTTACCATCATAACCTCCTTTTTTTTTTTTTACTTACCTAGTTGCACTCTCCTTGTCTAAATAGAATTACTCTTGCCATTTCATTTAAATATGTCATCACATTTATCCAAACCCACTGCTGTACATGGTTACATTGCAGTGTGACCCAGGTCTAATGCCAGCAGCAGCTCAGACACGTTACATGCATTTAATACTTCCACAAACCAGCAGCACCAATACAACTTCTCAGGGACTCTGTATTTATCACAGAGAAGACTGAAAAAACAAAAAATGGCTTCTGCAGACTCAGCTTCAGTAAGATTACAGTCAGGAACCTGCAAAAAATTAGCAAGTTTTAATACAAACATCAGAGTATTTGCATCTCAAGCTGTCAGCTCATGCTGAGGGTCAGGCTCACTTTTGTACTTCTCAGAGGAAAAAAAGAATTAAAATTACCCCAAATGAAATCACAGAGGAAACTGCAAAAAGTCGTATTTCGTTCTCTACTGTATATATATTTTTTTTCCACTTCTCAGAAACTCTAATCTTACAATACCAGCCACAAAACCTACAACTTCTTAGCAATAGATTGAGGCTCTCTGGAGCCAAACTATTTGTTCCGTGTTTGTACACTGCAAAATACAATAGGATCCCGATTCAAACCCTGGACTTCTAGGCGCTACTGCAACCCCAGGAATACAATAAATCACTAACTTTTGCTTTTTACTTACAGCCACTTAAAGTAGGTGAAAGGCCTGATGACTTATTTCCCTGCTGTTAGCCATCCAGTCTCCAACCCAGATTAGATTTTATTCAGACAATGCTACCGTACTGCTCAGGCAGAGAAGCTGAGCTGCGATTAGATAAGAACCAGGTACAGGTGGTTTAACTTACCTTTGGGAAGTACACAACTCAAAAGTCTGGCATTGTTTGTGAAGGCTAATTTGTGGTGGTGCTGTTGTGCTATAGGATAGTTTTTTTTACCTCTGCAGATCTATTTTCTAGGTAGCCAAGGAGAAATCAGAAAGAAAAAGAATGTCTGAGTGCCTAAAACAGATTATATGATGGAAGAAAATCTAGAAACTTTATACAAAAACTCTTAGATAGCCATGTTTGCATTCTATGCTATCAAATCAGATTAACCAGCCAGAAAAATATATTAGTTAAAAAAAAGCCACACAACACAACACAGGGAAAATAGGTGGTGGTGGAGGAAATTTCCTTTAAACAGTTGTTTTCTTGCTCTAAATACCACCATTTTGCAACAGCACATACCATTTCAATGTAAGGTGTTGTAAGACTGAGCATGAAAGCCCAGCAATATTACATGGATCCCTCTTAGTCCAGTTTTTATATTAAAAGAGGCCAATTTGTATAAGCAAGATTTATCAATACTTCAAACTGTACAATTAAACAAAGGTCATAAATGTACCTGAGGATTGTTCAGTTTGGAGTTAAAAGATCCAGTTTCAGAAGTCTTGCAATGTGTGATGAGGCTCGATAATTTTTCTTTGAGTGGGGAAGAAATGATTAGCACGCATCTGAGTGGAAGACTTTAAACCTCTTAAGCCTTTTTTACCAGTAAAATACTCAGTTTACCTAAAACACAAACAAAACCCTAACAAAACCCAATAAACAAAGGTGAGGGATGCAGAGTTTCTTGTCACTCCAGACCTGAGATGGTTCTCTAAAGCAATACAGAGAAATAGTAGCACATCAAAACTTGACATTTAATGCTAACTTCATTTTAAGAGGCTTCTCTGGAACTTTTATTGTAGCTTCCTCCGTCTGTTGGTTTTTGGTTGTTTTATTGGTGGGTTACTTCTGTTTTAATGATTAGGACTATCTACCAATTTTATCCTGAGGCACACCTCTCAATTTCATGCATCTTTTGCTGAACTTGAGGTCTTAGCCTCCAACCCTCCAAGGCAAAGGACAACTTCCCTAGAGAAGTGAGCACTGCAACCCAGGCTCTTCTCAAAAAACAGCTTCTAATAATGATTTTAAAAGACAAAGGATTGCAAAAACCCAGACTTCTCCCCATCTTGGGCTTCCATGTAATTCCAGTTGGTTTGTCTGCCCACCGTGGTCTCACCCTTTCCTTGCACCAGTGCAATTCCTATGACTGTGCACTTCACTTTTCAAGTTCACTTACACCAGTGGGAACAGACTCAAAAACCCTGACAAGTAATTCCTTGGTTTCTGCTGGCTCCCTGAACTGAAATGGCTCCATACCTGGCCAGAAAACACCAAATGCCAGCACAAGCAGCTACTCACAATTGAGGACAAGAAGGTGACAGGACCACCGTTTCATCAGTTTATGCCAACATATGGGCAGCCTCAGATACAGTTTTGCTTTTCAAAATCAGCATTTTTTTGGTTTTAAATTAAGATGAAAACACTTTTTTTTTTTTTGCCTGCATCCAGCATCAGCCTCCAGAAATGATTAGATGAGAGGAAAATAATTTTGCAGTGAAACACTGAAGTTGCTTCTTTTATTTAGTTTATGAGTAAGATTGGTTCTCTTAGTCATGCATGTTTAAGGTGGGAGACTAGCTTGGACAAAATACTTCCCCATCTTGTTTGGATATTGACTGCTAGATCACAGACAAAAACAGAAGTCAGAAAGAAAGTATGTTCCATCATTTGCAGTTCTTTTAAAATCAGTTATGCCTCTAATTTCAATGAAAAACATGAGGTAGGTAAACTACCATTTTTTTTAAGTTATGAAGTTACATAAACATCAGTGTTCTAAGCCTTATGTTGAAATTCAGTGATTATTTCTAAAAGTCTGAACCATGCTGAGCAGAAAAGAGCAGCCACCACAAAAGCCAGATCATGGAAAGCAACTTAAAAATAAAATTGAAAATGTGTTTTTATTCCAGTTCATGTGTTACCAGTCCCCTGCATCAAATAAAAAAATGCATATATTTTCAATTAGCAGTCCAGACAGCTACATTTTGAAAAGAATTCTTTTTACATTCAGAACTGAAGCATTTTTTCCTACCTTTATCTCAGTTCATAACTCCAGGCACATTTTTCTGAGGAGCTGACAACCTTACAAGGCCTTTAAACAAGGAATTAAAGAAGCTCAACGTCTCGTTACTTGAGATACTTGCTTCAAATAATTAAAAAGATAGTATCTGACTCAGAATAGTATGCATAATGTAAGTTTACATAGTTGAGACTAAGAGATGCAGAAATGAGTCTCAAATATGCAGGAGGTCCAAGGTATTATAGTATTCTTATTTTCTTCTCCAACAAATCACAAAACATTGGGCTAGAAAAGGGAAGACAGGTAAGCAAGCAGAACAAACTAGTAACAGATTTAAAGCTTTTCTATTTGGACACCCACACACAGGCAGAGTGTTTATGTTATACCCTAAGAGATTATAAACACTCAATTACAGCAGTCTGAAAACAGTACTCAAAATGGAAAATCAGGAAAAAAAACCCACAAACACAAGGCACGTGAAATTTAACTTTTATTTTTCCGTTGATAAAACCCAAAGATCCCTCACAGCAGCAACTGATGCAGAACTTATCTGCAGAAATGATACCTCCTCTTAATCTGTCTGCATACCCAAGTATGCCAAGTGTGTAGGGACTGCATATTAACACAGTACAGGCACTGTTCAGTAGTAACAGAGATCAAGTTTCTTGGCATATTTTAATCCATCCTTTCCTTGACATTATAGGGTTTTCATAGTATTAAAGATTAGTGTTAATGAGCTGTTTATTGGATTTTTTGTTGTTGCAATTTAAAAACTTTTAATTAAATTCTACACTTAAAATTCATATGCCCAGATATACCTCCCAATATTGTTGTAGTTGACAAACTGTATCCAAATGCTACAATTCAGAATGAAAACACTACTGCATTTAGCAGCTCTAGCTGCATGAGAGTATTTCCTTAGAGTAACAAAACACACCTCTTTGTTCAGCAAGACAAGGGATACAGGTTTTAAAACACACATTTCTATCTTGTATCCATACCATTCTTTAATATATATATTTATATATAGCTCTAAAACAAATCTCTATTATTTTACAGTTAAATTAAAAACACATCCACAATTGGTCTAACTAGTGATTTTGGTCTCAATACTTTAAACATTAGTTGTTCCATAAAAATATACAATTCAACAACATGGTTGTACTGGTACCATGAGACCTTCTGAAAGAGGCCTATGACAATCAACCATGCAATTCAGTGCTCAATGTCATCTATCCGATAAATATTTATACTGCATTTTCAAGCTATCAGTATCTTTAAAGTCCAAATTTCTCTTTACAGGCTTACCATGCTTACAAACATGCAGAAAGCAATCCCATTTCTCACTTGCCTGTAGCAATCACTTTTTTTTTTTCTTTTCCAGTAGGTCAACTGACAAAGCACAAACTTCATGCTGTCATTTTTAGGTTGCTAATCTTTTCCTCTCTTTCTCATACTGAATTATTTCTCAATGGATCATACTGCTCCATGTGAAAAGACTAGGGATTAGCCAGAAAGTAAGAACTGCACTTTTCAGTTTAAGCCTCTAAGAATCAAATTACTAACAGTCAATTAGGATGCACTCATAGCTGCCATACAAGTGAAGACACCCAGTAAGACAATCAAATTAATTCTATACATATACCAAAAGATGATGCTTAAAAAAACCAAAACAATAACCCAAAACCTAAACTACACAAATACAGCCTCAAACCTGGGAGATTCCAATAAGTGAACCTCTGTCCAAAATGTTGCTTCAAAACAGCACAGAAAAACCATGCCACTATCAACTACACTTGAGATAAGACATAAATCTCTTACACCTGGAGATTTCCTTATTCCCACCACAGCACCATTCCACATAAAGTTTTATAGCAATGGTGATGTAGTATTTCCTTAGCACAAACAAGAACCCTCCAAGTCAGAAGTAGTCAGGAATAAAACCCCAGACAAGTTCACATGTCACGGTAACCTGGCATGTAAGACTCAGAACATTTTACTCTTATAAATGTAATAATCAATAATTTAGGTACTAACTATCCCAAGACCAGAACAGTCAGCCTGAGATAAGACTACAATAGCACATACTAAAAAACACAAGAGAGGTATGACAATTAAGATGAGTATTTCTTTTAAACAGCAGAAAGTCAGGGAAACATCTGGAATTCTTTTGCATTAACATATTTTCCATTTCTGAATATAAAAATACATCTAGAGAGTCTATCCAGAACTGCATACACAATTAGATTTTTCCCCTTACTGCTTTAAAATTAGTACAAAATAATATAAGTTACAGGAATGATTGTTGCAAATTTGTAAAAGTCAACTATTACAAAATCATTATATGAGAACACCAACTGTAAATTATTTACAGGTGAGGTAATACAATTTCCATAGTAACGAATTACAATTTAGCAGAAGTGTAAAAATAATGTACTCACCAAAACATTACAAAATCTGGTATCATTATCAGCTACACAGTAGGTCATGATTAGGTTTTGTAGTTGATATACAACATATTCTTAAGAAAAGTGCCAAAATACTGCTACGTAAGAATAATTTTTTCTTTTTCTTTTTTTTCAAAATCATTCAGCAAAAAAACCTGCAGATTCTATGCTACGTAATGGCAGAAGAAGCTGGGGAAGAAAGGGATGTCAAATATAGAAATATGTCGTATTAAATGCTTTTGAAAAATCTGTAAAATCACTCTCATGCTTAAAGGCCTGACATGAAAGAGACTTACTAAAAAAAATTAATAGGAATATCAACATATATGTTTTTTTCAAGGTATTTCAAGCCATTTTTTAGAAGTACACATTCCTCTTAAGCTGTGACATGCATGGAGACTGCAAATATTTTTAAAATGGCTGAACTGCCAAGGGTGATTGTGATCTGTGGCACAAAGTCCTGCTGGATGCCAGTCACTGATGGACTCCAGGGGTCTGTACTCAGGTCCAGACTGTTGAACATTTTCATTAGTAACGTGGGTGATGGGACAGAGCCTGCTCTCAGCGAGCCATTCGGAGGAACCTCAGCAGGTGGACAAACAAGAACCTCAAAGTTCAGTGACGGGAAGTGTAAAGTCCTACACCTGAGGAGGAAGAACCCCATGCACCAGTAGAGGCTGGGGGGCTGGCCAGCTGCAAAGCAGACTTGCAGAGAACACTACCAAGCTGACCCCAAGCCACTGATGTGCTCTTGCAGCAAAGCAGTCTCTCGGTCTACATTAGGAGAGCACTGCCAGAAAGTTGAGGGAGGTGGATCTTCCCTTCTGCTCAGCGCTGGTGGGACACAACTCAAGTGCTGGATACATGAGCATAAAAAAATGGGTTCAGTGAAGGGCAACAAAGGCCATCAAGTGATTTGAGCATCTGACAGACCAGGAGAGGCTGAGAATACTGGGATTGTCAAGCCTCGAGAAGAGAAGGCTCAGGGGTGATCTTACTAATGTGTGTAACTGCCTGATAGGAAGGAGTTAAAAACAAAACAAAACAAAACGAGCCATACTCTTCTCAGTAGCATCCAGTGACTGGACAAGAGACAATGGGCACAAAGGAAATACAGGAAAATCCTTTTAAATAGAAGAATGAACCTTCAATAGTGTGAGGGAGATCAAAACACTGGAACAGGTTGCCCAGAGATCTTATGTAGCAGCCATCCTTGGAGATGCTCGAACACCCAGCCTGCCACAGTCCTGAGCAACCTGCTCTAGCTAACCTTCCTCTGAGCAGGGGGCTGGACTAGATGACCTCCAGGAGTCCCTCCAATCTCAATCATTCCACGACTCAATAAAAAGAACAGTGTCTTCCACCACCCACGCATTGGATCAACTGAGTCACAAAGAAAACTATAAAATGGAAGTGGAATATATTTTAGGTTATCACACCCAATGTTAATTTTGCTGCCTGCGTTTCGCCGATCTCATTTTTTCGAATCTTGACTCCATTTCTTCCAGGACCTTTGGTGTGTATCGCACAACTAATTTAACCTTTCCTTGAGCTGCCTTCAGCAGCTCAACTGCTTTTTCATGGTGTTCACCTTCAACACTCTGCAAAGCATAAACATGAAGTATACCATTAGTAAAGACACAGAGAAAACAGATTTTTTTTTTTTCACCTTTTGTACAACTTCTACATAATCAAATATTGAAGTATCCTAGTTTGAATGCTGCACAAGTACATCACTCAGGTTCAGGATTTATTCTTCAGCAAATCAATAAAAGGTGACAATAAATGTACTAATTAGTATTAACAGAAGAGCAGTGCAGAACTTTTGGTTAGGTTTACGATGAACAATTAACTTCTCTATTTGCATACAGTAAGCAGCAATTATGAAAATACACTTAATCAACAGCTTCAGGAGGACACACTGAAAATTCAAGACTGTTGTTCTTTTGGCATGCATTTTAAATTCAGCAGTCACCCTCAATTTGCCTAATAAGCTGCCACAGACAACTGCAAGATACCTGCTTTCTTGATGTTATCCTGTGTTATGACAAGGCAACCAAGTGCAGACTGGGCAAGAAAGCAGCTAACATGCAGTGTGTGTTGCTTATCTCCATGTTTCACATCTCTCAGTAAATCCAAGGTATCGAAGTTAATTTCCTCTACACTGATTAAGAACAGCCTAACCCAACTCAGCAAGAAAAGAATAAAAATACTTCCTTAAAACAACACTCAGAATTGGTTAGGGTTATATTAGATTCATCTCACTATAAACTTTAAGCAACAAATCTCAACAACTGCATTCAAATATACAATCCTGGACAGCACACATTTTATCAGCAAAACTTATTTCTCCCATACTTATTAAACACAATGATGGGACTACCCCAAGCCTACCTCCTACTGGTGCTATTAGAAGCTAGAAGGCAGGTGATGTACCTGTTGATTGGAGGGTTTCCCCGTTACTATAAAGTTACTTACAGAAAGAAAGACAACAGTTAAAAAAAACCCAGGTTATTTCTCTTCTATCAGACTTAGACAACACACACATCTGAATGTTTCCATTTTTTGTTATTCAAGTGGAAGGGCAGGCTGTTCTGTTTAAAACTGGTAACAAAAGGTTTGTGAAGTTCAGTTATATCAAAGCACCTAAAATTCTGGAGTAAACTGAATCTCCCAGTGAGGGGAAAAAAAATACTCCACCTTGTTTTAGGCTACATTCACTCCAGTCTTGGCAGTAGTACTTCTTTTTTTTTAAAGACGTATTGAAGCAAAAATTACAAGAAAATGCCTGTCATATGAATTAAGATGACTGGATTCCATCTGCAAAAACTAAAAGGAAATTTTTCTGAAATGTTAGCATTCTCAGTGGTATTTTATGCACTCACCACTGTATTCTTACAATGGCTATATTTACAGACATGCATGCATACACATGCAGCCACTGTTAACTGTACCAGTGGTCTGATGCTCAAGTTCAGTTTGGGGTGGAGTGCAGGTTTTGTTTTCTTTAAGAGGGTATGTAGGTGAGGAAGGCCTCATCTCCAGGGAGTTTTACACACATCCCCTGGTGCTTCAAAACAACAGGACAAAGACAGTCACATCACTATGGCCATTTTCTCTCTTATGTCTACTGAAAAGGACAGTGGGACACCCAGGTAATGGCCAAGAGCCAAATATGTTAGAGATCTGTGCTAAGACACACCCAGTACAGATACCCAGGAAGTCTCTATTCTTTTCATGTGTCAAAAAACCTCACTCAGGTTAAAGAGTGAAGGATTTAGTCTGACCCGCAGTCTTTAAATAAAATTTGGTTTGCAGATGTAGTAATGAAAACCCTATTTTTAAGCCAGGATACAGTATGTCTATAAATAAAAGGAAAAGTTTGAGGGACATTTCCATGCATTTAACTAGCAGCTGCCTTAACTCAAAGCCTGTCCATAGCCTTCTCTTTCCAGTCACCCTGTGTATGGCTTTTTGTATTGTCCTTCTTCAGAAGATTAAAGATAAATATACACAACAGCCCTTTAGACATATACTCCCTTAAATATGCTAGAAAGCCTCTGTTTCTGAAGCTCAGTACACTTAAGTGGAAGCAAAAACCCAAAAATCACACAGCTGAAGACAGGACTACCTTGCAGTTCCCTCTTATTACAGCAACATGCATTTTTATTGGGATAGTGAGAATCTGGTCAGTCTAGAGAAACTTAGCAGAATTACTACTTACCTTAGTGCAGAAAACTATATTAAAATCTGCATCATGAAACTTGGATGAGAGGGAGCCACAATGGCAGTTTAATACTATTTCACTAAACAATACTTTGACTAGATTTATACAACCCCTCAGAACCTGAAGTGCTGACACAAACAGCACAGTTCCCAGCTGAGACAGATAACTAAAATATAATCCTGTCACTCTCAATGCACACAACTCTACAGAGACCTAAGCAAGTTGCTCGTGCAAGGCCAAAAAGAAGCCGTTTTGCCAAGATTAAACAACGATCTCGAGCTTGTGCCAAGTATATTCTCTGTGTGCCCCCAAGTGGAAGCAAGTAGTTACTGCTACATAAAGAGAAAATAATTCTTACCACTCCGTTTACGGAAAGCAGCTGGTCTCCACGTTTCAGGCCTCCATGTCTATCAGCTATACCTCCAGGGATAATTCGAGAGATATAGATTGGAGAATTTTGCTCTTTGCCTCCCATAATGTTGAATCCAAGACCTTCTTCGGTTTTGGGTAGTTCAACCACTCTGGGATGGGAATGACCTTCACTAGCAGCAAATGCAGCTACAGTTGCCTGCAAGAAACAAGATTTTCCTATTTATAAGAAATTAAATATAGACTCCTTAGTTAGACCCAGTGAACAGGCCAAAAAAGTATTTTTATCTCAAAGTACTTAAATATTAAGACAAATTAGATTAATTCCTTAGATACCAACACTAGCATGAAAAATTCAGAACTCCAAGAATAAAATTAAACCAGAAGAAACTTAAAAATAACAAGTTTTTTGTTACATCTTCTAATATCCTGTTAAGCTTATCCATTTTATCAGATATCCTTCTGAATTTTAAATAATCTTCTGCTTCTAAAGAAACTACTATATTTTACATAAATTATAGTATGGCTTTTACCTTTGCTGTTGCATTAGCTCTGACTTCTGGGCTACTGCTGATATCCACAGTTTCATATACATGTTCATACACCTTTAGAGACAAAAAAGAGCAAGTATGGGGAAAACAGGTATTTTTCTGCTGAGAAACAACAGCTACAACTTAAAAACATGTACATTAAAAAGTACACACCTCTAATAAGAAATTACTCCTGATTGACTACAAGGCGTCAGGTGAAAATCTACCACATTATAAAGAAACAACTCCCTCAGACTCTTTATGGCTCAGTTAATTCCTGCGTATCTAGAGCTCTGACTGAATTGTCACTCCTTCAGACCTCACCATTATTTAGAAACGTTTATGGCTGGTCTACCACACCTGACTGGAGACATGGATTATGACCTTCTCTTGTTTGATTCAAGCTGGAACTCTTCAGTAAGGATGCACGCATTAAAAGGACAGCTCTTCAAAGCTCCCCTGACAACTCAGCACTTCCCCCAGGACCCCGTACTTTCCTTCAACTGATGCAACTGACTATCTTAAGAAAAAAACTGCATCAAAAAAACAAGCAGTAAGAATGCAAATGTTAAGGAGGTGCTTACACGGAGAGCTAACCTACAGCTTCACAGGTACCTGTAAATCATTTAGACTTGTTAAGCAATAAACACAGTCTTTGACAGGATAAAAACATCAAGATGACCCCTGTGTCTACAAACAGATCTTTTAAAGCACTCCAGGTGTTAGGATCAGTGGTAGCAGCAATAGCAAGTCATAGTCAATCACCTAAAAGTCTCTGAAATACTATCTGGAATGAAAATGAGGTGGTGCCAGGCTCCACCTAAGGGTGATGCGCTTGGTGACATGGATTTGGCTTAAAAGAAACAGGTAATTCATGCTCTGTACATTCTTACATTCCAAGAGGGTAACAGCCTGGTAGCTGCCACTAACTGATGAGCCATTATCTGATACACCTATGCTCTGACAAATGATCATCTTTCCAACTTGTCTTAGTCTATTAAGCTCTGTAATTCAAAATCAGCTTTTAGAAAGAATAAAATCAGACTACTGTACTTAATACAAAAAAATAAAATGTCAGGTTTTTTTACTCAAGGTAACTGCTGACGTCACGTTTACTTACCTCCCTTACAGCATTACAGAATTCACTTTGAAGGACCCTTTGCAAAGCCTGTAGCTTTTGTGGTGGCACTTCTCCACTTCTCTGTAGTTTTTCCAGCAACTCAATTGCTCTGCAGATGTCTACAGAAAAATAAAAAACTAGTAATGAGCAATGCCTGAGGAAGTTCAAGTTTGTTTTGTTGTTGTTGTTGCTTTCTGGGGTTGGGTGAGGCTTTTTATTTTGTTTTAAATTAAGTTAATGGAGCAGTCACTGTATGTACGTGCACTTGCGTATGCCCTAAAACTATATATTAGTTTCAGTTCCCCCAGAAAACTACGTATCTACAAAATGTTACAATAAAACATCATATTTTCCCCGTTTTTATGTCAACAGCAGCAATCCAACCCTGTAACATATGTGAAAGTTTCCCTGCCATATGTATACTTTAAAGACAATTTGTTTTTTCCTTGAAGTTTAAATCAGGCAGAAGCACTTCACTGATAAATACACTATCAACATTTAATATGTATCACTTCATCATTTATCTACTGCACAGGTAACATTTTGTTAAAACCACCTAGAATAATGTCAATCACGCTATCATTCCTTTTATATTCAAAAACCTAGTTCAATGGTACATGTGATGCTTCCCCTACAACAGGGCTGAGAACTATTTGGGCTATTTTCTTCCCCAAAGTACTCAGAAAAACAAACAAGTTCCCTTTTGATATTCAGCTGAGAAAGGCTCTCTCTGTAGTCTAGAATCCTCAACCCCAAACCTCTGTTCCACTTCCTAGAAATTTGTTCCTAAGAATTCTTAACTGCAGATGCTGCTTTGTGAAACTTTGAAGAATTGGATCCCACACCAGTACAACTAAAGACTGCATCAAATGTGACATCAAAGGCTGTGTGATGTGCTCCTGGCAGCTTGACAAGAGCAGAGCACATTAGTATCTTTCACTTGTACTTCCAAAGTGTTACATTAGTTATGATTCTGAATCACGCAAATCCTTGAATAGAAGCAGAACAGTCTCTCAGAAAAGCAGATAGAAAGAATTACCTTCATTAACAAAAAGGCAAAGCAGCAGTGATTAATCTGCCATAGAAATAAGGCACAGATTATTTTAGAAAAGGATGAGGTCTGGGACACTGTTATATCCCAAGCACATTACTTCCTTTTTTCAGTAATTAACCTTTAGGCAATCATCTGGCATCACGTCAGCACAGAAGATGTGAAAGAGCCACAAACTTCTCTGAGAAGCCAAGTGTAAGAAGAGAGAATTAATGTGGAAAAGGATGAAAAAGCAGTGGCGTACATGTTCTGAAATTAAGGTGAAGCACACGGGCAAGAGACACCACTTGGTTACGCTCTCTCCACTTCTGTAAATGATCAGACACATCTCACCAACTACTATGCTGGGATCAAGTGGTGCAGTGAATTCAAGGTACAACTTCACCTCACAGTCTGCTCATCCACCACCACAGCTTAAGCTTTGTCTAGTGGACTGGAAACAAACCCTTCAGGGAAGAACATCCCAGTGTTATCACTACAGCCACAAGACACATTTTTGCAGATGAGAGTTAAGGTTTCCACATGCCATGAGAACTTGGCATTTTTAGGCAAGCACTTTCAAGCTTTAAAAGCATCAGGTATCTAAAGCAAAGCAGTATCAAAACCTAAACGTTAGCCATCACTAATCCCAAGTCTATGGAGAACTCATTTCACACAAGCACAGATATTTGCTATTTGTACAACAGTTACAAAATGAAAAAGTAATTCTGAAGCTGTTAATTTCCTAACACATATTTTTGTAATTTAAGAAAAAATATTTTCTGAAATTGAAGACATTCCAGATGTGATTGTTTATTAATCTCTTTATGATACGAACCCACCAGCATTCTTTGTAATGAGTGTGTTCAGCAACAGCAGTGCAAATTATCTTAACTCCATGAAGTCTCACACTGAACAGCTGGAAGTAGAATGATCAGCAAATGGCAATAGCAGCACTCCCAACCCTGCAACACTCCATATATTCATGAAAAAAGTCCAGGGAGTATGTAAATTACAATACAGCTATCATTTAAATCCTTGCAGATGTTTGCAGACAAACGACTACTTCATGCACATCAGAGTACAGCTCTATGCAGTCATTCTCAAGTCTGGTCTATGAACCATGTTAACCTTTGAGGTGCATGAACTTGTTATCTAACAGCTTGGTTAGGATACTGCAAGAAATTTTAAAGGGTGACAGCAATCTTCTGATCCTGAGAGTTAACTGCAGAAATCAAGACTCCAGAACTCCACTTGCTAATTCCTCCTCTTTTTTGACTTCCTTGTTTAATCAATAAACTGGATATATTCCGTACCTGGATCTCCCAAGAGCCAAAATGTTTAACTACATAGCATTTTATGCCCTAAGGTAGAATTAGCTTGTTTGGGAGCAAGCTCTGTCTTTCATAAAGCGTGGACTAAGAGCACAGAATCAGCTTGTCCAAAAGTAACCAGAATACACTGAACTGGACTCCTTTTAGATGAAACTAAAGTGGAAGATGCACTACGATAAAAAAAGGGCTTTCAGATCAAAGGACCTACTGCTGTAAAGTAAAAACCCAAAGTAGACAAACAGCATGAAACTTGGGTCCTCAGCACTCCACAGATCTCCTTTCATCACACTGCACTTCTTTCTCAGGTAGATAAAAGCAATGGATCCCACTACCAGAATGCTTTTTCCCTAAAAGTTTCTAACTCGCTAAAACAGCAGTTCTTTTCTACCCTGTTGACAGGACATTCCATCAGTCTGAAAGTGAAGTGAGCATTACTTTCTAATACCACACTGCATCAGGCACTATTAGTTAGAAGCTGAAGATAGAATCTCTCCCAGCAACACTGCTCCGCAAAGGAACTAGTTTGGCTGGGAACAGGTGGCAGAACACACCTACTTACCACTGTGCCTGGAGCAGATTGCTGTCTGCTCTGCTGATGTAGTTTGCTTCCTCTCCTGTACTGCTCAGGGTATGATCAGCTGAAAGCTGCCTTCCTTGCAATATTAACACTATAGTTTGGCCAACTGTTCAGAACCAGAGACTGAAATGAATACTAATTGCTTCCATGATGGATATTTCACCAAGGAACAATGCAGAAATAACTTCAGAGGTAAGTGATTAAAAAAACATTAAACTCATTGTTAAATGGAATCCAGACATAATTAAAAAATAAAATCTTTTAAACTTTTCATTCACTTGCCTGTTCTTCACAAAATGTTTTTTGTGATCACAGGATACTAGGTTGAAGTTCTAGGAAAAAAGATACATTTAAACTAAAAGAAAGTGGAAAAAAAAGCCAGCAATATGTCACTGCACCAAGCACATGTGTGAACAAAACACAGCAAGAGAAAAAATGCAGCAGCCTCATACATAACTCCTGAGGTGCATGCAGAGTTATCACACATCACCACCAAACCATAAGAATAACTTTGAAGCATTAAATGTTTTTCCATCCCTGCACTCCAGTACATTTGTGTGTTGCTTTTTGCAGTACAGCTAAGAGAACAGAAGGGGAGAATTTTCAATTACCCCGATGGTAAGCATTTGGCAACCATTTACATCAGCTAATTTTTTACACTGTTCTCTCTTTTCTTGTGCTATATGCCAACAACATTACTGATGTTCACTTTAAAGCTGATGATTCATCATCGGGTTATCTGCAGTCAACCCCAACTCACACAGGTTATTTCTGTAAATAAAGCTCTTACTTGTGTAGGCCCATTATACTGTGCTCCCTTTTTCTTAAAAAGACCCATATGCCAGAAGACTAAATAGCTCCTTTGTTCCGTTGATCCCTAAGTAACTCTGCAGATTTGTTTGTTTTCATGGACGGAGCATAGTGGCAGGGTAATGAGGTGGAGGAGGATGCTGCCCGAGGTTTAACCCAGCAGACCTACCAAGAGCAACTAATCCACTGCCAAAGCAGCTGCCCTAATTATCAGGCTCTGGAGCAGGGAGGGTAGACAGGCTGCAGAGCAAAGTTCTTACGTAAGTCACTATTTACAGGCCCTCTCTCACACATCACAAGGGCTTCACTTCTGGAATGGGAAAGAGGGTTACGGCAAATTGTAAAACTGAATTCTAAAGTAGGTAACACGTGGTAGTACCAACCATGAGCAAGTGTGTTACATCCACAAAAAAAACACCTAACACCACGAGAAAAGATAGTGGTCCCAACAGGAACGGCAGTGGGAAAACAGCCAGTTCACCCCATCACCTACACTCCACTTTATGTTCCTCCTCAAGAATAGAATGTCTTATCCTCGTATTATTTTCCCATTTAAACTCCATTTTATCATCCCTATTCTCCAAAATACACACTAATAAACCAATCACTTGTTATAAACCAACCATATATATTGTTAATACAAGCACATGTTCACTGAGCTACTTGTGGATCTTGCACAGTTCTGAAGAACCACCCTGAAATAAATCTGTCATCAAAAATCCCAAGATAAAAGACACAAAACCACTACAGAAACGATACAGATTTTGTAATCTGTTTCCCTACTAATGCTAGTTACACACTGCACACTATTAACAACACAAATTAAGACTGAAAACTGGAAAATCAGGATGAAAAGATACACATGAAGGGGCAACAGGGCTGAGCAAGTGCAGGGAGACTCCTGCACGTGTCAGCTGCCTTCTGTGAAAACAAGTACGTTATTATTGCCAAGACACCACCTAACTGAAAGCTAAGAATTCAGCTTTATTCAAGAGTAAGTTTTCCCAAGACGGAAACAGAAACCAGGAGTCAGGCTGAGCTCAGAGCTGGCAGAAGCGCCGACACCAGCGAGGGCACAGCAGACACCCACAGAAGGTCCGGGGCGACTGCATCCATGGAAACCCAGCCACAAAGCGACACGCGTGGAAAACCTGCGGGGGCTGTTTAAAGACAAGCCCGAGAAGCAAGTCCCGCCAGCACAGCGGAACACCCCGCAGCGAGGGGAACACGGCCCCAGCGCGTCCCGCACGGCTGCTCCCCGCCTGTCCCGGGGAAGAGGCCCCGCTCGGCGCCCCGCGGAGGGACCTCCCGCCCCGCTGCCCGCTCTCCCGCCGCGGCTGAGGCCTCGGGCCGGGGGAGGAGGGGGACGGACGGCGAAGATCGTCCCTGGGGCTCGGGGCAGACCCCCGGCAAGGCGCCCCGGGGCCGAGCCCGAGGCAGCGGGTGGGTGGGTGGGTGGGCCGGCAGCGGCAGCAGCCCCGCTCACCCGCGGCAGAAGGCGGGCGGGGGCGGCCGTGGCTGGGCCGGGGCTGCGCTCACCTCGCTCCAGCCGCACCGGCTCCCCCAGCGCCGCCATCTTCTCCTCGCTGCGACCCGCACGGGAAGTGACGCAGCGCTGCCGGAAGGGCGGGGCCGGCGCCGGCAGGGCGCGACATGGCGGCGGGGCCCGGTGTCTCTGCGCTCTCCCTGCGCTTCCCGGTTGGCCGCCAAGAAGATGCCGTCTCCTTTCCCTCCCGCCCCTCGGCGTTACCGAGTCCTCTTGACGGGCTGCAACCGCCGCGCAGTGTTGCCTTCCCACGCACCTGGCGATGGAACCTACCAAAGCGCTGTTCTGCTGGCGGGAGGCGCTGGGACAGGCCAGGGAAGTGGAGATCAGTCACAGACACGTAGGTGTGGTGCTTGGAGGCCTGGCTTAGTGGCGGGCTTGCTGGGTTAGCGGTTGGTTAACCCGGATC
Source organism: Apus apus (assembly GCF_020740795.1). Taxonomy (NCBI): domain Eukaryota; kingdom Metazoa; phylum Chordata; class Aves; order Apodiformes; family Apodidae; genus Apus; species Apus apus. The sequence goes on from NC_067286.1 coordinate 5,995,435, forward strand.
ACCAAGTTAATCACAAGTCTGTAATCCTATAAATGCAAAGCTTGTGCTTTACCTGTCTTGGCATCCATTTAATCTGTGTGCGGGGTAACATACTGCGTTTACCTTTTGTATTAAATCTGTGTATTTTGTGTTAAATCTTCACATACTCCCTCAGGCTTTTTCTGGAAAAGAGCAGGAGACTACTTCAGGACCAAATTCTTAATTTATTCCAAGGGTAGTGTAACTCTTCACGTTCAGCTTCGATTTTTTTCTGCGTTTTGTATTTTTTTTTGCTTTGAAAGAGAATAGTTCTCGACAGGTCTCAAACTGTCAGCTAATGTGACAGTGATGTACTCTCTCCTATCTGTGATTAATTTTCATGCCAGCTCCTCTCAGTTTGAAGGATGTGGCGTATGATTTTCAATGAAAAGGTCATACGAATGGAATTTTGCAGGTGAACAAAATTAAATCCTCACAGACAAGTTTCCACTAAGAAAAAGTGTTTTAGCAGCTGGAGCTGTAGAATGTTTCTGGAATAAAATCCAGATGTTTCTATCAGAGTGGTGCAGGAACTACCATTCTCTTACAATTAATTGAAATTTGAAGTAGCCTGCTCTGACTTTGAACAGATGAACCTATGGAGAAAAATGAGTCTTCAGCAATATTTCATAAGTCTTAAGATTTTTCTGAAAGACATGATAACTTACATGTTTAAACATATCTTTAAAGTAGCATTATTGACTTCAGTAAAGACCAAAGATTCAGAAGTTAAAGCAGCTGCTTTAACTTTCCTGTAAACCCAGTGACCTGGACAAAGATGCTATGAGAATAACAAAAATCTGAAACACAAATTTTAATCTGTGAAGGATGTTAATAATGTACTAGTTATTTGGGGGTGTTTTGTTCTTTGTTTCTGAAAGGGAACTTACTTTCTCTGATTATCTTTTACTGGAGAAAGCCAGGTCTTTTTACACCCAAAGTTCTATGGGTAGCAGGAAAACTAGCAGGGTTATACTCTTACAATGGAAAAGAAGCAGTTGAAGTGACCATTTATTGTGTTTGTTGTTTGCTTTTTTTGCAACAATGATGGAGCTCAACCAGCTGAAAAATATCTGAGAGAAAGAAAACTTTGGTATGAAATTTGACATTGCCATTCACTTTAATAAAGTTAAAGGTTGGCACATACACCTCTTCTGTGTCCTCCAGGGGAACCAAGGAATGACAGGCTTCATATTCCAGAGGGGAAAAAAAAAATTGAATGCCAGTGCAGGACCACAAAGGAGGGAAGGAAAATAAGGCTACGGATTATACAGAAAAAGAAAAAAACATGCATACCCGTTTGCTTTTTCCTTTGTGAGCTGAAATTTAAGTGCACTGCTGTATTTTTGCAGGACTTCCAGATTTTTGCAGTGGTGTCTTAAGTTACAAAGCCAGGCATTGCTATGGCAGATGTATTTTAGTGCATTTTTTTTGTCTTCAAAAATAAAAAAAGTATTTGCATTAAAGAAATAGTCACTGTGTAAGCCCAAAGTCTAATCCTGCTCCACTAGAAGGGAATGAATTATGGAGTCTGTTGGATGCTATATTTTCTCAAGGAAAATTCAAAGCCTAGATGGATACTGATAGATTCAGGATATCATCACAAACTGTGCCATCCTAGTTGGGAAATCCCTATCCTGGCAAGCCTTTGGAGGAAAAGCAGGTCCCAAAAGTAATTCCAAAAGAATGGATGGGTCTCCTCCCGAATGACCAGTTAAATGTGTTTGCACAGTAGTGGCTGGGAAGCATGAAAGATCTAAGCATTAAACTATTTTGCTAAGTATAATGAAATTCCTAGTTTAGACCCATTTGCCTGTGTCCCTGAAGCTTCTGACATTTTTACTAGCATTACTTACATATTCACTGATTAATGAGCCTAGGTGTTAGCAGCTGCACTTTAATGCCACATGAAATATTGGTGCTGTGTGCAGTAGTATATGTCAGTAGGACTTCTGGGAGCAAGCATATCCTGCAGGTTTTGTGTGTGTGGTGACACTCTGAAATTATTGTTGAAGGATGATCAATAATCAAGTTACAAAGTTTGTCTTCATTGGAAAATAGGTGTATTACCAGTTCCAAGAGAAAATGGAATCCAGTCTCTAGTGTAAGCCAATTTAAAATGAAAGCACAGTTTCTTTTCAGTCTTTGTGTGTAAGAAGTTAATCCATGACTGAGTAAGAGGACGAGTTTCTTTATAAACTAGTTAGTAAGGTCTTAACATTTTTATGATAGTTTTTAACAGGCAAGCAAACATGGGACTCTTATTCTAGACGTTAGACACAGGTGAAAGGAATGCAAAAATGACAGGAAATACTCTATGATTAGCTAGAAAAATGCAGGAAGAAGAGTGGATTAGGAAACTTTGTTCATTTTCCTTCAGGGTTCTGCTTGGATGCATGGTTTGGATTCAAGCTCCACATGAGAAAGATACATTGTTTATAATTGTGCAAGCAGTCATTCTCACCAACCTCCTCACCTTGAACTTTTTTTTTTTAACAAGAGTAGCTTGATTTGGTTTCGCTTAAATACTTTGTTACTGGATGTGCTAAACCCAAAAAGCCACGAGAAAGATAAAATGCACATGGATTGTAGTTAGCTTTGTCTCTACAGTTTTATCACATCTGGTCTTGTGTTAACAGGACCAGCCATAGTGGTCTTCGAGAGTGGTCTTGTAGCTAGGTAGTATTTTCTTTCACATCCAGCTGACATGAACTTAGTCATTAGGAGGGACTATAAGATTGTTTAGAAACTACAGAAAATGTTGGAACACATTTTTCTACAGTTTCAGCATCCCAATAACATCTTTCAAAGTCTAACAGTGCTAGTCCGTGCATCATTTTAATGCACAGAGAGTACAAATCACACAGAAAACTTTTTTTTTTAAAGTTTTTTTCCTATGCATATGGTCAGCAATGATCTCAAAGTGCTTTTAACATTATTAGGCAAATGTTAAGTCAAAACTGAAAGGAATTTTGCTTCAATAATTACCTAGCTAATTGCTGTAGCAGGTGTGTGTGCATCCAGGTACCTTTAAGGTGGAAATGGTAATCATGTAACACTGTACACCAATGTGGGAAAAAAAAATAAATGGCCTGAAAGGGGTTTCAGGACACAATATATGCTTACACAAATGAAAGAACAACCTCTGCTGTCCACAAAAAACAGTGTCTGCCTTGGAAGCCTGAAAAGCCAAATTAACCATGATAGGACTTTTATTTATGATTCAGGGCACAGAAAAGAGTGCAAATTCAATTTTTAGGTTATTAAGACATCCCTCTGCCTCAGGACTACCACACTGGTAGAATTTTATTGCTTTAATACTGCCGAATGTAATCACTTTTAATCTTTGACAGTTGCATTAGTATTTGCAATTTCAGCAATACTTTGATTCATTGGCTTAGTCCAGAGTGAGTTTCATGGTCTGCCACACACTGTGATTGATTGCTGTTGTCCCTGTCCAAGTCCAGGCTTTTATATCTATTGAAGAACTTGGTACCTTTTTGGTCATGCACCTACTGGCACTTTCTTTCTGTCTTCATATGACAGAAGAGTTTTTTGCTTTGTTACATGTTGCAGAATATACATTTTGATTAATCTCTTGCAAACTGCTTAACATGTAGAAAGAGTCCAGTGTTCTGGTACATGCCACCTGATCTCCGTGCCAGTTATTTTTTCCATCTAAAGTGTGGCTATGTGAGTTGCCTTTGAAATTTTCTGGTCATTCCCAGTGAATGAGGGAGCACGTAGCAGACACACAGAAAGCTTTGCCTGTTACTCAGTATCCTTGAAATCTTGTCATTATCATCCCCCCCCCGGGCCTTTTCTATAGATGAAAATGCTGGTCACTAATGACAAGGCTGGCAGAGGAAGCCAAGTCAAACTGAAAAGTCAATGATGCATCTAAATGCTAATTACAATTAATACTCAGAAAGAATTAAATGCATCCACTTTTTTTTTTTTAACTTTTTTTTTTCCCCCCAGTGGAAAATACTTGATTGTGCAAATGCTCCTTTTTAATAAAATGTACAATATCCATGAAAGGCCTCATACAGATGGCACAGACTCACCTTCCTGTATGATGTAGTAAACATACATTCTGTAGTACAGCTCTGGAGGAATCCCTTCACCATTACCTTTTGAAGGACAGCAAACTTCTGTTTACAAAACAGAACAGCATTATATATTAATATTATTGCATATCAATAGTATTATTATATAGTAGAGTATACTGTACAGAAGCAAAACCTCCTTTGATAGAATTTACTACTTCTCATGTGCAAGTGGTTGTAATACCAGGAATTAAGCTGGCACAGTTCTCAGTTGTAAGCACATTTTCCTTGTTGCACAATTGAAATTGTTCAGGGAATGAAATTGTGTTAATTGGGGAATATCAGAAGAAACATGGAATGTTTAATTTCACCTTGGATGGGACAGGAATGGTTTTGAAAAGGCTGCTGTTAATCTGTACAGTTGCAGATGTGAGTTAAGGCTGCATTAGCTACATTTCCCTGCCTTTCAAGTGCTTTGCTTTATGTCCTGTTAAAACAGCTTATATGACCTAGTGGTGGGCAAACAGATGGCAACATTGATAATATCTCATTTTACTTTATGAAAACTTACTTGAACCCTTAAAGGTTTAAGTTTATTTTAAAGAAGAACAAGTGTTGAACTAAAGCCACCCAGAAAAGATTTGGCAGAACAACCTCTTGGTAGAAGAGTATAAACATGCTGAGTCTCCCTCCCCTGTGTTCATCACTGGAAGCAACATGTGGCCTCAGCCTCTGCGAAGGGTGGTCAAAAGAAGAAACTGCAGCATGCTCTTCCCACTTTAACTTGGCACTGTTTTCTGAGTAGGAAAAGAAGGGAAGTCACAAATTCAGTGCATGTCCTACACAAATACAGGCATGAATTAGCAGTGAGTTCCAAGGATCAGCTTTCATTGAATTTAGACTGCACTGTAAGGGAGTAGTTTGTAAGGAGAGAATGTTTCCCCCTAAAATTTAATACTAATATCCACAAAGCCTTTCATAAGGAGACTGAAGGAAGCTTTCCAGAACTTGATCCCCCCCCCACAAAATAATGCTTACAAAAATAATGGTAGGGGAATATTTTTACTACATATTAGGTGACCCCTGGCTATATGAAATAGTGTCAGTGTTTGATAACACAGAGTAGAGTTTATGTTAGATTTAAAATATTCTTTCTGTGGTATGTATGAGAGCTTTTCCTCTTTACAGAAGAAAACTCATCAGTGTTATATGAAATCATACATTGCATGTCTTCATCAGACAATACAAAGTTTGCTGTTACACATCTTTTGAGAATAGCCATCCTGAGCAGATGGACTGTTATGACCAGCAAGGGTCACAGAACAGAATAAGCATCTGTGCAGTTCAGGACCTTGTGAGGGTTTGGACAAGAACTTAATTTCACCTTTTGGCTTTTTTCCCTGCATTATGATAATTTCTCTACTGTCTCAGGCTGCATTTGAGTCTTTCACAGACTCCAGTGTTCCTTGGCCAGTCCTTCTGCAATGAACCATTTCCCTGTGTATCTTTGGATGAGCTATCTCAGAGGAAATCTCACTGGGATTGGAAAAGCCTTAAGAAAGCACTGGTTTGACTTCTAAAATCTGAAATTGTTCAGTTTAAGCGCTGCTTAAGTCATTAAATGTGTCCCGTTGACCTAAGTGGGAGTTGGACTAAACCCCAGAAGACCATTCAAGTTCAGTAAGGTAGTTCTTGCTCTCCTTTGGTGCAAGTCAGAAAATTTGAATACAATTAAGGTACAGATTTAGGATTGAAGCGCAGATGGATTTGGCTGCATGATGGTAACACATTTCTGGCTTTGCAAAGAGACCTCTCCAGTGTTTTTTAGCAAAAAATGAGTAGTAAATACTATTTCTCAAAGGTCTGATTGGAACAAAATGGACTCAAACTGCTAAGATAACAGTAAAGTGAAATTACTATCGAACTGTTTATTCTTACAAAAATCCATCCACCATTAAGGGTCCCCAGCAGATTCTCCATCTCCACATAATGACGTCCTCTTTTCAAAGACATTGACTGTTTTTTTAGTAATAACACAGAAGTTCAATGAGCTCCGGAAGTTTTCTGTTACACATCACTGCACGTTGAGAATGGAGAAAAGCATTTAAAGGGTATATGTAAAATTTCCTTTTCGAATATTTGAATAATTAAAAAATTCACATGATCTTTCTGTAGGCTTGTGTAGAGCCAGATCTCTTGCTGATGCAGATGCGTGTAACCCTGTTCTCTCTGGAGTCTCTTGCTCACTGGTATCTTAATAGCTGCAATGATAATACAGGCAGGGTTTGGTTCCTACAGTCTCAGGAGATTTGCTGTTAATTGCAGGGCTGGACCTCTCTGAACAGCTAACAAGTGGGTGAGCTGCCTCTTTGTGTGTACAGTGCTCTGTATACCATTAATATATTTTCTCCACATCATTAAGGATTTTCAGAGCCTACTTTCCGTATATTGAAGAACACACAGTGATTGTTTCCCAAAATGGAGTCTGTAGCTAGACCTTTCTCTCCTTATCAGACATGCCAGCATGATAGTGCTAGAGCTTGATGGGTTTTGTTAAAATACCCGATCTTGTCATCTTTACAAAGCCAGAGATTTGATTAATACTAAATAGACTATGTTAGTGGTCTCTAACTGGTACAGCCAATACAGAGGTAATACAATTTCCTTCCATACTGTTTCATCACATTACTCTGGTTTTTAATCTTGCAAATATTCTCAAGAGGAGTTACTCACATGCATAAAATAACCTTATATTCTTTAATGTTTGCAGGCTTGGGCCCCAGGTTACAATATAATGTATATTAAAATGGTTTCCGAGTGTAAAAGGATGCTAATTATTCCATATTCTGCATTTAGGATTATATTTTGAAGGGCAAACTATGTCTAATTGTCTGATTTTATCTTTTCCTGTTTCCTTCTGATCTGTTTCGTAGTTACACATATGGGGCGCAGGGTGCACATGGGAAATATTTGGTAGTTTGGCGTGAAAAGTGTTCTCTGTGCTCAAAGAGTAAAGGATTACAGCTTATTTGATATTTAAAATATTATTTTTTTTTGCCAAAAAAATTGAAGAAGCAATTGGGTTCATAATAGAATTTGTCAAGCTGTATGTTAGTGATCAGTACAGGATGAAATCTGAAACACATTTATTTATTTACTTGCCTTTAACCATTTTAGAAACATGGGGTTTTAGTTTTTCTTAAAGTGTGCTTCCTTGTGTTATACTTTTCAGCCAAAGGACTGAAATTAAATTTGTGTAGGAAGCCAATAAATGGGGTTTATGAGTGCATGCAACTGCTCCTTATTTTCAGCCTATTACAAAATTAATTTCCATGGCAGTTTGTAAATTTGTGAAGTTTAGAACTTCAGGTAATACCAAAAGCAAATAAATGATGGAAGAACTTAAGTCCAGTTTCAAGACAGTGAGATTTGGCAACTTAGGCACTTCTGAAACGTTTTCATACGGGTTTATGCAGATCTGAATGTAAATACTTTAATCAGAGCAGCTCATTAGTGTTTACAGATGGGGATTGTGTTCCCTAGGTCTGTTCTGTGGTTTCAGTGATGTATACCCCATAGGTTTTAGCGTTACAATTCAGTGAAAATATTTCTGCATTATGTCTCCGGCCTGCTGAGGAACACCTGTGTGAAGAGTCCAGGCATGAAAAAGCTTCAAGATCAGATGCTAATACCAGAAGTTGAGATACAAGTTCCTGAAACAGCAAAAGGAAAACAGATTTTTCCAACCTTTGTAAAAATAAAATAAAATAAGACCTCTAGTGTCTCTTGCTCTTGTCAAAACATGTTTAAAGGAGTGATTTGTAACAGATGGGAAGAAAGACTCCTCAGATTATTAGGTGAAAGGAGAGCCTAACTCACATGGAGGGGTGAGGAGAGGATTACTTTCTTTGAGTATGTTGGGGAATCTGTATGTTGGGGACTGAGGGAGGACAACAGGTGTATGACAACAAATAGGTACAGACTGGCCAGCAGCAAAGTGAGGAATTATCAACAAGCTCCTGCCATTCATGAAACCTGATTCTGAAAAAGCTTTGCAATGAAATAGGCAAACCTTGCCCAAAACTTGCCTTTAGAAGGAAGATCAGTTCAATTTTCAAAGGAGTTGTGATGTGGCTCCTGAAATAGCAGGAGATGGGATTTCCTGCAAGACCACTGTGCTTTTTGAGGCAGCTGGATTCTGCATCATCTTCTGCCTCTGTTTAGCCCCTGTATGTAGCTCAGTAGGACAGCTGGGCTCTCCAGATGTCACTGTCACTGGCAAGGGACAGTCCTTGCCTTGTCTATCCACAGAGCAGAAAGCATCAGTAGTGGCAAACCACGTTTGCCTTCCTTCTTCACCTTAAGCCCAATTCTGGCAAATGGAATTCCATTTATCACACTCTCCATTTCTCTGCAGGATGATTTTGTGCCCATCTCCAGCTGGTGCTAAATGTGATTCAGCAGACAAACCTCTCCCATGATAAAGCAGAGGTGTGCTTGCAGCTTTGTGTAAGGACTTTCCTTAGCCCTGTCAAACTTCTGAAACAAAGCTTGTCATGAGCTAACCTTTTGGCTTCTCACCCTCCTGACAAAAAGTCCTGGGACTCCTCCTTCCAAGGCTCATAAACACCAGCCTTAGTTTTACTCATGGTTTCCCTTTCTCCTTGCAGGATGGTAGATAAAATAGTCGGTCTCTTTGGAAGACCTAAGTCCATGTTCTGCCTTATACTTTTTACTTTGAGCTGAACACACCTTTTGAAGATATGTAAGGCTCCAACAGGTAGACCCCAGGACTGGTGTCTGTATTTTATCTCTACTTTTTATGATTTTAGAGCCTCTCATACTGTCATAACAATGTTCTCAAGCACGTTTCCATCACCTCCCCTGAGAAGCTCCTCTAGAAGCTTTCCAACAACCAAGATGCAAATAATTCAGTTTTAATCAATTAAATATGGCAGCACAGGAATGGAAACACTCATTGAGGCAGAGATGCCTGCAAGGGAATGGATACAGGGTCATTCAGTCTTACCCTTTTCATCAAATAGTAAAGAGTATACACCCTCTTTGTTGTACAGTTACCTCATTCTGGCTGTAACACTCCACAGAGTACAATAAAATTGCTTATGGCAAATTAGATAACTATTTAAATAGTCTGACAATGCTTATTTCTCCATGTAGTCTCATCAATAGAAACCAATATGATATAAATACCCTTTTTAAAGTAGTCTTTAATGTCTCCTATTTTAAAGGTGATCTTGAAATCTAAGACTACACTGAAATGAATGGTTTTGTATTTTTCAGAAAGATGTATGTGGTTTTATCTTTCAAATGTTATGTCTGCTTCTGGCTTATACAATTAGAAAGTCAACTGAAAATATCTAAAATTTCTTTGTATACTGAGTAAATACACTTACAAGTCAGGAGGCAAGTAACAGTGAAATGCATTCATTTAAAAACACAAAGGAGTATAAAAATGCAGAAAAATCAGCAGATGAATTGATCTGGCACATTGAACAGGTCTCAGACCTGAAGACATCTCTAAGATTGTGTTAGCAAATACACTTCTAGAAACCCTGGATTTACACAGAGAAACTCCAGGCTTTACCCCTTTACTTAGGTGCTGTGAGTGTTAGGATGACAGATCTGTGGCCCCTCATAAATAAAATAAACCAAACCAAAATAAAATAAAATATAGAAAAGACAAAATAAAATAACATACCACTCAAACCATCTCTCAACTATGCAGGGTGGGCTGTAGGTAGCTTTCATTTCCTTCCTGTGCTCTTAGTAATTTACGGTGGTTCAAAAGGACTACAGCCAGCTCCCATCCTCTGGAGTGCAAACACACCAGCTCTTCACTCCCTGCCTTTTCTGTTTAGCAAGAATTACAGGATTTTGCGCTGAGCCACACAAGAAGAGCAGAGAACACTAAACTTTAAGGCCAGCTAAGCTTGTCCAGTTAAATAGAACTGCACAGCTAAAAGAACTGCATCATTAAAGAGAACACATGCAATTAAAGGACAGCATAGATTTCAGATCACAAGGGTTTTTTTTTTTAAATTACAACATTCAGCTGGAGACAAGATGTATCTAGACTCATTCAGTTTGTCTTGTTTCATAATACAAACTGGTCACAACTTGGCCCATGAACCATCCTGCCAAATTGGCAAGAACCTGTGAATTCAGACACATTTATCCATTGAGTTTTCCTCTGTTTTCCAGGTGTGAATCTCATAAAGACAAAAGCTTGCTTCCTATTTATGTTTTGCTTGTCAGAAGGAATACTCATGTGCATTAACAACTCAAGGTGGATGATGGATAGATCTGAAAGGAGTAAGTGTCCATCAGTGCCTTGGTTTACCAACCCTCTGGCATGTGGTAAGGCAGTGTGGAGCCTGACTCACCTCCAAAATACCCAGGGATAGACTTTACCTTGTCAAGCATCCTTTTGTTCCCAAAACCAAATTCCTTCTGCTCAGAGAACTGTGAAGAACACCCTGCCAGAGGCCAAAGTCCAAGATACTCCTCATTTCTGCAATGTGCTGGTAGCTGAGAACCACAAGAAGTCCTAGTCCAAACCACCACCCACACATCCGGGCAGTATTATGCAGATTTTTGTAGCCATACTTTTAGTAAAGATTACATAAGACATTTCAAACACCAAGAGAAGGATTAAAGGGTTTGTGGTGCTTCAAGTGTAAAGGATTTTCTAGAAGAGGAAAAACCAGAAAAACTAGACCCCATCTCTGGCACTCCAGCAAGAATCTGATGTGTTTAGAAGTGAATGGGAAGGAGCAGGCTTGATCACAAATACTAGTATTTAATTTAAATTAATACAAACTAACTAACTAAATGCCTGGCACTTACTTTAATTTGTATTAAGATGAAACCAAGATGCTTAACATTTTTAATAATAAACAAGAGTGAGAGAAAGAGTCTCCAGAGTATCTAGGAATTTTGTGGCCAGGAAGCTCCCTAGGAGATGTGGTACAAAGGAGGGAGTCAAACCCACTGTGTGCCACATCTCAGGTCAGTGCACTAGCCACAGGGCTAGTGTGTGTTCTAAGGCTTTCTACCATCCATTGCCTTTAAAAAATAAAAATAAAAATTGAATGCTTTTGTTACAGCGCAGATCAAAAACAGCCACAAGAATCACAAATTTCTTCATTTTTTTTTTGGTTGAAAATAACTAAGAATAATTTGTAGTCTTTGGCCTGATATGTATTTATATTTGTAAGCAAAATTAAATATCTCCAGTCAAAGAAAGAGGTAAGAATACCTTCAGTTGCAGAAATCAGATAAATATTTACACCTAATTCTAATTTCAAAGTAGGAACCTAAGCTACCTCTTCCTGGGTGAATAAAATATTCATGAGGATTTTGCCTATTCTGGAACTGCTCCATCATTTCTCCTCTTTCTCATGCCTCTTGTTCTGGCTAGAAGTTCTTGCTTGAGCCCATCAACTTAGTGATAAACATATTTCTAAGGAGCCTACTCCAAATTTGGTTAATAACTCACTTATTCTTTTTTTTATTTACATGAAAAGGTTGATCTATCATTTCTAGCAAGACCCAAGAGGCATGGCTACCAAAGTGTTTTCCAAACTATTTATCTTTTAAAGGAAAAATAAATTCAGTAACCCAGTGAATTAAAGCAGACCAGGTGCACACAAAAGGACAAAACCAAAACAGACAGAAGCAGGAGTTCAGTTATATATGGGGTACTGATGGATTAAATTGTGGCAGAAAGACCAAGCCACTCTAAGAAAGTGTCAGATATTCATTGCTATGGGCTTTAAAAATACTAAGGAAGGAGTAGTGTGCTGAGCTAGCTCAGGAAAAAGAGCCCTCTTCCCTCCTGCCACATGCTGGGTGCTTGGGTAGGGGAGGTGGTGAGCCCTGGGGTAGTTTGGTATTACTTCTCATTCCTGTTTCCACAGTAGTGTTTGTGGGGCAGCAACACAATCGTATTCTCTGTGTTTCTGTTGACCACAGTTCTTTAATGGCATGCTTTCCCACATTTTGGAGAGCTGGGAGTGGTACACGTGCAGATGCTCAGGCATTCAGGTGGGGCACGATGCCATCCCACACATGGGTGTTCCCCAGGAGCAGGACACTCAAAAATCCAGAGCTGCCAAGTAAGGGCACTTTTGAACTCGATTTATAACATTTTAAGGGCTTGGAAATGCTAATTTCCCTAATGGCCTTAATGTTGGGAGGCTGTGTTTTGTGTTCAGAGAGGGTTGCACTTAAATTTATAGCAACAGTCAGAGTTCCTCACATGCCTCAGCAAACCCCTGTGCATGCGAGGGGACATTTCATGGCTGTTTTCTCTGCACGTGCCGTTTCCCACAGCGCACAGCCAGGTGCCATTTCTTTCACAGCTCAGAGCATGTCTGTGTGAGATTGAAGAAATCCAATCTAAAATTGTCTCTTATTTTCAGAAGGATGCTCAGTGCCCAGTAGTTAGCAAGCCTGACACTGGCAGTTTCTCAGAATATGCTTTTTTTTGCCCCAAGCCTCTTTGCTACTCAGCATCTGTGGTAACTAAGGACTCTCTCTTGTTTCTAGCATCCATAACATTATGCTATTTCAAAACCACAGGTAACAAATATTAGCTGAAACTCTGACTACTTCTGTCTACAGGAGTAAAAAGTCAGGACCTGGTGATGCATATTTATGTAATTAAATAAACTCTGGAGTAATTCTAGCTGCTATAATTTTAGACTTATGCCGGTGCTTCATAGAAAGTTCTCTAAGCACAAGGTAGTTACCACGTACCTTTAGCAATTAATATTTTCTGCTGAGGACGTTCTCTGTTCATGCCTGAATGTATTCATATTTCAGAAGGGAATATAAAAAACTAAAATATATAGCTGAAAGAGTACTAAAGACTGAACTGAAATTTACCAATAAAGGATCCATTGTCGGGATTAAAAAGCCCAAGTAATTTCCACATGGGTAAACTTTTCTATGGTTTTTCCTGTTACTTTACCCAGGTGAGTAACAAGACCCTGAAGAGATGCCATTTAGCCATTTTGGCTTTGAAGAGCTCTGCTTTCTTGCCCCCTGCCCTGGGCCAGAGCATGACTGTGGTGCCAGATGCCTGTGCGTGTCAGGCAAGGGCTCCCACTTGCCTCCAAACAGTTACCTGACGTGGCATCCCCAAAGAGTCTGTAATCCTTGATTTATCTTGCCCTGCATTGCTCAATATCCAGTGACTAAGCACCTTTCCCTGCCACCCACTGGCATATTTTCTCTGTTATTTTATACGTTGTGAAACCTCCAATGATTTTGTTTGGTGAGGTGAAGAACCATCCTGCACATTATGCAGGATCTTATCAGGGAGCTCTTGCAGCCCCAGGAAAACTTGAGCTCTCTTACTTGGCACGTTGGTAAAGGCTCAGTTTTGGGCAAAGCTGGTTGTGCTCCTGCAGCAGCTGTCCCCCAGCTTGGCAACCATCAAACCCCAGCAGAAACACTGGCCAGCTGACTGGGGGCACACCAGGTACAGGGGGAAGCTGCAGAAATTGCCTCGGCTGTGCACGTAATGGAAGTAACATTTATATGTGCAATCATACAAGATCCAGGAAATGGAGATAATTGGAGGGAAAGCACTAAGGGACAGTTACTGGGTGAGTAATGAGCAGATGCTGGAGGAGAGGCACTGAACAAGCTGTGGAGCTGTGGTGGAGTGGCCTGGGAGCCTCTCTGGGGCCAGACGGCTGAGGCAGCTGCTGGTATATTCCTGCTCCTTGGAATGAAGGGAACCAGATGATACACCCTCAGCACTGTGTCTTGACAGCCCTGTGCTTCCACGCTGCTTAGCAGAGCCTGACTACACTTGGAGTACTCATTAACACGAAGCAGGCATCCATCTTGTGCTGGCCAAGAGACAGAGCTCTCTGATTTATGGCTCTACAGGACATGTCCATACTAACTCTAGGCTTAAAATAAGCAGATTGAATTGCTAAAAGGAAAGAGCATAAACACTTACTGGATTTTGCTGAGTTGGTAAAGGTTTTTAGCTTGGAAGTCGTTTCTCTTTGTTTTTCCTGTTACATTCCACCAGTCAAGGGCTTCACCTATATTTTAGGGAAGGCACAGCTGTAGGATTTGTACCTCACAGACTGCCTCATGGTGAGTTGTGTAATAATTGCAGTTCAGCCAAGCAGTCACCAGAAGCAAGAAACTACAAGTACCAAATGTGCTGTGCCAGTGGCCAGAAAAGGGAGAACTGTCAATGAAAATGAGCCCATACACAGAGTGATGTAGCAGGGGGTCATGGTGTGCCCACCCCAGCCCCAGCAGGTCCCAGCACTGGGAGCAGACCATGCTGAGCATGGCGGGGGGGACAACAGTAAACACTTAAACCCTGAAATCTGGAGGAAGTCAGCTGGCCTGGAGGGAACACTGAGCTAACAGAGTAGGTGGTGGTGGGGAAGAGCTTACCCCATGGGACAAGAGCGCAGTGCAAACCTTCCTTGCTATGGGGAATGTGGACCTAAGGTAGCAAACCACAGACATGACTATTATGGCTATTTTTCATGTGATGCAAATCAATAATAAGTTAATTATTTTCTATTAAATTTGCTGATGAGGCCCTGCTCCTGACACCCTCTGACCATCTCTCATCAGAGGTAGAATTAATGTTCCTCATGGTGAGGTTCCAGAGAACTACTGGATGAACGGCAACTAAACCACAGGGCAGCAGATTTTGGGTACTAATAATGATATCAGGTGCAAGTTTGTTCAGAGACAGCAACTTTGGCTTTTGCTCTTAGGTGTAAGAAGTTTAATATCACCTTTTGAGAAGACCACCATAGTTGAAAACACTATTATTGCCACTGGAAAAATAGTGCTTGATGTATCTGTAAGGAAAGATCCCCAGAAACAAATATATAGCCATATGCTAATTGTACACACATTATAAACACTTTCATGACTGCAGACACTTTCTAAGGATTTCACCAGCTAACAGAACAAAATCCAGACCTTTGTTCAACATACCAGCCTGACTAAAGGCAACAGATTAAAAAGTTTTGGCAGAGTAAGAAACATTGCTGAGACATTATCTATGTGGTTATGACACAGGACAAGTCAAACAGGAAAAAATTGGTCTCTGGAACAAATTAGGAATATATTTCTTTGTGATAATTTTTTTCCAAGAGACACCCTTACTACCCTCGGGTAGCCAGAGGCTGTAATAGATAAACAAGTGTTAGCACATATCAGAGCTACTGCATTGGTCATCTAATAATGTCATAGAATGAGAGAGTGCTTTGGGTTGGAAGGGGCCTAGAAAAATCATCTAGTCCAACCCCCTGCCATTAGCTGGGACATCGTTCACTAGATCAGGTTGCTCAAAGTCTCATCCAGCCTGACCTTGGACACTTCCAGGGATGAGGCATCCACAGCTTCTCTGGGCAACCTGCACTAGTGTCCCAGCACCCTCATTGTCTCCTAGAAGGGTCCACTAGTTGTCATAATTACAAAGTAGCTGGGATCAAATCCGTACCACAGCCACAGCTGAAAGACTCACTACCATTGCACAAAGTGAAACTAGATGCTTTGGGAAAGAATTCTAGGCCCACATGACACAAAGGGGCTGAGGGACTTGATTGGTTTACTTCAAGCTTATTTTATGTGAGATTTTTGTATCATTGAAATGCTGAATAATAAATGCTATTACTGTTTCTGTTTGATGAAAATAAGAGTAAACTGTGCCTGTAGGGTGGTTTCTTGAGCCAAAGACTCTTGATTAGTGGAGAGACCCTTTGCTTTAGTGATTTATTTTGAACTGTCCCAGGAGGGTTTGCTCAGCCTAAGCAGCAGGGAGAAGAACTTGTTTAACTTGCCTTAGCCAAACTTTAGCTGAGAGAGAACATGAAAGACATCTGTAAGGCAAAGGAAAATGCGTAACAACAAAGCCAAGAGATACAATCTGAGTATAAATTAAGTTAGACCAAAAATTAAGGGGGAGTGGAAGGTTTCTAACCCAAAAGGAGGAACGAAGTTGTGAGAAAGGCTCTCAATAGGAGTGGGGGTGAAGAGCAAGAGAAGGAGAGCAGAAAATCCTTTTTATTTTAAGGAGCTGTCCAGTCAATGGACAGGCAGGATGGAGTACATGTTACCATTGCTTCTTGGCACTGAGGGGCTGCACACAGCTCTGGCTTCTCCTTCTGATTCTGTATCTGGTGGCTCTACTTTACAAAGAACAAGAAGTGAAAAACCATGTTTTATCTCTGTTCTGAGGTCATTATTGCTGCTATAAACTTACTCTGTTAGGATGGATTGGATGTTCTCAGTATGTATGAAGCTCTACTCTCAAACAGCTATAGCCAAACCTGGGTGGAGGGAAGTAAAAAAGGTACAACAAGCATGACCATATATCAAGAGCTTTGTTGTGAGGAACAAGTTGGTGGGCTAAGATGCTTCCATCTGAAGAAAGGGTAAAACTCAGGAGGTAAGCCAAAGTGTCCAAGTCATGGTAGCAGGAAGCAGAGCTGAATAAAGTGTTTGCAACACTTTTTCCACTGCAAGCCCTGGGAAGCATTGGAGGGATCCAGGAACCAGAGCTAAAGAAGGCATCCAGACATGGTCCTTCACAGAATGTTCTCAGCACTCCCTGCCCCAGGGTGCGATGTCTGTGGGGCCAACGTGAAGCTCAGCAAGTATCAGCTCAAGAAGTTCCCTCATCTGCAAGAAGTCCTTTTCAGGGAAACCATTACAGGAAGGATGATACTTACTTTCTCTGTTCTTCTTTCTCCATAGACTACTCATGCCATTGCTGGAGATGGGCTATTGGGCTTAAAGGGCCTTCAGCCTGGCTGTCCTTATGTTCCCTTCTGACTTTGTTTAGAAGATTGTGGGGAATGAATCAAAAGCAGCTTCTGAAATGAAGATGGATGGAAAAAGCATGGATAGATTTATTTTCCTTAGAGAGCAGCCATATGTAAATAGTATAATTAGTTCTGGAAATGAGGAGAGTGACTTAGTTATGCTCCCAACCACCTTCCCCTCAGCTCATCTTTGACACCTTTCAAGGGAAACAGCCTGAAGTCATGGGAAAACTTCTGATTCTTCAGCTTCTGGAGAGAATCACTCACAGCAGTCTGCTTGGTCTAAGTGCACTTCAGATTCTCTTGAAATAGTTTATTTCTAATTAACTTTTTTTTGGCAAGGAACGAGGATGGATCTGTTGACAGTCAGAAGTGGTCATAAGGCTTTTATATTTTCAGGCTGGATTGAAGCACCTCAGAGAAATACTGGGTAAAAACTGAACTTCTGCCAGTAACTGCAGTGCTCTAGGCAGGAGGTAGACCATTGTAATACAGGAAATATGATGATAGACAACAGAATAAAGAGAGGAAGAGAGGACCCGGATGTTTTTTCGTCCTCATACCTTCCCATGAATTCATAATTAAAAATGACTGCATCATTCTGCAAAGAGAAAGTGTTGTATCATCTGCCTTAGCTCTTTACCCCAAACTGACTAAAAGTCCATACAAATCTGGCTCAAGGAACATATCACAGGAGTACAACATCTTCAGTTTGAGCGTTTCTTACCCCACATGTAGGGAAGACTCTCACCCAATATTCAAAATTAATGCTATAAATAATCCCAGTGATGTGTTATTAAGAACAGTAAGATTTTAATTGCTTTCTGGCAGTTTTAGCTTACACTTCACACTGTACTGCATCTGTGTTTTACAGATGTTAAAGTCCAGAGCTGTCCTCCAGCAACTAACAGTTTGGCAGCATTTGTAGAGCAGTTGGAAGTTAAAACTCAGAACATGTTTATAAGAGCCTGGTATTAGAGGGGTATGATATTTTTCATATTAAGGAATGATATATATGACAGTAATCACAGCATCTTTGCAGCAACTCATTTATAAGGATCAAAATCTCCTTCTGTCACCTATTCTCACGCTAGGTCTGCTTTATGTTGAAATCTATGAATAATCCACTACTAGTAGCATCAGGTTTTATTAGTTGAGGGGAGGGAAAGCAAGAGGTCTACTCTGCTTCTTTCAGTCCTTCACACAAGCAGATCTCCATGGTAGAACAATCATAACAGAGTTGGGATTTGGCTCAAAGGTTAATGCTGCCTTTGCTTTGCTTCGCATGATTTTGAAGAATTTCCTCTTTTTTTTGCAAAGGCAGCTGAGCACAGAAGATGTATGAAACTGCAAGGAAGCTGGAAGACAAGTAAGGCTGGCAAGATTAGGGCTGAGGATTTAATTCATGGTTTGAGCAGTTTTGATGTTGTATTCAGCTGTATAACTCTCTACCATTGCTTTGAAATAAATTAAAACATTTGTGGAATTATCTATCTTACCAACACTTCTGTATTGACATGGCTCTCTGCTACAGCCATTATGATTTTCCCCTGGGAGGAGCTAGCTTGATAGCTTGCTAGTTTGAGTTAAATGACTTAAATGATAAGTGGCATTTTGTTCTCATTACACTAAGAAAAGTCAATCAATATAAAGCACATCAATGCATTAATGTAAAAGCAGAAACCAAAGAAAACTGATATTAAATGGAAATTTAGAATCCATTATATTGAACACTACAACTCAATTTCCTGAACTAGAGTTGACAAACCACTAGCAAATGTCCAGCAGGGAATAGTTCTGCACTGATTATACTGACTAGATGATTTAATAGGTCTTTTTCCTCTGAACATATCAGAATCAATGGCAGCCCACTTAGTGGAAGTACCTTCCCTCCTTCCCTCCAGATGCTTGGGTCAAGCTGCCTACGTGAAGCAATGCTAACAGAGATTTGCATTACATCCTAGGGAGGGTGGGAAGCCCCTCAGAGAAATCCCAGGCCAAAATCCTGAAGGAGTTCACTTCCAAATCTGGCAAATCCCCTCCTCCTTTCCCACGGAGGATCTCTGCTCAGAGCTTTGCTCCAGGAGAGAGGCTGCCAGTCTCCAGAGGTAGAGACTGGCCCCAGCAGAAGTGGGGGAGCAAAGGGGCTGTTGCCCAGCACCTCTTCCACTCCCATGGATTTTCTGGTCCCTGCAGATGTGTAGAGGGGGGGGGGGACAGCTGTGCAGCTGGGACCAGGCACTGACTTATCCCCTGTGAGGGCTTCTCCTCTGTTTAAGAGCCTTGATAAAATCTAACTGAGCAATATGCCAAACAGCCTGGCTATGTGGATTTATCCAGGTTGGTTTTCTCCTGACCACACCATTCCACAGGCTGTGGAAAGTTTCCATCCGAGGAGAAGCAGCAGCCACCTCCTCTGTATTGCCAAGGTTTTATTGCACTTCTTATTTCTGAGCTGTCATTTCATTTAATTTCCAGTAGATGCTACTCTACTCTAGATGCTCACTGGAGCCAGTAATCGCTCCTTCCCTGAATGCCAAATGTTTACAGCAATATTTCTGTGTGTGTTTTCAGAATACAGGAAAACAGTCTTTAGCCATCAAAATCTGATCAGTGATGTGAAACTGATTAATTAAGAAGGGAAAAGGAAGGAGCAGGGCTATGAACCAGATCCTCTGCTATGCCCACCCAACGAAGCCCACGGCAAAAGGACAGGACTGGATTAAATAATTTAAACATGTTTTGGTAAACAGTGGCAAGAATACCTGAAATCACATTGCACATCAGCAGTGCTGGTAAAAAGCAAGCATGGTTATATGACAAGCAATAAAATCTTGCTGTTTAGTAGTGAAATAAGGGAAAATGGAAGAAAACATCCTTTCTGGAAGAACGATTACGAATATAAACATACAAATTTGATGAAAATGGCTTCATGTTTTTATTTACAATATTGGATATAATTTGCATAGCTTATTTTTGATCTATTTTGACATATTTATCTGGTTTTCTCAAAAAAATCTTCTGGTCGAATCCTTTTTATTAAAGAAAGTGAGATAGGTACACTTGTAAACTCTTTTGGAGCAAAGGACATGGTTTAGCTAAAAAAAAAAGATCATTTTTTAGCCATTTCAACCCATGTGTCCTCTGAATGTTATATGGTGTGGGCTGAAGAGCCTGCCAGCCTTTAGAAAGTATGGAAAAAAATCTCCTAATCTGAGCTGGGCCATGTTGAAAAGAAAAGGTTAAGATCCTTGCCCTAATTTGTATTCCTGTTATTTGTTGTCATGCATTTTATATGCTCATCCTGCAACGACTGGGAGGAGAAAACCTGATTCCAGGTGTCCCATGTAAAGCAATTGCTCCATGTGAAAGAAGGGAGGACACTTAATTTCTGCAAGATCAAACCCCCAGTAGGATAAAGACCAACAGCACCAGCTCACAGACATCCCCATTCAATCCCCTCACCCCCTTCACTGCCTCTGAGCAGGATGTGCCCTAAATCGCTTTCTCCCACCCTTGCTCTCAAGACAAGACCCGTTCTTGCTGACTAATAAAACAACACCAGAAATTCTGTGAAATTACCAAAAAGGTAAAAAAAGACTACAAGGAAGCATTGCTTCAGACTATAATTAACAAAATCTGCTGTGAATATTAATGAATGATGGGAAGCAAAGTTTTACCAACGTTGCATATTTCTATAGCGACTCCTCTATGAAGTCTTTGGTGTTTTCCCCCTCTGATACTTTCAGTAAATTTTAAAATAAGTGGCAGCATTAACTTAATCTTTTATTTAGCTAATAAGAAAAGGTTGCATTAGAGCTTTCCTGGAATAAATGTAAGTGTACTTTAAACTGAACTCATAATGGCAATTCCCCATTCAGCTGGGAACAGCTCTAAATACAGCTTTGCCAAATCTTGAGCTTTTATTGCAAGTGTCACATTATCTGACCTTTTTCTTAAAGCTCTAGTTACCAGAATCATGTTATTATGTGAAAATCTCAGCTTTTATTAGGAGCATAAAAGTTTCCAGCCCTGATGTCTACAGAGAAAATGTCAATTCCAAAGGCTCCTAAAGCAAATGGGAGGTACCTGAGCATCTACTGCTAAAAAAAACCCCAACATGATGGAGCTTCAGCTCTACACTTTGGGCATCTATAACTATGAGCGTTACAGTAGGTGCTGCAGCTGTGTGGGAAGACTATACACAGAGTAGGGGGGAAATGGTTCAGTCATCTGCCCTTTGCCTGAGCAGCCATCCTTTGGGATCCCTTCCCACACCTGGGGATGCTCATCTCCAGGTATCATTACCTAGAGAGGCTTTAAGGCTGTAACCTTGCTAGAGGATGCTGGCTTCCCTCCTTGCCCTCATCACTGCTGTTTATCACTGTCTCTGTCGCTGAGTCCTGATCCTCCTCCACCCCATTCCCAAGACAGTTTGTTTCTCATTTGAACTTTAGCTGCCTGAAAGATAATGTCAACAGCAATCACGGCGGAGGCAAGCTTTGCAAATAGGATGCTGTTGCTTTGCATAAAAGATAATCTTTGTTGAACATTTTGCGTGGGAGCCTTAATTTGGCACCAGGAGAAAGATGACTACAAAAGCATCCCAGGCAGCAGAGCGTACGCACATCGGGTGCCACATGTCACACTCGTAGTATGAGTTACAAACACAGGGTCCTGCGTGGTGCAGAAGTTACACCGTGGAGTAGGGCTGCTCCAGCACCAGCTCTGCTGCTACCTGCTGGACCTTCCTGGTGCCCCTTGCACCCCAAGGCTGCCCCTCTCCCCCACCAATGGCCACCAGGACCTCAAACATGGCAAGCACAAGTGGAAAGAAAAAGGAGAGCAGGTGGGTGCTGGCAGCCCCTGGGGTACTGACAGGTCCCCAGGCAGTGCCACCCTTTCCCTGTCCCCTGCAGTGGTAGCCCTGGAGGGCTCAGCCTCAGCCACTCTGGGCAAACTGCTTGCATTGCCTTCACTTCTTCCCCACCACAATGCTGAGCACCTCCACCACAAACCAAGCCCTTCCCTGGAAAACACTCATTGCGACACACAGGAAGGGATGCTGGAGGGTTTTCTCATTTTCTTTCAAATGAAAGATGATGGGCCAATTTGGAAAAGAAAGGGGACATGGTGATGCTGCCATCACTTTGCTGTGAGATCTGGAGCAAATCCCTCAAACACCCTGTGCCGAGTTTACCCGACCGTGAAACACCCACAGACCTCGCAGCGGTATCCTGAAATTAACTGCAATTTAAGATTCTCCAGGATAAACTGCTTCAACAGGGAAGAGCATTATGATTTATGGATGATTCCTTTAGCATTTAGGGTTTTCCACAGGCCAGGTTCAGCCAGGAAAGCCTACGGATGCCGTGGTTGTGATCTTTTTCCCTTCCATGCAAATGGTAACCTAGGTGATATGCAAACACATCTGCTGAAATCAAGGCAGAGTTTTACTCCTCACCCTGCTCAGGCACAAAGAACAGCAGCAGTTAGGGAGGTCCAGAAAGACCATTCAAACACAGATTGCAAAATATGAGCAGCACACAACTGCATATTTGAATAAGATTAGTAAAGAAAAGTAGTCTCTTCTAAAAGGCCAGCCAACCCATTAGGAAAAACAAACAAGCACTTATTGTTATTATTATTTGCTCCATTTTCCTGAAAATGTTTTTAGTGCCAAAGTGATACTTACTCTTCCGCCTGCTGTGGTGTCTGTGTGAGACGTTAATTCACAGGTGATAAATGAGAAACTGAATGAGACTTTTCCAGAAAAATGGAAGATATCAGACTGATGCCTCAGGTAGGCTATAATTAAGCCATCAATTACAGCATGCACTATCTAAAACCCACAGGGTTAGTTTTTCCCTTTACAGCTGGATGGGGCATAAACAACATCCTTTGTACAATGTCTCTGCCAGTGGTTTTAATTGATTGCTGTATTGATTAGGTGCATGCAGATGGCTGGGGCTTTTCTCTGAAAAGTTTTTGGTATCCCATTACAGGGCTCATGGCTTAAGTGAGTAACATTTCAGTTGTTACTCTATGCTCCCCCAATGTTTTTTTACACCCTTAGCATCCCCACAATTGAGCTGGTGTCAGTGTGATGCTGAACAGCTGATCAGTTTGGAGGGGATGGATGGGACCTCAGGCCTGGTACCCTGTGTGCCCTGGACTCAATTCAGGTATGGACTAGGGAGACCTTACTAAAGAGCTCCAGAGCCAGGTACAAAGAAACCGCACAGCGGGGAAAGCAGATGCTTGGCACACTGGAACCCCCAAATTTAGGTTTCTGAGTAATCAAAAAATGGTTTGGGTTGGAAGGGTTGGGTTAAAGACCATCTAGTTCCACCCCCTCTGCCATGGGCAGGGACATCTCCCACTAGACCAGGTTGCTCCAAGACCCATCCAACCTGGCCTGGAACACATCCAGAGATGGGGCATCCCCAGCTTCTCTGGACAACCTGTGCCAGTGTCTCACCACCCTCACAATCAATAATTTCTTCCTGATACCTCACCTACATCTACCTTTGAGTAAGGCAGGTTGCAGAGTGAAGATCAGAAATGTTGAGTTGTTCATAGCAGCAGCAGGAATATTTTTAAAGCTCCAGTTTCTGGCCATACCTTGGGCAGAGAGAAGTGTGAAGCGAATGCTGTTGCACAACTGTCTGTTACAGCTTGTGTTCAAAGCCAGAGGGTGGGTGGGGAGGGACTGGTTACACATCTCTAGCAGGAACCCTAAAGGATGTTGTAACAGCCACATGGAGAAAACATCTGCTCATTAGCAAAGCTGCTCCGTTTCAGACACCGAGAGCGCACAAGCACGAACAAGCCCTGAGCGGAGGCTGCTCACATCTAAATTCCCACACCAAGCTCATGGCCAGTGTGCAGGGCTGCTCTGGCCCCCAGCACCTCTAGTCTGGCCTCTCACTAACCTGCTCTGCTCAGCAGCAACCTCTGCCCAGCAGCTCGAGGCCGTATTTCAAGATTTTTTCCCCCTGGCCACCTGCATTGCCTCAGTTTCTTATTTTCCTTCATGCAAACACACCCACCCAGCTACTGGCACCTTCCCCTGGGTTTAGTTTCTATATTCTTTCACCTAGTCCTCTGCCCGTGCCACATCTCAGCCTCTTCTCTCTGAGGCCATGAGAAGCCAGGAAGATGACTGACCATCCACTTCCCAGGCTGCTCCTTCCTGAGTCAAATCCTGTCCCCTCTGCCAGAAATGGCTTAATCCCAGTTTTTCTCTTCCTGGGAAGCTGTTAGCAGGTCCTTACTCCCTTGGTGAAGTACAGACATACACAAACTTATGTGCCCCTCAAATGTCCTGCAAGCTGTCTCAGTGGTGTGATCCCAAAGTAGCATCAGAGGATTACCCACTGGATTTTCAGATGGTTAATAATATTCAGATGGGTCCTAGTATTTTTCCCAGTCCTTGATTACCCAGGCTCACAAGAGTCAGATGCTTGGACCCTCACATACACCCACCTCCCAGGGCTGGTGTCAATATGCCCTTTGCACTAGAGAATCTGCAGGAAATGAGGGCAGGAAGTGTTGGATTCCAGCTGAGCTGGACCCATCCAAACATCCAAGTGTAGGAGCAGTTTTGTGGTGCATACCCAGCTCCATGCAGGGGAGGGCTGGAGCCAGGGACCTCACCAGGAGATGTTCACCATTTGTTAGCCAGGCAAGAATAATAATAATAAAAAAAGCCTAGAGCCCACATTTTCCGTCATCTCAAGCCCCAAGTATACTTGAAGAGTCTGAAGTCTTTTGACAGAGTTTTATGCTTGCAGAGGGGGATTTTATTTTGAACATCCTTTAAATACTCTGTAGGTAGGAGTATTTCCACTTTTGGAGTGGTGCGTGTGCTCTGATAAATAAAATCAGCCTACAAAGTGGACCTTTGCATCGACAATCAATACAGCATGTATCTGCACTAGTGACTCACACAGCCTGCCATGGGTTTTGTTTAGTTAGTCAATGTAGAGTTTATTTATATTACAAATATTTCTATTTTAGATATTTTAATATCAATGAATAGATATTTCACAATACGTATTTATAGAAAGGAGAGAGTTTTGCACCCAGTGATGTGCTGAAGTCTTCATAAACTAAAAAAAGTTTGTGGCATCATCTATTGCTCATCTCGAAAGAAAACTGTAGGTCCAAAGCATGGTGGTAGCAGTTGGTACCAGTTGAAAGAAATACTTTTCTTAATCATATTAATGTTTAGTCAAATGCTGTTATACTTCCTGACCCAAATAGTGTCACTGCCCCAAGTTCTTCTCGCAGGTACACTCATCACGCCCACAATAGATCTATTCAGACATCCCACCAGGTTTGCTGCCCTGTAGACCAAGCTGGCCCATGAAGAGGGATCAACGTGCCTGCCAAGTGGGGAGAGGAGGCAGAGTTTATCTCTGCAGCTCAAACATTGCATTTTAAATACAAGTTCTTGCAGCTCCCTAGTTACTACTTGCAGCAATCACTGCTTAAGCAGAAAGGCCTTCCTGTATTTTTTTTTTTTAATATACAGGTTTGACAGAGTCCAGCTCCATCTACATGGGCGGACATCATAGCACCAGTTGTCTGAAATCCTAGGAGTCTCTCCCAGTAGGGAAGCCAAGCCATAAACAGCTTTGAAACATTTGGTGGCCACTAGAAAGGAAAAAGTTTCCAAAATATCATTCTGATTTTTTTCCCGAGACTTCAGAAGGATGGACAATTA
Organism: Apus apus; assembly: GCF_020740795.1. Classification (NCBI taxonomy): domain Eukaryota; kingdom Metazoa; phylum Chordata; class Aves; order Apodiformes; family Apodidae; genus Apus; species Apus apus. The sequence continues at coordinate 6,021,075 of NC_067286.1, forward strand.
AAACTTCTCTGATGACAGAGATTTGCCAACTTATGAAGCACTTCATGGGAAATCTGAGTCTCAGTGCCTCTGAGAGATGCCATTTTTCAGTCCTAATCCTCTGAACTCCAATTAGTGCCTAGGATTTTGGATCAGATGCCAAACTTTCCCCACAGTCTTTTGGCTCACAGGTGCTGGAGCACCCTCTTCCCTGCACCCCCCAGCCTGGTGCATGTCTGGCTGCCTCCAGGCCAGCCTCAGCAACACATGGGGCTGCTTGTCAGGTTACTCAGTCCCAGCAGCAGGACAAATGCACCCAGAGAAACGAGCCTACAAAGCCAGAGGTGCAGCAGCCAGCCCATCCTGAAGCACAGGGTTTGCTGTGCTGTAAAGGGTGCTGCACTTTGGGGGATAGGCCTCTCATTGCTCAAAGGTGGAACTGGAGACAGAAATGTTGAAATCTGCAGTGGGATGGGCATCTGTGGGGGTCATGGCATTTGGGTTAAGCTGGGACAAGGCTCTGCAAGGTCCATGGGACAGCTGTGCCAGCCTGACACACAGGGGTGCCTCCCTGTCACTTTGCAGTGGGATGATGTTGGAGCTTGCAGAGGCTTCCCATGCACAATTTCTGGGTTCAGGACAGCTTGCCTGGGGCTGATGATATGGGATCTCAAAAAGGCAGTATTAAAAATCTCTCTTTCTGAACGCAGATCTGCAGTAACCATTGAGCAGCACCGAATCTGAGGGGGAAAGGACCCTCATGGGGCTTGGCATGATGCACAGCAGCTGGGATGGGAGCCCTCACCTGCTGGTCTGGGTGACCATCCTCCTCCCACAGGAGCCTGGCTGTGGCTCTCCTCCAGCCCCCAAACCTGCTTGTTTTCATGAAGTTTTGGGGCTTCCCAGGCTGTGGGTTGGGAGGGGATGGCCATGTGGTGCCAGTGTGGCAGCAGCGTGCCCGTGTGTGGCTGCACGCCACGCACTGCCCTTCCCTCAGCACCTGGTGGGCTTGGAACTGCACTCATGCCCCAAATGCTGAAAAGCCACCAGCCTCCCCTACTGCCAAGCAAAGAGTGCACCAGCTCAGAAATACTAACACTGCTCTAACACCGACACATTGCAAAACACTGCAGGACCCTAAAGGCAAGATCTTAAGTGTCTCCTTACTGGGAATTGATGGTGCTTGGGGACAGACACAGCAAAAGCCTCTCCTGGGCAATGGCTGAAACCTCTGGGTATGATCTATAGTATGTGGAGAGGCAGAAATAGATAGTGGCCACAGACTCGAACCAGAGCAGAGGCCTGTGCTCTGTCTGGTGGTGAATTAAAACCACTGGGTGGAACAAGCTCATTTGCTTCAAAGCAAAGTGGGAATTCCTGGCTGGCCATACAGCTGCAGGACATCTGCCCCTGCTCGGGTGCAGGGCTCTGTGGTTAGCAACCTGCTGGAAAAATATGATCAACAACATCCAGAGCAGCAACAACAAAAAAGACAAAACCTAACGGGAAAGCAGAGCCGGGGAGCTCAAGTGTGCCTGAGGGCCTTGTGTCAAGTCTGTGGCACTGCTGAGAGACGAGGGGTTTCTCATGCCTGCTCGGTGCCCTAGGCTAGCTGTATCTCAAGTACATGTATGCAAATCCAAAACAGACTACAGGCCTGACTTTAATTTGCCAGAAAGCCGAACTCACACAATTTAGGAGAGTAAAGACCAAAGTAGCAGGAAGAAGTTACACATGTGGTTGTTTTTGGGCCCCCAGGAGAAGGCTCTATCCCTTTGTGCCCTCAGAGCAGCTCCAAACTAGGCAAGGTCTCACTCACTCCCCCTCCAGGGTCAGTGGTCACCAGTGTGGGAAGCCACACAGGCATGTGGTGGGGCCCAGGTCCTCCTGCCACGGCAGCTGTTTTCACATTGCTCTGCAAGTGCAGAAATGCATTTCTGAGGAAGCCCACACCAGACAAGACCACCAGTCTGGCCACCCTCACACCTGACCTCCAGAGGTGGCAAACAGCCGATGCCCAGGATGGGGATAGAAACCAGCAAACTTCATAGCAATTGCCCCCTGTATAATACTCCTCCACCAATCTTCATCCCAGGGACCTCCTGAGCTAAAACTGACACGGTACAGAATGATTTTTGCTAGGTTTATTCTCTATTGATGTATGGAGTTGCTCTTCAATCCTCCCACTAAATTCAGTAGAGATTGTCCTTTTCAAAGGCAGAATTAAGCTCTGTGATTAAGGAGAAATTGTCCTATTTAAAGGAGAGAAAAATGAAAGCTCCCAGAAAGAAGATTAGTAGAGGTTTCCAAGCTCACAACTTTGTTCTGGAATGCTCCAACACATCACTGTGTGGGTGGTCATTTCAGGAGTCTGGCACCAAACTGTAAATTATACCATAGTTACAGCCCTGTGTAATACCTGACATACATTTTATTACAGATGTTGCACCAATTCTTAGAAACTGTAGTTATCCACTGTGTTATGAAGCATGTAACAGCATATTGTGGTCCTAAAGAGGAATTTATGATGTGACCATTGAGTAGGTAATGGATTGCAGACCCCTACAATCATCTCAGGCTACGGGAATGCTTTATTTCAGGATCTCTTCATACTGACTTCCTGCCTTGAAAGTTCAAGCAAGGCTTTAGATCGTCAGCCCATCTACTGTATTATTTCCAGTGACAGGCAGGACTAATTAGCTTGTATAGCTATTGTTTGCACTTTTTCATCCTCATTATTTCTTCGATTTGCCACGCGGGTAACAATTATAAAGCCGTAAGGACATGCAGAGTTATGCCTGGAATCTCTGGTTTAATTTAGAGGAGGCACAGACAAGAAGAGCACTGCTACTGCTAACCACGGATGCCTACTTGACAGATTTATGAAGAGATTTCGTGTGCTTATCTGCCTTTCCTCCATGTCCCACGCCGCGCAAGCTGAATTTAACAGCTGGCAAATAGGGTCCTGTGGTCCCTGTGGTCTTTAGGCTTCCTGGAATCAAATACCTGACTATTGAGGCCTGAATTCAGTCACGTGGAGATTTTTATCTTATTGGAAAGCTAGAGGTTATGCACATTCTAAGGGCACATGCAAAATGATGCTTTCCTTCCAATAGCCTCTTCTGAGTGTTTGCCCTGGTTTCCCCTTGGAAAACAAAGCTGCTGTTTAGCATGTCAGGTGATGAATTTCCATTTCACTAGACAGCTGCTGGCAACAAGACTTCTGAAAACACAACCGTGGCTTATTCCTCCTGAAGCACTAAGCTACCAGTTGTCAGAATTCAAGCACAAAGTCACCAACACCACGTCACGCCTCACAGTGAGGTAACAAGGTCACCTATTTTATACCTAGTACATCTCTCTCTGCTCAGACATTGTGTAGCAGGGCCAGGAGAGACAGCTGCAGGCTGCCTTGCCAGGACTTGTCTTCCCAAGCTGAGGGTCCCCTTTGGTTTCTGAAGCTCCATCCCTGCAGCCCCCCCTCCTGCCGTGACAGCTCTTCCTCAGAAACCTGTGTGGCTGGGAGGCATGTACCAGCAGCTATCAGCAAGGCTGGAGGAGCATGTCTGAACTTATACCCTGTGAAATGGGGAGGCGAGTGCTCCACACCAGCCCAGCTGGAGGGAAAATTTTGAAGGAAGGAAAGTGTAAGATAACATGGCTGCTGGGAATAGTTCAGCTGAAGCTGAGCAAGACTTTCTTGTGCACCCTTCAGAATTAAACAGGCAGACTATGGCATCTCTAAGAATCATATATCAAGAAAATCCAAGGGAATAGTGGCCAAAATAAATAGCCAGCTGGGAAATGGTCTGACATTAGGTGAAGTCTGGTCTCCAAACTGACAAGACATGGATTTGACAGAAGGACCACTCAGGGGATAAGCAATTGGCTGGATGGCCACACCCAGAGAGTTGTGGTCAATGTTTCATGAAGTCCAATAAGGCCAAGTGCAAGGTCCTGCACCTGGGTCAGTGCAACCCCCTACACAAATAGAGGCTGGGGGGAGAATGGCTAGAAAGCAGTTCTGTGGACCTTGGGTGGTAGTAGGTGAGAAGCTGGACATGAGCTGCCAGTGTGAGCTGGAGTCCAGAGAGCCAACTGCAGCCTGGACTGCATCAAAAGCAGGGCCAGCGAGGGGATTCTGCCCCTCTACTCTACTCTGGTGAAACTGCACCTGGGGTGCTGTGTACAGCTCTGGAGCTGTCAGCACAGGAAAGACATGGAGCTGTTGGAGAGGGTCCAAAGAAGGGCCATGAAGATGATCAAAGGGGCTGGAGCACCTCTGCTATGAAGACAGGCTGAGAGAGTTGGGGCTGTTCAGCCTGGAGAAGAGAAGGCTCCAGGGAGAACTTATAGAACCTTGCAGTACCTGAAGGGGCTCCAGGAAAGCTGGGGAGGGACTTTTCACCAGAGAGGGTAGAGGCAGGACAAGGGGTAATGGTTTTAAACTGAAAGAGGGGAGATTTAGGTTAGACATCAGGAAGAAATTCTTCACCATGAGGGTAGTAGGGTGCTGGAATATGTTGCCTAGGGAGGTTGTGGAAGCCCCTCCCTGAAGGTGTTTAAGGCCAGGTTGGATGAAGCTTGTGCAGCCTGGTCTAGTGTAAGGTGTCCCTGCCCATGCAGGTGGTTTGAAACCTGATGATCTTTAAGGTCCCTTCCAACCTTAACCATTCTATGATTCCAAGTGAGTAAAAGTCACCTTGTTGCTGCATCCCAGCACCTTCTGTTAGCAGAGAGATCTACACCTACACCAGCACTACATCCATTTGATAGTACCCTCTGGAAATTTAGAGACAGCAGGGCAAAAGGAAATGTACTTACAAAGTGATACAGTGATTTTATTTTTTTTTTTTTTAAGAAGTTTACTTCTCTTATTGCTGAGTCAAGGGCTGTTGCTCTCCAGGTGGGCTGTGTCACATGGGGACATCAAGGATGATTTTTCTTACCCCAAGAATAAAACAGACCAGAGGGGGGGTAGGGGGGGAGGTGGGTGGAGAGAAGATTCTGCACAGTTTGGACAAGAAAAGAGTTGTCTGTGTGCTGTCTGTTCAAGTGCATGCACTCCTTATAACTAAACAGGACTTCAGATGGGCATTTGATGGTGCTTATTCCTGCTCCAGAAGAGCTGACTAGCAAAGGTGGGGATGTTCACGCTGCTAAGAGAAGGGACAGCAGCAGCACATAAGATGCAACTGCCCTGCATCACATCATCTGTGTGCCCCTTTTGACACAGCTCACTAGATTTGTTCTTTTTTTTGTTTCTCAAAGCTCTTTTGCCTACCTCCTTCTATTCAGTTCTAGAGCTGTACCGATCTGTGCACATTATGTGTAAGAGCAGACTGTAGAACTGGGAGGGAAATGGCCTCATTTCTGGGCCATTTCATGGATGAAAATGACAAAGTTGTCAGGGCTCAATATTTTTGTAACACAAGCATGGCCGCATGTATTTCATACTGTCTTTAAATAACACATTGCCAAGACTGGACCCAAATGTAGGAAAACTTCTGTGAAGGACCATGCTGGGGTTTAGAGCGAAAATGAGTCTCCCAGCAGAGTGGTCTTTAGATAAAGGTCAGGAAAAAATATAATTGGAAGCCTTATTAGGATAATTTAAAATCCTCAGTGTAGATACCAGCTGAAGGAATATTTAGTGTAATAAGTACCTACCTTCTTATTTAGAGTTTGAGTAGTTTTAAAGTGTATTATGACCAGCATAAAACAGTCAGAGAAGACAGCTCGGTTTACACATGTGAACTGCAGCTTTAGCTTAGAAATTCCAGCATTTTATAGACTTAAGCTAGACCAGATTCTTTGCTTGGGGGTCTTTATTTAATAAAAGGGAGGAGAGTATCATATAGGGAAAGAATTATTTTAGCAAGGGGGAATATTTTCGCTGTGCAGATGCATGAGATGCTGTTTCTGGAAGCACAAAACTCCAGCACCCAAGCAAGATGTATTCCTTCCTTGTAACCCATCCCTTTGTCTATCACCTGAGAGATTACTCCTGTTAAATAAAGCAAATGTTTTTGGAGTTACTGCTCTAGTATTCTTTACTGTGAGACAAAGGGAGCTTATTTGGGTTGAGAGGAAGATAAGGAAGAGCTTTATTTCACCTTGTGCTAATAGATAAGAGCAACACCTGTACCAGGAATTGGGGTTTCTGCTCGTTGCTTAAGTTCTTACAAGCAGCTTTCTTCTCCAAACATTTTAGCCTAGTTTTCCTGAGCTCATTTTGTTCTAGCTATCTACCCTACTGGAAGGGCCTCCAAGCCCAGACACAGCCTTCTCCAGCTGCCAAGTGGTGCCAGACCTGTGTGGTGGGCCGGACAGCCCACCACAGCACCCCCTCACCACGGCAGGAGCTCAAGGCAGGGCAGCTCCCTGCCTCTTCCCTCTGCCAGGCAGGACCTTTGCCCACCTGGTAGAAGCAGAAAGGAGGGATTTAGATGAGGAGCCTTGCAGCTCTCTGCCAAGTCCTCCTCCTCATCTCCCAAAATCCCTGCATGAGCAAACTGGCAAGGGTTGCACTGATGAGATCAGCAGCATCTGCTGCAAGCAGAGGGCTCCCGGCAGCAGGGAAGTCCTCACTGCCTGCTCAGCCCTCAGGGCACTGGGGAATTACAGGGAATTGCCACCCCTTGGTTCCCTCTGCAGGTTATTCCTATGGAGCTGAGACATGTAGCAACAAGTGAGGTGGCTGCAATCCCATATGGAGTCAGCAACACAGCACCAGCCTGATCAACAGAGACACACCAGCAGTACCAGTAGCTGTTTTACAGATAGATAAATACATCTACATATTTGTGGACCTCTGAAAAAAGTTAGCAGGTTGCAGGCAGGTTTTAGAGACTCACCCTTGCACAGTAAAGCAAAAGCCAGGAGCTTTGTGCTAACAGAGTGTTGGCTGGTATAGTAAAGAGCAGCTTACCTCCAAGTGCCTTCTGCCACCATCTGACTGGATGAGATTTGTAAGATTTCATTCCTGAAGTATCTCAAATTCTGTAGTTGAATCCAAGTTTTTCCTGGAAAAGTTTGGCCCACTGATGCCATCTCCAGGCCTTCTTCTCCCAGAGGCATCAAAAAAAGCTGTAAGTTCAACTCGATTGCTTTGTATCAACCTCACAGTCTTTGACTACCCCAAATGGTAGTAAGTAGTTAAAAAAAATAATTAAAAAAAAAAATCTTCACACAAAAAAAGGGTCCAGAAAAAAACCTTCCCCTCTTCCAAGATACCACCCTACAGAACCTAACATTAAAACTTCCTCATAAGGTAAAGGCCTTGGTGCTCTTTATATTTACCCCAAACAAGTGCATCCACTCTTTTTAATTTGCCCTGCCAGAAGGTGTCTTCTCAATGAGCTCTTAATTAGAAGTGGCCTGTGGAAGCAGGGTATCAGATCCACCTGGGAAAAGCTGGAATAAGTGTCCTCCCCCTCTCATTGCACTTCGATGTAGCCTTGATATTCTCTTCAAAAATCTTCTTTCTACAGCTTGCTATTGTTTTCTGGCTGAGTAATTAAAAAGCCTAGCTATATGCCTTTATTTCTGCTCCAAGTGATAAAAGCTATGGAAATATCTTTCTTTTCCCCTGCAGAACTAGAATTCAGTAGAGGGGATGGATGGTTAGCTCCCATATTTTCCTCTGTAGCTCCAATATGGATTTTGAGGGTGCCTGTTTCATTCCCTAGCTATCCATGCCATATATTTAACAGCAAAATAAGCTACATCAACCTCACCTGTATCTGTCCAACCTAGTAAGAGAGGCAGGGGCTGAGGGGAGCTGGCTCCTGCAGCCAGGAGCAGGCATGTGGTGCAGGAACAACGTGGCTCCATCCTTCCATATGCCAATGGTTTGAGTATCTGTTACTGCTTCTGTTGGCTTATTTTAAGACAACAATAAAGCCAGCAATGTGCACGCATGTGTGTTCAATATAAATGATAATCTGCAGAAGGACCATTTCCTCAGTTCTTGTGGGGATGGTGCTGGCACTGGGCTCTTGGGAAATCTGCAGCAATGGAATTTGTTAAAGAGTTTGGGTTTGCACTCTTTTTTACCCCCCTTATGTTATATGAAAGTTTGCTATTAATCATGAAGATTTATTGATTGTTCTAGGGCTAGGGATAATTAAATATACAAAGGCCTGGCAGTTAGATTAGAGCATATTCTTTCAGAAATGCTAACAATATGTTAAATCCAAGGAATTCCACTCCTAGTACTCCGTGGGGTCATAAATAAGTTCAGTGCAGGGGATATAAATATCCATGACACCATTTAAAAATCAGATACATGACTGGACTATAGCTATTGAGTTTATGTCTCACTTATCCCTTAGTTACTAAGGTTAGTAACCCCTCCCCCTCACTTCCATTAGGCTTATTATTTTACAGCTGAATAAAATCATATATATGTGTCATTCATGGGTTTTTAGTCTCACAAGGACTTAACGTTCTAGAATTAAATGCATCACTCTGTGAGTATCCCCAGCTTTTATGGAAAATAAATTCTTGCCACCCCTCCCCTCCCAATGCTAACTGTCCAGCTGTGAAACAGGGGGCTATCTACCCTCTGAGTGAGATTTTATTGCTAAAATAAAGTAAAAATTGTTTTAAAACAAAGAACACACATCTTTATAGTAAAACTCAAGTTTGTTTTACAATTAGAGAAAAGAGTCACATGGTCCCCCAAAAAACCCCAAGTTTTATATATATATTTTGAAAATATATTTAAAAACATAAAAAACTCTATAGTTAAACATATATTATGTTAATCAGTACACTTAAATAGAGCTTAATTATATTTACAATATGACGCAGTTGCTTTTAAATTTTAATGCCAATTTCAATTTTTCCCAAAAAACATAAAATTATATAAATATACAATAAATATTTATGTTACACAAGGTGAATAATAGAGAACAAGGCCACAGACATTAACTTACAGTTGCAAGAGTCTTTACTTTAACACAGCACTAGGCCTGCTGACATGCATGATATACCTTTGTCACAAACAGACCACAGCAAGAGTTTAATTAAGTGACATGAAAGAAATCCAACCTCCCCCACCCTGCAGTCTCTGCTTTAATTAAAACTGCCAAGCCTGTGATCATGGATGTATTAGGTCAGGCAAGTGAGAGCCATGGGACTGCAATTTAATTGCTGGTTTCACATTCTATACGTTGAAAGCATCAATTGGCATAGAATTGGCCTATGATGGGGAGTATCCCTCCAGATGTAGCTACAGGGTATGTTTTTTTCTGTAGGTTCCCAGCTCCACCCCTTAGTCTCCCACCCTCGTGGGCTGCCCTGTACCCCTCCAAACCTGCCACCCCACTGTTTTAGTTCTGCCACTCCAATGCCACCCTCACCTATTCCTAGGTGAGGATTGCTGGCTTAAGGATATAGCCATAATTCACTTTGGGAAATGAGGAACTTTATTTCTAGCATGATTTATGCATAAACACTTCTCTTTTGGAAATTCAATTTATTTGAACTGGGAATGATTTTATTCCTGTATCTGAATGAGATTACTGTCGTATCCTAGCTATCATTTCTTTTTCCAGTCTGGATGAGAGATCTGTTTGTTATTCACTCATTAGCATCACCCTTTCCTCTTCCTAAGCAACCAACCCTGGTTTTGAGAGAAGCCACCATTACACCATCTCTCTGCTGCAGCCTAGGAATATTGCTGAAAATAGCTCCTGAGCCACGTTTGGGTTATTAAATGTAACGAATTATAATGCACGTAGAAGTTTTGGGCACAGTGGAATGAAATTCTCCATTATTCCAACATTTAATTTGCAGGAAGAGCACTTCAGTTGAAGTTTTGAGACATTTCATTAAGTTGTATTTTTTATTTTATTTGTGATTTCTGTGTGGAATCCTGAATATCTGCAATTGATCGGGAAGGCTGAAGTTTGAAATTGAGGTGCATCACACAACCCTGGCTTTTAACTCACAGTCCTGCAAGCACATGGCCAATGCAAAAGGCTTTGATTGTACAGTTGGGAGGGTTCTCCTTTGACAGTCATTTATCCTAGGGAAGAGGAAACCCTTCTACCTTAAGTAGAAGAAATTACTGGGTTTGAAGGCATCTCTGTTAACTTCCACCATAAGCTTCTACTAGTACTGGCATATTAATCAGTGCTAACATGGTCTTCAAAGATAATTATTGTGAGGGACCATATTCAAATAAGCTTTGCCCAGTCCAGATTTTTAATTAACTTCACCAGCAAGGCAGACTAACGCAGATCCTGCAGCATTCAGTAGTTATATTTTGCTGTGTTTTCCTCTTTGCTCAGTGACTTTTCTTCATCTACAGGAATTACAAATATAGCATCTGCCTTCAGTGAGCTCACTAACGAGGTATTTCTGCCTCTCTGCCCACTGTAGTCAGTGCAAGTGCTATGCACAGCTCTCAGGCTTACAACCTGCCTTTTTAGAAACACTTCTGTCAGGATAATTAGAGGGGTAGCACAGAGCTAAATACGTCTATCAGAACCTAAGCAACTTTAAGCCAACTCCTCCAGCACTTGCTCTCCACTTACTTCAAGAGTATTTTTTATGCCAACATTTGTCTCGTAAAATAAGGCTGACAGCAGAGGTAGAGCCACATGTACAGAAATGCTAATTGCTTTCAGCTAGAAGCAGAGCCTGTCTCTGCCTCCTTCCCCAGCCATGCCCAGGGCTCCTTTGGGCAGGGATATCACTACGGTTTGCACACCACACTGCAGGCCTGGGGCTGCTAGGCATGCTCTGGAGGTAAGGACATCAGCATTCAAGGCAAAGCTCTCACTCTCCCCCACACAGTGCACAGGACCACATTCAGTGCTGACTGAGATTTGGATAGTCTCAGTCAACCCAAAATGCTGTTACTTGCCCCTGAATTGGCTGTGCTACCCAGTCCTGTGACCAACCTGATCTCAGATCCATGACCATCTTTCTAGACATTCTTGTTGTGCTTCACCAAGACATTTGTTCCAAGCATGGAGTCTTTTATTACATGAAAATCATTGCTCCCAGCAGTCTAGAGAATATGTTCTCTATGACAAGCTCCAGTTGTATGTTAAGCAAAACGCTTTAAAGATCACAACCAACATCCTTCCAGAGGGAGGAAAGGGGAGAAAAAAAACCAAAACAACCCAAACACAAACAAACATGGTATAAGCAAATGCAGGTCTCAAAAGACAGCAAATTAAAAATAATTAAAAAAATAACCCAAATAAAGCATGTTGCCGTACAGTTAAATAAGTGCTGTCTTTAAACCTGAAGTTCAACGATGTGAAGTGGAACATCACCATTTTTTTTTTAAAGTTGCCTCTTTTTTTATTATTATTTTTTGTCAGTAGTTGGATTGCTATTGCAAACACCTTCACAACATCCAAAAAACAAATTGGTTTTTAATCCAGAATAAGGTAATGATTCTTTTTTTTTTTTTCTTTTTCAATCTGATGGGAGTTCAAAAGTAAAAGAGAAACAGTAAAACTATGACAACAGCACCTTGACATTGTTTTAATTCCAACGCTATCAGAAGTTAAAAGCAGTAAACAGATATAGTACTAACAGGAATAAAGATACTTACTGTCTAAAATGTAAACGGAATGTTTTGGTTCAATTTATTTTTCTGAAAGAGGACAGTTTATCATCAATTCACAATTGAAGCAGCATGCAATTTTATTCTTTTTTTTTTTAACCTTTTTGTATTTTCAATTCTTGGCAACGGCGACAAACCACAATGTTATCGAGGAATGTAATGCAGACTTTTTTGTTTGCTTGCTTTTCCCTTTTTTTTTTTTACCTTTTTTTTTCCTCTTTTTTTTTTTTTAAACTTGTGCGCAAATGACTTTTGTTCCCCTTCAGGTCATGGATATGTTCAATAAATAGATTGTGGAACCACTGTACTGTATAAACTTCAGTTATACATGCAGTCCATAAAATTTTTTTTTCTTTTTTTTTTACTGAATAATTTACCCTGTTATGTATATATACAAATAGATAATTTTGTCTCAATATAATCTATACAACACAAACCCACTATCTTCCCCTTTTAATGGTCAATGTACATACACAGGAAGTGTCTATCCTTATAAAGCGCCAGCCAACTCGCTTTTTATTATCCATGGTGAGAGCTCTCACGTAAGACTGGGTAGTTCGGCACTGGGAGTTCCAGTGCCTCTTGTCTATGCCCCTGCAGCCCTCCTTTGTGTACCCCTTGGGGTTGCATTTGGTCTCGTAGAAGTATTGCTTCAGTTGGCCTTTGGGTACTGGGACTTTTTCCAGGACGGTGACAGTCGCCCCAGACATGTCCACTGCAGTCTTTTTCTCTGCCGCCGTCACCCACTCGCTCATGCTGTCACACACGCTCAGCTCCCCGCGGCGAGCTGGGTCGGAGTGGCGCCGGACCCTCATGGACATGTTTGCAGCATCCAAGTAGTTTTTGTACTCCTCGAGCAGAAAGAGCAGCGGGGGTTCCAAAGGCACTTGACTGCTGAGCATGACTCGGGATGTGTACAAGTCTGCATCCTTGTTTTCCTCGCTGGGCTGGATGTCCTGGTCCTCATCTAGAAGCTCCTCTATGACATGTTCAAAAGTGTCCGCCAGCGAAGTCAATCCTCTTGAACCAGCACTGGGCCCATTTAGGCTCTCAAGAGTCCCGTGGGTCCGAAGACCTGGGTAAGCCAAGCTGCCTTGTCCTCTTACACTTGCTTCTTTCATGGGGGCAGCTTTCATGCAACTGAAGTATGAGATAACCATAGTAAGGAAAAGGATGGTCATCACTCTTCTCACTTGGTGGAACTGTGAAGGAGAAGGGAAAAAAAATAAATTAACTTAGAAGGGATGGAATAATGAAAATTCACCTGAGTTCTCATGAGACAGACATTATGCATTTTCAGCAGAGATCTGCTGCATGCAGCCACAACTCGTTACTGGTGATGAAGCACACTCTTGTACAAGGGTGTCCTTTGATTTTTCAGACCAAGCATACGCCAAAGCTCAGGCAACCAGCAAGTCAGAGTTCTTACACCGAATCATGCCAAACTCTTTCCGTAGCAAGTATTAGATTAGATACTATGCAGACTCCTTATTTATTGACTGATTACACCTATTTCAAGTAATAGCAAAAGCAGAACTGCTATTTAGCAATGCAACACTTGAGCAGCAAAAGGCTGCTTCGCAAGCGTGAAAGGGAAGACTTCAATTTCAAGTGCAAATGCAAATATTTGACTTTTAAGATCTGTCTATGCCAAAAATCTCTCATCATTCTAGTCACAAGAAACTGAACAGCACCAAGATAAATTGCATTTGGATTTTGAAAGCAACCTTTAAAACACAGGAAGAGGCCACACAAAATCTGAGGTCTCAGCAGGTCAATCACTCATCTAAAAGTAGAAAGTGTGTATGCATAAATATAGAACAAGAAAATGGTCCAGGACAGTATGCTTGCTACCATACTAAATTTGAGCCGGAAAGATTGCTTGCATCATGTGAATGCCATGGAAGGGACTTGCTGGATTACAGAGCTGATGAAGAGCTATACTGCAATGACAGCACCAGAACCACTGTCCTGTCCTTTCCCAGAGCCCCACACTGCCTGCTCTCAAGCAGGGAGTGCACCTATTGCAACCCAGTTAAAGCCCAGAGCTCAGCATAAAAGCCAGCAGCACAATGAGCCCTAATGCCATGCTGAAACACAGCAGTTTGCCCATTTCTCTCACATTCTGCCCCAAGTTTCGGTGCATGATATGGGCTATGCTTTGAGGCTGCTGTGGGCACTTTGCTCCATTCTCATTGAGCATGGAGGGGTAGCACCTCCTTCCCAAAAGCTTTGATAAGTCTCCGTAGATTGTACATTCATAGAATCACAGAATGGTTAGGGTTGGAAGGGACCTTAAAGCTCATCAGGTTCGAACCTCCCTGCTATGAGCAGGGGACACCTCCCACTAGACCAGGGTGCACAAAACCACATCCAACCTGGCCCTGCACACCTCCAGGGAGGGGGCTTCCACAAACTCCCTAGGCAACCAATTCCAGGACCTTACTACCCTCATGGTGAAGAATTTCTTCCTGATGTCTTAACCTAAATCTCCCCTCTTTCAGTTTAAAACCATGAGCAGTCCTACCATTCCTCAGGGTAGAAACTATCTCCTCCTCAAGTGCAGAGTACACACTTTAGCTACTGTCACACCGAGAAGTTGCCAAAGCCCGCAGTGACCAAGAGCTATGCTTTCTGTCTGATCCCAAGTGCTACTAACAACATCCATCACATCCAGTTGTTATTTTTCCTCTTTCCCATCTCGGCTCTCACCAGTTCTGCTTGCTAGAAAGCAATGGCATTGCTCACATTTTTGAAGAAGCAGCTAATGCTTGTTTCAGAGCTTTTGAAGTTCATTCGGAAGTACCTCATACTTGGCAGCACTCATTGGAGTAAATTCTATTTCTGTTTGCCAACAGGGTGCTATGTAAAAAGCCTTACTTCATCTCCTGCAAATATGCTGTGGGAAACTAGTACTCTTAAGACTCAAACATGGAAAGACAATCTATCACAGAGCATGCAAATAATGTGAATTATGTACTAGAAAGGCAATGCCCAAAATGTAGGTCTCAACGTTTACTTAATGAAGTGTGTGGGGGGGTTGGAAGTGTTTGGATTTGTGTCCGTGCCCCCCCTTACTCTCAGGCCACACTCAACCTGATTTTGGCCAAGAACCCTCTCTACCCCAGCACAACTCGTTCTTCATCCCTCCATCTCTCTTCCTGTTTAAAAGTGTTATTGTGACATAGATTTATGAAGATTAAACAAACCTGACATCTGTGACTCACAGGACATCGTGTTTGCTCTAACCATGCAGAACATTAATATTTTGCAGATTTTTTTCATCCTAGGATTTTAAAAACATTCTACAAGGAGTAGTATCAGATTTCTTCCTCAAAGGAGAGGAAGAGAGACACTACAGAGATGATTTACAACACAAGGAAGAAGATTATCAGTCTTCCTTTATCAAACAAGGAGAGACAAGAGGGAGAAGGGGTGGTTCACCTACTATACAAATGCAGAGCCAGTGAAACAGGCAACAAAAATAACAACATTCAGACGCCTCCTCTTCTAAGAATTGTTTTATATAAAATTTAAAAGTAAAAAAAAACCCAAAACAACAACCAAACACCCACATCACATTTTGTGACCGCCAGAGCAGTGAACAGAACACAGATCTTCTGGCTCCTCATCAAGTTCCTGTTATTTTTATTAGAGTAGTGCCCAGAGGTCCCAGCCTACATCTCCGCTCTGGAGGCCAGACTGTCTGAGCACGTAGTACCCCAAAGGGCCTTCCAGCACAAAGGAGACAGGACAACACTGGAGGCACCAAGACAAGCACAAAGCAGAGGAGAAGCTTGCACCCGTCAGCTTATTACAGCTGTTGGAGGCTGAACATTTGGTTTTCAAGTTAGGTATGTGAGGAAAGGATAGAAGGATTCCTGGACCAGGCCACATTCTTCACTGGTGTCACTGGGCTGTTAACCTGTCATGATAGCAATGAACTTGGGAGGGATGTGAATAATATAGCGAATAAAATAGTGGCTGTGCAACTTTGTTTGCACAGACATGTTGCTCACTAGGAAAAACGATAGATGACAGAGAGGTGCAGAGAAACCTCATCAACTGACTCCAATAAGCTCCCAGCCCCCTCCACCAATGGCTGGTTGGCTACCAGATCTAACAGTACTTTGTACCTCACGTTAAATTAATCCTTCCTTAATCAATTTTGCCTTCCATTTAGGCAGGAAACTGCTGTCAGGCTTGATCAATTTACAGCAATTGCTGCTATCATCTGGGGTAGCAAGAAACGGTGTACCAACTAGGCTCTGAAAACCAACAGCTTTAAGACAGACTAATGACTCTTTTACATAACATACTGATAATACAAAAGAAAATGTGTTCCCCTAAAAGCTACCCCTCTTCCTCATATGAATAACAGTAGAGGAGTATGTCAAAGTAAGCTTTAGAAGCACAGGCACATGGACTATTACTAGCAAGCAGACACAGATCAAACATCTACTTCTTCGTAAATGAGTTCCAGACTAAGCCCAACTGTGCAAGCAGGATGTGAAAAAATTCTTGCCTTGACAGTGACTTGAGCAATATACAGAGTCCTCGTCTTTGGCAGCAAAATGATACCAAGTGATTTAATGTGAGGAAGCAGTATTTTAACACCTAGGACATCTCTTAATTCTAGAGGCCACAGCAATTGCTAGAGCAGCTGCTCAAAATCTACTAGTTTAATATGGTACAGCAGAAGATTTAAATCTCACTCCGTGTGTAGAAACAAACACACCACCTTTCAGCTACTTTTGAACTGACTCATGAATGCACGGTTCATCTCTTCCTTTGTGAGGCTGGACTAATATCCCAATGCAGCACCAAAAGGTCATTGGAAACATTTTGGATAACAGCTTCCAGTCCTTTTCCTCTGCTCCCCAACTACCAAACCTTCCCTGTGTTGCAAAGATTAAAGATATAGGTCAGCCAGTTACAGTAAGTGCCTGGTGAACCTCAAACACTTACAGATTATGCACAACCTTCCAATTACCAGGAATTCACCTTGTCATCCTACATGGAAGTGGAAGCAGGGTGGGAACACAGAATAAAGTTGATTTTTCCTGCTTTCCCAGCATGCTGTCACTGAGCAAGGTATCACCCCTTTCCACGCTAGGCACATCCACCCCATGAGGCCTTCATGATGATGCCCCAGCATTTCTCTGTAAACCCAGGCCTGATGCTACCCTGGCAGACTGAGCAACTATTCCCCACAGAGACTCATCAGAGCTGAGTATTTCTTAATTGGAGCAACCTGGCTGATACTGCAGGTTCTGAGGGCATCCACACAAATGAACGCCAAACAACACAGAGTGCCATGGCCACTTTCAGTCAGACAGGCAGCTAGAAAAATACAAAATAAAACCACTGATGATAAAGCTTCCATCTCTGTAGTCCTATAATGCACTCATCCCATTCCTTCTCAGCTGTAGGAGGTTCAGGTCTCTGTTCCCCACCTTCTAGGAACAGCAGCTAAAGGTTGCAGTTTGCACTCCACCAGTTCAGCCATGTAACTGGGCATAAAAGATCAAAGGCTCCTCTAGGAGAGGGAATCTTGGTTCATCTGCTGTTGTATACACCTACTAACTTGTATGAAATAGATATATTATTTAAAACAGATGTATGCCAGCCTCCTCAAGACCTAGCCTTAAGCTACTTCCTCAGGTGACTGAAGATGTCAGTCAGAAATAATATGAGTGTGGTTTCCCAAACGACATTCATTCTCATGGCTTCAAGAACATCCCTCCTTCTCTCATGCAGCATAGCAAAGCTGGAGCAATGAAAAGAGGTCACCTACCATGGACCAGATCTTAGGATGACATGACCTAGTTTGTACTTCAATGAAGTCCATACAATTACGGCTAGAATAAGGGCACATAATTGTGGCAGTCATCTCCACTAATGGGAAGGAGGCTCGTTAAATGAAGGTCATGTCAATTATCTACAGCTAGTTTACACATGCAGTCAATTACATAGCCACATTATTTATTTCAGTATTTGTTTTTAATGAGGATTTACTGGTTAATTGTTTTATTTCATTCTTTTTAGCTATTTTAAGCAGAAATCTAGCAGCTTAACGGGTTGCAATTCCAGTAGAGAGACCTGAGGAACAGCTGAGAACATATACTTGCTTTTTTGCATCCTGATAAGCTATGGAAGTTGAAATAACTTTAAAACTGAATAGATTAATAATGCTTTAATCTCCAGAAAGGAGTGTGTGGTTGAAGATAAAATTAGCAGCAAGAAGGCATTCATTTTCTGCCTTGCCATTTTCTAAGACCTTTATATAAAAGTTCAGTTTACTAAATACTACTGAACGGCAGAGGCATGAGTTCCTGCTCTACACATCATTACCAGAGTGTGTGAACAGATACCAAAATGGGATGCATGTCAGCACATGACTTGCAAAGACTAAATGTACTGAGAACAAATAGTATTAACCTTTAACACATGCATAACTGGATGTCTGACGCACTCTGGTTATCCTTGCGGCTATTTATGCAGCAAACTATATAATTACTTTTTATTACTGAAAATAAAGCACTCTCCCCCCAACACACACACATGCACACCCACACCCAATTTGTATTCGTGTAAGTTGGTTCTCCCAGTCAGGAAGAAGGAACCCTTTTGTATTTATTCTCTCATGTTGGTTTTCCCTGAGGTAATAAAATCTACTTGGCCCTAATGCCAGAGATGGCAGAGACTAAGAACCATTTTGAACACTAAGATAAATAGCAAGCAAATTTACAAGTAGCTTGTATACTACAACTTTAAACATGAGAATTTTCCCTTCATCTTAAGACACTGAATATTGCCTATGGTGCAGCTTCCGAGAGGAAAGAAACTCCAGCAATGCCTACACTGACTTGAGAGAAATATGTGCCCATTTAAAGCACTACAAGGGGGTTTTGTGGGGTTCCTAGGTTTTATCAGCCTCTGCCCAACACAGACAAAAATCACAACTTCTCCTGCTGACCAAATGCAGGAAAGAAACCAAAGAAAATCAGGGCAAAATAATGATGCCATGACACTCCACTCCTGATCTTTCACAGAGTTATCATCTATCAAGAGTTTCCTGAAAACTTTCATCATACCGTTCTGGACAGTCAAACAACCATGCAAAGGACACACTTGCTTCAGGTCTGATAAAGAGAATTCAGCTTCTGTAATGGGTGCAGAGCAGACAGTCTCCTCATCACAAGCATGCTTAAACTTAAATTGGCCAAATGCAAGGCTACAAGGAGTTCCCAGTAGGATTTATGTCGGATGGATCTGCCCATACCAGGAAACAGGCAGGAGTTTTGGCAGTATGTGTAAGTGAAGAAATAGCAGGCCAGACTCACAGATGGTATTAGAGCTTTCAGAGAGACAGCACCCATGGCAGAGAACAGATGTGCACTATTTTTGTACTTTTACAATGGGAACTGGTTGTTGAGCCAGTGACACACATATTGCCTTTCCAGCTGTTGGCAGCAGCATCCCACACAGGGGGTGCTCAGACTGCACTGGGTTTTGCAATCTCTTGCTGTAAACAAAGAAACTCTGCTCCAAAGGGTCCTTGTGTGTGCACTCCTATATGTATGTATCACAGACAAGATGCTTTACCACAACGTTTTTTGGCCAAAATTTCATGTTGAAATACCAAGGTACATAGTGGAATTTCCCCTCAAATAAAAGTGCTACCAGCAGATTTATTTTTGCTTATCAGGAGTATCCTGGGTAGCCACAAATACTGCACAGCAGGGACATGACTTCCAAGCCTAAAGCCTAAGCATTAGCAAATTCCAATTTCAAAATTGACCTTAGGCTTAGAAAACCACATTAATCTGTTTTAGAGTGTTTGTCAAGATACGTTCATGCAATTACTGTGTTCATTCACAAGTAACATTATGCAACCTCTGTGAAAGGAAAGTTCACCTACAGAATAGGCTACCTAAAACTCCCCACAAAACAAGGAAAAAAAACCACAAAACCATTCCATGGAATGATTGCTCTGTGCCAAGATACTACCTGGTTCTTTTGTGTGAGCAGATAATTACTGCCCTCTGAAACAGTTTGCTTTGATAGCCTCTAGAACTTTATCTAATGCTAATTCAACCTGTGCACAGATTAGCAGATGAACGTTAGGGCAGAACCTCAGACCCTTGAGCAGCATCTGTGGTTTGCCTTCCATTTCACTAAGGCTCTTTGGTATGAAAGACTGTGCTGAACCGTCACAGGACTAAGCTATTCTGCCAAGTACACACATGAAGCTCCACTGAAGTCCAGGATAATTGGCACCCGACAGCAGGAACAGAACAGAGCATGTTGCGTGCGTACTAGCGTGAGTTGGATCCCTTGTACTGTGACATGTGTCCAGCAGCCCTGGAGCGACCCAGAAGCTGCTGTACCAGTTGAGCTTGGATCTTACGAGTGCCTAGAAACTATTGAACAGCATGTAAAACATCCCACGCACCCATCGGTTCTGCTGCAAGTGGCAAGCTCCCTAGGACCTATAGAACGTTATGCACTCAACAGGAACGTAAGGGAAGCTCAGCCAAGGCAAATCAGTGGTTAAAAAGCATAAGCATCAGATGGAGCAGTTACCCGTGGTCTGGGCAAGCAGTGCTTCCTCTAGGACAAGGGAGGAGAGCAAGGGCGATACCCATTTGTTGCAAGACTCTTACCTTTGCTGAGACCCTGACTGTGTGTGGCATTGCTGTAAGAGAATACCTTGCTTTTAGCCATAGTCAGTCCTTGAAATGAAGCAGATCAGTACGTTGTGATGTGCATGAACCAGAAACTGGAAATGCCTGTTGTCAGAGCCCTGACAGGTATTAACAATATGCCTGCATTTGCCAGTGGTGTTATCAGTCATCTTTTGGCTGCCTGCCCTTGTGTGCAGATTTCTCTCAACACATGCCCAGTCCACTTGTTAACATGGCATCTCCAAGAAAATCCTTTCCATGGATGGGGCAAGGGATAAAAGCTTACACTGAGGTACCAGAGCAGCTTCTGGGGGTACTCAAACCCAAAGTTACATGGGAACAACCAGACCAGGGGCAGAAGTTGGTAAGTTTGGAAAGCCACCTGCATTAATGGAATAATGAGAAATTTATATTTAACACAGATGTAGTCATTAAGATTTTAACCCACCTCACTGGGCAGTGAGCCCTGCAAGTGTCCTGCTGTAACAATGACTTAATCTTTTGAGATAACATTGTTGAAAAATTACATTAACGTATTAACATAATGGTATGGAAAACACTTCACCACTGATATTTTGCTAGGACAATGCAGCACACCACATATTTGAGAGAATTATAGTTTTGGGCTTTCCCCCCCACCTTCCTAGTGATTTCACACTGAAACAAGATGTCACGGTTTGACTGCTCAAACCAGGACACAAGACTTTGGCAGTTGCTATGCCTGAGCCTCTGTCCCTAATCTATCTAAAAATTTGGCAGCCAGATTCAACTAGATTCTACAGAAGAATACAAGTTTCCTAGACAATACTCTTACAACAGTCCTGTGGTGTAACTGGCAGGCAAGCAGCTGAGACCCACCCAAATAAGCTCCCCCACCTTTCCCATCTTTATTCTGGAAAACATGAGTGTATGGGCTTACCCACTTACAGACTTACAACACTGTGTATTGTTGCTTTCATTTCACAGGCTCCACAAAGGAAAGGGTTTGGAATAACTAGAATGGGTGAGGAGGTACATCTGGCAAAGATGCCAGCATCTGAAAACAAGCTTCATTAGTTGCATTGGTTCAGGGTACGAACATTTCATGGAACATAAAGAAAAAGTAAAACCTGAAACCTTACAGGAAAAAGTAATTAATCAGGCTCCCACCTTCTCCCAGTTGTATAAAGGTGTAATTTCTTTCACAAAGGAGCATCACACTGTGATTCCTGTGAATTACATGGCCATTCAGTCCTTTCCCCCCCAATTAAAAATGCAGTTTACCTGGTTCATGACTTTTCATACTTGCCACCAGATATAACTAGAGATTGTGGCATCATGGGAAATTATTTCCACACAAACTGTTGAAGTTCATTGAAGCAGTGTGTTCTGGTGGACCCAATCCTGGTGGTCACTGCCTACTATCAATCTACAATGCTCTGTTCATAGATTTCTACCAGCTGCAAAGGTGGCCCAGCAATTATGTGGTCATAAGGGTCAACACCTAAACTAGAACAAAATGTTGGTTTCAGCAAAACAGCTTCCTCACACTCGGGATTCCTGAGAGATACATGCATATTTGGGAATGATTATACTTCAAAGAGGAAGGAAAAAAAAGCAAGCTTTCTAGGTGTGCAGACTAGCTCTTCCCTTCCCCCACCAATAGAAGCACATAAATAGCCCAGACATGCCTATAAACAGAAGTATGCAAAATCCAGCCCAACACCACCTAACTTTCCTCGGCTCCTCGCTTGGGTGTCTTGTTTCATGCACACACACACACACACACCACTGAAGAAAGTGGCTGTGCTGCCAGCGGACTGTTCTCACTGTAAGAGCCCTTAAGCTCCAAAGGGTAGATTTGTATATGGGATTTCAAGTCATTAAATAAACACTTCTCTAGAAAAACTCCAATATCTGTCCCTTCACATAAGCTGATCCTACTGCCCTGCAGGGAAGGAGAGCCTCTTTTCAGATAGCTGGGGGTGGGGAAGGAAGGAGAAAGTTAAAGCCAGAAACATTAAATTACCCAATTAGCCTGTTGAGTAGCCTCTCCACAGTCTCTGCAAAACATGACAGATTATCTAGAAGCCACCATCCTATTAAAAAAAGTAAAAAACAGAGCTGTCTTATCAGAGATAATTAGTAGTTCTAGAGAGGAATAAAAAATACTTAGAGGTTGCAAGAGAAGAGACGTGGTACTTATGCCGCTGTGACTCTCCACTTGTACCACATTTCCTGGAGAACACGCTACCAAAGCTCCCAAAGTGCTTCGCAAACACCAAATCTCAACAGTGAGGAGGAACTGCCTCAGACATCTCATTTTCCTTCTGGGTAGACTGAAGCCCATAAAGACATTTAAGCAACTTACCCCGGACTGCACAGCAAGTCGCTGCTGACCCAGAGAAGAGGGGAGCCCCCACTCCCAATCCCTCGCTTCAGCCACTACACAAAGCTGCCTTAACCATTTATATCAGTCACATATTTGGCAAATCTCTCGATGGTAACTTAGATGTCTAACCCAGAAAGAGGCAGGGCAGCTGATTAAAACCTTAGGGGTATTATTTTGAATACATATGCTAGCTCACTTCCATCTGTGTCGTTAATTAGTTCCTGACTGTAGGTTAAATGTAGGGCATGTTGTCACGAGCCTAAGGTGGGGTGGCAGGACCTCCTGCTATCGCCATATGGCTTTTTGTTTCTTCCATCATTCTTTGCCTTTTAGCCTCATGATTCTAATTTGTGGCCTTGACCATTATATAACAAAGAACAACAAGAAAAGCAAAACTAGTGTTACAGTAGAAACAACCATTCTTCACCATTAAAACCTCCAAGAGGTTTGATTTCAAATGCAATGCAACTTCTATCTCATCCAGAGGCTGCTTTTACCCACAGCAAATCTGTTATGAAATTCAGCAAAGACCTATTCCCACAGAGAACTACTACTGCACAAGTAGGTATGCACCAGCCCTATAAACACAAACCAGGCAGCTTGCCAGGGACCAAAGGTCAGCCTGAACTTGGATAAACCAGAGAAGAGCAAGGCTATGCCTACTCGTAATACGGCTGCTGAGTCCTTACAGGGGATTAAGCCAGAGTAGCACCATCTCCATGAAAACAAAGGAAAAAAGATGACTGAGTTCTGGTCATCTTCCTTTTCCAATGCATCTCCACACATGTATCCTTTTGTTAAAAACACAAGTGGGTCAGGACTGTCCTAAACAAAACTCCAAGTCATGTTTTGATGTATGCCCTAACATGACTAATTACAGGATATGCAGAGTATCAGCAGTTCCCCTGCAGTCATTTTCTAGTGAGTATAAGTTGAAAACTAACAGGTCTGGTGGTGCTTTGCGACTGAAGAAATGCTCTAAAGTGTTTAACTTAGAGTAGACACAGAAGTTATTTATTGTGTTTTCTAGCTCTCACTGCATACCTCCATTAGCTAGAGGGAGGGGGAATGACTTCTGCTATTTCCAAGCATGAGATTCTATGATTTTCCTAACAGTTACAGGAATCAGGGCAAGGAAAAATACACAACAATATCTATGTTGAACAACACCGATTAAGAACCTGATGATACAACTTCATGCTTGAGCATTATGAAATTCAAGATGTTTCATCCAGGTTTGTCAGACTCAGAGGCTGACTTCTTAGAAGACTTAGACTTCTAAGTAGTTTCTTCAATCTTATTTCTGCAGTAGGTTTTTTGTTTGTTTGTTTGGGGGATTTGTTGTTGGGTTTGTTGTTGTTTTTTCATGGAGGCATGTGGAATTGACTCACTCTTTTGCATCATCCTTGCTTATCATTAACACTCCTGTTACTTTTGCAGATACAATGGTAGAAGTTTTGCACAAGAGGCAGAAATTAATCATTAGTGCAAAAACAGAGAAAGCAAAGGACTTTAAATGAGCCTTCCAAGGAAGGCAGCTTTGTTCTTAATTTTAAATTCAGGGACAAATCATTAGCTTTGAAGGGGAAAACTAGTTTTCAGACATTATTTTGCTTTTCATTACACGCAGTTTGTATTTCTGCGAGAAGATTTAAAGAAGTATCTCCTCATCCTCTCTTTTCACCATTTCATTGGCAGCAACCTGCAGATGCCATACCAGTAAGTACCCTGCTGTTGTCCTGAGACACGAAACACCTTTCTTTGCCTCCCATAAAATAAAAACAACCCTTCACCAGTCTGCAGGACATTAGCTGCCAAGGAAAAAAGTAACCATGACATTGACATAAACTCTAATGTTTATATCTGGAAGAGCAAAAATGGAGAACTTCAGATGTGTTTATTTCTAGTTTTGGTTCAACCCATTATGAAGATAAAGGGCGGTCATGATGTTCAGCAGCAAATTCGTACTTCACCACAGTTTCCTGGCATGGGTTCTGGTTAAGTTACCCTTGCCAGCTTGAACTTGTTAGTGGCTTTGCTTCCCCCTTGGACTCACGCTGGCTTTCAGTACAAATTCTATCAAATAGCATTTCTCTCTTGGCATTTACGGCTCAGTCAAACTGGATTATCAACTCAAAAGGAATGTAAATAGCAAGAGAAGATCCAAGTCTTAATGCAGGCAGCCAGCAGGCACAATTATCTAGAAATACCACAAAACAAGTCCTGTCGCTCATCCCAACAGTGTCCATACATTTCTGTAGTACGGTGACAGCTATGACTAAGGGGAAGTTGGTTTACTTATAATCCAGCACTTGAATAAAGTTTAGACTTCATTTCTTTTCATCTCAGTGTATCAAATGCTGAACACTCACTGAGAGCGCCACGGCCAGCGTAAAGAAGGGTAAACTAAACCATATGGATACTAAACATTGCACCAAGCTTAGAAAGTAAATGGCATAACAGACTAAGGAATCCAGAGATCATAACCTTTAATTCCTTGATCTAGACAAAACTGCATTTCTCCAGGAGCTGTTATGTTTAAAGAAAGCAGTGTTTTGACCACATTAGATACAGCACAACATGTGCTAGAACTGGCACAAGGTTATTCTTACCTCTCCTTTTGTAAGATATGTTATTACAGGATTCTGCAAAACAAACAAACAAACAAACCACAACAAAACACCAAATCAAACAGCAAACCACTCTAGTCCTGTTCTTACTGTTACAGCTTTAACTGAAGCAATACGCTCCAAGTCTTTTGCATGCTGAGTTAATGCAAAGAGCATGTAACAGCATTTTTCTCAAAACCTCACCTAGTTTGATCTTTTCCCAGACTCCTCCTGCTATGGTACATGCATGCAAAGGACTACATGCCTATCTGTAGCCCAGTATGTGCACTGGAGAGGCAGAGGTTTAATGTGGAGCTGTGGCTTAGCTAAAGATAGTTTCTCAAACACTAGTTTGGCACAATGGCTCTCTCCTTGTACACCCTCATATGCTATAAACAGTCTGCAGTTGTCTCCCAACCTGAACAGAGAATCTCCCTGTGCCACAGCTCCTCAGTTTCCCACAGGAAAACCCCGTTCCCTCAGAGGCTACACATTAAGCATTTCCCCAATATACTTGACACTAACAGATTTTAAGCATCATTAAGAAATTATCAAAAACACCACCTAGAAAGATAGGCAGTACGTGCCATCAGCTAGTGGCTTGTATTTTCAAGGCTCTACCAGATGGAAGTTCCCAGCTCCCACTGAGCTTTAGTTGGGTTTCTTACTCCTCTGGGCATTTGATAGCCATAAGCTAGCAGTTATTATAAAAGCCCCCAAAACATACTGTGTCTGTAAGTATCAAACAGGAATGACTGCACAGGAGATTGAGTTCAGCAGGCAAGAAAGGCACATTGTTTCTCTTTACAAGCAGTTCCTCACAAGTTAAATAGGGAACAGTGCTTATTCTTCTCTCTCAAATGCAGAGGAAGAACTTGCTATAGCCAAAGACTGATGTACAAAACACACAAGTCAGAAGTTGTGAGCTCAAATCAAAACAGGGAGCTATATCCTGAGAACCAACAGGCAGATATTAAAAGTGTATTTCATGTTGTTAGATTTAGAGTAGCAACACTACCTTCAGTACCCCCCTAAGCTTCAATACTTAATTTTGAAATTGCAGAAATCCTGGATCTAGTGAAATAAAGCTAAAGGCAGATGAGTCAATACATTAAGAAAAACAGATTAAATTTTTTTTTTCCCCTTATTCCACCAAGTATCTTCTAAAGGACACTCCCAACCAAAAAGACTTCAGTGAAGGGGTTAGGGGGAAAAAAAAAAACACTCTCCCCCCAAACCAACTCAAATCCACAAGGGACTGGTTCTAAATTGCACTTTTTTGGTGCAAGCTTTGGACACATTATCAAGTCTCCCTGACAGCTGTAGCAAGCCAGCAAAATTCTGACTTCCAAATACTTAACTGGGTGTAGCCTAAAGTTCAGTCAACAAGTGACTTACTGAAGGGCATCCTTCTTGTTTACCTATTTGAGCCACACAAGGAAGACTGTATAAAGATTAGTTACCTGCATAGCTAGGACAGGATTCACAGGTACCACCTCCGCTACAGGGCTCTTTAAAGCCCTCATGCATACACACTGAATTTACTGCTGCGAAGGCAAGAATGATTTGGATTAGCTGCCTCCTCTTAAATTGTCCAGCCTCACTTGCCAGAGCCATCCTATAGCAGCCTGTTTGGTTCCTGCATCTCTAGGTGGCGGTAGCTGCTCAGATTTTGAGATAACCAAGAGATGCTTATGTGAAATTTAGCAACCAGTATTCCTCCCATCCTCCTAGAATTGCCTTTCCTAATTTGAAATGTGACCCCCTCCCCCCCCTTTTCTTCATAATTTATAGTAGTCTGAAGCTGAGTCACAAGGATTTCTGCATTTTCCTAACCAAGTACACAAGAAAAGAAATGAACTGCCAAACTATTGAGGTAATTTACAGCGTAAAGCATTGAGAGCTTCTAGTCGATCAAAGGACTCAGAGAAACAAACATAAGAACAATCATGCCTTCTGTTCTGCACAAATGCCACGGCCAGAAATAACTGTCCTAATTAAATGGTTTCAGAAAATGACTTCTCTGAAAGATACAATATTCTTACCGAGGCAAGTATACAACAGCTACAGCCTTATGGCAGCTGTCACCAGGGCATGAAAATTCACTAAATGAAGTTTCCTTTTGCTTCCACCGCTTGTCCATGGTGCTCATCTTCAGACAGCTGTAGCCATTTGTGACATCTAAATGATGCTGTAATGGCATGTTCTGCTACCACCACTATCAGTGTTACTAAAGGATTACAATCACATCAAATCAACATCATCTCAGCCAACCCTCTGCTCACAATTTACATAGGGTAGAAATTGTGCCTGAAATGAGGCTGGCTTTGTTTTGTAAGGCTGTTTCCTCTTCAGCCAAGTCCATAGTATCTTCAGTATTTCAGATTGTTCCACGCTGATTGTTACTGTTGGGAGCAGCAGTTGAACTCCACCAGTTTATGGCTGTCTGATAATTAGTTCCTGAATGTTGAAAAGGACAAAAGTACGAGCCTGACCCTACAGACCACCTACATTTCATGGATGTGACTGTTTGTCCTGTTCTGTACAGACAACTCCTGCAAACTGTGCTCTTCACTGGACTGCTCAGAGCCTAGACTTGTAAGCAACATGGCCAACATAAGATTATATCAGAAGACATAGGCCATAATATACTCTCTACCCTAGTAGCTCACACATGTATCTCCAACATTAAAGCATTTCATTCATATGTTATTGTATATTCCAGTGTTTCCAAATCAAGTAGCATAAGGATTTATCTTGATAGTGTTTAAGTTCAAGACACCATGGCAGAGTTGTCAGTAGACACTGCGTAGCAAACCCTGTTATTGTTTGTATTACAGGAGTGCTGAGGAATCCTTGTCAGGTACCAGAAATAGCAGACAGGCAAGATGATCTCTGCTCCAAACAACTTATATTAAAAAATGAGACTGAATAACAGGTATGGATAAGGAAGTGAAGCAGCCAGATCTGTGAGCTGACAGGCAGTGGGCACAGCCTACAAGCCCCATCCCAGCTGGTTCATCAGGCAGTTTGCTCAGTACACATCCATATACAGCTTCCTAATGGCAAACCTCAGGGAACAAAAGAGCTGTTACACACAGCACCTTCCTAGCTGGAACTGGAGACATGAGGTTATTGAGTTACTTTGTTTCTGCAATATACAAAAATAGCTTAGCTTCAGTGCTTTTAAAAGCTTCCTTTGAAAGGGTGTTCACTGCTAAGCATTATCAAGAATGCCAGTGTATGAACTGATCTAAGAAATGACTGAAAGCTTCCTAATTAAGCAGCATTTTAGCTATTTAGTAGGAACCAAGTGCTCACAACATATGCTTGAAAACAGGTCAAGACAAGTTAGCAATTAACCTAGTAAAAGCATCTACCCTTTTCTAGTGGAACCTCCAGCAATTCACACAACGCCTAATGTGAGAATTCCAGTATAGGCACAGGGCACCTTCTCAGAACAACATTTCAGCCTTCTATTCAAACCAAGAAAGAGGTACGGGAACTATTTTCTTTTTTTTTCTTTTCTTTTTAACACATGACCACACTTACTAGACAGTTAACTCACTAGAGTGAATTGTTTCTCATTTTCATGCAGGCTTACCCACAGAACGCAGGAGAGTCTCTCCTGCTCATGAGCTTCTCGTGACCTTTTATACCTGCACCCCAGCAGAGAATTATTACCTGAGCTAGACAAGCAGCTTCTTGTGTTCTTCTCACTGTAACAGCAGAGTAACATCTGCAGAAAGTGCCACAGGTACCGCAAGGACTTACAGCTGCTGCTACTTTCAGCTCAGCACCGTCACTACATGAAAAGCTCTTCAGCAAAAAAGCACAGATCCTTATTTTCCACTATATTCTTTCATATTTTACGGAGTCTTTAAATCCTTTGCATCTCTGCACTACGTTCTGTAGTACTGCAGCATCCTGTAGTACTCCATAGCCCTGCACTACAACATGCTGCTTTTGTGTTTAAAAGCACGCTGCTCGAAATTAAAATCTTTTTGGTTTAGCCTTACTCCCTCCAAGATAAAAGTCCTTCCCTGTTATCCTCCACTGTTATATCTGGATTATTCAGATAAAGTATTCTTGATCCTTCTGACCCGGTTTACCCTGATTTCACAGCCATATAACGACAGGATCTACCCTGCAGCTCTGGAAAGCAGGGAGCGCTGGCGACGTGAACAGAAGGCAACGCTACTTACAAATGGGTTTTCCCAGCCGAGGTTCAGTGGAGCTGAACATGAAGTGGTAGTACTACAGCAGGAAATTGCTGTGAGCTACAGAGCCCTGTGGAAAGGCGCCTGTGTCTAAGAAATAGCTGAAAACAGCTACTAGCTCCTTCAAGGTATTTTAGAGTTGAACTGGAGACATTGCTTTGCCCCAAGAGCCAAGTGAGGGGCAGCACTCTGTCCTGCTGCTCCCAGAGCAGGCAGAAGATCACAGTTCACCTTCTCCCCTTCCCTCGCCGCGGGTTTGTTTACACACTGCCCTGCCGCTCCACACGCAGGGAGCTGTAGCATCCCTCTTGACAGCTGCTACCTCCTCTCACATGCCAAACTGTGGGATTCACAGCCTGGACAGAGCCAAGAGCATCCCCTCTGTTTACATTCTTCCATCCTTAGACTAACTCCGGGCCATCACTGGGGTCAAGTTTTCACCCGAGCGCTTGCAGGCAGTGCTCCTGCTCTGCCAGCAGAGCCACTGATTACCCCCCAGCTGCCCAAGGCTGCCTGGCACTGAAGGAGCAGGACCATACAACGACCTTCCCGCATGGGACAACTGGCCGCACAGAAGGAAAGGAACCCCTTCACTTCTGCTACCCAACAACTGCTCATCCAAACTTGGTGACGGAAAAGCTGCTCCTGTCCAGGAGAAGGCAGCTCATTGCCTGGCCCTTTGCTGGTACTCAAAGATGACCAAATAACCTTTTTTTTAATGTACTTATCACACCATGAATTAAAGATTACAGACATGCTTGCTGAAGAAAAATGTATCACCAGGATAGATTCTTTGCATTCATTAGAACTGTGTTACTAGAAACATAAATAAGTAATGACTATTGATCTCCGAACAGTCATAACCTTAGAACAGCAAACTACAATAAACTGAAAGGAAAAGTACATATTTTAACCCTAACGTGCAAACCAGGATACCAACAGCACCTCTTAAGCAAGCAAAGCAACTCTGGCCCGCAGTTGTAACACCTTATGCTTTTAATCCTATGAAAGAAAAAAAACATTAAGTAGGCTAGCACAAGATACTAAGTAGGCTAGCACACGGCTTCCCGAGGGTTAGTTAAACCTTTGCCAACTCAATTTACCATGTAACGCCAATTCCGTTCTGGCTGGACCACTTCTTCCACGCCAAGATGAAAACAAACCCAGCAGGTTTTGAGGACCAGAGGACACAACCTCTCCCCTCTCCTCCTCCCCGCACCCCCGACGGGTGCGGGCACAGGACCAAGCGCAGCTCACACTGCCCAGCCCCCTCCCCGCCGCCCTCGGCGGGCTCCGGCGCCCGCTGAAAAGCGGGAGAGGAGGAGGACAAAGCGTCCCATGGCACGGGAATCCCGGGGAAGGCGACCGGCGCGCTTCACATTCCAGCGACGGCCGCGCTTCAACAAGTGCATCGCTCCCTTCCCTGACGGCTCCTCGCCCGCCAGTGCCGGGGCGGCGCCCGGTCGGTCTCTCCTCCCTTCCCGCCCACCGCTCCCTCCCGCGGCCGCCGTTGCCCCGCAAGCCCAGCTCTCTAGTCCCGCCGCCGCCACCGGGACCCCCGCCCGCCCCAGCCCCGCGCCCGCCGCCAGGGGGCGCCGCCCGCCGCCCAACGCCCGCCCCGCCGCGCCCCGCACCGCCGGACCGGGCACCGCCGGACCCGCAACGCTGCCCGCGCCCGGCCCCCCCCGCCGCCGTCGGGGAAGCGCCGGCGGCTCCCAGCGGCCGCCCGGCCCCCGCGCTCCCCCTCGAGGAGAGGGGCTTCTGCCACCGCCGGAGTCGGGTCGGCCCCAACAACAGCCCAACCGAGCCGCCCGCCCCGCCGGGCACCGGCCGGGCCGACAGGTGCGGGAACAAAGGGGCGCGGGGCTGCCCCGGCCCTCTACGCCCCGCCACCGCCCTTCCCGCTCCCCCGACGCCTCGCACCGGCCCGCGCTCGCCCACCCCGCAGCCGCCCTGGCCCCTCAAGTTTCCCGGCGGGACACCGCGTTACCTCGTCGTCCACACAAAGCTCGTCCGGGTCCCCTCCGGGAAGTCACATCCTCTCCCGGGCGCCCAGTCCCACCGGCCGCCTCCCGCCGCCCCGGCAACACAGGCGGCGGCTCAAGTGTCTCATCAAAGCTTTATGAGGGGCGGGAGGGCAGCGGAGCCGGATCCCCGCCGCCCAACGGGAGCCTCCCGCCCCGGCCCCGCCGCCTCCCTGCGGAGCCGCTTCGCCCCTCGCCCGCGGTGCCTCCGGCCAGCGGCTGCGGCGGCCGCAGGCACCGCGCCTCCCCGCGCTGCCCCGCTTAAAGCCTCCGCACCGCCTCCCCGGCCCCGCCACCACCCCCGCCCCGCCCGCCCGGCCCGGCCCCCGCTCCCCCGGCGCCCCCCGAGCGGCGGGCAGGGCGCGGAGGGGCCGGGCCGGGCGGGGAGCGGCGGGCCGAGGCGGGGGGGCGGGCGGGTGTCGGTCCGCCCGCCGCGGGATATTGGTTTACTCCGGCGGGTATTAAGCAAGCCCGATCCATTTAAATATCGCTCCCGCGCTGACCTCTCCGTAGTTTGCCTATTAAGAATGCAATCAAGATAATAACAGGCATTGCTTATTAATGAGCGCCCCAGGTAACGTTACACCGGTGACTTTCTGGAGGCGCGCAGCGGGCGCGGGTGCTCAATCCAGGCGGCCCGGAGGGGGCTCTGCCCGACCGAGGAGCGGGACCGGGACCGGGACCGACAGCCGGAGCCGCCCGCCGCGCTAGCGCCCGTCTGCCACGTTCGGGACGGCCGCGGAGCCCGCGGGGTCCCGGGCGAACGACCCGGTTCGGCTCTTGCCCTGCTGCCCGCCGGGTGGCTTTGCCTTCCCTCCCGTCAAAAAAAATCTGTCTTGCCTTTTCCCCCCTTCTGCCTGTGCAGCAAATACAGTAAATTATTGATAGTGGAAATTGCATGGCGGAGGCAATAATGGCATCCCCTGATTGAGTAGCTCCATTTGATCTTGGTACAGACAGGGAGAGGGCACGTTCCCCGCCCCGCCCGGCTGCGGCCCGCGGGGGCACACGCGTGTGCCGGGGGGACACGCGCCTCGTGCCGTGTCCCACCAGCGTGGGAGAGAGGCACCCACTCTGTCCCAGCCTGGCACGGGCCATGGTGGCCTCCCCTCCCCTGTCCCCTGCCTGGTAACATTTGGGGGCAGTTAATGTTCAGAAGAGGACAGCCCATCTCTTGTATAAATCAGTTCAGCATCTTTCCGCACCTCGCAGCCTGCCGCCCGTCTCGCTGCAATTGACGGCCAAGGCCCGCTTGCTTCAGTGAGCTCATGGCCATTTATTTATACTAGGAGAAACGTGTGCAACTCATTGCTGCCTTCAGCCAGCCTGATTGCCCCTGTGCTTTTGCTATGAAACACCTGCGTTTATTAGATCAGTAAAGTAATAAAATATCCAGGGCGTTTGAAATTTGAGTACACCTAAGGCCTTCCACATAAAATGGCTTTTAATATATATTAAAGGAAACAACCCTCGTGGTTAATATCCTTTGCAGCTTTCAGAAATTCTTTAAAAATCATGTTCAAGTACCGCATTACCATCCTTCCTGCACTTGGAGGTTTGGTTTTGTGTACTTGAACTAAACTAGTCACTGAGCTGGGAAGACGGTTCCACCTTTTTTGTCCCAGTGATTTCCCATCCAAATCTACCCAATCTACAATAAAAGAGAGAGTTTTTTCAAAGTCCTTGCTGACAGCCTGGGCCTGAGGAATCACACCCATCTCTAGATGTCTGATAGGTAGTTGCTAAGAAAGGTAGCTCTCCAGGCCAAGTCCTGCTCTTCTATTCCTGTAATATCCAAATTCTGCCATTAGGAACACATTAGCTACTTATTTTCCCACTCTAATATACTGGTGTAACCTTCTGTCTCTCAGTAATGCTGCTGAGTGCGATTTCAAACATGAGGATCATAACTGGAACTTGCTAAGTTAATGCGTGCATTTTATTTTACTGTTTTGGACTTGTCTGCACAACACCATTCCAGGCACAACTGTATTAGTGTGGGCACCTGATTTCACCAGGGCAGCCTGTTTTCAGCAGAGTGTTAATATTCTGTGTCCATAAGACAACGCCTACAACTATTTGGGTTGTGTACCAGTCAAGTTTAACAGCAGTGGCAAAGGGTCCTTTAATTATCTGTAATGTAATCCATTACACACATTATTCCTGGAGGAAGGTCCCTTCTCCTGGTATGCTAGACATGCAGATGAGCAGCAGCCAGTACCGTGCTTTAGAGCACAGACATTTGCTGGCTTGTTCTCAGGAGCGAAGGAGAAGCCACATGTTCTGAAAAAGTCTGCTTGCAATCAGAACATTTTATTATTTTTTTTAAAAATTTTGGAAAAGAAGCATGTTATGGACCTCCTGACATGTCCTCGCTCTGTGGGACTTGCTTTCAGCTTGGCTCTTGCTAACAACGTGAGGACCATCAGTTGCAGGCAACTGTGCACTGAAATTCCCATTTTTCTCTGCTAGAAACATGCTGCTTTTTTTGCCCCAGTTTGGAGCTTTTTCTGTGGAAGAGGTGTGGTCAGGGAGCTGCTGCATCTTGCTCCTATAATCAGCCCTTTGGGAATTATTACCAGCCAGTGCTTGATTACTGGGAAAATAGAAAAGTAGTGATCTGTTTGGATTTTTAATGCACACACAAGCCGGGCTCCTTATTTTTCAATCAGACCCTGACTTCAAGGAGAATTTTGCATGAACGAGCCCCAAAAGATTAGGCCCACAAAGTATTAGCTTGTGAAGCAACTCACAGTCATCACACGGAGACACTGCTGTGGTCAGAGCTCAGCTCCTTTGTCTGCAAGAGGTACTGTAAGCTTGGAGGTACATCCTCACCTTCCAAATTTGTGGCATAGGTAGGACTCAACGATCAGACATCCCAATGTTTCCCACAGATTCCCAGGTGGATGCTCACCTAACAGCATTCACCTAGAAACCAAGTATCTTTTTCCTACACTAGTTCAATTTTTTTTATTTTTTTTTTTTTGCATACACAAATTACACTTCACCCTTTTCCATACAGTGACAGGGAAGGAGTAAGAAAGAGTACGAGTTATCAATCAACATAATGTTGATTTATCCCTGCAGCAAGATCAGATTGCTTGCAGGGGTGGGATAAGACCATTGCTTTTTGCTGAATCTAATTTAAACTGTAGCATAGGCACTAATGATGCTGTAGATACTACAAAGAAGAAAGCAGAAGCATGCACATCTGGTTTCTGTCTCAGTGGAGGTTATACATTATAGTGATTGATGTACAAGATCCAAGTTTACTGATAAACTAATTATATGATAAAGCAGTTTGTGGGGCTCTTAGATTCCCCCATTGCAATTGTAAGAGAAGCAATAAAAAAGTCAATATTTGAAAAGACTAAGATTCTTAAAGGTCCATACTCAATACCTACTTGGCCATTCAATCTCTCCCTAGAAATGTATCTTCACACTCCCCATTTTATTCACGTAGTATCTCGACCTGGTTTTGAACAAGGAAAAGGTCAAGAAGCTACAATTTGGGCTGCCTCTCCCTTGGTTGTCAGGAAGTATAAACTAATCCTGATTACACAAATGAGAATGCTGTTGAGGTACTCGAATTTTGACAGTGGAGTATTTTTTCTATTAATAATTTTAATTGGCTGAGGTCGGTTCTTATATCACTACAAGCATTTTAAGTTTAATGATGTTTATTCATGTTCCCTAGTTACCTATCTGCTATTTTTTTCATATTATAGGGCTGGAAAGTTCATGGAAATAAACTTTTCCAACTCAAGTCATGCTAAAAATTGCAATGGATTATAAACACAATTGGAGGTTGCAAGCATGGCACGTTTGTAAGAAGATGACTGTGGCTGTGACACCACTCTCTGACGACTCATTGACTTCAGCACATGCAGTGGAGCCATTGGTGCTCCACACCAATGTCAGTGGGACTATAAAACCTTCAGCATCTTCAAGGCCCAAACTCAAATCCTGCTCAACTCCGTAAAGTGTTTGCAATCGGCCAGGCTGTGACAGAGAGAGATGAAGGGAGAAGGAGGATGGCGAGCTCTTCCCCAGCCCACCCCTTGCACGAGGGCTTGGCCAAACTGCAGCCACAGCCTCTCCCAGGCGTCTGCGTTGTGTGTTAACGCCCTGGGGTTGTTGCCACTCGGATCTTACAGCCTGAAGGTTTACCTTATGTCCAGCCTGCAAAGACTTGCTGTGGTTCTGGTCTGCACGTAGCTTGCTGGGTGGCCAGACTATGTACCCTGTGCCTTAAATAGCACAGGGTACTTGCTCTTAATATCAAGCATAATTTTGCCTTCAGTGAACAATGTCTGCCGAGAGGCCTTTCAGCCTCATTTTAGCAGGGCAAGTATTCTGTGGAACAGCAAGACAGGAATACAAACCCAAAGATCTTTATTAGACATAGTTTGTACGCTGCATGTGTACAGGATAATGCAGTAAAAGCTACCCTTTCAGTCACAAGCACCCAAACCACAACATTTTTTCTGAAGGAAATATCACCTAATAGCTCAGAATCATCACCCTGCAGCTATAGCAAAAGTGAATTTAAAGCTCCAACAAACAATTAAAATAATTGGTCTCTTCTCATGTCTGCTAGAAGTATGCCAGCTTTCCACCACCTTGTGGGATCTGTACCCTGGATCTTGTCCCATGACTTCTACTCAGGGATTTAAGCACAGTTTATGTGCAAGAAACCGCTTCTCTAACAGCGCTCTGTGGTAGGTGCAGATTAGTCTTTTGCAAACAAGGAAATGCATGTGTCTATTATATATAAATTTATTAAGCTGCTCATGAACATACTTGTTTGGTGAGCACGCCCCTTCTGTGTTTGTTCCTTGCCACTGCTCATTTAGTTGTCTCTGCTGGCATCAGCTGTCATAGAAATGCAATATGAATCATACGTGCAAATAACTCCATATATCAAGTGATGGACACACACACACTCTTCACCACCCAAATGCATGTGCACTCTTACCCAGGAGATGTTACCTTGTGTGACAGCTAACCAACACTGCACATGGCAGTGTAGGACATGGCAGATGAGCAGGGAGCCAGGTACCAGCATGAGGTGGCTGCAGCCATGCCAGGATGTCTGTGCTAGCCCTGTGAAGGCAGCTGCAAAGGGACCAGACCTGCTAGGTAACTGCAGGAAGAGAGCTAGAATCCTTGAATCACAGAATGGTTTGGGTTGGAAGTGACATCTAAAGGTCATCTAGTCCAACCCCCCTGCAATGGACAGAGACCTCTTCTACCACAGCAGGTTGCTCAGAGCCCGATCCAACCTGACTTTGAGTGTATCCAGGGATGGGGAATCTACCACCTCTCTGGGCAACCTATTCCTGTGTTTTACCACCCTCATAATAAAAAATTTCTTCCTTATATCTAGTCTGAATCTTCCCTCTTCTATTTTAAAACCATTACCCCTTGTCCCATCAGAACAAGCCCTACTAAAAAGTCTGTCCCCATCTTTCTCATAATCCCTGTTTAAGTATTGAAAGGCTGCAATAAAATCTCCCTGGAGCCTTCACTTCTCCAGGCTGAACAATCCCAACCATCTTAGTCTTCCTCACAGGAGAGGTGCCCCAGCCCTCTGATAATTTCCATGGCCCTCCTCTTGACCCACCCCCACAGGTCCATGTCTTTCCTGGCCTGAGGAATCTAGAGCTAGAAACAGTACAGAGTAACAGGATTTGGCTCTGCATTGTCCAAGGCAGGGTTTGACAGCATCCCTGGACTGCCTTCCCAAATGTCTAGGCTTCCCTTCTGGGGTTTTGCAGGAACCCCATTCACTGCTTGGACAGCAGGCCTCCTAAACTGGGCACGAAGTCCCTCTTCCCTGTGCAGAAGGGCTGGGAGTAGCTGAAAGGTTAATTCACCCTTTGTACTGACCACTCAGTCTTGTGGCCAGTGCAGGCTGTGGTCCCTCTGGCCCCATGCTGAGGAGTGGTGGCACAGATGAAAAAGTGAGGATGGTGCAGAGCAGGAGGCAGGGACCATGCAACATCAGAACAACAGCAACAGCCTGGGTGGAGGTGGAGGTGAAGGAAAGGCACTGTGGCAATGCAGAACCAAAGAACTTGAAGGAGACAATGAGTGGGACCCAGCAGCAAAGCTAAAACTTGGGTTCATCACTCCCTGATGCTCTGACGCTCATTAAACCTGGGAATTTATCTCCCGTGTGTCTCTGCCTTCCTGGTGTTGTTTTGGAAGCATTAAGCACCTGGTACCTGAGTAAAGAGTAAAATATCCAGGTTGTGCCTGAGAGTATCCAGTGTACCAGGTGTGTGGCATACGGTACCTGAGTCCTTCCCCACTTGCCCCTGACCTCTCCACCCAGCCAGAGCTCCATCACAGCAGACAGAAAAGAGGGCATGAAATAACAACAACCAACCAACCAGGCTCCGAGTGAGTCTCAGATATGGGAAGGGAAAAGAAAATCCCCTCTCCCCCATAGAGGTTGTGTGTGATTCCTGGGGACAGGGAAACCCAAGCTGAGTGCAGAGAGATGAGATGACTGGAGCTGCACTCCCGTGACGAATCCGGCCATTGGAGCTCTATGATTAAAGAAGATCAGAAAACTGTTGGTGCACTTGTGGGTGAAAGGTGCTGGGATTGACTCA
This sequence comes from Apus apus, assembly GCF_020740795.1. NCBI lineage: Eukaryota > Metazoa > Chordata > Aves > Apodiformes > Apodidae > Apus > Apus apus. The sequence continues at coordinate 6,059,187 of NC_067286.1, forward strand.
TCTCTCCTTTCCTCTAAGTGTTCAGTGGGTTTCAGTTAGAAGCAATCCAGTGGATTATTTTTAATATTTAAAGGGATCAGATTCCAGGGGTTCAATAAACTTAGCCAGGCAGCTTGTCCGAGCTGGCAGTAGGTACATGCCTCACCAAATCCTCCTCAGTGCATAACCATGGAGAGCTTATTTTGGGTACGTCCTACAAATAAGCAAGCCCCCCAACCCCCAGGTTCACAGCCCTGCCAATGCTCCTTTGTAGCTTATTTCTATTTGAGCAACTAAAATCTCCTCCGACATCAAGCTCAGGCGCTCCGCCTGCCAGGTGCGGGCTGCTCGGTGCTGTTGCCCGGGGGGTCACGGGTGATAAGAGATCTAAAGCAACCGGTCAGGGAGGGGGGATGGAGGGTGGGTGCTCGGCGCCGGAGGCCGGGAGCTGTGCCGGGGCACCCACCGCCCGCGGGGCCCCGCTCCGGCCCGGAGCTGGCAGGAGGGATCCTCCCCGGGTACGCAGAGATCCTTGGGAATGAAAAGCATGTGTAAACATTTAATAGTTCTTCTAGCTCTCCTGCCCTGTGCTACTTTCATATTAAGGCATCTTGTGCTGCACTTAGATAGCTGTCCTCATCTTCCCAAAGAGGTTGAGGTGCTTTGGCTCTGTCCCTCTTCCAAGTACAGCCACGTCAATACTTTTAATGAGCTGATGTGCTCAAAGATGAATTCAAGATTATGATTTTTAATAGGGTATTGAGCTGTTTTACCTAAGAAGCAACTCTAGAGTTCAAAACGTTTTCCATGTTAACCACCTAAAGCATTAAGGAGAGAAGTGTCTGAGGAACAGTAGATACTTTGGTTAATTGCAAAGTAAAATTATCAGGGCAGCAATAAAAATTAAATAGAGTCCTCAAAATGAAACCCAGACCACATTATGTTCTCTTCCTCCAGTTACTGTGACTTGTAACTTAAGAAACAAGTATGGGATTAGTTGCATTAAAGCCAAAATTTCCCTTGACTAACACGTTTCATTTGTTTGCTGTCTTTTCTGTTTATTAAACGCTTGGAATTGTTAATCTTCCACTAATTTAATGACTGCAACCATGTTGTGTATAAACATTACTACATTCCACTTTGGAGATTAATAGGCAGCTATGTGTCAGTCCAGCAGTTTTCACTTGTCTGGTTAAAAGGGATGGTCTGCTTAACTGCAGTGGAGAGGAGCCTGGGTGGTGTGTGAGCACTGATGGTGGCAAAAGAGCCAAGACTGGGCCACCATCAGGTTATGTGCTCACCCAGTCCCTGGGTCACCTTAGTGCACTGCAAAAGATGCCACCAAAGAGAGTGCTGGCTCTGCTCCCACTTTCTTTCCACAGTAACACCCAGCCCCAGGGAGCGGGATTTGCATGGGAGGCTTTATTTCTCTGCATTGGCCAGATGAAATGGTTTAATTGACTCGCATTGCAGAATTGCTTTAGATAGTAATTAGTGGGGGTTTGTTTGTATTTCTGGTACTCCTATGAAAATATTTTCCTCCTCTGAAGTACAGGATGGGAGAAATGGGATGCTGGTTCTCTCTCTGCAGCACGTGACATGCTTGGACTTTTAATCGTAGATGCAGAGAGATGGGAACAAAACACAGGGCAGATGTATGGCTGCTCTGGAATTCAAAAATCCTGAAATATTGATTCAGAAAATCAATACAATTTTCAAGGTATTTTTAAAATAACTTTCCTCAAGTTCTACACCATTTCTCAAATGGGAAAACGTATTGATTTCTCTGTGCCAGGAAGAAGCCATCCTGTCCACAGACAGGCTGGCTCTGAAGAGGTTGGCACTGGGGCAGGAGCATCCACCAGTGGGGACACAGCTGCCACCACTAAACACGTGTGACCCGGATGACAAGCAGGAGGAAGGGAATCACACACATCCAATACATGTTCCCAGAGCATGGCACCCTGCTCCCACTATCCACCATCTCACAAACGGGCTGACCCACAGGGCCCTAGTGCTGCCTTCTCTCCTATCTTTTCCTTCTCCTCAATGTGCCCAAAGCCCCTCTATTTTTAGAGCTGGATGCAACTCAAAGACTACTCAAGTAAAATCCACCCCTGGCTTTGGCAAGACATTTAGTGGGGCATTTCCTTGGTGGTTCAGGACTCGTGCCATTGGAGTATAACTTTGTAAACAACATTATCTACATTTATTTCCCAGACACTCCTTATTTTTCATGTAGTTTATACAGCTGAAATATAAATGCTTACAAGGGAGCGGTGGCTTTAAACACCTCTTTGTACTTCATTAGTTAGCCTGTTTAATCTGCTATAATTTATTGCAACCCATAGTTGTACTATATGGCCTTATAGTGCTTTTACTTATTTGAATATAAACACCACTGAAGTCAACAGGAATGCCAAGTATTTAAACCAGAAGAGAGCTGACTGACAGAGTTTAAGCAGGGACTCTGCAATAAGGCATTTATACCATTATTTTAGACTTTTGTTACAATTCTGTTTGATGCTTTACCCTGCTCCAAGAAGAATCCCTTTTCCTTCCAGGCATGTATAGCTTCTTCCCCTTCAGTTTCTTAATTTGGGTTAGATCCCATAATATGAAAAATACACTCTGATACATACTCTGCACCTAGAGCACATTGATGAGGCCTAAAGAGCTCTTCTGTGATGGGAATTAAGATCAAAAAGGATATGGAATTTAAATATTCATTTTTTCTTGGATATGAAACAGAAAAATTGTTTTGATGCAGAAATCATTGCGACAGAATATGTTACTTAGACTCTGGGACCATATTAGGGTAAAATGACTTTTTGGATAGGAGTTGCACTGAGAGAAACTCCTTCATATGGAAATTATGACATTTTTTCTATTGCCTCTTTCTAGAAATGTTTAAAAGATCTGTTAAAAATATTATTTTAAAAAGCTGCATCAAGATAAAAGAAAGCAAGTAAGAACCAGTATAATTTAAAGAGTGATTTCTGGTGAGTTTCTTAATTTAGATCCTGTTAAATGCCAGAAAATTGCACCAGCTACCAGAGTTGGGGAAGCATAACTAGTAGCATAGTTTGGTTTTGCAGTTTGGGGTTTGCTGTGCTTTTGTCAGGCCTGCAACCTTGCAGTAAATTAACGTTGTGTCAGTTCCATGCACTGATAGGCTTAGAGGCTCAGGAAAAAATCCTGAGCCCATGTACTAACACAAATGAAAGACAAGTGTACAAAAAACATTGTCGCTGTCTGCTTGACAAACTGGTCCTAGACCTCCATCTGAATTTAGCTGATTGATTTTTAGCTAACCATGGATCTTTACTAACATCCTAAGAAAAACATGGGCCCAGATGAAGGTGGAAGGAAGAAGCTTCCACCATCAAGGTTTTGGATGTAGCCAGGTGGGACATTCTCACAGATGGTCGAGGTACTGCTAAGCCAGCTTGCCAAGAAGATGGACCTTTCATCCTGTGTTCCCCCATAGTGGGTGAGATGCATGCTGCCTTTTTCTAGGAGAGTCAAAGGTGGGGTTGGACAAGGCTTGAGAACAGGTTGACAAAACTCACAGTATGACAAAGGTTCAGGCTGAGCACGTGGAGCATGTGAGGCATCGGCCTCATTTCTCCCCCAAGGCCCTCAATGGGGCTCCTTATATCACACAACCAACCTCCTCTTCCAGGTGCTCTCCATGTCTTTGCCAGCCTTTCCTCATGATTGCTCAGATCAGGGGCTCTGCATCCTCTGAACCCTGTTCTTGCACTGTCCCCCATCCCTCTTACCCCATTTCTCTGGCTGTGGGAACAGCATCTGGCTTGTTACCACTTACAGGTCTGCAGCAAGAGAGAGCAAGAGGCTAGTGCTACGCAGGGGGCTATTAATGTCCACTCACAATTAGTTCTGTGAACTGAAGGCAATTCTCAGCTTCTTGTGGACAGCTGATCCTATGCAGGGAGTCTCCTGGGTTACCCCAGCCTGCAAGTCACACTGGAAACCCAAACTAAGAGAGACAAAAAGACAAAGTGATCCAAACGAGACTCGGCTCCGTGGCTGCATCATCCCCAGTATGTCCTGGAGGAGCATGTGCTGAAGTCTGCCTGACTCTGTTTCTGAGAGGAAACTGGCATAACACACATCATCATCATCATCATTATCATCATCATGATGTTTACAGCCCTGGCAGAGGTGAGTTGGGAAGTTCTGCTGCTCACCAGAGCCCCAGGCAGCTGCCACACAAAAGCAGCAGCTGGTGAAATGGCCTCTGGTGGTCAAGGAGGTGAGTTAATACATTGCCTTGGCCTTGCCCTGCTGCTCTTGGATGGGCTGTCTTGCCAGGGGATGGTACAGACCCTGAAAGAAAACAGTATTGAAAGAAACTGGCTTTTCTGCTGGCCTGAAGTGTATGCCTTGCATTAGTCTGAATTTTCTCCCTGCTTTGTCTGGAAAATCCCTACAGATACATGAATATCAGATTCTGGCCATTTCAAATTAACATTCTAGTTTTGCCTTAAAAAGAGCTTAGCCTTCTTGGCAGACTTTTTTCTTTTTTTTTCCTTAAAATTTGGGAGCCAGCAGAATTTTCTTTAGGGAATGCTGCAGGAAATCTTTGATGGGAAAGCAGAGGATAAAAATAACTATTTGGTGCCAAAGGCAGTAGTAGATGGGGGATTAAAAGTCCCCCTGAAGTCAGAGATATTAGGGTCTTTGAAAGAGTTAAAAAAAAAAAAAGAGGCAAGAAAAGCAGTGGGTATCCTGGGCTATGACTATGGTTGGGCAGCTGATGACTGAGTCTAGGTGAAGGATTTGGGAAGAGGAAAACAACAGGTGGTGGGCGGGAAAAGCACGAGAATCAGATCTGCCTGGGGAATAGACAGTGGATAGAGTGACCGACTGCTGATGTAAGAGCAAATACCACAAAGAAAGGGAAGAATTGGCTGAATCTATGATTAAACTCTTACCTCTTGCGCCACCAAGGCCTTTGTGAAAGACTTACTCACAATAAAAATAACACTACAGAAAAGCCCCAGACTGCAAGTGCTTGTTCCCTTGGAAAAGGACGAGAGAGCAAAATATGTGACAGATATTTAGTCATGTCACTTAGAAAGGTGCCTAAATACCATGATGAATGATGAGTGTGGCATAAGGACTTAGAATAACTCAGTCAATAAACCAAATTTGGGACATAAAAGGTATTCATACGGGAAATACTGTGAGATTCACTCCTTGTGTGGATGACTCTTTCTATAACCAGTTGATACACTATTTTTTTTTTTTTCCTCTCTGATGCAATACATTTTCAGCAGTAGAATAAGGGGTATCCCACTTCAGGCTACCACAAGTGATGTACAGAAGCAAAAGATATTTGACATGTATTGTCATCCACTGGAAAATTCCAAGCTCAGAATTTAGCCTCCCTTAAAAACTCCTAGGACTTTTTGTTTTCCTGGCAAATACTATTTTATCAGGTACCTGTTTACACAATTCAGCCAAATATCCTCTCAGATGGTTTTATCAACTTTTGGCAGATGTGAATCAACACGTATTTGACAGACCCAATTAAGTGCCTAAGCAGCTCCAGTCTCTTGACCCCTGCTCATGACTCTCACTGCATCCCATTCTCAGTAGAGTTGGTCAGGTTTCAAAAGGTATTTACTGTCAGAAATCAGCTGCCTTTTTTTTTTTTTCTTCTTCTCTTTCTTTTGGCAACCACCTGTTCTCCTGGAATCCATTGTCTTTTCATGATATATCTTGTTTGAATCTGAATATTATATCAAATATCATTATCAGAATTGTGATGATAGCTTTAGAGGGAAACACCAAAAGCCCCTTTGAATATTCTGTACAACAATATGGAACTGAGTTTCTGTTGAAAATATTAGAAAAAAAAACCAGTTTTGAAATGCCAAATGCTTTCACAACTCTGTCCACCTTGTCAGCATATGGCTTTTTCTAGTTCCTCAGGGAAAGCCTGAACAAGAGCTGTGAAAAATATAGAATGGCCACTGAGCCACCATACAACCTTCATCCATTGCTGTTGTTTTAAGGTATGAAGTGTGTAAAAGAATAAATAAACCTGAATGCAGGAACAGGCCTGAAGTCAATACTTTGACATTTCCATAGCTGTGCAGGTTTAGTGTCTCTAATCTTATGACAACACACTGCAAGAATGACTACGTTAAGCTATACTGTTATGTCTTATCTTAGGCACAAGCAGTCCCCATCTAGACAGCTTCCATCATTCTCTGACCATTCACAAGAGTTTCTTACAAAACAAAAAAAAGCTTATAAAGAAGCTTGGATGTCTTTTTTTTCTTTTTTTCTTTTTTTTCTTCAATCTATGGTATTTTTCATCTGAGAGCTTGGTGCTCAGAGAGGAGTGTGGTAACATCGCTATATTCTTGATGAACAAGCAGAGGCAAAAGAACTAGGAAAATCTGCCATGCAACACAGAAGCTGTACAGGAACTTGTATTTTACCATTTGTTACAATAATGGAGTCTAGTCAGAAGCTTGTGGCCCCATAAACTTTAGACATAATTTTAACTATGTCAGCTTTAAAAAGTCAGTATCTGCCTCATCAAAGGGCAATCCTGTCCAATGTGGGTGTCTGTGCCAATTGTGTTTTGAACTGCAGCAATAATCCAACCAACTATGCAAAGAGCTCTTCTACACCCACATTTCTTAATTATCATCATGAGACTGAGGTAGCAGAGACCAAATCTATAATGTTTTTTGGATGTCAAAATGCCCACACACCTTCTGTAATCCTGGTGCTACCAGCCCCCTTTCATAATGCTTTTATCTGGTCCATCTAATTACCTATTACCATAATTGTTTGCTGCCTTATTCCTGAGTCCCACAAAGGCTTGTCAGGAGGAAAGACTGTTTAAGAAAAAAGAAACAACTTATCTGATGAGATGCACAACCCCATAAGCTTTTTAGTGGATGATAAACTGCCCCTCACCCTCTGCAGAAATGAACCATTATTTTTGTACAGGCAGGTGAGACTTAGGGCTTTAAAAGGCTCAGCATACATTGTGTCCATAAACAATGTGTTTTCTTGGGAGGTTTGGGGTCTACTCTCCGTTTGGAGAATAAATGAGTTCATTATTTTCACATGTGCTACAGTCAATAAGGATCTGAAATGGCAAAGTAGTGAAAATGTTATGACTTAACGAATGTGTTGTGTAATCATTCTTGCCAAATGTCAAAATAAATTGGAGGCCAGAGTGTACAGTTTACGCTTGTTAAATTGGGGTTTTGTGTGCTATTTTGGGAACTAAAAAAAACCAAAACCCAACAGACAGATCAGACCACTAAAAGGTAAAGGGAAGAGAAAGTATACACATGGCCACTTATGGCCAGACTTTGGTCCATTACAGTCCCACCGCTAATGTTCCCCACAGGAGACCATACAACAGCCTGGGACTGTGGGGAAACCACTTACCAACAGAAGAGTTTGCTCTACAGCAAATGCCCAAGTCTGAGACTCTCCATGAGCCAAGGAGGAGCAGGGGCCAACCCCCTGCAGCCCACCTTACACCGTGGGCTGGACCTGGCTAATCCCTGCCTCTCTGGGAAGCATCCAGCTGTGCCAGGGGTGAAAATCAGTCACATCCATTAGCGACTTCCAACAACATTTTTCATTAGACTACAAGAGCTTGCTCTCTGCCAGGAAGTTTGAATGACAATAGGAATTAAGGAACTAGAGCCAGATTTTGCTTTTGCTGGAGGCTGTTTTGAAAACACTGTTCACTTCTACAGGTATGGAACCAATGTTGGCATTCAGGCACTGAGAACAGCAGGCTTTGCTTGTGTTGTGCAGAGAGTTTTCTGTTTGTCCAAGCAATGAGTACCTTGAAAGCTCCAGGTCTGGAAATATCTACACAGCTGAGGACTCAATCCTTTGGACAACGAAGTTCTTGTCACAGCTCTTTACCCTCTGAGATTACTGTAGGAAAAGACCAATTAGGACTAAGTAAAGTTACTCCCATACTTACATGACTAGGAAAATAGGTCTCTCAAACTGCATGTTCAAAAGGAGATCAAAGCCATATCGTTCTTTTGCAGTTAGAGTTTGACTTATTTATGTTTTTCCCCATTCAGTATGATGTTTTAGCAGCAGTGAGAGGCCACAAGCATGTGCTCCTTACTCCACCTCTACTTCTAGTAATGGGAGTGCCACGAAGGTGCCTGTAGCTCCTGCTGCCCTCATGAAACGCGTGGATACGTAGATGTGGCTTCCACTTATTTTGTTTCATGACACAAGGAGGGGGAAAAATCCTTTTCATACACCTACATCTATCACATAACAACTAAGAATAGAAGCAATATTGAGACAGATGGAAATGTTAACGGTGACAGCTCACAAGCACGAATCACACATTTGTGAAATAATGAAATGGGTGGGCAGTTGTTATATGAACTCCATGTCAGTTGGTATGTTTTCCTGGCTATAATTTTGCAAGAGCATGTCTCAGAGATATTTTCAGTTAATGGGAGAAGTCAGTGCCCTGCCCTGCACCTTGCTGGCGTGTGGGTGTAGGGATTCACTGAAGTTGGCAAGTGATTTGCACGCAAAGTTGCTCATCACACACCCAGGGCACTGGGGGACGTCCCCTGACATTTTCCTGCTGGAGCATTTTAATATTCCTAATGATGTGGTGGGAGAGACACAGAAAGAAGGTGGAAAAACATTTGGAAACCCAAACATGAGGGAAACATGGGATACCCTCATTTCTTTCAAAATCTTACTTCTAGGCATACAAGTATTACCTTATTACATCTGCCCATATTCTGTGGTCTGTCTTACTAGCTGGAGTCACCAACCACAGTTGAAAATGAGGATTACAAAACCAGTCCTGCACTTCTCAGTTCTTACTTTTTAGTTCTTCATGCCCCAAAAGCCATCATGTCCATTTCAAGGACCATCTTGGCAAGCCAGTTTTTGCTAGCCCCAGTTTCTTAGCCAATCTCTTATTAGCTCAAAGGGGAGAGAGCCGTGAAAGTGTCTATCCATGTTTATTTTACCTTGTGCTACCTCTTTTCCAGACCTAGGGAAGCTACTGATTTTCAGCAACTTCGTAGGTACTGTTGCTTACAGATGCTGTTTACAGCACTTGCCATGACTATTTTCTGCTAGAGGAATGAACTAGATCTCCCAAAATCTTATGGATGTTCTCATTGTTTGCGTACCTGATTAAAAAAATTCTAGCAGCCTCCTCTTTTGAGTGCTCAGTGGTGATTTACCACAGTGATTCATGGTAGACTTACAGCTCTGAGGAAAATTTGTCCCTTGGGATTCATCCACCTTTCCAGAATTTCTCATGGCGGGGCAATCGTGTGTCACTGCATTTAGGGTCCAAAGTATGGTCACTAAATGGCAGCCAGTCTGCATGTTCTTGGGGCATTTCTCAACATTCTCGGTGTGATAAAGAAACAAAACTCTACTTGCTGTAAAAAGGCAAATGTGTGCATCAAGCCACCCCAGACTAATGAAATGCTAGACATAATCCTGCAGCATACATGCCTGTGAACTGGGGCCACTAAAAATAAATAGTGAGAACTATCAGACCATTTGAAAGAGGAAATCATTGAATGACACAGAAAACCAAGCCGTTACCCAAATGGAGAGGTGCTGAGAATGACAAATTTGGAGAGGGACCATGCCTACGTCAAACACCACATCAAAAAAACATCTCATGCTGGACACTGGTACCTGACAGGCACCAAACCACTGAAGACAACATTCGTGGTTTCACGTAAAATACAAGCAAACTTTAAAAAGGCAGACAGAGAGACTGCACGTCAAAACTTTGAAGGATGAAAAAGTATTCAAAGGAGACTGGACATTTTACAGTATCATAACCATAAGAAATGGAAGGGGGTGACGAACCACCAACCCAGTGGTGACAGCTCCTGGAGAAATACTAGGTACTAAAATCAATAAAGCTACTTGCAGATTAAGGTATGAGTCACTGTGAGCAAATGTGACCAAATATGGCCCAGTGTCATTTGTTAGCAGCCGTCCGTCCCATGCATCTCTGCAGAGAATGATTAGAATTCAACACAAACACAACAGAGGCAAAAAAGGGAAAGCAAGAAGTTTTTAAGAGCTGGTAAGAAAGTAATGGGTGTAAAATTAAAATATATGAAGATATACAAAATTATCCATGGAGTGGAAAATTCGTATAAATAGAAGCTCCTTGGCAACCTCTCCTATAACAGAACCATTTGTTTTGGGAAGTGGATGGGTTTTAGTAGGGCTTATCACCACTAGATCACAGTTAGATGTATTCAAATATTAGCCCTACCACCTGAATTTTTCCCCTGTGAAAAAAAAGGTCAGAGGATGTTTCATTACGAATGTCATGGAACTCATACAGCAGAAGAGGTGCATGGAGTTTTATCCGGCCTGCTGCTGCTGAATGCTTCCGAGACTCACAAAGTCTAGTTTCTCCTCGCCTTAGAGCTCCCGAGAAATGCCTCTCATCGCACCCTCACAGGCAGCCCCAGCAAACGCAAGTTCTCCGAGTGGAAATGGAAAAATACAAGGCGGGAACCAGCCCGGTCCCTTCCCCGGGCTCCCACCCAGCGCCACGGCCGGGCCCGGGGGGGCGGCAGGGAGCCCAGGCCGCGGTGAGCGCATCTCCAGAAGAGAAGCACACTTCTTTTTCTTTAATGACTGAAAAAAAAAAAAACAACAACCAACCCAAAAAGCCCAAACCCCACACGAATAGATACTAACGCAGAAAAGCCGCCAGGTGACCGACTTTCGTGGGAGCTCCGCGGCGGTGCCCCCCCCGCCCCCGGTGCCGTCCTGCAGCACCTCCATTTTGGCTGTGCGTGCCGGTACCGGCCCCGGGGCTGCGAGCAGCACCGTCTGGGGGCTGCTGGCGACGGGCCTCTCCCAGGGAGGGACGGAGGGGGCGGGAGAGGGGCGGTATCCCCGTTCCCCACCCGCCTCCCCCCCGGCACCGCGCCCCCATCTCCGCAGGACGATGCCCCGGGGGGAGGCGGTCGCTGTAGCAACCGCGGTGGGGGCGGCGGTGGGACACACGCACACACACGCACACCGGCCCGGTACGGCCCGGCCGGGACGCGCAGTGCTCCGCCCGGCTGCGCGGTGCGCGGCGGGGATGCCGCCCCCTCCCCCGCGGCGGTGCCAGCCCCCGCCTGCCGGGGGGTTTCCCTCCTCGGCGGCGCTACGTGCGAGCCGGAGCGGGAGCCCGGCGGGAGGCGGGGGCGGCGGGGCCGCGGGATCCTCCTTCCTTCTTCCCTCCTTCATCCATCCCTCCCTCCCTCCTTCCCTCCCTCGCCCGCTCCCTCCCCGGCGGGGCCCGGCGCCGCAGCGGGGCTGGCCGCGGGGCGCCGCCGGTTCTGCCGCAGGAAGCGCCCGCGGGGCGGGGGGTGCGGAGGCCGCCCGGCTCTGCCGGCCGCCCCTCGGGTCCCCCGGGACGGGGAGCAGCGCTGGCTCCCCGCGGCCGGGATCCCCCCCCGGGCGGGGAGGTGGACGCCGGCTGGAGCGGGGCGGCGGAGGCAGCGCGGTTCCGTGCGGACCCTCCTCCGCGGGAGAGACCCCTCCCCAGCAGCGAAGGAGGTGGAGGAGAATCAATGCACAGTCTCCGTGCAGAGCTGGAGACCCCCAGCGCTTCTCTACCTGCGAGCACTGCTGCTAGCGCCGCTGCTCCGCCAAACTGCTGACTTTCCAGAGCTTATTTTTAGCCCGGAGACTAAATATTATTAGCTACATTTCTACGTAGGAAGGATCGGAAGGAGGGGGGGGGGGGGGGGGGGAAGGGGGGGGAGGCCAAATCGAGGAGGGAGATGAACAGAAAACCTTATCCGAATGATCTCCAGGTGGGGGGGCTGCGTTTAGGTTTCAGGCTTGTCAAACACCTTCCCCCCCACACACACACCCCCCTTTTAATTATAGCAAAGTAGATGCGGATATCGGATCATCAGCAATACATGCACGGCTTTCCCGTTCAGTCGTATGTTCGTACACAGAGGGGCCATCAGTGATCCCTCAAGCTGGGGACCAGCTCATCTCCATGTAGGTAAAGATCAGCTGCGTCTCTTTATCTGTGTAAGATCAGTTGTGCACATTGCCAGCTAGAGCTCAGCTGCATCTCTTTAGCTATGCAAAAATCAACTTGCATCCTTAGCTAGAGAAAAAATAAATAAATCCGTCGCATCTGCTCATCTAGGTAAAGATCAGTTGCATCTCTGCCCAAAGCATGCACACGCACATAGAGAAACGAGATTCCCAGATTAAATCAGGCACAACTTAACTCAAACTCGCGGTGCAATCTCATCAAGCTTCTCCTACCTTTTCTAGCCTCCACACACCGAGCAGTCAGCGAGGTAACAAAACTAGGCAAAGAGCAGGCACCCATCCCCGCGCCACAGAGAGAGGGGATGCCGGCGGGGGGGTCACCCCTCCTCTTACCTTAGTCACAGCTAACACCACAAGCAGTGGCTAGATCGCGGAGATAAACACTGGCATTTCCCAAAGTTGACACCGTCAAACCAACCCCCGGAGCTTGCAAGACTCTCTTTTTTTTGTTTTGTTTTGTTCTTTTTTTCTTCTTCTTTTTTTTTTTTTTTTCTCCCCCCCCCCCTCTCCTTTTCCTTATTCCAGCCCGCACCGCTAGGAATTCAACTTCTCCCAGCTCCAGCGGGGCGAGAGGGCGGCGGGCGGGGAGGGGAGGGGAAGGACCGGGGAAGGGGGATGGCGGAGCGGAGACGGGGGGAGTCGGTACCAAGTGCCGGCGGCTCCCCGAGCCCGCAGGGGCGCGGAGCGGGGCGGGCCGCGGAGCGGTGTGAGGCCGCCCCCCCCTCCCCCCCGCCCCGCACCGCCGCCGCCTCTGTCCAGGGTCCTGCCGCCGCCGCTCCGCCGCCGCGCCCCGCTGCGCGCCCCGCTGCGCGCCCCGGCCCTGCGCGCGGTCACGTGCCGCGGCCGCTCCGCGCCCCCCCCCCCCCCCCCCCGCCGGGGCAATGCCCGGCCCTCGCTCCGCGGCGGGGCGCGGAGGTGCCCCCCTAACACGCAGCCCCCCCCCCCACCCATTGACGGCGGGCGTCAGCCGCCTTCCGCGCCCGCTTGGAGAGGGCAGGAGGCGGCCGGGAGGAGCGAGCGGCCGGCTGCAGCCAAGTCGCCGGCAGCTCCAAGTTTTCTCAAACGCGGTGGTTCCAATCGCAGCCTTAAATCAAAGAGCGTTGCAATTAAAGTTACACTGTCTAAAGCACAAATCTTCCGGCCTCCGCGGGTTACGCGCTTTGGTATACTAAGTACTAGAAAGCCGAGCCCGTGATAATAGATACTGTCGTTAAGCAACATCTCCAAATTTTTTTTTTTCTCTCTCCAGTTATAAAAATAGGCTTTTTTTATTGGTACTCACCATTGTTTCTTTGCTGTCCTGGAGACAGAAGTGTCTTAAAATCCAGTCTCTCCAACAGATGCTGGAAGGTAATGTGTCTTGTTTGAAGTCATCATGTGAGAACTTCTGCTTTGCTCAGTGGATCGCCCACCACTTGGTGTGACTTATGAATCTAATAACCCTTTGCAATATCCGCAAGCTTAAACTCTCCACCACCTTGGTGCCTACAGAAGACAGAAAGCGACTGGCAGGGAGTTTTAAAAACCTATAGATTTACGCAGACGCCTTAGCTCAGAGTCACGTTTCCCTTTGAGTTCTTACGTGATCTTAATGAATGAGAGGGGTTACCAACTAACACGGTATAAAACGTGATCGCAGCCGCCTCCCAGGAAACCGGAGCGGGATAGAAAGTTCCCGAGGAAAGTGCTTCCCGGCCGGGCGCGCTGTGTAATGAGCCCTGACTCCCGGCCGCTCTCCTTCCACCTCCCGGCTCGCACCTGGGGCCGTGCAAGACGAGCTGGCTCTGGAGATTTGCATTGGTGACAGGTAAGTAAACATTTGGCTTTTTTAAATGTCACGTTCATTCTCGCTCACACGGGAAGTGCTCCAGGGACTTGTTGCATACTAGCTCCTGCCACAAGAGGAGCATGGCACAATTGCCAAGACGAGCGCGGCTCGGAAATCCCTGCCTTTCCCGAGCCGCAACTTCCCAGCACACTTTTCCTCCCTCCCCCCTCCTCGCTCTGCCCTCGCCGGGAGCCGCAGCCCGGGGGCGGGCTGTCCCGCCAGCCCCGCTCCGAGACCCCGCCGCCGGAGAACAGGAGGAGGAGGGAAGAGGAGCGCATCCCGAGGACCTGCCTTCCCATTCTCCCCTTCCCCCGGCCCGCCGCCTCTCCCGGGCTCGTCCCGCACCTCCGAGCTGCCCCCCCGGGCCCGGCCTCCCGGACGTTATTTCCATCGCTTGATCCGTTCCTCCCCGCTTGCCGCGTAAAAACACCCGCCCGGGCGCAACCGCCGCCTCTTTCCCCAAGAGAGGTGGTCGAGCCCTCGGTATTATCCCTGCCAATTCTCCCAAAGTCCTCGTCCCCCATTTTGTCTCCGTATCTCGGATGTGTCTGTCAGCGGCCGGCTCTCCCGGCCCTGGGAACACCAGCGCGGAGCGTGTGTGGGGCGGGGAGGGGGTGAGGCTGGTGCGGGGCTCTTGGCCTTTGGAGGCGAACAGCAGCCAACTGAACCTGGGCTCTCCAAAGTTTGTGAGTGCTGCCTCTCATAACAGGAAAAAGCAAGACCAAGACCCAGAAGCTCCTTATCCGCTTCCCTTCTCTCCTGCTTGAGTGGGACAGTGACATTTACAGGTCGTTCCTATCCAAAGCACCCGTTTCCCTCACCCCCTCCCCGAGTCCCAGGTACCTCTGCCTGGGAGCCAAAACGAGCAGCCTCTTCCATGACAACCATTTATGTTGATCCATGCAATAACCAGCAGATGCTGCCCTAAGACTGGTACAGCTGGTACTTTCCTGCCTCGGCTGTCCTGGGGGCAAGGTGTTAGAAGAGAAGTCAAGTGGTCTCCAGGAAAGCTGCCCTGAAGAGTACTGCTGAATCCCTTCACCAGCATTACATACTTGCTGAATGACATGCAACAGGCAAAGCTGTTCAGAAAGGCTGTTGCTGGTGTAAGGCTGCACCCATCAGATCACCCTATCAGTTGTCACCTGAGCCCCATCCTTAAGTATTGATCTTCAGTCAGGAAGCTGAAGTTTTCTTCCAGCAGTTGGAAGTACTCATAGTTAGTGTTAACACTAGGCAGGAATATCCCCTTTTAAGTTACAGTAAAGGTAAAAAACCCAACAATCCACAAGTGTTTTAACAAGTGGGCTTGCAGCAAGTTCTGCTTTCTCACAGTCTTCTAAGCATATAGCTCTTGTGTCTCCCTCAGGGCAGTAAAATAACTATAGCAATATCTGCTTTGGGTAGTAAGTCACAGAATTCACATTTTGACTAGACAAATATGTATCTGAGACTTAATATTTCTGACTCCATGGAGTCTTCAGCAGTTTTGGATAGAGAGAACTTTACAGAGATGCACTATCAGCAAAAGAGATGTTTCTACATACTTATTTCATAGCTCAAGCAACATAGTCTTTCACTGATAAAGTAATTCCAGCTGTATCACTTGTAAGAAGGTATTTTATCTACAGCACTATTCCTCCTCTACTTCTCATCTCATCAGCTGCTAGATATTTTAATTTCCTGGTGAGTTTCTCAGTTGTTTGAGGATGTTCAGAAGAACCCTTTTCCAGGTTACAGCGTTAAATATAGTGATGTTAAACTTACAAAAAAACAACTTCCATGAGAGTTTCCTAGGAGAGTCACAGCAGAAACTGGATGTCCTATCATTTCAGTCCTGTCCAGTTGCATTTTCCAGCACAAATTAACAGGATTTGCAGTAATATAAAGAAAGGGTCATGTTGACAAGCAAAGCTACTCCTTTAAAAAGCTAACTAGAAGGGCTCCTGCTCAAGTCTTCTGCTTAAGATAACACAAAATGACTCCACCTACTTCACTAAGGAGAGGTGACAGCTGATAACCCATCTCATGCTTGTTAGACCAAATAAAGCACGTGTTTGTTAGGGGGATAGTTTACTTTCAATTGCTTCAATCACATCAGCCTGAAATAATTAATTAAAAACCAGGCACGGTAATCAAGAGGATAGTACCAAAGTGTGTGGAAGAAGAAAAGGTCATCAGTAGGGTATTATGGGATGCCATAGAACATAAGAATTATCTGGCAGAAGGAGAGGAGGTAGTTGTAGAGCAATCACAATCCTTCCACCCTCACTGGTGAGAGAATCAGCCCAAGTCGTTCTGATAGACCAGAGCAAAGGTGGGACATTAGTCAATGCACAGAAAGATGGAGCTGACAGACAGCTGAGAGATTCCCACAAGAAAGGCATTACAAAAGGGGTGGGGTAAGTTTAAACCCAGTTTTTCTGTTGGGTTTCCAGCCACTTACAGTTGGACTTGGTGATTTTAAAGGTCTTTTCCAACCTAAATGATTGTATTATTTCTTTTCCCTACACCTTGTTTCCTGCTAGGTTCTCTCTACAAAGGTTGATCCCTATACCATGGGAGATCCAGCCACGAAAAATCACTTGCTGTGAGTTGGTGCAGAGGATTTTTTTCTTCTCATTACCGTAGAGGGGCACAATTGATTTAAAGTTACTCATTTGACAAGTCCTACATTTCAGTAACAGTCAGGACTAGCGAGAAGAGTTTGGTTCATAATTTAAAACTAATAATCAGGTGATTCATTTACAGGGTGTTGAAACAGGATAGCTGTTAGCTTTTGCCAGGACGACACAGCACAGCATTTACTATATTCAGGTAGTTCATACATATAAGGCAATGCACATCTCTTGTTCCAAGTCTGTTTATCTTGGATTTACATTGTTACCAGATGAAGTATACAGCTGCAGGACTTGACTTCAGTGGGACTACTCGTATGTAAATACTGACACAACTGTTTAGCAGATGAGGCCTAATTAAGTGGGAATCAGTCATACATTTTCCTCTCTCTTAGGCAAAAGAATGTGAAGAATACTGCAGGAGCATTGCTAGAAAGTCAGGGTGCTGTGAACCAACCTGCCAAACACCCCAAAATCCGAAGTGAGTTGCAAACATTTATTCCTTGCCTTAAAACATCTTGGAAAACAATGAGCTATTACTGGCTGGCTCATTTCACATACATAAAAGACTACCAAAATGTGTGGGTGACTGCTAAGCACACGCTAAAAGACACCTTACACCCATTAAGCACAGGCTGCTCCTTCAGAGATCTCTGAAAACCCGCCTCAAACACTGGTGTTAGCAAACCGAGCAGAAACAGACAATAACAGTAGCTGTCAACTTTATGGAGATGCTTCTGAAATAAGAGTTATATTACATCACCGCTGGTGTGAAACGGGGCTGCCAACTTCTCTCCATGCCAGCAATCTAATGGTGTGTTTGAAAGAAAGGTCCCCCGGGGTCATTGTGTGCTAGTTTGGCTGGTAACCTCCTGCTTCTTCAACAGGCGGATTTGGCACCTGCCCTGCTAGTGCCTGGAGGGTAAATACCATCCTCCCAGTACATATTTAGGGTAGCCTCCCATCAAGTGTTGATTTTCTGTACTTGATCTCCTCTGGCAGATTATCCCACTCTTCTATCTCCATCTTTTCCCTGATCTTCATGCTGCAAGTGTTAGCAGTCTTTCACTCTGCCTCCTCCCTCCCTGGAAGTTTTCCTTTCTTTCTGAGCCTACTCGTCTTCAAGCCGCTCTCAACTGCGTATATTCCATGCTGGTAACATGCAGATGAACATCGTAGTCATGATCCCACTCAGATACTAAACAAGCCTCCCACCAATGCCTAGTCCTCCTTAAAGTGCTAGAACATTTCAGCTTGCTACAGTCTCCTCAAAGCACCAGGAAATCCTCTGGAGTAGGCAGGCAGCAGCAAGTGTGCTTTGCTGTGTCGGTACCTCAGAGAAAGGCTTGGCACAGACTTGCCTCCAAGCACAGGTTTGGAGGGAAGAGAAGGTGAGACCTCCAAAGTGGGATGGTGGATCCATAGCCAGAAGAGAGCCTTGGCTCCTGCCCACCTCAGCTCAGCAGCCCAGGAGAGGGGCTTCAGTGTCAGCATCAATGGGAAGCATTTTGCCTATTGACTTTTAAAAGATCACAAGTTGTGCCAAGCTCATGCCCACACTTGGTAAAACCAAGAGAGAGACTCGCAAGTGGCTCAAGCTCAGTACCCTCAAGGAAACCCACACCTGATTTAAGTCAGGTGAACATCAGGCTTTCCATTACCCAAGGTGTTTGTGGTAAACACCTTGAGACAGGCATCTTGGCCAGTGTTCCTCATGGTGAGGGTGACAGTGCAGGCTAGAGTGGGAGGAAAGGTGGCAGAGGTAAGAGTGGGTCTGTCAGCCACCAAATTGCTCATGCCGGGAAACTTTTTGCTCTGCACTTTTGGCTGCTCTAGGTCCTCAGCATTGCTCTTGCAGCACACTGGGGCTGTAGCAAGGGTTTAAGAGCAGGTCAGATTATTTTGCACTAGGTATTTATTTGTAAAAAGTTTTGTACTGTTTTGGTTGTTCCTGGCAGAGGTGTGTTTCAGGAAAACTTCCAGAATTAAGGTGCTGTTTTTCTCAAACTACCACTGATGCAAATGTAGTTCAGACTATGCCTTCTCCGCTTGGGTGGCACTCATGTAGGTTAGCTGCAAAAGACAGGAGATGAGATAAATGTAATGGAAACTATTGCCCCATGTAAGTTCTCCTGGATGACCTGAGCAAAATGAGCCACCGGGTATCTCTTACTAGAATAAAACCAGAGATAGGGAGAGAAATCAGAACCTGGAGAGAAAAGAAACAAGACAGCAGTAATCTGTTACTATTGCAACCTGATTACAGGCTTCGTTGCCATGGTGGGGGACCCTTTCTTTTGGCAATAAACACTATGTCTTGCTTCATGTAACCACAGGGAAAGTATTTATGGACACAGCAACTTGTAAAATGGATTCTTTCTTCAATTTCCTTAAGAAAAGCAAACATGCAAAACAACCACAAACAAAATAAGATACAACACCACCTCATCACGTTTTTAAATGCTGTTCTGTACAGTTCTGAGTTAGTAAAGGACACCAGCATTTTCAGTACAGAAATACCCTTATAAAACTAAAGGGGATTAGCCTTAATTGTACTTACAAGTGAAAAGTAAACACATACTCTAGTTCCTTTCTAAGTTAATGTTTAAAAAGAAACTATCTCGCAAATCATGTTAATCTACTTCTCGACAGTCAAATACCCTATCAGCTTCCATGGGAGTTCTCGCTAACAGCTGCGTATTTGAACCTTATTGAGCATGATGGAAAGTGTTATTGTTAAGAACAAAATATCTGTTGGAGAAATTATACACTGAGTTAGGAGAGAGCAAGAGGAGCTGGGTGCATATTGTGTAAGGGTTACTGAGGGATGCTGGTGAGCTCTGGGTAAGAGCGACCCTTGACTTTGTCTTGGCATTTTTATGATGAACTCTTTCAAATATGACTGTGTTCTCTTTAAGTCCCCTGTGTAAAAAGAAAAGAAAACAGGTGAGATGACAACAGAAGAAGAGGGGAGCAGGGAAATAGTAATGTAGGAGAAAAACACTAAAGGAAAGTAGAAATGCAGAGAAAATCTTTTGAGGCTACCACCAAACTAAGGACATTTAGTACAATGACAGCCTCCATCAAAGCTCTTGCATTGAGTTAACTGAAAAAACCCATATCAGCTATGTTTGCAACTGTCCAGTATATTTTTATCCTGACATTTTCTGGCTAAAATGACATTTTCTGACTAAAATGATAAACAAATTCCCCCCTGAGACAGTATTCACAACAGCCAGGAAACAGTGCTAATGTTGACCTAAATAAATAAAGCTTCTCCTGCAAGGATCCGTTAACACTAGGTACATTAAAAACATTTACTGCAAAATGCATATTGAAGCCCTGGGGGACAAACAACCTGCTAGACACTGTGGTCTCACTATCCCAGTTTGGCAAGCAAGACTGAGAGCTTTAGAAATATGCTGCTCAAGAAAACAGTGGTACTCATGCTAAGACTTCTGATGGCAAATCAGAAGGTCCTGGATTTGACTGGTAGAGCTTTCAATTAGAGCACAGATGAATTTCTATAGGAAAAATAATATTTTGCAGAGTTGTAAGCACGGGTTTGGGCTAAGGGGTGTCAGCATACAGCTTTAACCATGTGCATTGTCTTGTGATGTTTTCTGCACGATGTTTTCTGCACAATGTTTCTGCCTCACGTGGTGCTGTCACACCTGCTTAACTTTTTGATAGGGTCATTCATTGCTGCTAATGAGAGCAGTTACACACTTAACAAAACAGATCTCTTTAGATGCACTGTTTATTTAGGTGAGCTATGCCTGTTCTCAATCAATCTGAAGTAATGGAGCTGAGATCCTTTTCCAAAATGAAGCTGCCCAAAGATAGAGGCAAGTCCAGAGGAAAATTTTGTGGAGGCTTATTTAGAATTGTATCATAGATGTATCAAACTCAGCAGTGTTAGAAGTTGCTGGTAAAAAATATTGTTGCTACTCCTACTTTTCTATTTGCATCATAGATTTGAAGTTGGGTTTGTTCCATTTGCAGCCCACATACTGCTGCAGCATCCTTCCTTTTGCTCTACCTGATAACCTGACACAGGTGGGCCACTGGCAAAACCTCCACTGAGCAGCAATTAGCAAGTCTTCTGTTCCAGCAGAGATGACAAAACTGGCTTTTGTTTTTCCAAGACTTAGAGCTAGAATAGCAAAGAAGGACCATTACATTAGTTTAGTGCCTCCTGTAATGCTGCCTGCTTACCTTAAAGATGTTCTCCTGCATGGGCTCTGAGTCAGTACCTTTGTTACATGCAATGTACATATGAAGCCTTCAGGTGTGCAGATGTCATTGTGAATTAATCCATTTCAGCCACCTAAGTCCTTTCTGTCTTTCATCACCTCTACTGGAGTTGAACTAAATATAATATACATGTTTTCCCCTTCCTCTTTCTTTTCTGCTGCACTCTCCTATTCTAATTGCTCCTCATAGGAGCCAAAGTAACTTTTGTTTGTGACCCAGGGAGCTTTATTGAATAAGCTTATCGAGAAGTGTTTCTAACACTGAACAGCACACAAATGGCATGATTACTTTTAGTGTCTCTTACTGAACAGAAAGTATTTCAATAACCTGAAAGATTCTTCAGTGAACAGTGCTGGATTTGCACAATTTATAGTGTATTTAAATATTTTTACATTGGTACCCAAGATTGAATTCCAATATTTCTCTTTTGTATCTCTGAGCATTTTAATACACTTCTGGGAACACTTACCTTTTATGATGAAAACAATATTTTTTAACATAAAGTGGTGATTTCAGCTTAAGTGCAACCATATGTATCTTAGGGCAAAGGCTTGTGGTTCTAAATAACTGCTTAATGTTAAGGATCTTTCACAATGGAAATGTCACAAGCTGCCATATACCAGCTTTCCTGGAGAAACAAAGATAAAACTCTGAAGAGTGCAGCTTCTATAGTTGAGAATAAATACTTTGAAGTACAACTTCAAATTGAGATTTTTTCAACCATAATTCCATAACTACAGAGAGGTGGGAAAAACACAAAACAAATCTGCTTGATTGAATGAGTCTGCTTGTCAGATCATGTCCTAGTTTAGTTGACCAGTGTATGAATGGTGGGTAATAACGCTGTTAAGTGTAATTCCACAAAACTAGGCAAATAACTTATCCCTGGGTCTGTACTGCATACACCTACACCCCTGATCAGTAGAAACATCACATTCAATTATTTTGTTTCAAACAAAGTTCCCAAATCTTTCAGAAACCTGAATTTCTCTTTAACGGCTTTGAGGGACATTTTTGTGTCCATTTTACAAAAAGAAAAACTGAGGCAGGGAGCATTTAAACTGCCAGTAAATTACTCTGCTATTGCAGCTTGGTCCCTAAGCAGTTTCCCTGCAATGATAATGCTGGTCAAGATTTGGCAATCCCAACACTTTTTTTCTAAGAAGTATATAATGACTCTTCTCCTGTGCCCGTTGGGTATATTACACTGGGAAAAGATCCACGTGAAAATATTTGCACCAGAATATTAAGGATATGTGCTCACTCAGATTGCAGCAAAACACTGGCAAGGAGCAATCATTAATTTGGGGGTAAAACAACTTCAGTTGTTCAACTTGTATAAAAACCAGAAGAAAATGCAGAGGACTTGGGCAAACAGCAAGAGAACAGCAATCAGATTTTCCAGCTCTTAAGCGTTCTCAAACTCACACTGTGTGTCTTAAAATTCACCTGTAAGGCACAACGTGTTTCTTGGGCATTTGCTCCGTGGCCTGCATCCTGGGATAATGAATTGGGAAGAGGTTTTATGGAAGAGCTGTGAAATCATAGAATAGAATCATAGAATCAGTTAAGGTTGGAAAAGACTCTTAAGATCATTGAGTTCAACCCTTGGCCTGACACTGCCAAGTTCACTGCTAAACCATGTTCCTAAGCACCACATCTACACGTCTTGTAAATACCTCCAGGGACAGTGAGTCAATCACTTCCCCCAGCAGCCTTTTCTAGTGCTTGACAGCACCTTCAGGAAGGAAATTTTTCCTAATATCCAATCTAAACCTCCCTTGACACAATTTGAGGCCATTTCCTCTTGTGCAGTTTCTTATTTAGGAGAAGAGATCGACACCCACCTCACTCCAACCTCCTTTCAGGTTGTTGTAGAGGGTGATAAGGTCTCTCCTGAGCCTTCTTTTTTCCAGATTAAACAACCCCAGTTCCCTCAACTTGTCCCCATAAGACTAATTTTCCAGACCCTTCACCAGCTTCATTGCCCTTCTCTGGAAATGCTCCAGCACCTCAATGTCCTTCTTGTAGCGAGAGACCCAGAACTGAACACAGTACTCAAGGTGCTGCTTCACCAGTGCCAAGTACAGGGGATCAATCCCTGCCCTACTCCTGCTGGCCACACTATTGCTGATACAAGCCAGAATGCTGTTGGCCTTCTTGACCACCTGGAAACATTGCTGGCTCATGTTCACTCAGCCGTCAATCAACACCCTCAGGTCCTTTTCCACCAGGCAGCTTTCCAGACACTTTTCCTCAAGCCTGTAGCATTATACGGGGTTGTTGTGACCCAAGTGCAGGACCCAGCACTTGGTCTTTCTCAGTCTCATATAATTGGCCTTGGCCCATCAATTCAACCTGTCCAGGTCCCTCTGCAGAGCCTTCCTACCCTCAAGCAGATCAGCATTCCTGCCCAACTTTGTGTCATCTCCAAACTTACTGAGGATGCACTCAAACCTCTTGTCCAGATCACTGATAAAGATATTAAAGAAAAGTGGCCCCAACACTGAACCCTGGGTAGCAGCACCACTTCTAACCAGCCACCAACTGGGTTAACTCCATTCACCACAACACTTTGGGCCTGGCCATCCAGCCAGGGAAGCGTACACCTGTCCAAGCCATGAGCAGCCAGTTTCTCTGGGACAATACTGTGGGAAACTGTGTCAAAGGCTTTACTAAAGTCCAGGTAACAACATCCCCAGACTTTCTCTCACCCACTAAGCAAGTCACCTCGTCATAGAAGGAGATCAAGTTATCTAAATGCTCTAGGAGCACCTGGCTGTGGAGGACATTGCTGCCTGGGAGGCTACAGTGGCTGTGCTCCTCATCTGGTGCTTGTCCCCTGAGCCCCCACCCATGCTGGGGTGTGTTGTGCTGGAACAGCTGGAAGCACGTGTGTCTGTGTGGGCTCTGGCAGCGAGTCTCACCTGTGTCCTCTGCCATGGCAGGGGCCCTTCTTGCTATGGCAGCCATCCCATGCCCTGCTGTGCTGCCAGTCTTTCCTCCTTGATTGGACTGTTAATCAATCAGCACTTGGGACAAAGCATAGGCCTGAAGAGCAGATGACATATGCCAATATTTTCCCATCTTTTATTGGTGACTCATTTTTTTCTGCAGCCTGTTTTCCATGAGGAGGAGAAGGCAACACAGATACTACCAGGGAAGAGAAGTGTGAAGATTCAGATAACTACCATAGTGATAATTCCAAGTTATTTGTCAGGAAACCTCAAGATGGCTATCTTTATTAATAATTTCAGTCACTGAGGTCTGAGCAATTACATGAGACTGAAATGAGACTTGGCCTAAATGTTCTCTGCCTTTCGGTGGGTTTGACTGTTGGCTGAAAGATGCAGTTGCTGTGAAGATGCTGTCTCTCATAATCTCACATTTATCTTAATCTCAGGTTTCTCACGATTCTTTCAACATTCCTTGCTTGGGAGTAATCCCCACTAAATATAAAATACATGGCAACACTCCAAAGGAAAAAAATCTGGGAGTAAAATCTAGAAGGAAAACCACAGGCTGAAAGACAAATGATTAATCGCAAGAAAGTAGGTAAGAAGAAAGTCATAGAATACCAGTACTTCTCAATTATTTAAATGTAATCAGCAGCATATAAATCACTGTATCTTAACATGACACCTTCCTGTACCACTGAGCCTCTCAAAAAATGTATTTTGGAGTAGATTAACACAGGCAAAACTGATGGTAAGATCAAGCAATTGAAACAAAACTTACATAGTTAATTAATAGCATAAAGCAAAGTAAAACCTCTTGCATGCAATTTGAAAAGTGCAGTCTGGGTTCTAAGCTGCTTTAAATTGACATGGCTCCACGGTTTTGTGGAGCTGAGCCACCTTGCATTGGACCACAATCTGTCTCACATGCCTTGGGCCTCTTAGAGAAGCAATAAAGAAGAAAACCAACCAAAACCTGTTCAAATCACTCTAACGATTGTTTGTCTCTATTGATAACTAAATTAAGCTAATGAAAAACTTTTTCCCCACCTAATTCTTTATTATGATAAAGGCTTTTTGTTGTGCAAACTCATTAGTACAGCTTAGTTCCTGTCATTTACCAATATAAATAGCCAAGAAGTGCTGATGAATAACCCACTGGCTCTGAAATCCAGCAGTACAGGGAGCTCTACATGTGTAGTCATGTGCAATAACTAACTACAATGTTCAACCTCTGTCACTAACATTCCTCATCCTTATATGCACTACTTTATACATTTGATGTCTTAAGAGAGTCTTCCTGTTTTATCTATGTAGGCACTATCAAAATCAAGAAGCACCTGAGATAAGCAGGCAGTGGCAAGTGTGTCTTGATGTCCGGGGCACGTGTGAAGCCCTGGAGGCAGCACCTGTCCTGGAGGCATGTGCTGGCAGTGGAGATGCTGCCTTTAATTCTGCTGTTCTGTGGAGGAAGGTAGGAAACCTGCACTTCCTGGGCCAACCACAGTAGCCAGTGGGAGCATGTGTGCCTCCTAAAGAGGAAACAGGGTAGGGTTGGAGGACAAGGAATCAGGATGGACTAGATAAAGGCTGTCCCAGCTCTGCAGCTTTCTGGCTGAAAACCAGGAATTGCTCATAGGTGAACAGGTGTTTGTTGGGGTTCAGCAGCAAAGAGGGCAGTGTAGTGGCTTGGGTGAGATAACAAGAAGGCCCCAGTGGGAAGTGCTATGCCAGTCCAGTCCAGCAACACCTGGGGAGATGCTGGTGCCACCAGAGCTCAGGTATCTTGGGTTCATCTGGACTGCAGGCAAGAGGAGGCACCTCCAGGTGTTACCTACAGTGTAGACCGAAATTCTTAGGAAGAGATTAAAATCAGAGCCTCTTGCTTGGATCTCAGCCCTCGATAACCTGCTTCCCCTCCCAAAGCAGTCATGACTGGGATTCAGACAAGACTTTCCAACTTTACTTTACAGACACACAGCTGGTGGTCACACTCCATGCTCTGATGTGTCCTACAACCCACTCACAGGAGGGGAGGCAGGCAGGAAATGGCCACCCTTCACCACTGTACATTCCTGTCAGCACCAGGATGCTGAGCAGAAGAGGTGGTGGGCTAGCACCTGCAGAGTCAGCAAGAGCTCTGTCATGTGAAAAGGCTTTCATTGATGTAAGCACTATGGCTCCGTAAAGCAGGGACATTGTGTGGGCATCATATTGAACTACTGCATCCCAACCTTTCCTGACACGTATAAGTAACACATATTTACATGCATCTGATTATAAATCAGAATGGAAAGATGGCTATTTATATAAAGAAACCCAAAAGATTACAGAATGACTGAGAGCAACAGCACAAGAAATGGTCTTCTTCAGCTCCTGCGACCCTGTAAGTTTGAAAGAGCTATCTGAAGCCTTTTCCCTGGAGGTTCACTGGAGGAGGGGTGTCAGCAGGGGTGCTATGGTGAGAAAATGGCTGGGAAGATTATTGTATGAAGTAGGGTGAAAAAGTCAAGAGAATGTCATGTCTGTGCCATGTTCTCCTACAGATGTGACCCTTCCGCACGCATGGCTGTCCTTGGTTTATAGGAGTGAATGAGACTGTGAAAGCAGGATCTGAAATGTGTGGGCAGTATTTTTCTTCAGTCTTATCAAAAGCAAAGCAGTATCAAAATACAGAAGCTGACAGAAATAATTTAAAGACGTAATTATTTTTTGCCACACGTAATCTACAGCTGGAATAGCAAAAACGCTCTGAACCACTCTCAAGATGAAGTTCTCAAGATGCATGGGCAAGATGCAGTGCAATGGCTAAGTCCTAAGAAGTTACAGGGTTTGTCCCAATAAACTTAGAGCAGTGCATGGGATAAGGGCTGTCATAACTGTGCAAACCTCAGACTCCTTTACCTTCACCTCCTACACACGCATGGTCTATGGAGGACACAGGTCCTGGTGAGATAGGCAGGAACAAGCAAGGTGAGCCCTCCAGGAAAATTCTGCTCTAAACCTAACCTCCTTCACAGTTCCCCATGCCTTCCTGGACCAGCCACCCACCACCCAATCCTATCTCAGAGAAGACATGAAGCAGGGACTCCTTACCTCTCGGAGATGCTGGGAGGATGTGATGCTCTGTCTGCAGGACGTACTGGTCCTGCGCCGTGGGGATTCGCTGGGTAGAGGCACTGGAGCAAACACTCAGGGGAGTGAACAGACCCACCAATTTGTACAGATGTGAGGCAGCAGTTGTGTAAGAGCCCTGGTAATTTACATTTGCTATCTGCAGATAGGGATGACACGCAGGTTGCCTGCAGTGCGCTCGCACGCTCCTACACGCACACCCCGGAGGGAAAGTAAAGCGGAGCCCTTGGATCTCAGTCAAGACAGTGATTCAGAAGCAGAGCAGCATGCACGGGATGGGCAGCTGCTAGCCAACCACTTGTTGGGTGGGCTTGGGCTAATTAAGCTGTCTAATTGGAGAAAGGAATTGAGGAGAAGAGAGTAAAAGTGCAAGTCAAACTTCAGCGTCCGTTAGCTTCTCATATCGTTTCATGACGGTTTACAGACGTGTGCAGGACAACAAAGTGGAGAGCATCTGCTTTTGTGTTGTGGAGGGATGCTGAGCTGAAGACAAGACTTAGTCTGTGCAACGCAGAGTCTGGCGTCTTTTTAGTCTTAATCCACCTCCTGCTACACACTCCTCTGTTCAAAACAGCACACATCTTCATAACATCGCTTGCTTGCGGGGAAGCCTTGTTTTGTTACAGGACTGGGTTCAGGGAGGAAATTGGTTTCTGATGCTCTGAATGGCTTTGTAAATGAATGATGAATGAAGAAGCAGGCAAACCAGGAGATACAAGGAAGAAACTGATAAATAGAAGACAACACTGTGGAAAAAAACCAAGGGGATCTAAATTACTTACTCAAAATCCAGGAGTAATTTGCATGCTTGGTATCAGGTATTAATGGCATCTCTCTCCCTGCTGCACTGAAACATGTTTTATATGCACAAAGAAAACTGCCAACCACTCCAGTGTTTGTGTTAGTTTTAGAGAAACCTGCCCCCCCCCCCATTTAATTTCCAAGCTTAAAAGGAAATAAAAAACCTGGAGCTCTGCAGATCATTGCTCTTTCCTTCTAGAACAATTCTGCATGTTTGACATCTTATCTATTGTTTATGTCAGACAAACAGTGCCTGGACAACACACAGAGTGGGCTGCAGCTGTAACACAGCGAGTGAATACCTATGAGTCTTGGTGATTCATCTCTCCAAGGAGCTCTCGCTGTAGTCACGGAGGACTGACAGATGAGGAAGACCATGAGGATTTATGATTTTGGGGCAGAGTGACAGCTGTCCCAGGTATTCCACCCCAAATCTACAAATCAATACTTTTATTAGGAAGTGACAGCGTTACTGGAGAAGGGTTGAGCAACCAACCACCCCCAGAACAAAACTGCCACATGAGAGAGCAACCCTGCTTCACCCACAGAAAAATCAATCAAAAGCGAAAGCTTTTCGATGGCTGAGGGATCCATCTGTAAGCTCATCTCTAGTTAAAGTAATCTTGCCTTCCTGAGCATTGGACTGCCTCTTTTATCACAGACATGAAGAAGTGTAGAGTTCAGTTCCAGGACCTCACAAGTGGCAGTCAGCCATGGAGCATCCCCCAGCCCTGCCAACATCCCTGTGTGGACACTGCATTTCACAGCTCAGCCTCCACAGAGACCTTTTTACAGCCACTCTGCTGCTTTAGGTGAACAGTTTAGAGTCCACATCATGTTTTACATAACAGACTGCTGCTCCTTCTACAGCTGCCCTTCTCCTCTGCCACAGACAGCTGGATCCTGTCTGAAAACAACGATCCCTACAGGTCATGGAAAAA
The DNA here is from genome assembly GCF_020740795.1 of Apus apus. Lineage (NCBI taxonomy): Eukaryota > Metazoa > Chordata > Aves > Apodiformes > Apodidae > Apus > Apus apus. The sequence goes on from NC_067286.1 coordinate 6,087,823, forward strand.
TGAAAACTTTCCTTCTGAACTTGTGGCTGGAGCAGATAGCTAGAAGCTAAGAGACCTGGGTTTTATCGGCCCTTGCAACAGGTGCAAGTGAATAGTTTCCTTATCTGTGTGACTCAGTTTCTCCATCTCTGAAATGGAAAAGCTGCCTCTCTGGAGTGTTTATTCACAAAAATGGATTTGGGGCTTTCAAGCAGGTGGAAACATAAATGTGCAGTGCTAGTATGGGCAGCAGCTGTGTCCTGCTTATACCCAGAAGTAAAGAGCAAAAACTAAAAGAGGCACACGCAGCACGCTTTTACATCACCTACCACACAGCCCTCTGTACAAACCAAGCAATGAACTTTATTTTAGAGGAGGGACATGCCCTGAGGCTGCTGCCACCTGATAGAGCAGGGAGGTACCAGGAACCCTTATGCAGAGCCCTCTCCCAGACTGAACTGCTCTTGCAAAGGCCATACCTGCCTTCTATCCTCAAAGAAATTTCCACGGGAATCATGTTCCAGCCCTATTTGAATCACTTAAAGTTGTGAGCCTTTCTAGCCCACAAGCACTCTTAGTCAAGATGTGTCAGCCCATACCTGCTATGAGTACTGAGCCATGCAGCTGCTGAGGTTGCCATCACAGCATCCCATCAGGGTAGTTTAGGGCTGGTTGACCAGTATGTTTGATTTCAGTTTCAGTAGCTGTAAAAAAGGCAGATGGAATCAAAAGAGGAAAAAAACCCAAACCCCTCAAATACTTGCTTTCCAACTGCATGTCCTGCAGTTCTTCGCAGAAAGCTCAGTCAAAGCAAGGTTGCATTTACAAGCCAATGCCCCTTTTGTCATGGCAGACTACATGCACAATATATGTAATTTAGATATGCTACCTGTGGAGATGAACACCAATACAGGTAAGCCACCTAGTGCTGCAAAGGCAATGCCAAGAGTTTTTTCTTCAGAGGAGAGGACACAAGGTCCTACACGAAGCCCATCATGCTGCCGTGGTGCCTGCTTTGCTGTCTCTGGGAAGCACTTGAGAAGAGCAGGATCCCCACTCCCAGAGTTGCTGGAGGCTGCCACTTCTTGTTCAGGGGTAATTGGCAGGACTATTGTTAATTGGCAGATCAAGCAACAAGCCTGCCTCGATCGAGGAAAGGGCAACAAGTTCAGATCTTTAGGGTTGTTTGTAATAACTCTCACCTGCTAGTCTCCATTTGCTTTCAAAGGTGATCAGAAACATAGCATCTGGTGGGGGGAGGGAGAGGCAAAATAGACTTTTGAGGGACTGATCAACCACTTGAGATTTTGTCGAATTGCCATGACATACTTTTACCATTTTATTAGGAAATACTGCTACGTTTTGTTGTGCTTTAATCAATTGGAGGGGGCAGCATTAGCAGCCAGAATCATCACTGACACTTCTGTATGGAAACATCATCACAGAGAAAAGTCCTAGACATGACCATTACTGAAACCTAACCTATTCGTATAATATTTTCCTACTTCTGCTTTCACTTTTGTAATGAGTCACATCTTCCCATCACATAAGAAGGACTGAGTGTTACTTCCAAGGATGTTACCCCAGGGATGTGATTTTTTTTTTTTTTCACACTGCTGTTGGAAGGGACAAGAACCATTTTCCAAGTCATTGCTGTGGCTACAGTCAGTCATCGCAAGAGAAACATTAAAAATATTTCGGCACCTATATAAAATAAATCAGAATTTAAGAAATGCTTAGAAATTATGAAAAAATAAAAATAACAAGCCAATAGGATCTTTGAAGTTCCTACATTAATGTTAAACACTGTTCTATTGTTTTCTTTGGAAAAGGATTTCCTGCGGTGTTGCCTCGCTAAGGACAAGATGACTGTTCATGCAGCCAGTTCCTAAGCAGTATGCATTTCCAGCTGAAAGGAAAAAAATCCCAACAAACACCACCAAAAAACAAGACAAGTTGGAAAATGTCACCTCAGTCGGGATTTTCGATCACAGAAGACTCTTAGCAATGAAAATGTTTCTTGGGATAAGACAATCGAGCATTTGAAAGAGAGAGAAAAAAAAATAAATCAATATTGTCAAGGTAGTGCCTGGTGACTTGGTGGCTTGAGGTGAGTTTTGCAAAGCTACAAGGAAGCTGACAATCCTTTGGGCTGCTCCAAACCATCTATCAGCTTAGCACTGCCATCATAGAGAAACTGAATTTTCACATGTTTCCTTGCTCTGCAGAAGGGGACGAGTAAGCAGCTTCAGAAAAAAACAGATTCCAAGATCTGCCATAAAACTATTCCTAACATTTTAATGACCTGGAAGCCAGACGTTTTTTGAGGGTTTGGTTAGTATTTCAGTAACATGCCTCAGATGTTTTGCTTCACTTCTTAACCTCAGAAGCAGTTCAGCATAGCCAGACACTTGCAATATGCAGTGTCATAGACAGGCACCTGGAGAGTGCTGCATATGCAATGGAAAAAATGTACTAGTGGCACTTACACATCTATGGCTATATATACACACACATATTGGTGTTCAGGTAAGCACGTGCAGCCTGATTTTTCCAGGCTGATGTGTCATTTGTTCTCTTCCCAGCCTTGGAAAGTTTTCCCTGGAGCTTGTAACCTGCTCTTCTCTGACAGGGCTTGGGCTGGGGAACAAACCCACTGTGAGCCCCTTCTGACAGCCTCCAGCTCACCTCCTTTCCCAGCTGACATTAAAAAAACATCACCTTTTAACCCCTAGGATATTACACCTAACCTTTGCACCCACTGCAAACATCTCCATAAGTAAATGCTCAAGTAAGAAGGAATGAGGAGATTGAAGGATTTGGGGGAAAAACAGCATATGCAGAACTCAAATGAGTGGTCTGGTCACTACATCCTGATACAGAGGTGATTGGGTATGATTCCTGATGGATGACATGTCATTCACAAGAGCTCTGTCTGTAGTTGCCAGCACAGAAAGAGGTCCTTAAAATTCCAGCAGCTGAAGCCCTGCCATCCATCAGGGAGAGGAACACAGCCATCCACCCACCCGCTTGGCCGGCACAGAAGCCCAAACGATGAGCATAAGTCACAATCATTTTGTTTGTGCAAAACTCTTGGCCATGAAGCAGCAGCCAGTGCCTGGCTTACTGTGTGCAACACTCCTCTGCGTCCTGGCAGGTGTGTCTGTGCACAGGGAGTTCCCTACCTGGCAGCAAACTGGCCAGAAGGGGTGATGCTGCTGCTTACATGGGGATTTTTCAGTGGCAGGAGTACAGCACATATCTACCTGTGAGAATGATTTCATAGAACAGCTCAGAAATGAGGTCAGTGTTGTTTAGGCTTCTGTTTGTAGGCATTCAAATATTATTGTAGCCCAACTAAATTCATTTTTTTTTTTCCTTTCAAGCGTCACCCATCGCATGGGGCATAAAGTGGAAATGGTTTTTGTCTGCCTCTCTTTGGATCTCAGCAGCATTAATTATCAATTGAAAGCCACACTCTTACACCAAGAAGCCAGATGGATTTGATTCAGACTTCACTCAAACACCCTTTAACTGAGCTTTGAATACTTTATATTAGTTTAGATTAAAATAAAAATAATAATTTATGCAATGCACTCCTCATTCAGTCTGTTGGTTAACTTTGCAGATAAGACCCACCTTTTCCCCCTGTAGCTCTTAGTTACTTAGTCTGGTTCCCATACTGCTCACACTGGCTAAATACAGACCAGTCCCCAGCAAAATAAATAGTGTTTCTTAGTCAGTACAAAAGCGTGTGGCTTTTTTGCCTGAATTATAAATTCTCCACAAGTTACACCTGTGGCCAATAGGGCCTGAGGGATAAAACAATATGAGAAAGCAAGTCATTATTTGAGTAAACATGAGATGATGCCACGAGGAAGTGTTTAGCTCACCAGGTGGCAGAGAAACAGCAGCATTATTCTGCTTTTCTCTGTTTCTTCATCAAGGCCATTTTTCACGTCACACAACCATCCTCCCCCGTTCCCTATGGATGAAGTGGTGGTTTAGGGAATGACATAATCAGAGCAGGAATTTGGGCTCAACAGTTTTTCCCCACTGGCTTGAGGCACCAGCTGGGGAACACCTGCAGGTGATAGGACCAATATTTGAATATACAGAACACAGCAGTTGGCAGAGGATGGTACATCTCATCACCCCCGAGCTTCGTGGGGGAAACCAAGGCGTGGATGCACAAGGCAAGACAGACGTGGTGCTGCAGTCCAGGGTTACTACCATTTAATCTCATCTTTTTCTGGGCTGAAGGGGAGCTACCCACCACATGGAGAGTCTTTAGGGTTGATCCCCATTTTTGCTCCCTCAGCCAGCCTCCCAGCTGGCAGGATCCTCTCACTGACCTTTCCAGGAATGGGGCTGCATGTCTGAGTGAAGACTCACTCAGGATCAGCCCCCGTGACTCTGGGTAAATGAAACACTTTGCCGTCTGGCATATCACTCCGTTTCCCACGAGCGGCACAAATAGTCATGTACAAACACAAGGAATCTATTACTGGCACCTCTCCTTGGCTCGCCGTCGTGACGTCCAACCTGGAGGCAAGTGTTAATGCCCTTATAAGGCTCCTCACACACATTGAAACCTGTTATCCTTTGGCCGATGATACCAACTGCTATCTCAGTAGCATACGGCATGGGGAGGTGGGAGATTTTCTTGGCTCTGTGGTGAGAGAGAGAAATTAAAAAAGGAGCCTACAATGCTGAGTCACTGTGACAAATATCTTACTATGGAATACATTCAGGCTCTAGCAAGGAGGCAGCTGATAGTGAGTCAGTGACTGACTAGTGCCTCCTAGATTTTCCTCCTTGGGAAAGATTCAGTTTAATGGGATGAAGCGCCAGCAAAAAGTTCTCGGTGTTACCGGGTCAATATTGCTAATTATACACATGGTTAAAACTGTCAAGTTACATTATACGTCACGTGGTATGTGCATTTTGTCTGGTGTGCAGCAGCCCCCCTGTTATGAAGGAATTCAGTGCATCCCACTAAAACCACTGTTTATCAGACATTTTGCCAGACTTCTACTGTTTGACCATCTTAATTCAATCATTTCCCCTCTTTTGATTGCTCAACTTATGCAAGCTTATGAATGTCCTCTTTATCACTCTGGTTTAGCAATCTCTGGCATGATTTAAACCAAAATAGATAGTCTTGTGTTTAAAAAAAACCCAAACCCAACCCAAAGCAAGAGCAAAAAGGGTACAGTTCCGAGGCAGAAGGTAAGAAAAGGTCACAATTCACTTGAATATTTAGTACCAGTGAAGTCCAATTTGCATATGCTCAAGCATGGCTATTTTTTTAAAATTTTTTTTCTGGGGGGAAGAGGAGGGGCAAAGGGGCAGGGAAAGGCAGGGTGTGCTTGTGTGTCTCTTGTTCCCCCCTCTACAGTCTGGCAGACCCACACTCACACAGAGAAAGAAGATCTTGCCCTGAGTAGCAGTTCACTCAGGACCACGGGCCCAGGTGAGGGAAGCAGTAAGCTGGTCTGAGCAACTTTGTTTTGGTCCCCTTGCCCTGGACTCTGGGCCACCTACCTGTCAGGGAAGCAGCAGCAACAACAGCTGAAAAGCTGCAGCCAAATCCCTTTCCTATTCACACAACCCGGTTTCTCTTTACACTGCCTGGCACAGCTGCTGCTTAGATTCTCAAATACTCACGCAGGCCAACGCTGCTCCCCTTCAGGAGACAACTTGCTGTCTTGCTAAACACCAAAAGTATGGAAAAAATTAAAAAGGAATACTGTCACCCAGTAACTAAGAGCTGAAGTGTTTTCAGCCAGTCCAACCTTAGCCATGTCAGCAGAGGATCAAGGGGCCTCAGCAACGTGATACCTCCCATGGTCCCACCAGGATCTTCACCCAGCTGATGTCCCTTTCATCTTTGCCTGTGCTCTAGTCTCCAGAGAGACCCAATAGCATCAGCCCTGAAATTCCAAAGATACCATGCTAACCATTACATTATGGGGAAGATCATAACTATCCCCAAGCAGCCAGGTGGAAAGAATTTCCTATCTTTCTCCTCCACCTGCAATCCAGGAGGAGACAGGAGATTCAATCTGGTAAGGGGAACATTCTCCTCTCCAGCAATTCCAGCTGGGACACTGCAGTCAGTGTCTGAGCACATGTGTCATAAAGGCACAGGACAATCCTCTGTTTGCCTGAACTGTTAATTAGCAAGTGAATTGTACTAATGCTGTTCCTGTCTAAAGACCTGCTGTTAAAGAAGTGTAATTAGTTATTCACATCTGTTGTCCAACTTGTATGAGCTACAGTGGTCCAGTTGCTAGTGAATGGGGTCCATAAAGCTGGTCAAATATTTTTGCACGATTCTTTTGTTTGTTTCTTGAACAAAAGTGTCCTTTTTTCCCCAAAACAAAGCTTTTCTTGAGAATTGGTGATATCATCAACAATTTCAGTCTTTTTTTAGCCCAGTGCATCTCACTCCAACCCTGTGAGACAAAGGGCTTCCTTATTTCCACCACGGTTCTACTAAATCACATTACAAACCTCACTATTAAAGCAACTGGCATTCTTGATTGAAGGGCAAAGGGGCAGCCAAGGGCTTTTCCAGGCCAGGGAAGAAGGAAGTCCAGAGGATGTCAGAGAACTACTTGTTCCACTGCTGCCAGTGTTAGCTGGTCTGTGGCTGCTGAAGGACTTTAGAGCCAGGCTTTCATTAGCCCCAAGGCAATGGAGTGGCCTTAAAGTGAATGCAAGTGTATAGTTAGGATCAAAAGAGTCTTCTTTTAAAGAAGAATTGTCCTCTATCTGTGAAAATCACACACAGATCCTGCTTTTAAAAGCAGCAAATTCATATAATTTGAAAGAAAAAAAAACAACAACCCATGTTTCCCTGTGTGCTTGTGAAGAGAGACTCAGATATGACCTTTCCAAAATGCCTGTCAATAATCAACTGTAAAACAAGAAATCTCAGTAATATTTTTCTAACGTAGAGTGAGGAGCAGCCAACTTCCCATAGAAAAGGAGGAGGATTTTCTCAAACTAATTTTATTTCCTTATCTTTAGTCATCTGTTGCAAAGAAAACACTAGATATATTCCCCAGTCTACTCCTTCCAGTGATAGCTCGAAGGAGTAAAGAACCATATGCTCCTTCAGCTGATCCATACTGTCTCCATGACAATGCACATTTACAAAGTTTGCTTCTAACAACTTTGTAGTATGAGCTTCAATTGCTTGTAATTAAGAGTATGAGGCTGCTCCTCACCACAGCTACATGGCTCTGGCTCCCCTTCCCACTTCTACAGGAGAGCGATGCCTTTTGGCACAAGGCTCTAGGTGAGGCCGTCACACCCCTGCTCAGAAGCTGCCCAGACCTTCAGCTGGGGGAAATCAGTTTAACTTCAGCTGTCTAACACCATCCTAGAAGCCAATACACTTACCCCCATTGAGTTCCATATTGGTTTTAATACATAAGACACTTCTAAAGGGTTTTTACTTATCAGAAAGTCTTCAATTCACTCAGAGTGAACTCCCTGGTAAAGGACGTTTTGCTCACACAGTGTTTTGATTCAGTGAAACCAAATTTCCCAAGGGTTCTTCTCTCTGGAGTCTTGAAGCCATGATGGCTTTGAGCAGAACTGCAGGGTGGAGGAGCAGGGAACTGGTGTCCTGTGTGAATGCATCTACCACCCCTGGAACACAAGCAAGGGCAGAGGGGCTAGCTGGCTAGCAGGGGAGGGAAACAGTATGCCAGGAAACACAGGGGCAGGATTTAGAAACAAGATGCCAGTAGAAAAAGCAAAAACTAGTAATTCTAAGACTGGAAGGTGCACTGATTGATTTGTCTCAACACAGGAA